>NC_134208.1:35590000-36215000 GCF_965140235.1 Caretta caretta
TGTACACACTACTGCGGTAAGTTGATTTAAGTTACATTACTCCATCTACGTGAATGACATAGCTGGAGTAGACGTAACTTAGGTCAACTTATTGTGGTGTCAAAATAGCACTGCGTCAATGGGAGAGCATCTCCCATTGACTTACCTTACTCCTCTCATTCCAGTGGAGTACTGGAGTTGACGAGAGAGAGCTCTGTGGTCGATTTAGCAGTTCTTCACTAGATCCGCTAATTGATCACAGCAGCGTCAATCCCTGGTAAGTGTAACCATGGCCTTGGACTGGAAATTGGAGGAGAAACAAGTAAGGGGACAAAAGTAAGAGAAGAGGATTCCTCGAGTCAACAAAGCAAGTGCACATCTTGATAGTTGTTTTTTTAATTTGCTTTCTTCACCCTCACCTTTTCAGGACTTACAGTACTGATAGCAATGGCCTCAGTTTGTAGTTGGTCTGTTTAATGTGTATGGCACTTATAAATTAGTTGTAACTGTCTTGCAATAGTGTTGCCTTGAGTAAGATACAGACCTCTATGTAAATATACATAGCTCAGAGATGCTTAGTAATTCTGAAATAGTTGCTTGGGATATTTCTAAATTAATGTTACAAGTTTCAAAGCCTCATGAATATAGTTTGGCTGCTAGCAGCTAGTCATTAGGGTTTTTTCCCCCAACAATACTCTTTTCTCCTGTATTCAGCCTCTCCCAAGAAACAGTAATAGAAGGAGATACTTAAGCCTGATCATTCATAATGAATGTAGGCAAAAGCCCCCAGAGGGCTGGAAGATCAGGCTTTCACTAGACACGCTGATCTATGTTGCAGGTTTAGGGCCTACCAGGTTGTGACTGAGCATCCTTAACTTTTTTTGACCTTTCTTCATGAGACATGAACATAGTCACTCACAGGAAGAGCTCAGCACTTTGAAGGATTGGGACTATCAGATTGAGCATGGGAAAATAATCCATTTCCATGCTTCCCTCCTATGTTCCCACAACATACAATGCAAAAGTTAAAAGCAGAGCAGTGAGTCAGAAGGTCATTGACAACACAGAAGCAAGCAGCATCAAGAAGATTTTATGCTCAAGGACACTTTAAAAGGCTAATAAATCCTAAACACTAGATCACAGGGAAATTATAACAGTCAGTTCATATGGAATTATAACAGTCAGTTCAGGAGTAAACACCGCTAAAATATTAATCCTCTCTCAATGAGAAGTACAATTTTTTTAAATTTATCCACAGCTGGCAACATTAAACAAATGCTCCCTGTAAACATCTGCAAAGCTACTTCATTATCCACCTTCAAAACGCTCCTTTCCCATGATGCCTACAAAAAACTTGACAATGCCTAGGCTGCTGGTGACTGATACCACTGCCTATCGGGCTGACTAATAAGATGTTGTTATTTCCTTATACTCCCTCATCTGTCTGTGAAAACCCATCCATTATCTCTTGTTTATACTTAGGTTGTAAGCTCTTGGGCAGTGACTGTCTTTGTTCTGTGTTTTTACAGCACCTAGCACAATGGTGTACTCATCCATGAATGAGATTCCTAGGCACTACAGTATAGACAAAGGAATGCTATGGCAGCAGAAAGCCATCACACCTCAAAAACTCTTAATAGCAAACAAGGAAATAGTTTATTTAAGAGTGTATATACCCAACTTGTCAATAGTAGATTATAAATAAATAATTTAACTACTCAGTGTGCTCTGTAGTGGACAGTCCATAGAAGATCATAAAGGAAAAAGGCACATTTCTGTCTAAATGTTATTTTGATAGAAATGTGGCATATCAGCAGCCTAATTGAACATGCTTAACATGAAGGTATTTTTTTACTGTGTTCCTTCCTAAGTGGAAGATGTAGTCATTTTCCACAACCACAATCTCCTCTGTTGGGTATCGAGCACCAGAGTCCCTATACTTTAGTTTATCCCAGCAAAAGCCAGTAATATTTGCAATGTTTAGATAAACTATATGAAATAAATTCTCTCATGTATTGAATACAGATGAAAATATGCTATTTATGGAATATTTAACAAACCCAAGTAAATAGCTGCATCATCAGTTAATATACTGTAAACTAGAATCTAAGGCCTGAATCCTACAAATGCTTAAGCATGTATTTAACTTTATATTAAATCTAAGTTTGGGGGTCTCTTGTTCTCCTGTTGATAAAAGTTGAATACAGTGAAATGGAAGCTATCTTAAAAGGCAAGGAAGAGAGGCAAATACATAAATGTGATTAGACAAGGAAAGCATAATTTATAACAAAATATTCCAGTTTAAAGTAACAAATTACAGTAAGTGGATACTGTCTTGCCTAGCATCAATGGAACATTACCCTTAGTCCATGATAGAAGCAATTCTGAACTTTCAGAAAACCTTTGACAAAGTTTCACATGCTGGATTATTATAAACCCCCTCAATATGGGCTACATAGTAAAACACTCAAATGGGTAAATAATCTGATAATGGGTGGAAAGCAGAGACTTGGAGTTAAAGGTTGTATTCTTCAGGAATACTGATGAGGAAGGGAATCCCAGAAGGCTCTATACTAAAACTAGTAGATTATTTTTACTATTGATTTAGATAACCTGCAACTGATTTAGACAACCCTATAAAGTGTCAAATAATTAAATCTGTAGAGACTACCACAACAGGCTATACTTTATAGGATAATCTTAATAAATTAAGCAAATGGATTCAGGGGTGGGATGTAAAATTTCATGTTTCTGATTCTAAAATAGTGGAGTTGTGTGGAAATACCCAAACTAAGTATAGTTTAAAATTCATTATTGGATTAGTTAATACAGTTGTGTAAAAGGATCTTAATGTGTCATTAGAACCATCGTTTACATTTTAAGTTTAATATTAAGCAACATTATGGAAGGAAGCTTAAATGCTGATTTTTCAAGATTGGTGCAAGTACAAGGACACTTTATGAAGAACAGCTAGACCTGCCTTACAATACTATCATGAACATTTATCATTCCAGGCACCAAATCTGCTTTTTATAATAACGAATAAAGAAACATTCACCACATTTGTCATCAAAAAGTTCTTTTTCCCAGGTGAGTGGGTTAGTATAATTTCAAATGTGATATATCCCACAATTTTCAAGTCCTGGTCACCTATACAGTTCAGAATATATAGTTCAGAGAAAGTATAACATAGGACAACACAGGTGACAAAATGAAATACAGAGGTTTATATTCTCTCATCCTCTCATTGTCATATAATGTGGCCTTTAAACTTGGTACATTTTGTCCTTTTGCATTAGAAATACTTGTATAATGTCCCATTCCCACTGAGCAATAATTCATAATAGGAATACTTCATACCTGTGAGGCACCCATATCTCAGTAAATCATATAAGGTAGTGTCACACTGGAAGGGGTCACATCATAAAACAATGATACAATTACTTGCGAGCCAAAAGCTTCTAAATATGACATTACATTGATCTTTTTGGAAAGAGATTCTAGGATAAATCTCTGAAATATTGTGCGAAAGGAACTGAAACACCTGAAAAAAGATCTGAACCAAACATTCATGATGACCCAAATCTTTCTGGTTAATTAGATCTCAAAGAACTGTTGTTTGCACAGATAACCAAAATAGTCACTACTAAAGGGGTAGCAGACAGCGTGGGAGATTCAGTATCTCTCTAAACTGTCACATCGGGAAAAGAAAAAACCTTGAAGATGTAACAGTATCCAGCTCAAGTTGTTGGAAGACATTAAAGTAATTGAATAAGTGGGTAATTTTAAATTATCTTCAAATAATTCAACTTTCAGCTATCTCTGTCCATTGAATAATGCCATTGCCTCTGGTCCTTTCCATGCTCTCATACAATCTAAATTTGCAATTACTCTTCCCTCATCTCTGAATGAAATGACATTTCCTAATGTGACTGAGATCTTATAGCTTGCTGCTCTGGCTGAGGACTTTATAAAGGCTATGGGAACCTGTCTTCCAGCTTCATAATGACCAAACTCACATTAGCTTTCATCCGCTGAGTCACTACACTTGTATGATGACTTCTGTAACCTCCGTTAAGGTGTCCATCCATTATCTCTCAGCTTTTTAACATCTTAATGTTTAGGGAGGAATTCTTACAGGATGTACTTAATCCATAAAATACAATAAAACTGTTTAAATACAGATTTAGATTGAGACATAATTCAGGAGGCATAAAGAATCTGATGGTAATATTTTTCCTTCCACAAAAAATGGAAATTTTATAGGAGAACAGCTGAAATAGAAAAATGCAGATATTTATTAGAGGATCTATAGGACATGTAGTGTGTTTTTCTTCAGGTATCATTCAGATAATAGTTTATTTGTGCTGTATTTGAGACCAGTATTTGGCCCATTGTGAGATTTAATTAGTTAATGTTTAATGCTCTATATAACCTAAGTTAACTCCATTTTTCCCCCTCTCTGCTCAGATTGGCTGAAGTCAAATGCCATACAAAATCAGGTACTATTAAATTCTTTGGACATACACAGTATAAACACAATAAAATATTTTTATATGTAACTACTTCATGCAGAGGTACTTCAGCAATGTATGCTCTGGCTTTGGAATAACCTCATTGTTCATGAGCAGTGAAAACACAAGCAACCTCAAATGACATGCAACAAAACCATTTTATGACACTATTATTATTTATTTACTTATTTATCTATCTTATGCAACACATTCTGGGCTGTAGTGCAGTCCAGTGAAGGGTTGTGTGACCATTCGCCTTGCAATATTGGGTGCCTTACAAAGCTTTGCTGCTGTAGCTCTCAACCTTGGCCGCTCACAAACAGAACGCAGGTCAACCCAAAGCGTCTGTATAGTTGCAGCCCTGTAGCTACAGCTCTGACCCCAGCAACACTCTGGCTTCCACCAGCCTTGGTTACTAATTGTAGGGTGACCTCACACTCCCAGTCCCAAATTTCCCCCAAAAAATGTGTTTTGCACCATCCAGCCCTCTCCTGGGCAGTTCAGATATTAAAGATCATTTGCCGCTATAAGGGGTCAATATTCAAGAGTTTGCTATTTTAACTGGAGTTACCCAAACAGTGCAGTTTAAAACACAACATTGGACTAGTTTAGATTAAAAATAAAACAAGTTTATTTAGCTACAAAGAGGTATAGTTGTACCTAAAATCTAAGGTGTCAAAATTAGAAATGGTTACAAGAGAAATAAAGATAAAATGCTTTCTAGTAGCTAAAATTTACCAAGCAAGACTTGGTTCAAGGTAAAATCCTTACCACAGATTCCCAGCAACACTGCTGACCAAATTCTCAGGTCAGGATCTCTCCCAGAGTCAAAAGGCTGCTACCTTTGTTGTCTTAGCTGAAAAAGAAAGATAGGGAGAGATTTCTTGGGCTGTTTTTGCTCCTCACTTTTATAGTCCAGTCCCCCTTTTAAGTGGATTCTTCTGAGGGTTACCCCTCAAAGCAAAGTTTATTGAAACAGTAAAAAGGCAACGTGGAGTCTGGTGGTGAAGGTGGTTCCATGCTTTCTTCTCCCTTGTGTATGCTGAAATGCAGATTTGCCTTGTTTCCTGCCATTTCCCCTGTTTCTATGTACATGTAAATTGAGATAAACACACATTCCTTTGTTTATGATTGTGAGGATGGTGCCCGTGGGAGCCAGCTGAGGTCACGCAATTAGAGTGAACTGCAAACAGAATGGGGCAGACAAACCCCAAAAGCTGGTGGATACTCCAACACTTAGATTTACCAAGCCAGGACAAAACAGCTTCTGTATTACCCCACTGGTTACTCAGAAGTGCAAACAACACAGTTCCCTCAAAGTACCCTGCCTCAGGCCTCCATCCAGACACACATCAGATATGATGACGATTACTGAAAATCTTATCTGATCATATAAAAGAAAAGGTTCTTCCAATTCCAAAGGATCAGCCACACACCAGGTCAATATAAAGCTTAAATCTTATCCCAAATACATGCTTAGAGTCAATCTCTATTAACTAAAGTAAAATTTATTAAAAAAGAAAGGAGAGAGAGTGTGTTGGTTAAAAGATGAATATACATACAGACTTGACTTCAATTTTTGAGATTCAGATACATAGCAGAGATGAGCTTGTAGTTGCCAAAAGTCCTTTTAGAAACAGTCCATAGGCTATAGTTCGATGTCCATATACAGGGTGACTCCAGCCAATGACTGGGGATCTCAATCCTTATGGCTCAGGGTTTGCCCTTCTTGAAACCCAAAGCAGATCTGAGATGAAGAAGAATCGTGCCCCAGGATTTTTAATACATTTCCAGAAGCCTTTTGGCCTGAGAAAACAATAGGCTTAACTTTCCTTCTCCCAAACATCATGGCAATTAGCACAGGACAATATATCCATTCAACAGTTCAGATACAGGTTACCACCACCTTTAAAGAGACTTATAGACAATAATACTATTTCACTCATGTGTCTTCCTAAATGTTAATATTCCTTTTTTGATCTTTGAATTAAAGCTATAGCAATATTCATTTACATATCTTCCTAACAAGTCTTTAAAGTTTGGCCATGGGTCATGTCAGTCTGAGAGTTAATTAACTCTTTCTGGCTCTGTCACCTTTCAATGAGATATTATATTACACTTATAACTTTACAAGGATAGATTTGTTTTACAACTTTGACCTAGTCAGGGCTGCGTGGCATAGAATATGTGCTAATATTTTCATACGGGGGAATTCATAATTTTACATTACAATGTTGCTATATACATTTCGCCATGACATTGACCAGCAAGGCATATTTTGTACAAAGATTATTACAATGGTGTGTGAATACAGGGTACTTTCGATCACAGTATGTATTACAATAGTGCCTAGGGAACCCAACGGAAATCATGTCCCTGTTATGGTAGGTGCTACATGTACACATAATACAAACACAGTTCCTGCCCCAAAGAGCTTGCAACCTAAATAGACACAAGTGGTAGTGTTATGACTTCCATTTTACAGATGGGGAACTGAAGTAGAGAGAGATTAGTTAGCTTGCCCCAGGTCACTCAGGAAGTCTCTGGCACAGCTAAGAACTGAGCAGATATTTCAAGTCTCAGTCCTGTACCTTAACAACAAGACCAGTCTACCTCTTACACCAGCAAGTATTCTGCATGCCATTTTTCAGAATTAAAATTATTACTATTTGGTTCTGTATCCCTCCCCCTGTACCATTAGGTATTACTGGCAGGATTTGACCCATAATAAACAGCAGTTATGGGCAAGGGGTAACAGATTTAGAAATTAGTTTAGCGGAGATTTACTTACATTTTCTTACTGAAAGAGTAACAAACATTTGTTTTAGAGGAAAAGCCCAGGAAATGTTTAAGGGGCAAATCCAACACCAGAATGGAATGGTTTCATTAATTTACAAAGGTTCTCTCAAACCCCCATTTTTAATTCACCCTGCCTTATCCCTAAGTATGATCATGTTGTTCAAATAAGCTGCAGATGCCAACAATAAAACCTAAAATCTAACCAAATTTCAAACTCCATTTTTACATTCCAGGCTCCAAAGGAAAACTGAAGGTTGCATTACAGCCACTCTAGACTTCAATCCTTACTTATTATGTTTCCAATAACACTGCTGGAGGTCCTAAATCATGTTAAAGTTGGTCTGTAAATTGGATTTTCAAACTTCAGAAGAAATGCATAAGCAGGGTAATGCACTTTCTTCTTATCTTGCATCACCAGTGCTTACACTAATTTCAACAAAATAATCTCTAAAAGGCACAGATTTTGTAAATTAGCAACACCGTATCCATTGGAATCCTTCCTTCAGATCATCTGTAGGCTTTGCATTAGAAGAAGGGAAAAAAAGAAGTATAAAGCAACAAAAAGTTAAGTCTCTGCCTGAAGCAAGCACCATGATGTGAGAATTGATACCAGATTTTATTTTAATGAAAAGCAATTTAAGAAAGTTCTTTATAAAGTGGATCAAATAGTCTTTGACTAAATAAGGTAACAGTGTATTTGCTCCTCACTTTTTGCTTCTGGTGTAGTACTCTCAGCTAGCTTTTACTGAGATTTGCAGGACTTACTTGAGGCCTCTCTTTTTCTTCCTGGTCGCCCCGAAGTGGGGAGAGGAGTTGGCAATGTTGTTTATTTTAATTACTGCCTCATGGGGCCACAATTGTTTATTGTAAAAAGTCACTAATGAACAAATGACCCTGCCACCTGGAGCACTTTACAGGCTGGTGGTAAACTCCAGCTATTTAAACAAAAACCTTCTTGGGCTATTGATTCACTGGCTGGGTTGGATTGGACCCTGGGTGCACGTGACTGCTAGGCAACTGAGTGCTCATTGTTTTACACTACCTATTACACAAAACAAATAAATCTTCTTCACGTTACCTTTTTTCCACACTCCCTCTAAAAGAGCACTTATTATGTGACAGTTCACTACTAAATATATATTTGCGTCCATGTGTGTTCAGGTGACTATATTAGCAAATGTTTTCATAACCCATCGGGGTTACAACAAATGTCTATAGCTTTAATATACTGGTGATGTTAATACTGCTATAAAGACAGAAGTGGACAGGCCCAGAGTATAAACTCCTTTACATTTATTATGTTTGGATATTGCACTGCCCACTTCATTGTAAGCTTAGGAGGTTTTCATGCAGGTCCCCACATCTGTACCCTAGAGTTCAGAGTGGGGGAGGAACCTTGACACCTAGTTTTCCATCAAAAAACTGTGATGGAAAATTTTCACGAAGGCCTACTCAATATACTACAAATCACATACACTGAGTAGATAATCAAAGAGGAGTTCACTTCATGGAAGAAAGCAGGCTATCACTTGATCCAATCCACTCCAGTTTTTTCTAAATTTAAGAGTCCCCTCCACACACACACAAATTGTGCAGCAGGAACACCTGAATTTGTCACCACATTTGAATTTGAAGGTGTTATGTGATGATTGTCAAATATTTTAAATTGCTACTATATATTTGTTTCCCTCTGTGATCAGCTCTGGTTTAATTTTAAGATTCAGCCCCTTCAGTGAATACTAGAGACACATCTGTCTAGCAGTTATACTGTTTTATCATGTCAGCTCCCATTTAACATACAATTATTTTAACTTGTAAAGGAAAAATATACTGCTAGTAGAATCTTGTATTATTAGAAACAGGTTGCTAAAGTTTCCCACCTCACCCCCCACCTTCTGAAGAAGGCCTCCACCATAGGAAGCCATGTTAAGATGGAGTTGTTGTGATGGGAAGCCAGGAGAGGGAAGAATTCATTCCCATGTGCTTGTCTTCCCTGAGGGAGCTATTAGCCTATTTCAGCAAACAGGCTTTCCATAGCCACAACAACAGGTTTTCTTCTATTAAGCTCACAGGTAGTACAACTAATGAAGAAACTGCCTGGACTCTGACTGCCAGAGTGGTGTTCACATTCCTGAAGAGAGACTGCCTGCATAGGCCTAATTCTGCCATGCTCTCTTATCTTGAGAGGGATCCTACCCTGCTCTGAGCCACATTCTCCCACCCTTACAACAGTTAGCAACTTGAGTAACTTTCTCCACAAGTTGTTCCATGCAAATCAGTGTTGTGAGCATGTGTAATAACTGGGTCTACAAATGAGGAATAGGGTATGAAAGTTCATAAAGTGCAACAATAATCTATAACAATAAGCGTTGATGGGAAAAGGTGCAAAAAGGGAGACAAACTGAATTAGCACAAACAAAAAGGCTTACTGATGTAATTCTAGGATCATGTTAATTTTATGCCTGGTAAACAAGAAAAGAATGGGACTAGAAATCAGTAAGCCAAACCTGGTGTGTCAGAAGTTAGGCAAACAAAAACAATGAGGGGATGGGCTATTCCATTCATCATTCCCTTTTGGAGTCCTTAAAATAAAAGACTTTGGGGGTGGAAATTAGGAGAGAAGAGAAAGCAACAATTGCTGACTGAAAGAGAAGGAAAGTACAAGCTTCACTATCATGGAGGGCACCCCCAACCATCTCCTGGGGTCCTGGAATTCATTGTGACACTGCAGGGCCTTCTTCATACTAATTCTGAGAGATACTTAATACTTCAAATGTTTTGACTGTTTTTCCTTCTTTTCTGTATATTTAATAAAGGATTAAAAATATTTTTAGTAGTGTTTCCGCCTTGGTACTAAGCACGCTGAGGTCTCTGTATACCAAACCCTGAACTTTGTTTAAAACTGCTGAATGCTGAGCAGCTTCAGGGTCATTTGGCCCATATATTCCATCTACATTAATACAACATAACTATTGTGATTTATTTATTCACTTTTTATGCGTCCCATGATTTCCAAATACCTGACAGCAAAGTTAAAAAGTTTTGTCTTTATCAAACATGGGACTGTATTTACATGAACCCCTTTGGCTCTGCAGGCTGACAAAAAATCCATAGGAGTTACATGTGCCATATTAATCTAGAGTTCACAAGATAGCAGATACTATGCCTGACTCTCTGTTGTGGGCCCAGTTTTGAATTCTGCCATCGTTGCTCACATTAGTAGTACCTTAGTCTGTGAGTATTCCCCTTAACTAACCTTGGGATTTGTTTATAAACCTTCCAGCCTTTCCCTGAAAAATCAAGGAATTCTCAGAAATACAGACCCACTGGCAATGGTGACTGCAGCATAGAAACTGCCTCCAATAACTTCCAGTTAAAAGTCTGGTTTTTTGCTGCATTTCACATGGCAAGAAGTGCCCCCACATGTCAAAATAGCATATAGAGAAGCTGAGAAAGGCCACAAATGGCCTTCTAACAAGTCAAAAGCCAGGGAGAGTCCCCAAGGGGAGGAAAGGATAGAAGTCAGAGAAGCAGCAGCTCTAAAATTAGGGAGTCAGATGGAAAGGATCCCGTGGGGGTGAGCAGAATTAGTATTTAATTGCAGAACATGCTATACCATAATGCACAGGCACAAGGAGAAAGAACTAAGATTGCAAGGGCAATTTATATTCTGTCATTTCCTAAATGCTGAGTGCTTGGCTTTGCAAGCTTTAAAAAGGTTCCTTAATGGAATGTTGAAAAATTCTAGCTTTCTCTGTATTTTTTCTAATATATTTTTCAGAGCCAGATTCTGCACCCTTTATTTGAAAAGAAGTATTTACTTATGAGAGCTGAAACAAATGGGATTAGTTACATGAATAAGTCCTATCTACCATGAGCAATGGCTACAGCATCTGTCCCTCAATTTGTAGGAAGTTACTGAGTATCTGAATTCAGCCTTTGGTATGATAATTATTATTAAAGTGTGCAGTACTTTATAAATCTACCTCAACTATTCCACCTTTTCCATTTGCTGGGTTGACAGATTACAGAAGGGATTTAAGTAATGCCCTCAAATCTGAAAGTAGCAAACCCTTTAGCAGGATGTACAAGCTGTCTGGAGGCATCACTATATATGCTGTGCTGATATATGTTTTGCAATATCCAGGAGGAAGCAGCATAATAAATAGACTTGTTATTTTGTAGTAATACAATGACTATTATTGGGCATTAGAGGTATTATAATTCAGATATACAGACAATAGCACATCGTATAGTCAGATATTACAGAGGATGAATTATATGGCTACATAGTATTATAAAATCCTCCTTCTTGGAGAACTGACAGTTTAAACTCTCCCAGTGTTGAGATTAAAACCACTGAAATGTGAAATGGCTGGTTTAGTGTCATGTATAATGCATTATTTCTCCAATCATAAATGCAATCTCCTATAAGATTTTCTGGACCAGTATAGATACTTTACACAATACTGTTGGCATTTATGCATCTTTTAATTTATTATATAATGTCCCCATCCAGTGCCCTAAACACATGTATGACATTTAATTAATAAGACAAGCCTACGCAACTTAGTCTAATTCCATTTTTAAAAGTGACTTCTAGGCATTTAGGGACCTAAGTCTCATTGGAAGTCAATGAGATTTAGTCTCTTAAATCGCTTTTGTAAATGGGATTTAGGCACTTTTGAAAATTTTACCTAAGGCATGCAAACTGGAATGAATATCTAGGGCCAGATCTTCAGTTGCTGTAAATTTGTTCAAGTGACTTAAGTGGCATTAGGTCAACCTACACCAGCTGAGGCTCTAGCCCCAAAGTATAAAAACCCTTACCCCCACCCCCAAAATAAGGCTCTGCCACTGCTCAAAACCACCACTCACTGATTCCCAGAAATATGTTCTCAACATTAAGAAACTGCATCTCTAGTGCACTGACAGAGGAAGTAGTACTCATCCTGTGACCCTATTTAGTGATTTATAGGTTAAAAACAGACACCTTACAATTGTACTGAGGTATGAACTGGAAACCAGTGCAGATGGTGGGTCAGAAAATGGAATATATGCTCCCTGCAAGAACTACCATTTAAAGTGGGCCAAGGACATCCATTTTCAGCATAAACAAGTTTCCAGGTGATTTTAAGGGGTAGGCACATGGAGATATAGTAGTAATCCAATCTGGAGGTCATAAAGATGTTAAATCACTGATGTGAAATTGTGATAAATAAAATACAACAACTTTTGATCATCGCAGCAGTTGAAGATAAAAAAATTCTAATTTGTAAACCTGAGTAACAAAAGGTGAGCAATTTCACCTCTGCTATTTTATCCCCGTGTTGCCTCTGCCCAAACATCCTACCTAGATTTTATCTCAATCACAGTCAGTGTAGGGTGCAGGGCCACCAGTTTCTACAGGCTCACCCTGAGAGAAATATCCATGCGGAGCACAATCTGAGATCTGTTGAAGAGATTTCCTACATAACATTGATATTCCTGTCAATCATGCTTGGAGTCTTAATGTTAGCTAGAATGTATACTATAGCTGAGGTACATCTTTTAAGTCAGGATAATTAAAAAAAAAAAGATTTTGTATTCATATAGGTCACTGAAATGCCTTGTTGCATTGCAAAATTGTACCATCATATGTGAACATGTTTTCCTTTAGTTGGTAGCCTCTACAGTTCTGCTAGGACAAGGATATTTAATTGCTGATCGTCTTTGATGCCCATGTTCGAGTCAGACATCTTGGCACCCGTCCTCCTTCCCCGCCCCCAGCCCAAAAGCGACAATGTGATTCAATATGGTAATTAGAGGACCCAGTGATACACATAATGAAGGTAACACTCAAAATGGAGGTTGAACTACATGTCAGATTGGGGCACACAGTTATGACTCCCAATCTCTCAGATTGGCGAACCAAGCCTTTTGAGAAAAGAGCTAAACCACGATATGGTAGATGTGTACTATATTGGGTACAATCTGTCCACATAGCAGTGAGTGACAGTATCTCAACATAGAGAGAATTATGAGTGAGAACGGGAATGGTGAAAGATGATTTACCATACCAATCAGTAGTAAAAAAGTGATATAAAGTTTAAATTCTAGTAGAATCTCAAACGAACTGCAAATGTAATCACCTGCATTAATTTTTAACTCAAAAATCCAGCAAAAGCCATGAAAAGCACAGTTGAACTGGCAGCATTTTCTTTAAGCATTTCCAAGGTATTTTGAAGAGTGATTTTTGCACACCACAGCATTTATTCTGCATTTCGGCACCACTACACAACATGCAGGTGTACATAGTTTTGCATTTCCTGGCTTTATTTGGTCTCCAGGTAACAGATACGTTCGCACTGTAAAAGAGGTACAGGATTACAGTACGATTCAAGGCCCACTGAAGTCAATGGAAAGAAAAGCACTGACTTTGATTAACTTTGTATGACACACTTAGGGTCCCTTTGTGGATCTAGCCCTAACTTTAGGCGCCGATTTCTAAAATTTCAGTCCTAAAATCCCTGCTCAGCTTCCGCCCAACCCTGTAAGTACCTACATTTCTGGTGTTAAAGTCCCCTTGCGGCCTAAAAATCTGCCACCAGACATGTGCACAGTTGCCTAAAGACTGATGACAACATGCCTAGCTCATACCTAATCTCCATCTGGATCCTCGAGATGGACCCCACAAGAATTGCTCTATCTACTCCAGTAGGTATGTTCTGAGCATGCCTACTGGATCAGGCCCTGCACAAAACACAGGAGGTGGTGCTTCCCCACCCCCCCAAATCCCCATAACTTTTATCCAAGTAGTCAGAGCACTCACACGCAGGATGTGGGAAACCTGGGTTGAAATCCCTGCTCTGCCTGTGGAGCAGGAATTTGAACCCCAGTGTCCCACATCCCAGGTGAGTGCCTTAACTACTGGGCTAGAGAGTCACTCTCATACTTTGGGCCAGTGACTAAACATACAAAGTAAAACAGTTTGAATAGGAGGGATTGAGAGAGACCCACCTCAGGAAAACCTGATGGTTGGGGCCCTCAGCTGGGATGTGGGAAACCTTGGTTCAAATCCCTCCTCCACTTCAAGCAGAGGGCGATAGGAACCAAGGTCTTTCACATCCTGGGGGAGTGCTCCAACCACTGGGTTATGGTATAAGGGAGGCATCAACTACACCGTCTCTTCCTACCCTCCTCTTTTTATTGGGGGGGGGGGAAGGAGGGTGAGAGAGGGCTTAAGCATCTAACCGGCAGGCAAGTCTAAGCCCTGGTCTACATTACAGAGCTAGGTGGATGCACGGCAGCTTATCTACTCTAAAATACTTTCACTCCTGCCAACATAACTCACACGCTACACGAAGTTAATTCCACCTTCACAAGAGTTGAGGCAGCATCAGTGTAGTGACTGTGTTGCTTCCCTGGACTGCTGCTAGCTTTCAGAAGCCATCCCACAATGCCATACACTCACAGTTCAATTGTTGCAAGCACTCCTGGTGAGGACATGCACCACCAGCACAAGGAGCAAAGTGCAGACACGTACAGGTGATGTAATTACTGCAGCAGCTGTATGCCAACATTAGTTAGGTCAACTTAATTTTGTTGTTGAGACACTCCTTAAGTCCTCTATATGGATCTAGCCCTTGCTGAACTCCTAGTTCTAATTTAAGTGACTTCCAATATAAAGAGTGACATAATCAGGTAATCTATAACTGCTTCAAATAAAAGCAGTTCACTTAGTTCCTCACTTTAATGATGATGATGAAACAAAACCAAAAGAGTTTAAAATTGTGCATTTAAAAAACCAGCAATTGTTTTCAGAACACACATCATGAGTGCTTCAAATAGAACACTAAACAGGGTTTAAGATGAAAAATAACACTGCCCTTTTCTTTCTGTCTAATCCATTGTAATGTCCAGAATAAATAAGAGCATTAGGGTTTTCTTCAAAAATGAAAACAGCTGGGTAGCAAATAATAATTCTGTGTCAATGAAGTTTAAAGACTGATGATTATATGGTACCTTGCACTGCTATATTTGCTAGTTGGGAAATGGTGTGGGAGATTCAGCAGGCAGAACTAATTCCTTCTGAGTCAATACTGAGGTTATCAAGAATCCCAAAATTAAAGATCTGGTCTATTACAACTGTCAGCTTTTGAGATCCCTCAGAGGAAATGCTTTGGAGTACCTTGGGGCATAGACAAATGACCTGAAAATAATTATAGTTCAAGCAACTAGCCTCTGGAGTTTCCACAATATCCATAGCTATTTATGCAACAAATTACCTCACTGAAGGAAGAGGCCAAAGCGGTTTTCTAGCAGACTGGACATCATGACAAAACTCCTACAACATGTTGGTACAGACCCAATCTGTAAAGCTATTCAGCTATCGTGTTAAATATATTTTCACACTTTCCTGAAGTATTAGTTGTTTGCCCAGATGTAGATTTTCAAAAGCATAAGGGGAACAGAGTGGGACATTCCATTTTTTGCCAGTGAAAAGCTTTCCTAATAGTCTTAGAATTTGACTGAAAACTAAATTCTCTTTTTCTTACTGCAAAGGTTTGTCATAAAAAATTATGAGATTTACAGGTACTAGAATTTCAATTTTGCAAGAAAATTTCAAAATTTATTTTCATTTTGAATCAGAACAAAAGCTACAAGTTTTAAAATGTCATATGAAACTTTGCCTTTTTTTAAAAAGAAATCACAATATAAAATACATTTGAAATAAAAAGTAATTTCAAAATGAAAAATCAAAGTGTTAGTTACAAAAATGTTAAAATGGAATATTGACATTATTGAAATGCTTTTAAATTTTTCTTTAAAAAAAATTGTGAAAATTGACACATTCCCATGGAAAGTTTAGATTTTGACCAAACAGCTTTTTCCAATGGAAAAAACTTTGTTGGGAAATTTTCAACCAGCTCTAAAAATAAAAAGGAATGATTCAAATATTAAGCTAGAAGGACTAAGTTTGCTTTGTTCTGCAAGCTAACCTGTTGTATGAATATTACATATTCTATATATTTTTGAAGCATTAATATTGTGTTAGCTTATTGGATTAATTATGAAAGGTCATGGATAACATTTCCAAATAAAACTTGGAACTAGTCTGATTTACGGGGCTTTTTCATGGTTTTCACAGGAAGTCAGGTCAAATAGAGTGTTTTCAGCTGAATTTTGCTTTGAGCTTTTAGGGTTGTTTGAACTCAAACTCAAGAATGGTTTCAAGAGACACCAACACAGGTGAATCAAAATTGGAGATTAGGATTTCACAGACCAACTGTGAATTTAGGACCATACTGATTTTATCAGCCATGTAACAACCTCTTTCAAGAGAATCATAATCTGTGACTAAAACAGTATAATTGAACTCTGTTTTCCAATCATGAATATTTTCTAATTTAGTAAGGAAGAAATACTTGGTACAGTGTTATGACTTTTCACATTTCAGTACATTTATGTGCTAAAAGGATCATTTTTTATTTCTGTTGAACCTCAAATTGTACAATGGAACCTTATTTATTAAAGATCTGAGAGTCTTAATTAGTTTCACAATCTGTGAAATGTTATATTTAACATTTATATTTTTCTATGTGTTTCTTATACTACAAGATCTTTAAATATATTCAGTGGGGGCCGAATTGCAATACCGTTAATTTGTTGAATAGGTGGCATCACAATTAGACCCTAGGTACATCCCCTAGGCTTCCACAAGTTTTATTTACCTTAAAGTACAGAATATTCGCTTCAAATAGTGAGTGCATATTTTGTTAATGGATGGAAAGTGTAATAGTGTACTTTAGAGTTTTAAAATGTAGCACAAGCAATGTGTATAAACGACCCAAATTAGCCTAAAGAAAGATTTTAAGACCTCTAATAAAATTTGATCAATTTAAATCTTCCTTAAAAAGCAATCTTCTGTAAGTCCACCTATACTTAATGAGCTCTCAGAAATCCTCAACCACTGAACAAGATGATGATAATGCATGGCTGTGGTCTTTAAGGGAAAGTGCTAGGCAACCTCAATTATAAGCATCACTACCAGTTCTGGTGAGTGTAGATTAGGTCCATCTTTAAGGCATATTTTCATCTCAGTGAATTAAGTACTCCCACTTCCAAATTCCAAATCTGCAAGTCAAACTTTCTTGCCTTCCAAACTGGTTGTCCAACACACAAGGCTGGAAAATGGAATTTCTATACCATAGGAAATTCCTATAGGTCTACATGTGTTTTCATCTCAGTTTGGGACAAAAAGCCAAAAAACCCACACTTGTTGTAGAATGAAAATTCCGTTTGTTTGTTTTTTTACTTTAGTGTTGCAATCAAGAATTTTTACATTGTTGATAAATTTGAACATTTAGAAACATTTCAGTTCTACACTGTACCTTGGAAAGTAAAGTTTTTGCCCCCCCTCCATCAGCATTTTTCCAAAAAATATTTTAATTACAACAAAATTATTCAATTAATGATTTGTTGGAAAATATTTGACCAGCTGTGTTGTTCAGACAAACTTTGTCACTTATCAAGGAATATGTGGGTGTGTTGTATGTATGGATACCTCCCAAGTACTCTCTCTTTCAAAGAGGTCTTATTTGTGCAAGGAAGGAGAAAGTGCCCTTTTTCTCCTCTTCCTCAGGCTCATGCCTCACATTTCCTGCCCACCCACCTCAAACTAGTGTCTGCAGTAAGTTCCTGCTCAATGGTACCAGCTCTCATGGGCATACTCAATATTTTTCATATTAATTTGAAAACAAAAATAATTAATGAACAGCAGTTTTACAAGTTCTACACGCTGCTTGCAGTAATGGAATTGCTAAATTCCTCATTTACAAGAGTAAAACTTTACAATTGAATGCATGCAGGGCAAAATGATTGCTTGGAATTTTTGGCTTTGTGCTACATGTTTAGGAAGTCTACCTTCCACATTCAAGCCATGTCTAGAATAAGGAATTTAGAAAGAAAAGCCCCCCATCAGGGATTTGTAATGGAGTGCACTCACCTCTCGCAAGTGCCCAGTCAGCCTTGTCAGTCTGGTCTTCTCTGACTCAGCCCTCCAGCCAAGTCACACACGGTTCACATGCAAAACAAACAAAACGTCTTCCAGGGTGCCAGTACAATATATTCTGCACCCCTTCCCTGGTTCAGTCTTTAATCAGTCCAGCAGGGCCTATTTCAGTACCCTTGCTTGGTCTGGCTAGGTTGCAAGTCTCCGACTCTGGAACTGAGCAGTGCACTGAGGGCTTCTTCCCTGGGGACTCCTTGCCTTTACTTGAGTCCTCAGTTACTGCAGCCTTCCTACTGAGCCACCTGCCTTGGACTCAGTTCACTAACCACAGCTCTCCACTGAGTCAGTCCCAGCAACTACCTGCTTAGTCCCTTGCAGCTCCTGCAGGCAGCTCCGTCCACCCTTTCAACTCCTGAAACCAGCCAGGAGCACCTCTTGCGCCCCCAGTCTCTGCAAGCAGACTGAACTCACGCTGGCCCTGCAGCTTCCTTTTATATGAACCTGCTGGTTATATGAAAGCTGTTCCTTGTAGCCACTCTACGCAGTTTGGAGGACCGCTCTATTACTCTTTTCTGGTGTGGGGCGAGGCAGGGCCGTGAGGCCTCCAGACCTAGTCCACCTTGTCACAGGATTTTTTTTAATTCTCCAAATCGCAGAATATCTGCGTGTTACAGAAGTTAAAAGGTAGAGATATGTGCAAATATGTGTGAGCATGTATGAAAGTGATTTATCTACTACTTCTGCTGTTTCAGTGCATGGTTTGGTTACAGTGTTTCTTAATAAACTGAAATAGCAGCACCATAATCCACTACCTTCAACCACTGGAAAAAGCTCATAGAGTAAAAAGAATGCATGTATTAAAATAACATTCTCTATGCATTCAAAAGAATGAGTAACATATTTACCATGTTTTACTAATGTCTTTAGCTTTTATCAGGAAGTTAGTATCAGCTAGATAAATCATCTGCATTCCATTTTATCAGGCTTTCAAACGTAATAGCTATCATCCATCCAGACCACACAGGTCTATATCTCAGGTAAAAAGTAAAACAAAACTGTGTGGTCTCATTTGTGAGCACTCTAAGGACAACTTATTGTTAACCTTAAAATAATCTATTGCATTTAAGATGCATAACCTATTTTCAGTAACCTTAAGTGATTATGCCTCAATTTTTTTCTACTTTCTAAGTCAATTACAAAAGCTGCCAGAGGAAAGTGTAAATTACACCTCCTTGCACCAGCCTAACCTTCCCAATATTCCAGCTGAAAAAACCTCCACTGCTATCTTCCCTCAAGATTTCCACTGGGGAACAGAGGAACAGGCAATTTAATTTGTGATGAAGCTCAGACAGTGGAGGTCATTGAGCAGTTACACTCCCTAGCCACCCCTTTTCTGAGACATCACCACTCACTTTTAAGCCTGCACAGGTCCTTTGTGTAGAGAACAATGATGGGGTGTAAAAGAGGTTGCAGACATTTTGTGCTGTTTCTTACTGACATCTGAGAAGGAAATTAAAACGGCTTCTCATCTTTGCTGATGGGATTAGTTGAGCCAATCAGGGAATGGGAAGAATATCATTTGAATTCTGCTATGACTTTCACCATGCAAACTGGAAATTCAAAATGAGTCTCAATCATGAGAATTGTGACCCAGTTCTTCACTCAGCTGCACCAATGGAATTTGATTCACCTCTACCCCTCCACAGATCCCCTGCCACTTGATTCCCTACCTTCTGCTCATGCTGTCCATCAGTGGAGTTAGGTTGGTGTGAACCTCGTGTAACAATTGAGAGGATCAAGCCCTCCAGGTTCACGAAAGCTTCATAAACTCAAAACCAGCTAAGTTTCATGTGTGCTCATCACCATGGGAGTGGCTCTGTTATAGTGCCCATGTGGACTCTGGCCATCTCAAAAGGGAGGGGTGAGGAAACGGGGCCCATGATTCTGCCCATCCTACACACCAGCCATCAGAGCTGTCTAGTCATACAAGAGAGCAATGACCCATTAGTGGGTGCGGTCCCTAGTGCAGGCTGGGGCACTCTGGAAGTCCTGGACAGAGGCTCAGACTACAATTCACAGTCATTCTTTACAATTACAACTAGTCAAGAAAATTAACTCGTATCTGATATTTATACTTATGCCCCGTGGTTTGTTAGAAAGAAGGCCACCACTGTGGCTTGAATGATTGATAGTATGCTAAGAGTTCCATTGTCTGCAGCATTACAGAAAGAATTCTAATGTGTCAAACTGAATGGAAGCTTTATCATTCATCCTTTTAAGTGGTGTTATCACTAATATGCCTGCTAAACAATAGGAAAAGCATAAGGACTGGTGTGACAGCTGAGTTGCAAGTAGGATGAGTATTTTAATACCTGTATCATTACCTATCCCCAGGAGCACTAATGGTTTAGGGCAGAGCTTCCCTAACTTTTTCATAAATATGCACCATATCTTGGTAGGGAGAATAGGATGGAACACTTTTCATTTAATCTGCAATTACAGACTGTCTCCTCTCTCACCATTGTGCATGCACACTATTGCAGTTGCTTCCATAGGAAAATAGAGAATATAATCTGTTAGCTGTCTTTCACTATTCATTTCCTTCCCGACTTCTTTTGTCCTTTCCCCTTCACATGCTTGGTTCCCCACACATGCTGTCCTACACTACTTTCGTCTCATCACGCTCTCCCGGACTACACCGTATTACTTGACTGCTTCATTCCTTTCTCCTCTGAGTATCCCTCGTTCTGGAGGGGCTGGCACCCCCCCCCCCACATACACACTCACGGTAGTGGCTCTGGGCTCCCAGGATAGCTCCTGCTTTCTTACTTCCCTTGATAGAAGCAACTATGCTCATTCTTGCTCCGTTGCATCCAGTCATTATAGTGCCAGCTTTCTCTTTGCACTGAAGAACGTGGACACCTGCAAAAGCAGATTTAGAGTCCAATCCTGCCCCCAGAGGAGCCACTGGGCTAGAACCCTCTTGCCCTGAACCTTGTGTAATCATTTAGATTGATGCATGTAAAATGCCACTAAATTAGAAGGGTCATGACTTACATCCACTTTGCAATAATGTAAATGACTACACAAGATGCAGGACAGTGGAGAATCTGTTCCAGTAAGAACTTTGCAGTTGTTGTCAATGAGAGCAGGATCAAACCCTGAAAACCACTGTTCCTTTTGCCGGTTAGTTAGTGCTGTTTGTGATGGCTATGAATGAAAACTACAACTTCCTACCTACCATAGGGTACATGCTGCAAAAATCAGGCAACAGAAGGAGGATGCAAGGGACTAAAACAGGAATAGATAGAAAAGTAATAAAATAAGCACTGTTAACGCTTATTTGCTCTAAAAACATCCCAATTCCTCTCTAAATATTACTCAGGGTTCTAAAGTTACCTGCCAAACCTGAAGCAATTGTATTTTCAGCTTTGGAGAGGTGCCTTCATAAAATTTGCCCTCTTTGCAGAAAAATCATACATTGAAACAGCGTGAGATTTACTTAAACTTAAAATGCTTGTGCAGAGATTAAAAAACTAGGGAGGGATATTTAAAAGCAACATCACTTTTCTTGGTTGAACTTCTATCGGTTTTAATGTTTTGACTGTATCACCCATATGAGATGAAGGAAAACTGTAGGGAAACAAAATCACAAAAGTTGGTTTTAAACAACTTTTTTTTATTCAAAAGTGGTCTAGGAGCTTTGTCCAGCTGCACCCACTTTCTCCCCGCAGATGAAAGTCCAAATATGTGACTTGCATATAGGGAAGCTTTGAGTATCTATTCAATAATATCTACACTTAAATTCCCAGGGCAACAGGACCATTAATTACATTTCATCAGACCAGTTTGTTAGGGCTTTTGATACAATATGATCATGTGGGCCAAATTGCTACCTCAATTAAATTAATGGGAGTTGCACATGGTGCAAGTCAGCATAAAATTTGGTCTAGAATTTCTATAGATCCCAAACAAGAGAAACCTACCAAACATCAATGCAATGCCTTTTTGTTTAACAGTGTTTGACTTTACACTTAGAGCAGAAACCTGCCTCTTGGTAGTTCACATAACGTAAGGACACTATCTCAGCATAACAACTTTAATTGTACAACCATAACCCTTCACCCCAATTATGTTCAGTCTTGGCTTATTTATTACCAGTGCCTGGTGCATTCTCTGTAACAGCCTTTTCCCTTCAACACTGCATTTAAAAAAAAAAAAAACCACCAGCAATATTTTGTACTCCACACACATTATCATTTAAAAGTCCCTCGATTAAAGTTCTCTCTCTTTGAGAAGATGGCATGCAATTAGAGTGCAGGAAAAGCTTGAGACACCTATTTCTTATTTCACTTTTTATTTACTCATCACTAGTTGTTTTTTTATCCCTTTCTCCCAAGAATGATCTTGCAAAAGGCAAAAACTAGCTGAATAGTATTATCAATTTAATAAGTGTATCTGTGACATTCTGGGGTTCAATGCAGACCAGTAAGCGGGTGTGTCACCACCTGCCTGGTGCCTTAAATGCTCTGCTGCTGTGGCTCACAGCCTAGACACCAAGAGCCAGCAGACAAACATGCAGTCTCCTGAGTGTCTGTGTGCTTTACAGCTCTGGTTCAGAGCCCTGACCTAAGCAGTTTAGCATCTTATTGGAGTCGGGGTGTGCACAGGAATTTAAATTTGATCCCTTTGGTGATGGGGGGGACGGGCACAGAAGCTCACTCTCCCTCTTCCCCCATCTGGCCTGGAGCAGGAACTCGCTTTCCCCCAACCCCACCTGGCCCAGGGCAGGAGCTCAATCTTGCCTCTCTCCACCCTGCCCGGCCCTGGCAGGAGATCAATCTTTCCTCCCTCCACCTTACCCCAACCCCAGCCGGAGCTCAATCTTGCTTGCCTCTATGGTCCCACGCCAGAGAAGTTCTGCACCCCTGACGATTATTGGGGAGGCACAGGCCCCTGGTTCCCTGCCCTGCACATGCCCCTGACTGGTGTTAACAAACACTATTTTAATCAAAACACTGGATTGGTTTATAGAAAAAAATAAAACAGCTTTATTAAACAAGAGACATATGTTAGGTGATGCCAAGTCAAAGGAATAAAGGTTAGAAAGGGTTATAAACAACAAAAGAAC
Source organism: Caretta caretta (assembly GCF_965140235.1). Classification (NCBI taxonomy): domain Eukaryota; kingdom Metazoa; phylum Chordata; order Testudines; family Cheloniidae; genus Caretta; species Caretta caretta. Next base: position 35,613,417 of record NC_134208.1, read on the forward strand.
GAATACACTTTTAAGACTAAAACTTAATTTCAGCCATTTACAATCTATGGCTATGTGTATATTACAGCTTATGTCAGCAGAACTTATGTCACTCAGAGGTGTGAATAAAGCACCCCCCAAGCAACATAAGTTGCACTGACATAAGTGCTGGTCTGGACAGCGCTGTCAGCAGGAGAGCTCTTTCCCATTGGCATAGAGCGTCTTCACCAGATGTGCGGCAGCTCTGTATGTGTAGACATACCATAATGAATTTCCAGAGACTTATCCCCCTTGGTTGAAGGGCCCATCTTTCTGCTATCTCAAGAGCTCTGGCCTCTTTAGTCCCTCAAGGTGTTGGATAATTTGGGGTTCTCTTCCTCTCTTTATAGTCCAGTGAACCTCTGAAAAAGCATCTCTCGATGTTCATTAACCCTGCTTCAAGAAGCAGAAAGGTTTCTTGGGTATGCCATCTCCATCCCCTGTCAAGATTGTTAAATGGTCATCATTCCCCACTCATTCTCCTGATGGCTTTGTTCACCCTTCATGCCAGTATGCCTTCATAGTCTCTGCCCGGTGACCCGGCTGGAAAGACAAGCAACTAGCATGTCCAGATCACAAAGGATTGTGTCATTCCCTATCTTGTGTGCTTTAATGGTTCTGTTTACCACATATGTAAATTGCCACCCCATTATCACTGGTCAACCCTGCTTCACTTGTATTCAAGACTGGGGCAGACCTATTTTCTGCTTTGTTCAAATACAGACTTGAAAACATAATATCGGAGAGCATCCCTAACTCCACGTATAGTATTATTGTGAAATGTATGTATTGTTAACCACCAGTGTGCCCATTTTCCAATGGTATATTATAGGTCATCTTTCAGATTATATATATATATATATATATATATATATATATAAAATGACCAGTGGGGCTGGAACAATTTTTACAGTGGGAGTGCTGAAGGTGGAAACCACGTATTTGAGTTGCTATTACTACTTCAAGGCAGGGGGTGTGGCAGCATCCTGAGCACTGCTAGTTCCTGCACCTATGATCATGACACCAGTGAGCTGGGGTACACTGGTCAAGCCTGCTCAAACTCACTGCTAGATACCAGGAAGTCCCTTGCTTCTGGCCTTGGAATGCTGTTAGGGTCACACCTCCATCCTTACAAAACTGCCAGAGGGTTAGCCACTGGCTGACCCAGAGGCAGCAAATCAGAGCTCTCTTTCCTGGACAGGGCGTCTGCCACCATATTTCTTTCCCCTATGTCAGAAGAAATCTGTTTTGTCTCCTTTGTCTGTTTACAGTCTCCAGGACATATCAAAGTGTCTATAATATCACTTAGAGAATTGTTACAAACATTCCACAGTGACATTAATGACCCATGTGTTATTAGCTTTCAAATATATTATGGCACCTTTTCAATAAGTATCATGACACTCGTGTGTGAGATGTAGTGATTATGTCAGGTGTGATAAGAGTTGCTGACACAGAGCAATGAGCCACTGTGGCGCGTTTTGTACCTCGTCTACCCCTTTGATCTGGGGTTGGGGGGGCGAGGGTAACCCAGCCTTTCTGCGCCTACGTCTTTTCTACTACCCATCCAGTAATCTGTACAGTGTGTCTCAATGGCCAGAGTCCCCCTAAACTCTCTCCCCCTAGTGGGACAGCATGGCCCAGTGGCCAGAGTCCATATAGTATGCTCCTAGTACACTATGGCCCAATGGCCAGAGTCCTTCTAAATCCTTTCCCCCTAGTGGAATAGCACAGCCCAGCAGCCGGAGTCCATATAGTACACTCCTAGAGAAGTATGGCCCAATGGCCAGAGTCCCTCTAAATCCTCTGAGGCAAGCAAGGGGTCAGCGAATTATGTCACCTCAAGAAAAGGGGGGGGGGCGTAGTGACCCCCAGTAGGAGAGCCCAGGCCCACCCGCCTTCACCAGGCTCTGACCCAGGGCCCTGTCAGGGCGGAGTGATCCGCCACAGGGTCAGCGGGGAATCCGACTGAAACACGCTGACCGCATAGTGGTGGGAGGTACCACTCCCTTAGCTTCCCTGGGTCTCTTCCTACCAGTCCTCCAGTAGCCGTAGTCCCTGTGGCATCAGGGTCTCCAGGACTCTCAGCACCAGATGCTTCCTGGGGTTCCGATAGCTGCGGGCCTCTGGTCCAGGTTCCTGGTTCTTCAGCTCTCCCCAGTAAGGGCTGTAACGGCTCCTGGGCTGGAGCCTCTGCTGACCATCCTTCCTCCTCAGCTGCCAGCCCTGACTGAGGAGCCCTTCAGGCTTTTATACCTTACTTCCAATCAGAGCATGCCCAGCAGAGCCATGGGGGCGTGGCTTCCTCTGCTAGGAGGGAAGGGTTCACCCTCTCAGTCCCAGTGTGGGGCCGGTCCGCACCATCACAGCCACAAATAGGCTTCTGGGTCACAGTATCAAATGACAAAGTGATCAAAGTCTGGAAAGTATCAATTACATAGTATGATTCATAACATCAGAGAAATGCAGGGACTGAAGGGACCTCAAGAGGTCATCTAGTCCATTTCCCTGCACTGAGGCAGCATCAAGTAGATCTTGACCATCCTTGACAGGCATCTGGCAAACCTGTTCTTGAAAACCCAGTGACTGGCATTCCACAACCTCAGAGGCCTATTCTAGTGCTTAACCATCCTTATACTTAGCCCTGGTCTACACTGGGGGGGGGTGGGTATCGATCTAAGTTATGCAACTTCAGCTACGTGAATAAAATAGCTGAAGTCGATGTACTTAGATCGACTTACCATGGTGTCTTCACCTTGGTGAGTCGACTGCTGCCACTCCCCTATCGACTCCACCTGCGCCTCTCACGGCGGTGGAGTACAGGAGTCGACGGGAGAGCACTCGGGGGGGGGTCGATTTATCACGTCTAGACTAGACACGATAAATCGATCCCTGCTGAATCGATCGCTGTCCCCCGATCCCGCGGTAGTGTAGACATACCCTTGGAAAGAATAATAAAACTTCTTTGCTGCAGATTAACCCCATTACTTCTTGTCCTACTTTCAGTGGACATGGAGGACAACTGATCACAGTCATCTTATCTCCCATTATCTTATTTGAAAACTATCAGATCCTACCTCAGTCTTCTTTTCTCAAAATTAAACATATCCAATTTTTTTAAAACATTTCCTCATAGGTTATGTTTTCTAAACTTTTTATCATTTTTGTTGCTTTTTTCTGGACTCTCTCCAGTTTGTTCACGTTTCTTAAAGTGTGATGCACAGAAGTGGACAGTGCTGAGCAGAACAAGACAATTACATCCCACAGGACATTCTTTTTAATACACTCCAGAATTACTCCCCCACCCTGAAGCAGAATTCCTGTGCTTCCCTGCAGAAAATGGCAAGAGAAGCAAAGGGAAGCCATATGGGGGGCAGACGCAAGGGGGGGATGACCATGGATGCAGTTTTGGGGGGAGGATTGCCCCCGCAACAGAGAGGAGAAATGAGGGAGCACATGGGGTTACGTGCCACTGCACTCCCCCCCCACACACACACACCTCATTTCTGCAAGCGCAGAGCTGCCCAGCTGAAGGAGGCTGCCTCTGGGCTCTGCTGACTCTGCAGGTGCATGCTGGCTCCTGGGTCCTAGTGCTGGTCAGATCCCCTTCTGTGTGCTGGGAGCCTTCCTGTTTTCTGTGCAACAGAAAGCACCCGCGGTGGGGCTGGGTAAGGGGAGGAGGGAGGAGAAATGAGGGAAGGGTGGGTGAGAGGGTGGAGGGAAGAGGCAGTGGGGAAGGCAGGGGGAGGGGAATATAGGAGTGAGGCATAGGTGCTGGAACTAGGGGTGCAGAGGGTGCTGCTTCACCCCCTGGCTTGAAGTGTTTCCATTATATACAGGTTTCAGACTAACAGCTGTGTTAGTCTGTATTCGCAAAAAGAAAAGGAGTACTTGTGGCACCTTAGAGACTAACCAATCTATTTGAGCATAAGCTTTCGTGAGCTACAGCTCACTTCATCGGATGCATACTGTGGAAAGTGTAGCCTGATAATGTCACGGCAAACCTGGTGGCTGAACTTTCTGACTTTGTCCTTACCCATAATTATTTTACATTTGGGGACCATGTATACCGTCAAATCAGCGGCACTACTATGGGTACCCGCATGACCCCACACTATGCCAACATTTTTATGGCTGACTTAGAACAACGCTTCCTCAGCTCTTGTCCCCTAATGCCCCTACTCTACTTGCGCTATATTGATGACATCTTCATCAGCTGGACCCATGGAAAAGAAGCCCTTGAGGAATTCCACCATGATTTCAACAATTTCCATCCCAACATCAACCTCAGCCTGGTCCAGTCTACACAAGAGATCCACTTCCTGGACACTACAGTGCTAATAAACAATGGTCACATAAACACCACCCTATACCGGAAACCTACTGACCGCTATTCCTACCTACATGCCTCCAGCTTTCACCCTGACCACACCACACAATCCATTGTCTACAGCCAAGCTCTGCAATACAACCGCATTTGCTCCAACCCCTCAGACAGAGACAAACACCTACAAGATCTCTATCAAGCATTCTTACAACTACAATACCCACCTGCAGAAGTGAAGAAACAGATTGATAGAGCCAGAAGAGTACCTAGAAGTCACCTACTACAGGACAGGCCTAACAAAGAAAATAACAGAACGCCACTAGCCATCACCTTCAGCCCCCAACTAAAACCCCTCCAACCCATTATTAACGATCTACAACCTATCCTGAAGGATGACCCAACACTCTCACAAATCTTGGGAGACAGGCCAGTCCTTGCCTACAGACAGCCCCCCAACCTGAAGCAAATACTCACCAGCAGCCACATACCACGCAACAGAACCACTAACCCAGGAACCTATTCTTGCAACAAAGCCCGTTGCCAACTGTGCCCACATATCTATTCAGGGGACACCATCACAGGGCCTAATAACATCAGCCACACTATCAGAGGCTCGTTCACCTGCACATCTACCAATGTGATATGTGCCAGCAATGCCCCTCTGCCATGTACATTGGTCAAACTGGACAGTCTCTACGTAAAAGAATAAATGGACACAAATCAGATGTCAAGAATTATAACATTCATAAACCAGTCGGAGAACACTTCAATCTCTCTGGTCACGCGATTACAGACATGAAAGTTGCGATATTACAACCGAAAAACTTCAAATCCAGACTCCAACAAGAGACTGTTGAATTGGAATTAATTTGCAAATTGGATACAATTAACTTAGGCTTGAATAGAGACTGGGAGTGGCTAAGTCATTATGCAAGGTAACCTATTTCCCCTTGTTTTTCCCTTCTCCCCTTCCCAGCCCCCCCAGACGCTCTTGTTAAACCCTGAATTTGTGCTGGAAATGGCCCACCTTGATTATCATACACATTGTAAGGAGAGTGATCACTTTAGATAAGCTATTACCAGCAGCAGAGTGGGGTGGGGGGAGGTATTTTTTCATGCTTTGTGTGTATAAAAAGATCTTCTACACTTTGCACAGTATGCATCCGATGAAGTGAGCTGTAGCTCACGAAAGCTTATGCTCAAATAAATTGGTTAGTCTCTAAGGCGCCACAAGTACTCCTTTTCTTTTTATTATATACAGGGTTCACAGTTTCATTCAATGGCTCTCAGCACCCTCACTAAACAAATTGTTCCAGCACCCCTGGAGTGAGGGGAGAGGGGTGGGGCATTGGGCAGTGGGGAAGGGGGATGAGATGGAGAAGAAAAGGGAATAGGGGAATCGCAGGGGGAAGAGGAGCCCGACATGCAGCATCCCTTTGGCAGCAGCTGGGGCTCTCCTGTTAAGCAGGCCCATCGAACCCCCATCCTGACAAGCCCTACCCCCCCTGCACCTGTACCCCTCCGAGCCCCCCCACCCAGACCCCCACTCCACTGATCCCCAACCAGCTGCACCTAGGCCCCCACCCCATCAAGTCCCACTCCCCCAGCACCCAGACCCCCCACTGAGACACCCACACCCAGACCCCTCCACCAAGCCCCATCACCCCACACCAGGCCCTCCCTGCTGAGCCCCAACCACCTTCACGTGGATCCCCTGCAGAGACCCATTGCCCCTGCACCTGGAACCCTGAACGAGTCTCTATGCATCCAGATCTCCCACTGAGCTGCCCACACCCAGATTGCCCCACACAGAAACCTCTCATCCCACCCCTGGATTCCCCTACACTAAGTCCCTCCACACTTGGATCCTTCTGGGCTGAGTCTGCCTACCCACACCTAGTGTGCTGGCACTGAGGGGCAGGGCCCTGGCGTGTTTCTGAGGCAGGCCCAGCCCTTGCACTGTGCCAGGGTTGGGTGCAGCTTCACTGCCAAGTCTCTGTACCAGGGAAGGTGGGGGCTTCAGCGTGATCTCCCACCTCAGTGCAGTCAGTGGCCTGTGTTCCCACACAGGAGCCACATTTATTTATTGACAAATACATTTTGCAGAATTTTAAAATATAGTATGCATAATTTTTATTTTTTTTGGCACTGAATTTTTAATTTTTTGGTGCAAAATTCCCTCCAGAATACAGAATGGCATTAGCCTTTTTCACAACTGCATTGCATTGTTGAATCATATTCAATTTGTGATTCACTATAAGCTTAAGATTCTTTTCAGCAGTACTACTGCCTAGCCAGTTATTTGCCATTTTGCATTAGATTTTTCCCTTCTAAATGTAGTACTTTGGACTTATCTTAATTGAAGTTCATCTTACTGATTTCAGACCAATTCTCCAATTCATCAAGTTCAATTTGAATTCTAATCCTGTCCTCCAAAGTGTTTACAATCTCTCCCAGTGTGGTGCCATTTTCAAATTTTATAAATATTTTCTCTGCTCCTTTATTCAAGTCATTAATGAAAACATTGATTAGTACCAGACCCAGGACAGATCCCTGTGGGTCCTCTTTGGATACATTCAGTCTGAGAGCAAACCATTAATAACTACTCTTTGAGTATGTTTTTTCAACCATACTTTCAACTCCTACTTCATAGTTATTTCATCAAGACCACTTTTCCCCAGGTTGCTTATGAGAAGGTCATGTGAGACTGTGTCAAAAGCATCACTAAACTCAAGATATATCAGGTCTGCTCCTTCCTCCCTATCCCCTAGGACAATGACCCTATCAAAGAAAGAAATTAGATTGATTTGGCATGATTTGTTCTTGACAAATTAAGGTTGGCTATTACGTGTCACCCTATTATCTTCAAGGTGCTTACAAATTGATTGTTTAATAGTTAGCTCCAGTATCTTTTCAAGCATTGAAGTGAGGCTGACTGATCTATTATTCCTCTGGTCCTCTTTGTTCGGCTTTTTAAAGATACATTTGCCCCTTGCCAGTCCTCTGGGACCTCACCTGTCCTGTATGAGCTCTTGAAGATAATCACTAATGTTTTCAAGATTGCTTCAGCTAGTTCCATAAGTACCCTAGGGTGAATTTCATTAGGTCCTACCAACTTAAATATATCTAACTTATCTAAATATGCTTTAACCTATTCTTTCCCTATTAATAACTAATGCTCAAATAAATCAATACTTCCTATTTATTTAAAATTTAATTTACAATCTGAAAACACTTAGTACTTTTGATGTAATCTTTGGGTATGTCTACACTGCAAACTAGACACCTGTGACTCACCCATGCCAGCCAACTCAGGCTTGGGCTGCGGGGCTGTTTCATTGCAGTATAGACATACCCTTAGGGCAGAATTTTGACCTCCCCATTTCAGTTTTATATTCATTTCCATTGATTTACTCCTGAATTACAGCAATGTATGTATAATCAGAATCAGACCCACTGACTGCAGAATTTCATTATTCCACTTTTATTTCTAAGTTTAGACCATTGACATAAAATTCCTTATTTTCTTCTCAGGCCTCATATGGTCCTAAGTATACTGGAGAGAAAGAGGTTAACTAATTTTTTACATTGCAGGCACATTATATAATTGGAGATATATAAAAAAAGTCACCATGTAATAAAATTATACACGAAGGCCCCATTCCTACAATTTACTATGCACAGGTGAATGCTGAACCCACACCGACACTTCAGAGGGGTTCTGCACTGACACAGTAGTCCATCGATACATTGTGCATTGCACAATTGGGCCAGTAAATTACATTTATACTAACTAACTAACTGCTGTGACCATATACAAGAGACCAAAAGCACAGGGGGTCCAGTATATTTCATCAGTGATAAAGAGATCTTTTACTGGATAGCCTGATATTACTGTATTTTGAAAAAAATATCACTGATTTCAAAAGCTGCCAAAGAACACTGCCCTGAAGTTATAAAAATGCAGATGCAGTTAACATAATTTTTGTGGCACCAAGTTTAATTCAAAAGGATTAAATAAGTGTATTCATAGATTTTTAAGACAATCAAATCTAGAAGCCATTTCCTGCATTAATCTTCCAGCTAACTTAATTATACAGCCCCAAGCTCTGGCTCCTGATCAATTAACAGAGCTGTAAAAATCTGGAGCCCAAGCCTACCACATATTAATCACCACATCTGATGTAAGGAAACAGCCTTTATTGTGGTTTGAAATCCAACCAGTAACCACAACTGATGTAGCTGTATTCCACTTAAAAAATAGAGTTTTTTTTAATTAGTATATCTCTCAACACTGTAATATGCTGTACTGATAGACGGTCATGTTAAGGACAGATTAGATAAGTATTTAAAAATAAAAATTTCTTCTATAAGCTACTGAGCAACACTATGGATATCTACGCACCAAAAGGAATATTTTCAATAGCACTGCATGTCATATAGTCATTGCTAACTATCTGACATTGTAGCTTTTTAAATTGTTTTTCTTTTCATTAAATGAAAATTATGTTCCCCAGATTAAGCTAATCAAATCATAAATGCATTACAAGCAATTTAGCAGTGATTTAAACATGCATTCCATTTCTTGCCCCAGATCTACAACAGGTTTAACAATGTTTTTGTATTACTTCAGTGAGTGAAATTCCTGGGCAAATTTTCTGCACCTATGCTACCAAGAAGTAGAAATATACAGAAAATGAATTGTAGCTAGTGGTAAATGATGGAACAGTCAGGGGAAATGGTTCGAGCTCGATGTGAATTCAAGAGGGTTGAGGATTCTTTGAAAGGATGAGCTGTGCTGCCATTAGGACTCAATCAGAATTGTACTATGTGCTAGGCACTAAAGTACATAAATAGTTTCAATACCATTGAGAACAATTCTTTTCAGTTGTAACACCTTTGACATGGCTGAACAGATGCAGTAAATTCGCGTCTAAAATAACCAACAGTGGATAACAAAAAGAAGGCACAGAAATGTGAATACATTTACCAGTTACAGTGAAAGGAATCCAATTATGAAGAAGCTTATACCACTCTTTGTTCAGGAGACCATTTTCAAAATGACATCTTCAAGCTTAGCGAAGGTATCCATTCAGGTTGCGATTCACAACCCAACAATTCTACATCAATTGGCCTGATCCAAAGCCTTTTGGATTAGTGGAAAGGCTCCCGCTGGCTTCCAATGGTTTTAGATCACAATGAATTTCTGCACATGCTTAACTACTCTGCTGAAATGAGGGCCATAGTCCTTTAGCTAAGGCTTCAGGGACAAGATGTCAGTCATTATACTAGACTATGAACAATCTATTTAAAAATATTTAGATAGACACACTTATCCAATATTCTTTTCAGAGAATTAAACTTAAATATATACAATTAATGTGCTTTGGATAATTTCTCAAATGTTGGAGTCTTTCCTAGTTAAGAGAGAGGTTCTCAGGATTTAAAAAAAAATGTTTTGTAATAGTAGTAGTAGGAATTATTTGAACTCTAGAAGCACTCACTGTGTGCTAGTCACTGTTTACAAACACAGGAAGATACTGCCCCAAGGAGCTTACAGCTTAAGTTCCTGACAGTGCACTGCTGTGTAGATTCCCCATTGGCTATATATTACAAGGGGAGCTGGTAGTGACCCCATCATTTAGGTTGCCTAACACTTTCTATATATAGTGATCTTTTATTGAAGAAGTGTTCACACAGCCATTGTCTGCACCAGGCCTTTTGATATTTGGCATCAAGAATACTCTCAGGCTAGGAATGTGCCTTTTCTTTGGTCTATGAAGCTTCACTCAGCTTTTACTGAGATCAAAATTTAAAAGTTACCGTTTCCCTTTCCTCACTTTTTCTGTTCAGGATAGTTTTGGTACCATGTCAAAATAACTAAACATGGACACTGTAGGGCAGCAATGCTCCCAGCACCAAATCAGCAGCAGCATCACACTTTGTACTGGGGAAACCTGGGAACTGCCAGAGCAGCTGTGTGGGAATGAGAAGAGAGCTGAGCCTCTGCACAGGATGGGCACAAAGGGGCAAAATTAAGATTTATAAATGATTATAAAATTAAGGTTGCCCAAGCAACTGTACATCTAACATTTCTTAACTGTCAAGTGTTTGACTTTACAACATAAGTACTATTCCTTTTTAATGCATTTTGGATGTAGACTGTATTACTAAGATTGCACATATTTTGACTGAATCCTTCTTGCACCCCTGAGTCCTGGCATATGTATATTTTTATACATTATATAGTTTAGAAATGCATGCTTACTACACTCTATTGTCTGAATCAATATATGATTAGATCTAGATCCTGCAAATGGGTCCCTCAGGTTGTGTGCCTGTACCTGCATGGATCCCCATTGAGTCCAAGATAAAGGGATGTGCTCAGGCATATCCATTTGCAGGGTCTACCCCTTACCTATAAGACACCGATCAGCTATCACAGAAACTGGGCCTTGAGAAGGTATTTGACTAATAAGGCAGTGAGTGGCCCCGCTGATCAGTTCAGGGAGCAGTTTTTCCTTTTAGTCAATGTGTTGAACAACTCATTAACAAGACATTCTTTCTGTAGGTTTCATGCTGCTAAAGTGATTTTTGTTTTAATAGTGCCAATGTGCAAGTGATTTCATTGATACAATGTATAACACTGCAAGATCTACCAATTGCATTAATCACTAAAAGGTAACATTGTATTAATAGTACTGCACTGCTGAATAGCTTTCTGTTTTGAAAAAGCTATGCAGATTTTTGCTGTTGTTTATTTTTTTAAAAAAAATTAGGTCAAAATTAGCCCCATTGTGCAAATCATCTACTTTATTTCCACAGGAAGTATCTTGCCTTATTCAGTCTAACAACAGAGGGCTTTATTGCAACAGAGAGCAAGAAGGGCCTCTTGATCTCAGCAGGAGTGGCTTTCTTTAAAGTACCACTGGAAAGGATTTTAAACCAGGAGGTATTTTTATCTCTGTCTCAAATGTGGAAAGATTCATTTTTTTTCCAACTCCCCTGATTTTTTCTGAAGATTGAAACGTCAGACAAGCTGCTCAATGTCTCAAGACTTGTCTAGGAAACTGAATATTATTAAATGAAAATTTTATAAATAAATAAAAAATAGATTTAGGGCAAGAAGAGAGAGAACACGAACATCCGATCTGCCAAATCTGAACACCTCACAGAGAAATCAGCCCTTAATTGTGCACAAATTGAAAATATGATGCCCAGTTCATATCCCATCCAGATTCTTAGATGATGCCCTATCAGTTTGAATTCACAGCTCCTACTGATTTATTCTTTTGTATTTCTGGAAAGCAGTTTTTGTTTTGTTTTGCTTTGCTTTTTGTATTCACAACCTTCAAACTACTAAAGGATATTGTTTGTGCCAACAGTGCTTTATGTTCCTCTCAAGAAGGAAAGAAAGAAGTCTTTAAATAGGTCTCTAGGATCCTGTAAAGTGGATTACAGGGAATCCAAGTAGTTGAAACAGTAGTTCTAGAGCATGCTACTGTTTGTCTGTGCTGAAAAGGCTATATATATTTTTAAGATCCTCTATTATATGTAGCTACAGTATAGCCATTAAATTCTCTCTATCACCCTGCAGGTTATTGTGTTAACAAATAATGCCATGTGCTTTGTGGCTGCATCCTGATACTATATCAGTGAGCTACATGAAAAGATTTTTGTACTGCCCCCAAATTCACCTTTTCAGAATGGATTGCCTTTAACTACAGTGAACACATCTATTTGAAATGGACCTCTAAGAGATCTTTCTAAGCAACTAGCCCATAAAGCTGTGTGACATCAGCAGCTACTAGGATGTGGGATACCCCACATCTTAAGAAGCCAAAGAATGCCAGAGAGGGTGGGGAGGGTGGAAAGTGAAAAACTTCCATTCTTCCATATGTATAGAACTTGTTCAGTTTCACAGACTAGGAGCCATATTGTGGCTTCCGCAGCTGCTGGCTTGTTGGGGGAAATGGAGAGGAGCACTGCAATAGTGGCAGTTCTTAAAGAACAGAGGCAGACAAAATGCCTCAGAGTCTGGGGGAAGGAAGCAATAATATATTGCTATACACGGTATTGGTCTCAGACCACAAGTGGCAAGATTCTGACTACCTCCTCTCCAAGAGCACAAGGGGGCAAGAACAGGCTCTTGGGCCCTCTCTCCACCTTATAAGCCCTGATAGGAAGGGTCAGAAGCTTGTCCCATACCTCTACATCAAATATTGGTCTCCACAAAATGCTCAATATGGGGGTAAATCCTGCCATCCTTCTTCAGTTCTCACCCAGGCCAAAACCTGCTCCTGTACCACTAAGCCTCTCTGAATGAAAACCCAGGAGCCACATAGACTTTCTCTACAACATATCTGTCCATCTTCCTTCAGCTCTGCCATTTTCCCCTTTCAACAAAGCACTTTTGACATGCAGCCCTACAATGGGGGGACACTTAACCTCTTGAGCACTTCCTGCTGCCACATCTGTTACTGCAGGCCTTTGCCCACCCTGGCACCCCCTGTCGGTTGTCACACTTGCTTAGCAGGTCTTCAGTGGCTCAGCCCTCTGGCCAAGTCATACAGTCAATATGAACAAACCCCTTCTGGGTTAGCAAAACTCCAGCAGAACTATCTGTGCTCACCAGGGTCTTCAGCCCCATCTCTTGGCCCTTTAAACCCCACTCTTTTCTTGGGCTTCTACATGAGACTTCTCAGGACTTAGTCCACTTCACCAGTGGAGAAACCTTGGCCCACCCACTACTCCAGGTCCCAGCCCAGGGACCCTATAAACAGCAGTCATGTACGGCTGCCTCCACTTCACTGCTGATATTCCCTAGGCTTTTTCCCATATAGCCCCTTTCTCTTTACTCGGAGCTGCACTATAATTGGGTTCAGAAAAATAGGCTTCTCTGGTTTTCATCTGATCTGGAACTAAAGTGGTTACAGAGAAAAGAAAGAAGTGATAGCAAAAACTAGCTAATTATGTATTCAGATACATATGTCATAATTTCAAAGGAAGCCATTCATGCATACACACTATTTGACCTCCATAATGGTATTTTCCCCTATGCTTAAAATGGTCTGACAAAAGCGTGTGGTGTGTTTGGGGAGGGCGTCACTCATTTTTTACAGAAATGAAAGTAGCATCACATCCACCTGTCTACTCTGCCCCACATCAATTCCATTACCTCACGTGCTCTGCCCCCGCCTAGCTGCCACATATCAATTCTGGCCCCACATCTCTTATCCAACCCCCACACCTCCCAGCCTCAGCCTCTGCTTCTGCTGCAGCTCTTTGGGATGTTCAGCCCCTTTTCTGAGACGTTCAGTAACTCCTCTGCCCCATCCTAGGCCTGGTGTTTCAGAGCGGGAGAAGGGAGGTAGGAGCAGAGAAGTCATCCCTTTACTCACAGAAAGAGAGGGAGAAGAAGGAGCAGAGCCACTTTGAGCTGTTGGGCTTTTCTGCTTCCTCCTCCTCCCTCTTCCCCTCCTGTGAGAACAGTGTTGGCTCCCAAAGGGAGAGAGCTCTGCCTATTTCCAGCAGTAGCTCTGATTGGGTGCCCTTCTCCAAGAGTCAGGGAAGTGGGGACAGTAGCAATCAAAGGGGGGTTCCCTCAGGCACAGCAGATATGTGAACCCCTCAGCAACCAGCTCCAGCTGTAAAAATTTTATTCCCCAGGTCTTTGACCCATTGCCACCCGGAGCACTTTAAACACTGATTTTGATCACTTATTCATTTTCTTTACTGCTGAGTAACTCTCATGTACATAGCTGTCTCAAGGCATGGCAAATACATAAAGTGAGCTGTTCTCTAGCATACAGAAGTATAATAAATCATATTATACATCCCATTTTTTCAGTTTTAAAATTAGACTGACTAGAAACCCAATTCCAAAGGCTAATTAAGAAAGAGAACTGGTAGCCAGGTCTCCAATTAAAAACAAAAATAATTTACTTACAGTGAAAGTGATTTACATTTTTTTTTTTGCATGGAACCCTGCCTATATAGGATCCCTGGCTCCACATAGGATCAGCAGATCTTCACTAGTGTATAGTTTACTAGACAGCAGAATTTGTTTGCATGGAAACTGGCAAGAGAAAGCTCATTCAAGCAGCTCAATTATTTAAATTATCAAGAACAACTCAGTTACACAGCCTGTAGCCACATACATCTAACAGCAGATAGGGCCCAGTGTCAGCAAATCAACACTACTGAAAACCCAAGATTCTACATCTACAAACAGGAAAAAGAATTTTTATGGCCAGATTTTCAAGAGAGTTCAGATCCAGCCATTCCCATTTAGGTGCCTTATGGGCTCAGAGTCCAGCAGCCGCTACTCTGTTACCTGTTATGAACATCTGTTCCCAGTTGTAGGAGCTGAACAGGTTTTAAAAACTGGCTCATAAACATCTATAACCAGATCAAACAAATAACAGGACTTAATTCTGATCCCATTTACATTAGTGTAAATGCACAATACCTTCCGTGATGCCAGTAACATTCCTCTGGATTCACAGTGCTGTAACTGAAGTTAGAATCTGACCCTTCATTTTTTACTTGGATCCTTCCAAACTTCCCTAAAATTGTTTAGAATCAGAATGTTTAACTCATAGTGTTATGAGGATAATATACACAAAACATTACACATCCGTTTTGTTAAACTTCTTGGGTGCACTAGGTGTTCACGTTCATTAGCTAATTGCCAGTCAGCACAGCATTGCCAATCAAGTTACTAGATCAGCTGCTGCACTTAGAAGTACATTTTCATTTTTATTTCCTTGTAGAGGAAATACAGTGTATGATTTACACATAACATTACTAATTAGGAGAGTGGCATCATAATACCAGCATTCAGAGCTAAGAGCACAATGCTACCAGATACAAGACATTAGCCATAATGATAGCTCTTCAAATTCCTCTTCAAAGGCAGAATAACAGAGTTGTATGATGCCAGATACTGATATTGCAGGATTTTCCATATAGAAGGAGGGGAATTCAATCCCCAGTTTCTTTTTTTTAAAAAATTGCAATCTCTTTGAGGCAGAAACCAATGTCTTTTTCTATGTCTGTATAGCACCTAGCCCAATAGGGCACATATCCTTTTAAGGGCCTCTCAGCATTTCTAGAACATAAATATTTAATAATAAATTAAAACAACCCACCACCACAGTTGTTTCCACTGCCAGTAAATTGCAGGGCTCATTGAGGCATTGGCTTGTATGTGTCCCCAAATATATGGGACAAACAGCGTAACTCCTAGAAACACTTCAAAAAAAAAAAAAAAAGATGCACATCACGACTTCCTAACTCTTCCTGACAAATATTCATCTTTAAAATCCCCAGCTCTACCCCAGTCTCTCCTATGCTACCAAACATAGATGGAAGCACAACAAATTGACTTGCTTACAAGAGATCCATAATTTCACATAACAGATCTAAAATCTTTTGGACAGCTGACCCAGCAACACTTAGCCAAGAAAGCCAAATTTTCGGAAATATTCCCAGGTGTAACACCACCTTGACTCAGAAAACACATTAACTGATGTCCAAAATTTAAACTGAACTGAGAAAGCTGAGATAGGCAGAACAAAAATGCCTAGTCAACTTTAACTTATACAGCAATAAATAGCATATGGTACATGAGATGGAACTGGAATTCCAAAGACCCATAGTAATAGATGCAAATTTAGAATGGCTCACATGGCCACCTCCTTAGCACAGAAGATCATGAGTCCACATAACCATACAAAACATCAAGATCCTGCATGTACAGGATGCTCCATCAAATACTATATAGACACCAGTTCATCTACATATCTTTCTGCTTCTTGCTCTCAGTTTGATTTGCTGCAACAAATACCAGCCTGACCCATGACTTGACTAATTGCCTGTGCGACAGTGAATTATTAAAATGCCTTTGGTAAATTCTTTATGCCAATTTCTAGTTTAACTTTATTTATATTATGTACAGCTAGCTACTTAATGGTATGCCTTCTCATAACACAAATAGCTTGCTAAAAATGCCCATACTAGACAGAAAAACTATGTTAATATTTACAGTGCCATAGGCACATAACAGACAAAAAAAAACTATGGGGTTTTCCCCCTTAGGATCTTACAGTTTAACAGCTTAGTTGTACAGACAATGAACAGAGTCTGAATCACGTTTAAACAATATATTATATCCTCTCTGAGCTCATTAAGAAGAACCCACTGCCCTACTGTCTACACTTTATGAAATCTATAATAAAAAATAAAAATAAAAAACAAGACACTATGATCCTGCAGTCCTTCCTCATCCTAAACGCCCATGAAGTTATTCAGATGTCAACATGACTTTATTTTATTTCCGATTTTATATTATTTTAGGAACAGTAAAAAGCTTAAATTTAGCAAAACAAAACAAAAATCCCTACATACTACAATAAAAAAAGAAAATTAAACTGTTGAAAGCTATAATAAAGTAAGGTTAATGGTCTGATTTCAGTCCACTGAAGCTAGTTTCTATAAAGTGAGTGGTGAAACACCTTCCTATAAAGCAATCCTTAATAATACTTCAAGAACTCTTGTGTGTGATTTAATATGTTTTACATTCTTTTCAGAGTTATGTGTTCTGAAATGTCTAATCTCAGGGTGGTCTGTACGTTCCAAGGAAATTAAACAGTAAATAAACAACCACTACCCTGCTTATAAGTCTCCAAATCTGGATTGAGTTGTTCTCAGACAAAGTGTTATTTTTCAAGTGAAGAAACACTGCTCCTCAGAAAACTGTGGGTTTTATTTTTAAAAAGGGGGTTGGGAGGGGGAACTCTAAAGTTTATTTTCCTAGATCACTATCCAATTCTAAAAACTGCATTCATTTTGGGTGAAATTCACCTCTGTGCAAAAGGTCAGCCCTCGGCCTAGGTAGCGCTTGGGTATGTCTACACAGCTCATGCAAGTGAGCCTCCAGTCCCAGCCCAGACTCAGGTTAGTGGGGCTCATGATAGTGCTCTAAAACTTGATCTGTAGACAGCGCTTTGAAGCTGTGGATAGCTTAGCCTAGGCGTCAGAGCCTGACCCACAGCTTCAAATAGCTACACAGCTATTTTTAGACCACAGACATGAGCTCCACTCCCCCAAGTCTGTCAAACCGGCTGGGAGGCTCACTTCCATGGGCTGGGTAGACATACCCTTTCAGTTCCATTTAAAATCCCGAATTAGGGAATCTGGTACAAGGCCTATGAACAGTTTTGCTTCCACACAGTGGAAGCTTCACACTTCCTTCCTGCCTGAAGCTTCACACGATGGAAAACTTACTTCCAAAGATCCCAGCCTCTTGGTTCCTGTCAGATGGTGCCAGTGAATATAGAGATGTTGCAAGGGATTTTGCCTGAGAAAAGTACAAGGGGGAGGATCCATGGGGTTAACCTGTGAAAAAGCTTGCAGCTCCCAGGCCATAGTCTCTCTCTCTCTCTCTCTCTCTCACTTGCTCTCTCTCACCACACACATACACACATCTAAAAGAAAATAAGGCATTCAGAAAAAATAAAGCACTTGACTCATACACAACTATTGATATGATGCTGTACAGGAACTTTGCATTTTATCCCCTATTGTGTTAGATGCTAAGAAATACTTCAGAGAGTAGAGTCAAATCCTATTGATATGACAGGCAGATCCTATTTTTTCTGGTAGTCTTCACGGTCAGGACTTCACACTACAAATTAGTGACTCCAGTGACCTGTGTAAATTTAAGAGTACCTTCAGGTTAGTAATCCTGAAAGTAATAGACATATGAAAAACACAGCTCATTCATGCCTAAAACTTGCATTCTAAATCTGGATCCTATTAGTGATATTTAAAGGGATTTAGGTTCCCAGCTTGCAAAGAGACCAGTATTGAGTTTAAATGTTAAGAATAATACATATTTATATCAGACACAAAACCCCCTGTATATTAAAACAACATTCAGGTTGTAAAAAATAAACACTGTGAAATTAGGAAATGCCAAAATAAGGTTTCGCAGCACAAAATTAGGGAAATGTCAGAATTAAGGTTGCACTGAGACCGTTCCCCACTTGTATGTATGCATTATGATACTGTGTTTAATTACTTGATCACATATTACTTTTCTACAAGACCCCCCCTGACTCATTCAATGCACAGGATGGACAATGCTTCTTCATAAGCAGTTATGCAATATTTTGTTTTATTCTCATTGCACTGGGTCCGCACATTGAATACATTATTCAAAACCTTCTATGAAGACAAACAGTTATTTCCTCATGGTCTTTTCTATGGCACTCATAACTATAGTCTTCATTTATCTTCACAGAACCTCAGTGAGGTGAGAAGGTGGTATTAATCACATTTTACAGATGAGGGCAGAGAGAGATTAAGGTCAAAAGTACCTCTAATTTTGGGTGCCCAATCTGAGATGCCTATGGCCTGGTTTTTCAGAGTAGTTAACCTTATATAGCAATCTAAATACTCAAAGCACAGTTCCAATTGACTTCATTTGCAGCCATGAGTGCTCAGCACTTCTGCAAATCAGACCCCAAGGTCTCAAGAGGCGCACTCACAAAATGAGAACACACAGTTAGTAACCACCTGGGAAAAGTTTGGTGTAAGTGATTTGACTGGCATCACATAGGAACTCTGTGGCACAGGCAGGGATTTAATCTAGTTCTCCAGGGTAGCATTCATCTGTCTTAACCATGAGATCATCCCTTTCCTTCCTGCAATCCTCTGCCTTAGTCACTATACATCTTCCTACTTCTGCAACAACTGAAGCAGGATGCCTACGGACAATAGACTCTGTCACTGCAGAATCCTGATTCATCCCCAGTGTAGGTCCATCCTGTGGACTGAATGAGGCAGGGATCCTGCAGAAAAAGTAATATATGAACTAATTAAAAACTGTATCATAATTCATATGCATGGGGGGCTGAATTAAGATTGGCAAAGCAACCTTAATTCTGGCATTTCCTCATGTCTGTTTGACTTTGCAATCTTAATAATGTTCTTTTAATATTTTTATTTTATGTGTGTGTGTGATTTCCTTGCTTTTTTAAAAAAGCAAACTGAAAAAACAACAGAAATTCTATCATGTGGCATCATATTGACACCCATATGGTTCATCAACAGTGTTGGAACCTTTAGATCCACAGCACAGACCTCTTCTGTCACTCAAGCTAATGAAGTAGCCCATAACAACAGTAAGTTGTGACCCTTGAAGTGGAGTAGCACTAGACAAGGATGGCATACTTTGCCAGGGGGCTTCTAGGTATCTGCTAAGAGCAGCAGAATGGTGAGACTCAAGAACCCTGGGTTCCAGTCCATCCCCTGGAAGGGAGTGTACTCTAGTGAGCATAGACTCTTCTGTCTGTTCCCCTAAACTTGAGCCTTTCTGCCCCATCTCCTCCAATCTGTCCCTATCCTGGTCCTATTTATTTCCCTCAACAGGCTCCTTGTCCCAGTCCCAGCAAGTTCTTTGTGCCAGTATCTATTCTTCAGGCTTCTCATCCTAGTCCCATGCTCCTTGCCAAGTCAGTCCTAGTCTCTCCCTCTGAGCTCGCTGACCAAATCCTAATCTCTCCCCCTTCCAGTGTCCCCCCCTCCCTGCACCCAGTCCTGGTCTCCTTGTCCTGCCTGTCCCAGTGTCTCCACTTCTGACTCCCCATCTGATTTGTCTCTCCTCTCAACTCCACAACACTGAGTCCTCGTCTCCCTACCCAGGGTCCTCATCCAGTCTACTCCCACTCTCACCAATTTCTTGTCTCAGTCTCTTCCTTCCCTGTCTTCTTGTCCCAGTCTCCTTGTCAAATTAGTGTCAATCTTCCCCCTCCCACCAGTTCCTCATTCAATCTCAGGTGTTGTTCTCCCAGCCAGCTGGCTCCCAGTCCACCAATTTCCTTCACCAGCTCCCAGTCCCAGCCTTCCATCCCCACATCTCCAAGTCCTAGTCTCCCTGCCCAACATCCACTCAGGTTCTCTCCTCCCTCCCACCAGAGTTGCACCAGACTGCTTTCCCTCAGTCTATTCCTTTCGGTTTTCCCTTGGTACAGCTTTTGTCCCTTCTGCATTGGAATCAGGCAGCTTCCTCCTTCATGTTTCCTGGGTGCCAGTGTGGTGGGGGGTGGTGGTCATTGAGAGCACAGAAGAGACAAGCTCCTTGCTCTCAGTTCTGGTGACCATTTTCATCCCAACCTGGAGCAACCACTACAAGAAAAGTCCAACTTCACCACTATAGCCCTGAGCTGGAGCACGCTCATCTGCTCTGTAGGGATGCCACATGTACATCTGGTCAGCACTGGGAGATTTGAGAGGCTCAAGCATGCTCAGGGAGGCCAGAATCTTCAGAGATTTGAGTTGCTAAGAAACTGGAGAACATGTGCATATGCAAACTGAGATTTTTTCAAGATTTCTAATTTTGGCCACATTTGTGTGGTTTGTAATGGAAATGGCAAAAGGCAAATCCCTGACACAAAGGCCACTGCCCTGCCAAATTTCAAAGTCACTGCTCCAAAGCACGAGGATGCTAGAGCTTCTCAAAGAAAAGGCTGCTAGAATTGTTTTACTATGAGAAAAACAATACTTATTTTTCCTAGCCTCGTTCTCAGAAATGGCTGAACCACTATGGCCATACTTAAAAAAAATACATTCTGACAAAGGAAAATTTCGGCAAAAATGATTGAAAGCTAAGTTATAAGCGACTGAAGGTCTTATAATTGGAAGTTTTGGGCAACCTTTAATAATGGATGGTATGACCAGCCCCCACCTGGTAATAAAAGGCCATATAGGATAGAGAATGTTCTGATTACAATACATTATAATCACCTGGTGAGAAAAAATCCTAACAGATAGCATTTAAAACAAAACAGACTTTTTTTTCCTTTTTTTTTTATGTTTTGGCTGTACAGATCAATGTAATCAGAATAAGCAACATACATATACATTGACTGGATCTTACTAGCTTTAGTTCTCAGTGCTGAATTTGGAAGCATATTTGAAATTCCAACATCTGGGTTGGTTGTACTACATTATAACCGACTCCATCTGGAATGGAAACTGAAGTCCTCTGTTTAACCATAGAACAGGCAGATCACAGATAGTAGCAGTGTAAGCATTACAAAGGATGAGAGTAATTCAGTCATGCAGTCCGACTCTTCTTGCCTCTGTTATGTTTCACAGCAACAGAGAAATTAGATAAAAACATAAGATACCCATGCATAATGGTTGCAACACTATTTTATTTCTTAGAATTCAGAACACACAAGAACCCCAAAACAGAGACACAAAGCAGGCTGTTCTTCACTTGTCTTCACTGCAACAGTTAGCTTGAATTAACACACTAGAGTTAACTGCACTTAAGAACATAAGAATGGCCATACTGGGTCAGACCAAAGGTCCATCCAGCCCAGTATCCTGTCTGCCAACGTGGCCAATGCCAGGTGCCCCAGAGGGAGTGAACCTAACAGGTAATGATCTACTGATCTCTCTCCTGCCATCCAGCTCCACTCTCTGACAAACAGAGCTAGGGACACCATTCCTTACCCATCCTGGCTAATCGCCATTAATGGACTTAACCTCTGTGAATGTATCCAGTTCTCTTTTAAACCCTGTTATAGTCCTAGCCTTCACAACCTCCTCAGGCAAGGAGTTCCACAGGTTGACTGTGCGCTGAGTGAAGAAGTTCCTTTTATTTGTTTTAAACCTGCTACCCATTAATTTCATTTGGTGGCCCCTAGTTCTTATATTATGGGAACAAGTAAATAACAAGTAATAACTTCTGATGTGTCAGATTTTTTATGTGAATGTTTCTCGTCTGATCTGGCCCATACTTTGGCCTCTTTCATCACCTCCTCCTGACTAAAACCTAGAGAATCTCTATCAATACACTATCCTCTAGGAGAAGTCTCTGTCTGATCCACGTGCGCCTCTGCAGCAACCGGCTTTCCCCCAGCTCTTAGTTTAAAAACTGCTCTGCAAACTTTTTCATGTTTTTAAGTTCAGTGGCGGGTATTCCATGTTTTTGGGGTCTCTAAAGTGGCTGATCTGGAGTATAGTAAAATAAGCTCAATTAACATAAAAATTAAAAACAGCATTGCAGTTCCTTTAAACCAAGGACCTCATATAATTATACAGAGTAGAGGTAGCGGATCATTCAGTTTGGGAAACACTGGAGTGGATTACTTTAAGCAAGGTATCCTCTGTTTTGCTATTTCCTTTCTGGAGATGGAAATTAAAGGGATTTCTATAAATAAAACTAAAATGCAAGCCCTGAACAGTAAGCTCAAGTCTACAGAGAACTGTATCATGGTAGGAGAGGGATAGACTGAAGAGATAACAAAAGGCGAGTTAGTTGTAGTCCAACAACTGAAATACTTAGAAAAACCAAGAAATGTGACTGTATTTCTTGGCATCTCAAAGTGGAATGAAGTGGATGAAGACTTAACTGCATTCATGGAAAATGTAAAGCCCAGAGTTCTAAACTTTGACCTGGTCTATGTAACACAGTTAGGTACATGTAAGTTGACTTGCATCAGCCTAGTTGTGGATCTGTTTCTAGGGATATCAGCCTTATTTCTTCATTTTCAATACGACCCTTTCCCACACCAGTCCATGAGGACTTCAGCAGGCACCACTGCAGTAAATGGGCGAGCAGCATTTGGGCTCAGGCAACTTTGGGAGGCCAACAGCACCTGTGCTCTCTGTGCCTTTGTTAATTTCAGGAGCAAGATATCAGCTAAAATCACCACTGCCCGTGAAAAATAGTGCCAGTACCCAGGCTATTGCCCTGCACTCGTACCCATGGAAATAGGAACCAAAACTTTATTGTTTCATGCAGGCGAACAATTATCTCATCATCTCCCCATCCCAACAGCTGTGCCATCCTCACCATGGCTGGGACTGGAGATAGGTGTTGTGCAGAGGCACTCCAAAGCTGAAGTGCCAATAAGCGTATGTTGTCTAAACCTTTAGGGGAGAAAGGGAAGGGAGTCGTGAAACTTAACTTTCACTTTTGGTTGCAACTTTAAATATAACGATACCTCTCTGTGTTTCATCTGTAGCTGCTGCCATTGTGGCTTGAAGGGTCTCCTCTCCCAGAATGCCCAACAGTGATAAGGAGAGAAAAAGAAGGGGACATGTTCAGTGAGATCCTGCAAGCTAGCACTGCTTGCAGGATGTCACTGAACAGAGGACCTGGAGGATGAACAGTGAGGATAGTATGGAGAGGGAAAGAACTGACAGGAAAAAAGTGCAGGAGTTGGAGAGAGAGAGATGCACCAGGACACAATGGGGCTTCTCTGAGAGCAAAACACAAATACTGCAGACTCTTGTGACCTACAAGTTCAACAATCACAGGCGAGCCTCCCTTCGCAGCTAGTGAAGAACTCCATTTTAGCACTTTCCTGCAGCCGCCCCACAACATACCACAGGGCATCAAGGGCAGCATCCCTACCCCTCCCACACTACACCAGGGGACAGTAAGGACAACCACACCTTCACATTCCGCAACCGTGGCTCTGACAGTTTAGTGTTTGTGTAGCTAAAATGGACACTCCTTTTTGTGCCAAAATCAATAATAAAAATGTTAAATAAGATGGGTCCCAAGGCTGATCCCTGAGGAACTCCACTAGTAACCTCCCTCTAGCCTGACAGTTCTCCTTTCAGTATGACCTGTTGTAGTCTCCCCTTTAACCAGTTCCTTGTCCACCTTTCAATTCTATCCTCATCTTCTCCAATTTAGCTAATGTGAAACTGTATCAAATGCCTTACTGAAATCCAGAGAGATTAGATCTCCTGCATTTCCTTTGTCCAAAAAATCAGTTATCTTCTCAAAGAAGGAAATCAGTTTGGTCTGGCATGATCTACCTTTTGTAAAACCATGTTCATATTTTAATCCCAGTAACCTTTCACTTCTATGTGGTTAGCTACTTTCTCTTTCAACATTTGGTCCAAGACCTTGCATACAATTGGGATCAAACTAATAGGCCTGTAGTTTCCCAGATCACATTTTTTCCCTTTCTTAAAAATAGGAACTATGTTAGCAATTCTCCAATCATAGGGTACAACCCCCAAGTTTACAGATTCATT
Organism: Caretta caretta; assembly: GCF_965140235.1. Classification (NCBI taxonomy): domain Eukaryota; kingdom Metazoa; phylum Chordata; order Testudines; family Cheloniidae; genus Caretta; species Caretta caretta. The sequence continues at coordinate 35,637,835 of NC_134208.1, forward strand.
AAAAATCCTTGCTATTGGGGGTTACAATTTCATATGCCAGTTCCTTTAGTATTCTTGGATGGTGATTATCTGGGCCATAGGTGCTGGAACTAGGAGTGCTGGGGGTGCTACTGCACCCGCTGGCTTGAAGTGGTTTCCATCATATACATAGTTCACAGTTTGGTTCAATGGTTCTCAGCACCCCCCACTATAAAAATTGTTCCAGCACCCTTGAGATGGGCACCCTGATTTAGTCCCATTAAAATGTTTGAGTTTGACTTCCACGTCAGATGTGGTAATTTCTACCTCCATATCCTCATTCCTATTAGCCATCCTGTCACTACCTCTAAGCTCCTCATTAGCCTCATTAAAAACGGAAACAAAGTATTTGTTTAGGGGTTGGGACATGCCTAGATTACCTTTAATCTCCACCCCATCCTCAGTGCTTTAGTGGTCCCACTTCTTTCTTTATTTTCTTTTTGACTATAGAACCTTTTACTATTAGTTTTAGTTCCATAAAGTTTAAAGAGCACAAGCTTCTATTTCCACCCCTACCTCCAGACTTTAGTCCAGCTACACAGGCTACAAGTGACTTCGCCGTACTTTAAAAAGTAGATGAAGCTTCTATTTCATATTTGGAAAATCTTCAAGTCACTTCCAGTATTTTGTGCAATTAGCACTGTGGTGCTGAACCTGAGCCTGCCAGCCACAGCGGCTCAGGAGAAACATCCAGATTTAACTCATATTGGGCACAAGGTTTTTGTTAATTTGGTTTTGATTTTTGTCTCTCCACAGCTCTCAGGAACTGGAGCCATAAATGCTCACACAATTAAAGCCTTAGATGGCAAGTGACAGACAAGAGATGAGGGGAGAGGGATACAGTAAAATCATTTGCAATTTTTCATTGGTCATAAATAATGAAGTCAGTGCCAAACATCCTCATCTGCCCCTCAATCCAGCAATCAAATTGGCTTCTTATAAATTGATTTCTTACATGTGATGAGACATTAAGAATGTTACCAGTCTTTCATCTTTACAAGAAGAATTTAATCTTTCTAAAACTGATTTGGTTATTAAATGTAGGCCTGATGTGTGGTTTGCATGTAATACAGTAGAAAATAACAAAAAACACCAAGTATTTTTCTGTTATCCAGAAGTAATAAGTACTTCTAGTTTGGCACAACTCTAACACCCATCAAGATTTTCTTTATTTTTGTGCCCAGAGTGAAACATCAATTACAGTCACATGCTTTGGTTGTCTTGGAACTTATCAGTATGGTGATAGTTTCAAAGAGAATTACAGACACAGTGTTGTGGTGTATTCCACAGAGGACCATTTTTCAAAGTAAAAGCCTAATGTAAAGTATTTAGGGTAATATTATATAAATAAGCAATAAGACTGAGGATTCAACTGTAGCGCTCTGTGATTTTCCTTTGAAAGTTTTTACTTTTTGGAGTTCACTGTAACCTCATTACGTCTTGCTGGCACTTTCTCCAGTAGAGGCAACAGCTGCACAACACTGATAAACTTTAGGACGGCGGAAATGGATAGCTGGGGTTGTTGCTTCAGTATAAGAACACCATATACAAAAGTTCTTACTTGGCACCATTTGCTGTGGTTAAATCTCACAATGCATAATGCAGTTAACAGCAGCAAACTTCACAAAAACACATTTATTGAAAAAAAAAATCAGTGTGTATGATTCTCCATGCTGTTACACCACCTAAAACGGGCATACCACCTCTGACATAAATGGAATGTAAAATTGGTGCAGGGAAGTGGAGATTCAAGCACATAAAGCTCATTATGCATTATTTATTTTTTTATAATAGCCATAGATGCACATGGGTGGCACTTCTAAAAATCCTTTGAACGTGTGTTGAATAAAATAAATATTTATGTAAAATGCAAAACTCAATTATTAAATCTGCTAACTCAATATAGAAATGTGCTATACCAAGTATGTCACTCCGAGATACAAGAAGCCTCTGTTAAATGAGCAAGCCCTCAAAGGGTTCAGGTTTTTCCTCTGTCATTTCTAAGGAAGAGCAACATGGGGGATTTGTCTCTTATTCCTAAATTCACAAGCAAATAGATGGAGGAAGTTAAATCTTGCCCATATGCTCAGGGTTCAGATGATTGCCATATTTGGGGTGGTTAAGGAATTTTCCTCCAGGGCAGATTGGAAGAGGCCCTGGGGGTTTTTCGCCTTCCTCTGTAGCATGGGGCACGGGTCACTTGCTGGAGGATTCTCTGCACCTTGAAATCTTTAAACCATGATTTGAGGACTTCAGTAGCTCAGACATAGGTGAGAGATTTATCGCAGGAGTGGATGGGTGGGATTCTGTGGCCTGCATTGTGCAGGAGGTCAGACTAGATGATCATGATGGTCCCTTCTGACCTTGATATCTATGAAACTATGAAAAAAAAAAAAGACTTTCAGTATACCATTAGCATCCTCCTTTCCCCTGCCAATATCTTTATTGTGAGCCAAAATTACTTCAGTATTACATGTTGGAATCTACAAACACTCTGGATATGGAACTTTTATTATTCTAATAGAACATCTATGCATGGACAACATTAAGAAAAGGCCCTATGTGAAAACAAAGTGGGTATCTATTTCTTGGGTATGATTATCAAAAACATCATTTTGGGGTAAAGAATATTACCTTTCTGCTCATCAGCTCTTCTAATTCAGATTAATGTGCTTCCTGTAGAGAAATTCAGGAAGATGTAGAAAGAATTTGCATAGCTAATCTTATGTGAGGGACCTTAAAAAACACAAAGGGCTAATTTTGAAATCAGTGTGATAACCACCAGAAAGCAATTCTCAATATTTAAGCAACAGAGACTAACTCTCTGTCAGCACAAGGAGAGAGGTTAGCTTTGGTGAAGTCAAATGCAAAGAACAGAAACACTTTTGACATGGTCAGGGCTGGCTCTAGAAGACCTCAGAGTTTCCAACAAACAATTTGGAGGCTTAACTGTAGAGGAAATCTGTTTATAAACAGTGTTTATTCCCAAGAGCTGTCACTGTAATCTCTATTTTGTTATGGTAGGACGTATCAAGGCATCACACTAGGATACTCTCTCTCCTTAATGCACTATTCCTTTTACTTTAAGGCTGGTCTACAGCGCAAAGTTCGGTCGGCTTAACTACATTGCTCAGGGCTGTGAAAAAAATCATGCCCTATGTCATGTAATTAAGATGATTTAAGCCCCAATGTAGACACTGCTATATTGACAGAAGAATTCCTACTAACTGGATACACCTTTTGGAGAGGTGGTTTTACTTCAGTAATGGAAGAACCCCTTCTGTTGCAGTAGTACGTGTCAACAGCACAGCATTACACTCTAGAGTTTCTCATGTAGACATAGCCATATTCTCTAAATGTAGTGGGCTGCAGCAGCACAGTATAAAGTACGTGAGTGTAAAAGGATGAGGACAGTCAATAAATCCATTGTCTCAAAATGCTCTTTGAGGGAAGGTAGTAGCCAGTACGTAGCTGCATAGATGCTCACACACCAGTGGGCTTGCTGCCTTACATCACCTGCATATGTCTCATATAGTTAAGCTTCAAGCTGTTGGAAAAGACTTCAAAGTTGAGTGACCATTAAAGTGAAATGCATTCTTTGTTCCATTTCTAATACAAATGGCTATATTCAGAGTAAGGACAAAAATGAAAAGTTATAAAAGTGTGCACATACATATACAAAAACCCTTTGTATGTTCTTTTAACATAGCACACACAAAACTATGACCAAAGTATGTAAAATAAAGAATGGTCTCAAGCAGGTAGATTGGGAACAAGAACAAGGGGACATAAAATGGAATTAATAGGTGGGAAATTCAAAAGTGACAAAAGGGAACACCTTTTCCACATATCATGTGATTAAACTATGGAACTCAAAACACTTAATATGATTCAAAAAGGGATTGGATATTTTTACTGCTATCAAGAACATCCAGAGTTATACACAATCAAAAATTTGGAATGGATATGAAACCTCATGCTTCAGGGCTTGAGCCGATCTCTAACTATGAGAGATCAGAATGAGACAATGTGGGAGACAAATTGTTCCACATCTGTCTACTGCAAGATTTTTACACCTTCCTCTGAAGCATCTGGTGCTGGCCACTGCCAGAGACAGGATATTGAGCTAGCTGAACTGTGGCTCTGATTCAGTGTGGCAATTCTTATATTCTTACTAGGTAGTGCTTACAAGCAAAGGACCACATTCTTTCCAAATTGTTTACACAAGGTACTCGTGACAGACAGTCTGTCCTGAAAAGGATTTGTTGGTTCAGAAAATGAGGTTTCAAGGCCATTTTCATGGAAGTTTCCATAATACTTGATGGCCTGTATTTAGGACTAGACTTCATGCTGAGTAATGTTTCAGAAGTGCCACCCCTAAATGTCCACTTCTTGAGAAGGGCATGTCTTCAGAAAATACAAATACAGTTCTAGTGAGGGCAACTCTGTTCTATGCACTAAGGTTTCCTGACTCAACATCACAGGATCACGATCCATACCCATCCAAAGCAGGGGATGAGAATTTTGTAGTCAAATAAATCACTAGAATGCTCACCAGGGAGCAAAAAGGAGGACAAGACTTGTACAAAATAAAGAAAAAACATCACAGCTAATACATTCTATAAGATATTTATCTGGTTGTATTTACAATCCTGCCTCCACTGTTTGAACTCTCTGACCAACAACAGGAGCCTGATTTTCAGAATTGCTGAGAGTCATAGAAGTACAGGACTGGAAGGAACCTCAATAAGTCATCTAGTCTAGCCCCTGCACTTGAGGTGGGATGAAATAATAACTAGACTATTCCTGACAGGTGTTTGTCTAACCTGTTCTTAAAAACATCCAATGACAGAGATTCCACAACCTCCCTAGGCAATTTGTTCCAGTGCTTAAATACTCAGCCATTAGAAGTTTTCCCTAATGTTCAACCTAAACTGCCCTTGCTGCAATTTAAGCTCATTGCTTCTTGTCCTATCCTCAGAGGTTTAACCCTCCTCCTTGAAACAACCTTATATGTACTTGAAAACTATCATGTCCCCCTTAGTCTTCTCTTCTCCAGACTATACAAACCCAATTTTTTCAATCTTCCCTCATAGGTCATGTTTCTAGACCTTTAATTGCTTTTCTTGCTCCTTTCTAGATTTTCTCCAATTTGTGCACATCTTTCCTGAAACGTTCCTCCCAGAACTGGACACAAGACCGAGGCTTTGTCAGTGCAGAGTAGAGTGGAAGAATTATTTCTCGTGTCTTGTTTACAATACTCCTACTAAAATACACCAGAATTAATCCACAACTTTGAGTCATTGGGAGCTGTGGGACTCAGCATGTCTGAAAGTTAGATGCTAAATGTGTAAGAAAAACAGATTCTACTATTGTTTCAGGTCAGCAGTAAGCTGTAGGTTGCCAAGAAACTGCTAAAACTTTGTATGCTGTTCATTAGGATTCAGCTATAGAAGCTAATTTTTAATCTGTCAGTTTGTCCAGTTATGACTATTTAAAATCAGCAGAAGCTCTTTGATAAGCATCGTTAGAGTAACAATCAGCTCAAACTGGAGGCACAGTTTAGAGTCCCCTAAACCCATGACCAATTCCAGACAGAAAAGAGTAATTACAAGGAAATCCTTTGGTTTAATCTCAGTTGAATTTCTTTTAGGACAGCTGTTAAACATTTCAGGTTTCATGCAGGATTGAATCTGTGAGTGAGCTTAGAGAAGTACAGGAAATTTAGGCCATGTTCATTTTCATTGACTGGAAAAGAGAAATTTAATTGATCCCTGGAGACAGTAATCTATGGAGACTATCATTGCCTGCTTCTCCAAGTTTCAGGAGAATTGTGACTGCCTCTACTAAAAGAGGTCATTTTCACATACATAGAAGTTATTATGGTGTCTGACTGGTAGGCAGAATCAGTGAACGGCTGGAATTATTTTTTTAGTTAGGCTGTACAGCCTATTGCTCTTAAGAAAAAAAATCTGAAGAGATGGTCTTCGATTGCACCATGCACATCAGTGAGTCAACACCTTAAAAGCAAATTCCCTGATGAAAGTCAACCCTTAGGGTACATCTGCTTACTAATATGTTACACTGTGATCTGACTTTGTCTGGGAATGAGTCCCAAACAACATGCAATCAAGTTCTTTGTCCCTTCCCTGGATTGCTCTGATAAAGAAAAAGATTAAAAGAAAAATCAGATAATCAGTCCAAGGCTGGACCCTTACAGAGGTCACTATCAGTGTGATGTTTTGCCATGTGTTGTCATACCATGGTATCTGAGACCCCACCAGTTAACTACACTACAGTCTATAAAGTAACTATTTATAAAAGATGTCTTGATAATGACCACTATATCCTTGGGGTATCTTCAAAGAAGGTTAATCAGGAATATGGCTGCTCCATTATCATCCAGGAATGGAAGGATTTCCGTGGGGCTAGGGCATTGGATTGGGAATTAAAAGACCTGCATTCTATTCCCAGTTTGAACATGAACCTGCTGTGTGACCTTAGACAAATAATTGTGTCTCCTTGTGTCTTGCTTTCCGGTCTCCGCCTTAGTCTAGTCTATTTTACCAATTTAGACTGTAAGCTCTTTGGGGTAACTATGTATGCAAACGATCAGCTTTCAGGGGACTCAGAACCTTTAAGAAAGGCTGAGAGAGGAGATTTTCAGGTGAGCACATATTAGTTATGTAAACTTTTCATGTGCACTTCTTGATTCAACAGACACTTTATTCAGCAGCATTATGATGTCTCGATGTAAACCTCTTCCAAAAAAAAAAAAAAAGTGTTTGCCTGCTAATCTGACCCTTGCCTCTGGACATTGATCTATATTCAATTGTGAAGCATGCCCAGAGTGAGTTAAGGCTAGGAATATTATAGCAACAGTCTTGCAGACATATTTTAACTGGGACGCACAAGTTTGGCTCTCCCAGTATGGCAATATAATTGAAATAGATGAGCATAGGATCTCTGAACAGATAACACATTTGTCCCTTTCTTTTTTTCCCCCTCTTATGTGTAAAATGACTCAAATGTTGTGCTTAAAGATACAGAAGAGGCTAGGAAGAGGTGGTGGAGGAAGCCATGGGAGACCTCAACTTTTCATTTTTATTTGTCTGTCTATGAATTTAAAAAAAAGACCCTCATCCTTACAGAAGCACATAGGCTCAAAAACATTTTGTAACTCTACAGCATGCAACTGTTCAGGAAGAGAAAAAAATATACATCACAGTTATACATCAGGGGAAATGGTGATCACAAGATCTGGGGCTTGATTCTCCACTGTCTTGCACCTTGTGTAGTCATTTATACATGTGCAAATGTGTGCAAAAATGCTACTAAATTAAAGTGGTGGCATTTTACTCTCACTTTGCACAGGTTAAAAAAAATGACCACATGAGGTACAAAGCAGTAGAGAATGAGGCCTCTACATCTCCATGGTGAAAAAATGTAATGGAGAGCATTGAACCGGGGACTGGTCATTTTTTATTTATTTCATAATGTAGCACTAGATGAGAGGATTCCATGGGGACAATTAAGAACAAGGCATATTACTTTTTCCTCCCTGTAAAGCCTATTAACAAGCTTATTACATGAATTCCTTTACTTGATAGACTAAGGAGCTCTCCTCCCAAAGCCTTTTATTTTATTTCATTTTTTTTTAATTATACTTGTGTGCTCTGGGACTTTGAAGAGCCGGATTGTTTTTTTCATAACATTTCCATTCATATCTTCATTAGGAGAAAAAGGGCTGCTAATCCTAGACTTGCTCTTCTTGAATTATAGCACTGGTACAGGGGCTACTGGCTAAAGCACAGGACTATCAATCAGAGGATCAGGGTAAAATTCTGGCCTTGCCATGTGTCATAAATATAAAGGGAAGGGTAAACCCCTTTGAAATCCCTCCTGGCCAGGGGAAAGCTCCTCTCACCTGTAAAGGGTTAAGAAGCTAAAGGTAACCTCGCTGGCACCTGACCAAAATGACCAATGAGGAGACAAGATACTTTCAAAAGCTGGGAGGAGGGAGAGGGACAAAGGGTCTGTCTGTGTGCTGCTCTTGCCAGAGACAGAACAGGAATGGAGTCTTAGAACTTTTAGTAAGTAATCTAGCTAGGTATGTGTTAGATTATGATTTCTTTAAATGGCTGAGAAAAGAATTGTGCTGAATAGAATAACTATTTCTGTCTGTATATCTTTTTTGTAACTTAAGGTTTTGCCTAGAGGGGTTCTCTATGTTTTGAATCTAATTACCCTGTAAGATATCTACCATCCTGATTTTACAGGGGGGATTTCTTTATTTCTATTTACTTCTATTTTTTATTAAAAGTCTTCTTGTAAAAACTGAATGCTTTTTCATTGTTCTCAGATCCAAGGGTCTGGGTCTGTAGTCACCTAGGCAAATTGGTGAGGCTTTTTACCAAACCTTGTCCAGGAAGTGGGGTGCAAGGTTTTGGGAAGTATTTTGGGGGGACAGACGCGTCCAAACAGCTCTTCCCCAGTAACCAGTAATTGTTTGGTGGTGGTAGCGGCCATTCCAAGGATAACGGGTGTAATATTTTGTACCTTGGGGAAGTTTTGACCTAAGCTGGTAAAGATAAGCTTAGGAGGTTTTTCATGCAGGTCCCCACATCTGTACCCTAGAGTTCAGAGTGGGGGAGGAACCTTGACACCATGGATGGGTTGAGTGACCCCGTGCTAGTCACTGAGGGTTTCAGAAATGGCCTCCTGAAATTAGTATCCAATATAAAATGAGAACATCTATGTTAACCACCTAATTTGCAGTCTTGTTTATCTATAATTTTTGTACACAACAGCTGAATACAGAGTTAGGGTAAGATGGTCTTTCAGTAAGTAAATAGATAAGCAGAGCTGGTTGGGAATTTCTCAACAAAGTGTTTCCATCAGAAAATGCCTGTTAACCTGAGAAACCTTCCCATGAAAGTTCCAGTTACAGAATAGGAAAAAACAGAGACATCCACCTTAAAACATACAGTAGCCTGGTGGTTAGGGTACTGTTGTATGAACCAGGCAAGGTACTAACAAGCTTCAACAGGACTTTATTTTCCAAAGTGGAAACCTCTTTACCAAGCTGCTGCTGCACCCTCTGTAGCTCTCTCCCAGCCTCTCAACTCCTCCTGCCATCCTTCCTATTTCCTGTCCTTTCAGACTCCCAACAGCCAGTGCTCCCAATTCTAATCATTACAAGCAACATCTAAACACATCTTCCCTCCTCTCTTAAGAAACTCTCCCAATTAAAACAAACATTATTCTTCTAACAATAGTAACACAGGAACAAATATGAAACAAGACACGATACTGTTGGCAGAAATATTACACTGAAAACACTGTAGATACTACATAACAGTCTCTAGTCCAGACAGGTGGTCGTCTGGGTCTGACAGGCCGTCTCTCAAGCCCTAGTTCCAGTGCAATGTCTTGTTGTATTGGTAGTACGGTGAAGTCATCCAGTGCACACTGGGTGTTGGCATAATCTCCTCTTGGTGCATAGGCAGGTGCAAGATAAGAAGCATTCCATACCCACCTATCAGAAAGTAGATAGGTGTAAGGTCCCTTCTTCTCTATGATTTTAAGAGGAGCTGTGAATTTATGGTCCCCTTTGTGTAAAATTCCAGGTTTTTGTAGTCTAAGAAAGGAACCACACTCAAACTTTGGTTCCTTAGCACCCTGCAGCTTGTTTGTGAAAGCCTTAGACTTTGCTTAGTTCTGTTCGACTGTTTTTCTCGCATCATCCTCGTTTGGGGCATCAGGTCATGGCTTTAACAATCCAGCAATGTTCAGTTTAGTATTCATCTGTTTCCCATGAAGTAACTCTGTGGGTGATCTTTGCGTTGTGGCATGTCGTGTAGCCCAGTTTGCTTATAAGAAATCAGTAGTACAGGGTATCCACAATCGCCCTTCCAGTTTAGTTGTTTGCAAACTCTTTCAAAATTCTGTTAAATCATTCGATTTCCCCATTGGCTTGAGGGTAATATAGGGATGACCTTCTGTGTAAAATGTTCCTCTGTGCTAGAAAAGTTTCAAACTCCAGGGAAGTAAATTGACTACCATTATCTGAAACCAGTTCTTTGAGGTTACCTTCCCTGCTAAAAACTGAAGAGAGGAACTTAATTACTGTAGCAGAAGAGATTTCTGATGTAAACGCTATCTCAGGCCATTTACTGAAATAGTCTATTAAAGTGATAGCATAACGGCAGTCAATTGGAGCAGTATCAAAAGGGTCCTACAATGTCAGTCACCACTTTTTCCCATGCAGATTCAGGAAGAGGAACAGGCTATAAAGAGAGGGGTAGATGTCACTGCTGTCTTATCATGCATTTGGCAAGTGACACAGGATTTTATGAGTGTTTCAGTTTGAGAGTCCATCCCTGGCCACCAATACAGATCCTGTAGTAGTCGTTTGGTTGGGAAAATTCCTTGATGAGTATCGTGTGCCAGGTGTATAAGTTTTGACTAATTCTTCTGGCACAAGGAGCCAGTGTGTACCTCATAGCACACAGCCATCAAACAAAGAAAGTTCATCCCGAACTCTAAAATAAAAGGCAGCAAAACTGGGTCAAGGTTTTTAGTGTGACTGGGCCATCTCTTTGTAAGAAATTCCCATAGTTTTTGTTGAATTGGACACGCTGAACAAGCAGCTTGAAATTGTTCTCTTGTAACTGTAGTGAGAGCGCTTGTAATAAGTGCAACCACTATAGCCTCATCCTCTGGTGGACCATATGGTGAAGGCAAAGGCAGGCGAGAAAGGCATTCAGCAACCACATTTTGGTTTCCAGTCTTATATTCCAGTTCATAATTGAAAGAGAGTAGTCTTGCAGACCATCGAGCAATACGGTATCCTGCTCTTCCTAGTCCTTTCGTGGTGAGCAACGTCATCAAAGGGCTGTGGTCTGTGCGCAACTTGAATGTACGGCCCCACAGATAAGTTCTCCATTTTTCAGTAGCCCAGACACAAGCAAGTGCTTCTTTTTTGACTGTAGAATATTTTATCTCAGCATTACTTAGTGTCCTTGAAGCAAATGCAACAGTCTTCTCTGTGTTGTCCTCATGCAGTTGTGTGAGAACAGCCTCAAGTCCATAATCAGAAGCATCAGTAGTTACAATTGTGGGCAATGCAGGACTGAATAGTGCAAGTACTGGACTATGTACAATCAAGTCTTTCACCGTTTCAAAACTAGCTTGTGCATCCGTTGTCCACACTAAGGTTGAACTTCTCCATAGTAATTCCCATAACGGTTCAATGACAGAAGCATAACTGGGAATGAATTTTGCATACCAGGAGGTAAGACCCAAGAAGGAACGTAAGTTTTGCAGATCTGTTGGAGGAGGAGCATTTGAAATTGCCATGATATGATCTCGATCAGGTTTTAGTCCAGCCTGTGAAATTGTATGCCCCAGAAAGGAGAGTTCAGTTTGTCTAAATTTTCATTTAGACCTATTGAGCTGGAGGCCTGCTATGCTGATGCAGTTTAGTACAGACTTCAGGTTGTCATGCTCCTCAGAAGTATTTCCAAACATGATAATATCCAAATAGCCCTGAACTCCATGTTGATTATTTAGAATCAATGACATCATTTTTTGAAAGGCACTTGGGGCAGATGCGAGACTGTATGGAACACGTTTAAAACAAAAGAGTCCCTCATGTGTAATAAATGCTGTGAGGTCTGCTATCTTCATGCAACATAACCTGGTGGTATGTGCTCTGCAAATCAAGAGTAGAAAACATCTTTGCTCCACAGAGTTCTGCAAATACTTCTTCTATGTGAGGAAGAGGATGGCTGTCAATCACAATAGCTTTATTTGGCTCTCTTAAGTCCACACAAAGGCGAATGCCTCCACCCTTCTTCTGCGTCACTACTATAGGTGAAACACATTCTGAGGAGTCGATCTCTTCAATAATGTCCTTTTGAACAAGTTTTCTAAGTTCCTCTAAAACAGCTTCCCTGACTGAAAATGGTAAGCACAGTAACTTCTGTCAAACAGGCATCACATTATTCCGCATTTTAACTTTATGCAGAAATCCATAAGCACAGCCGAGTTTCTCCTCAACCTGGTGTTGGGTCCCAGCTGAAACTTGTGTGTACCGCAAGAGAGCTTTGCTGAGGAAAATCAATCTGTCCATTAACTACCCTGAGATTTAAAGCAGCCAATAAATCTCTGCCAAGGATAGGAGTGCCTTTGTGGACAATGTAGAACTCTGCAGTTACACAGCAATCACCAAAAGTAACTATTACTGGCAGGCAGCCACATACTGGAATATGTTTTTTCATATAGCACATCAAGTGAAGTTTGGGTTCAGTAAGAGGCACATCTTTAAAGTAATGCAGATAGATTGAGTCAGGTAGTATAGATACTGCTCAGACAGTGTCCAGCATTAGCTGACTAGAGTGTGGTTTGCCTGAGGGCATGGCGGGAACATTTACAGTGCACTTTATCTGTTCCGGAATACATGCAGTAGTGATTTTGTCCACACTCAGCGCAGTAACATCTGGTATTGTAACTTCATGCACCTGTTGATTGAACTGGCTACTGTGACATACTTTAGCAAAATGTCCAATCTTTTTGCAATGATTGCACTGAGCTACTTTTGCCGGACATCCTGTGTAGCTTGCAAGGTGTTGTGGGGATCCACAGCAAAAGCATGCTTTTACTGTATTTTGAATTTGCTGATTTGGTGGTTTTTCATTCATTTCCCTCTTGCAGTTGTGTCTCTGTAGTGATAGTGAACTTTTCTGCAAAGGAGTCACAGCCTGGACTGTGCCTCCTGTATCCATGCTCATTATTTTGGCTTCAGCTGTAGCTGACTCAATCTGAGTAGCAATGGTTATTGCTTTTTCTAGTGTAAGTTGTGGTTCTAGAAGTAAGTGTTCTCTTAAATGAAGCATGGTTGTTTTCTCAATGAGCCAGTCTCTAATCATCTCATCTGCCATATTCCCAAAGTCACAAATTACTATCAGACTCCTCAGGGAAGCAATATACTGCATTGTAGTTTCCCCTGGTTTCTGTTCACGCTGGCGAAATCTGTAGTGATTAGTTACTACATTCACTTTTGTCACAAAAAATCTTTAATGCAATGAGTGCAGTCTCATATTTATCATCTGCAAGGGGAAACATGTAAAATATACGCTGCCCTTTTGCTCCAAGGCAGTGGATTAGCAGAGCACGCTTCCTTACTTCAGAAATCTCTGTAGCACTGATTGCAAGCAGATAAGTCTCAAACATATGGATCCAGACGGTAAAAGCAATTGGAGGCTCACCTGGGCTTTGCAGGTGGGTTCAGAGGCAGAAGATCCATCCTCATCACCAAAATGTTGTATCAATCAGGCAAGGTACTAACAAGCTTCAACAGGACTTTATTTTCAAAGTGGAAACCTCTTTACCAAGCTGCTGCTGCACCCTCTGTAGCTCTCTCCCAGCCTCTCAACTCCTCCCCCCCTTACTGTTTCCTGTCCTTTCAGACTCTCAACAGCCAGTGCTCCCAATTCTAATAATTACAAGCAACATCTAAACACCACAGGTACTCACCCGGGATGTGGGGGAACAGATTCAGAGCACAAACTTCAGCCTGGGTCTCCTATATCCCAGCTAAGTACCCTAAGCACTGGGGTATTTGGGGAGGGGGATGTCTCTCACAAAAAGTTTCACTTTGATCTCAGTGAGGAAAAAAAAAAGTGCTGAAACCTCAACATAATTCACAAGAGGAAATTCTTGTTTTCCAACCAGACCTAAACTTAAGATACTATACAGGAGCACAGCTGGCAGATTTTCAGTTGCCATAACCGTACAGCTAAGGGTAGCCTAGAATTCCTTCTTACCTGTAAGGGGTTAAGAAGTTCAAATAACCTGGTTGGCACCTGACCAAAAGGACCAGTGGGGAAAGAAGATACTTTCAAATGGGGGGGAGGAGGCTGTGTGTGTTCTCTTGGGAAGCAGAGAAGCACCAGGTCAGAAAACTCCTTCTCCTAAAAAGAGTCTCAATATTGCAAAAAGAGTAAGTAAATAAGGCAAGGCATGTTAGATTATCTTTTGTTTTTTAGCAGGTGAATTTTCCCTGTGCTAGAATGGAGATTTATCACTGGGTTTTTTTGTAACTTTAAAGTTTTGCCTAGAGGGAAATCCTTCCTCTGTGTTTTGAATCTGATTACCCTGTAAAGTTACCTTCCATCCTGATTTTACAGAGGTGCTTTTTACTTTTTTTTCTTTATAATAAACTTCTGTTTTTTAAGAATCTGGTTTAGCTATTTGGTTGGTAGATTATTCTCAAGCCTCCCCAAGAAAGGGGGTGGGACCATTGCTCCTTTTTCTGTCATCTGCCACCACTGAGAACAGCTGAGCTCCATCCTCTTTGGAACCCCCCTTTAGGTAGTTGAAGGCTGTTCTCAAATCCCCCCCTCACTCTTCTCTTCTGCAGACTAAACAAGCCCAGTTCTCTCAGCCTCTAATTGTAAGTCATGTGCCCTAACCCTCTGATCATTTTCGTTGCCCTCCCCTGGACTCTCTCCAGTTTTTCCACACTGTTTCTGTAGTGGGGGGCCCAAATCTGGACGCAGTACTCCAGATGTTGCCTCACCAGTGCCGAATAGAGGGGAATAATCACTTCCCTCGATCTGCTGGCAATGCTCCTAATAATGCAGCCCAATATGCCGTTAGCCTTCTTGGCAACAAGGGCACACTGCTGACTCATATCCAGCTTCTCGTCCACTGTAATCCCCAGGTCCTTTTCTGCAGAACTGCTCCTTAGCCAGTCAGTCCCCAGCCTGTAGCGGTGCATGGGATTCTTCCATCCTAAGTGAAGGACCCTGCATTTGTCCTTGTTGAACCTCAGATTTCTTTTGGCCCAATCCTCCAATTTGTCTAGGTCCCTCTGGACCCTATCCCTACCCTCCATGTTTCAGAACTTCACTCCTTGAATGGTTAGAAACCTTCTAAATCATATCCTTTGACAATGATAAATCATTGTCATTATTAGTTTGTTAACATTTGCACTGTTATTCCTTGAAACATGAAGTTCAAGGTCAAACATTGTTAAATATAAGTCTTTTTTCCATATTATTATGTGATCATGCAGCCATGAAGAATCTGGATAAATCATATTTTGACCTGTTTTCACAAATGCAGTTTGAATTCCACCCCATTGTTCTGTTCCTTAAGAGGCTGGCTATGTCTCAGGCTTCTGAACTAATTGAGAATTTACTTTATAGCCAATTCTAAGGATCAAGCAGATATTGGTTAGGTTATTTAATGGGCTGGGCTGTATTATTGATTCTTCAGCTATTTGCAATATGCTGTGTGTTCATAATAAAAGAAGTGTTGAGATAACATACTTGATGAGGAGAAGGGGGCAGTGATAGTAGTCCCAGGGGCACATGTGATTCTCAAAGAGAAAAAGCTATTAGCAGAGCTAGAGAAATGCTGCACGCTGTTGACTTAACACGTGAACCCTTGTGTAATACTAATTTTAACAGTGCTCTAGTATAGCAAGACAGCAATGCTGCAGTTAAACTAGTGCAAATCAGCATAGCCAGAAAGCTTCTCAGAGGGAAGGTGGAGAAAACTGGGGATGTAAGTTAGAGTTGTTTTAAGTAAGCTAGCAGGAATAATCAACGGTACCCTTTGGCAAGTGGACAGAGCGTAGTCATATAGCCTCTGTGAAATGTTAATTCCCTGATTACAAATTGAAATCTAATTTGTTATGTGACCTTTTCCCGGACATACTGGACTGGAAGATATATAGAAGTTGCATTTTGAATATGAAAACATTGCAACACTACCATGGGTCCCTCAAGAATTTACAGCATGAAATCTAGGAAGTTTCACCCACACAGCCTCCATCTGCAGCCACCATTTTGGATCTGAAGCTTGAAATAAATCAAAAACACTTACGTATAGTGATCACACTTGAAGCATTCCTTCTGAACACCTTCATAAATACCTTAATTCTGATAGACACAAAAGCACTTGCCAAACTGTGGATCCAATCATAACTCAGACAAAATTCTCATTGAAGCAACTAGGAATTTCACCAGCACAAAGACATCCCAAGTAGGCCTTCTTTGTTGTACAGACAAGTCACTACTCAACTTAAATACAACCACACTTCTGGAAGGGAACGCAGCAGCCACTAATGCACAGCAGCACTACAGTAATAGAACAAAGACGACATGGAGGTGGAAGCTTGTTCCCCAGCAATTTTTTGTTATTTTTTTTTATGCATGACTAACTACCACCAGATCTGGCCAGATTCAGATGTGGCACCTAGAAATAAGAGTGTGACTTTATTCAGAAGGCCTGTCAGTAACAAGATCAATCAGTTCACAAAGATGCAAACCTTAAAGAACTTTAAAGGATGGTGGGGAATGCATTATACTGTCTCAAGCCTTGTCCACACACACACACAAGTTTAAGTAAATTAGTAGTTTAAAGCCAGTTTACTTAAGCCTCCGCAAAACCCCATAAAGACATTTTTAAAATCACTTTTAGAGTGGCATATTTTAATTTATCTTAATTTGGTAAGAAAAAAACAGATTAAGCTAAATCAAAATAAGATACTCAAACCAATTTATGAGTGTTTGTATAGGATTTTGCATCAGCTTAAAATATTATTGAAACTGGTGAAATTTTTGTGCATAGACAAAGATGTCAGAGCTTTAATTTGTGGGTTTCTAGAACATGAACAGAACATGGTATTAACTGCCAGGAAAACTGTGGGTCATTTTAGTCCGTTCTGCCCCCCCCCCCCACACACACACACCACTGTCCCACATCTTTAAATATTGTTTGTTTGCAGGTAAAACACAAGATGGCCACACAAAGAATCCAGGATGGAAACTACTTTGTCTATGTAAGGGGGCTTTACCAATTAGAAACATGCATACTGCTTAGTACAGCTGGTTGAAATTTTGACTGAAGAACAATTTCCCCAATGAAATAAAGGGTTCTGTTAGTCATTTTTTAAAATTTCAGGATTTAAATGTTTTGGAACTTTCATTATTTCAACTTTTTGTCCTATTCTGGGACTAAAAAGAAATGTCAACATTTTAGAATTTCCTGAGGGACAGAAAATTCCATTTTCTGAATAGTTCTACTGTCTAGAAAATGCTTCTTTCCCTACCACCATCTCATTAGTGGTTGATATGTTGGTTATGCAACATCTGCTCATCAAAACCTTCACAAGAGATCTATCTTGTTTAGCCCCACTCAATCAAGTAATACCTATAATTTCTAAGGCTTATGCAACATCAAATAGTTCTAAAATGAGATTTTGATCAGATGGGTGGACAATCAATAGAAAGATGAAATGCCAGCAGACACATTCAGAAGATTGAGTAGTTGCAGAATGATGCCAAATTAAACAAGAGGATCACACCCATATATTATGCACTTTCCACACTTGTGGTCTTTGTGCAGCCTTTCCAACGTCTATATTACTACCTGACAGAAGACTCATGCTATAACAGGGAAACAAGCAAAAGAGAAGCACAATTACATGGCAGAGTCTACTGTACAGTCTTCACACAAAGCATTGGCAGCAACTGCTTCAAAAACTTTACTCCACACAGCATTTCCCAGCGGCAGCATACTGATTCATGGTATTACAGGCATCAGTCTTGCACCAAAATTGTCTTCTCTGCCAGTCTGAGCAATCCAAGCCTGAAATGGTATGTTCTTACATCAATGAGCCACTTAAAAGATTTGCAAGCTCTCCATTCAAATACTGGAAAAAGAATGAGTCATGCTGGACTGATCTAGCAGATTTGGCCTTTGAATTCATAAGCTGCCCTCCAACAAATGTGCAGTCCGACTGGATATTTAGCACCGGAAATTCTGCACCAGATCGGAGATCCACATTGCTACTAGATAATGCAGAGCACCTAGCAGCTTTGAAAGTCCTTGCAAGATTTAAATATGTGTGAGTGTAGTCCTCCTGCAGATTCTATGGCTAATTAATTGGATGACATCTACAGTACTTGTGTCAGAGGTTAACTGCTATTGCCCTTTTGTTCTTTACCCTATTGTTTGCCTCACCTCACTTTTCCTTCCTTGAAAGTGAGGACACCTGGTGGCAGCAGACTGTTGCATTGCCTCTGGTACATTACTCAGTGCTCAACTGCTTGAGTGAGTATGTGCTTCGCTACCAGGCGTGTGATTCATCTCTTCCAGGTAATGTACATAGTGCTTTAAAGCACGTGTATAGAGATTAAGCTAGAGTTTCACGGTTGCTGATTCCCTCCAAGAATAACTGGGCAACAGATTCCAGAATTCAGGTCTGTGAAAACTTTAGGTCCACATTACCCTCCTCACTCATCCACCCACAAATCTGAGAGTGATAAATCCACAGGCTTTGCTGGGGTTCAGAGTGAGCAGTGCAGGATGGCTGAGATGCACTGCTCACTCCCACTCTCTGCAAGAGCTCCGCTGGTTACAGATTTTCCACACCAGCACCATTAGAGGCATTATCCATTCCAGAACCAAAGAGAACAGGCGCAGACAGATTAGACACATGGTTTTCAACCTTTAGCAATGGTGTTACTATTTTTTTTAGCACACCATAATCAAGCAGTTTGCAATTTACCTACAACTATTCATCAGTAATTAATTAGCAGTTCCTTGAATTATGGACACTGCATACTTGCAGACTTCTGACTGGACAATTAGGTCACATGGTATGTTTGTTTCTTGGCTGGATGACCATGAAATTGATTTTGTTCTATACAGGTTCTTACACTGCACTCATCACCATAGTACCTGAGTGCTAAAGAATAAAGTTTCTGGTGAAGAGATTCATAAATATAAATCTGTAATTCACTTTCCATTAATACTCTGCAATATTTCCCTTTCAGAGAACATCGCTGCCAGTAAAAACTTACCCACCAGAGTATTTCCTGACATCAGAAGGGGTCCACATAAAAAAAGACATTCATTTAAAAATTAAAATATTTGCAAGAGGCTTTTTTTTGGGGGGGGGGAGGGGGCGCGGGGAGGTGCAGTAGTCATCTCCATTTTCAGGACCAGATGCAAGCAGGACACTGCCAGAGTAAGCCATGAGCTGATATCCTGCACAAAGCATTGAGAAATAAAATGAGTAGGGAAAAAAGTGACAACACTAATATTAAAGGCCGAGAGAGGTGAAAACAGCAATAGAGAGACCATGGGCAGTGTGATATCAGATCCCTACACATGAAACAAAACAGGATAGTAGAAAATTAGAGTTTACTAAGAGGTTCTGGTGACTACATCATAAATTCAGGCTGCATTCTCATTGCTTAATAGGTCACCAGAACTCTTTGATGGCATCACAGCCCAATAACTCAGTTACCCAAATAGTTTTATTTGCTTATAATGTATAGTTATCAATTCCTTCAGTTATGAAAGTCTATCTGTAAGCTTTTAATTTATATGGTTGCAAGGTATTACTAATTACAGATGATGATTGTTCATAAGTTTTGCTAGTGAAAAAATTCAGCATATTTCTACTGTCTGTTCCACCCTCCCTCCTCCTCTGCTTTTACCTTGGCCAGGACCTTGAAAATTTTGGGTCAACCCTGCAAATTTATTTATTTTGATTCACATAAGTATTAAGGGCTTTTGATCCTTATGCAGTTAGATCCATTGAAGCCATTACTCATAAAAGAGTTTGCAGGATCAGTCCCTTACTTTCTAAATGCAATGCTCATGGTTGGTGGTATAGCACCTAGTTATGATATACATCCACTTCTCTCTGCTGCCATTAGCTTATGTAAATCAATACATATACTAATATAAAGGGTCCAAACATCACCAGGAATCACATACCAAAAAAAAAAAAAAAACCAAACAAAAACAAAAATGCAATCAGCCAAACACATCAACACTGGGACACCCTCAAGAAAGAAAACTATGTGGATAAAGAAGTTAATTAATTTGAACCACAACTGTTAAGTCACTTGAAGAATCATATAAATTTCACTGTTCCAACCAACCAGTTAGGATGTTACAAGTTAATTAGTACCTGACGCATGTCTCACTCCTTCCACCCCAATCCATAGGAAGAATGATCACATTGACTTCCATTGAGTTACTCCCAATTTATACTAGTGTAAAGGAAATCAGAATCAGGCCCTCAGAAACCTAAGCTCAAGTGTTTGATTAACCATTTCTTTATTCCATTAGTCGGTTTGCTAAATTTATGCCGAGACCCCTTTTGCTGATCCCTCAGGAATAATTCTCATAGAAACTATGTTTGCACAACAGTTACAATTACTCCCAGTGACAATATAATCCTACGCTTGTGGAGAAGCCTCTCACACTAGCCCTAGTATGTCTCCTCTTCCTTTGGAACAGCAGCATGCAAGCACTCCCCACTGATATTCTACTCCCAAACTTGGACTGGTCTTTTACTTACCCATGGTGTAGTGTGATGATAGAATGATGGACTGAAGCCCTTGTTATTGCAGATGTTGCAATTTCCATAATTACTTACAGCCAGCGTGCTGTTCGGCTCGTGTCCCTCAGTCCATCTTCTATTCACAAGGAAATAAGTTGCTATGGAATTAGTCCATCAATCATGATACTTATCTGATAAACAATCCTGGAACTGATAGAATTATTCTACCAAGAAGTTCTCTCCAAGGGAACTATTAAATACACAGATAGTAATTATTGACAGGGTTTGTTTGGGAGTTTTTTGATGCAACACTTAAAATGTTTCTAAGGAGCCTGAGGTGATCACTATTCCTCCTGTGACATATTGCTGCTGGTGTTCTTAGGAGTGAATGAAGTGGCCCCCTTCATTTTATATTATATACCATAGGCATTGGTTGAGGATGGGATTTCTGTCTGGTGGAAGTGTTGTAGGATGGAAACCTGAAATGGTATTGTCTGCTGACTTGTGATGAAATGAGATGTGGCAGGTTACAGGGTATGGGAGAAAGAGGAATGCTGTTGCTTTGGGTGATTCACATTGTAAATTCCTCTAGTTGTGTGTCAAGAGCAGCTACTGTTTTATGGGGAGATTCTTTAACATCAAAATCAAATACTTCATGATTTACCAAAATCCTCCCCACCACCATTCAATACTGATCACCTTATCTTAACAGCTATAAGTGTATTGCTTTCTTACAAGAAGATGGATTTGAATAAGAGATCACACAAAAACTTACTTGCTTACAGCTGGTTCAGCAGGGTTGTTTCTTGATGACATCTCTACCACCATGCTTCATTAGCAATGCGTTACAGCAGATCAGACAGAGTTGTAGGAAATACCTTTACTGAGGCATGCATAGGCCTCTCAGCTCTTATGTGGCCTCTGTATTTGTCTGGTGGCAGCCTGGCCCAGCTTGCACTCAGAGCCATTGATGTCAGACCAAGCTAGGTCCCTCCTGAAATCCTCTCTTTCTCCAGTTCCATTTATCAGAATACAGTGACCTCAGCGAAACTGATGAGAGAACCATTTTACACACTTAGTTTCATTTTGAAAATTCCTGGAGATATATCTACAAAACAGACAAGGTTTTGAAGAATGTCCATTCAGTTGTTCTAACGTGAATATCATTTAAGTGTTCATGAGTTTGGGAGTCCTAAAAATGATGATGAACTATTTATATTGTGTTAGGCATTGCATAAACAAAAACTACCTCTGTCCCAGAGAACTCAAAAACTAGGATTATGATACAACAGTATCTTGACAGACAGTAAAGGTAGTTTTGTCTCATACTCAAAAGCTACCATCGGGTAAGCTGAGGACTGTGAGATCTTACTGAAGAGCAGAGACTAGCCTCAAGATAAATACTTTATTATGAACAGGAACTATGTACAGAAATGAGGTAGCAAACTTTCTACTAATCTGAATAGTTGCAAACTGCAACTGCCCTCTCCTGGGCTTCTTTGTTTCTGTTCCAGCAGGAAGTGTCCCAGGAAACCAAAGACTGTATGAATAATATACAGGAAGTAGAGTAACTCTATAGCACGAGGGCTACTAGGCATAAATTAGATGTCTCAGTGGTCAGTCTTCGATTTGAAATGCTCGAGAGTTAGAGATACTTCATGGGCATAAAATAAGGCGAACAGAGTGTCTGAAATCCTAGCAAACTGTGCCAGAGTTTAAGGATGTCATGGTCAAATGTTATCAGGTGAACCACTGAAGCAACGTAGGATAAGCAAAAGACCATACTACACAGAGTGTAGTTCCTGCTTTGAAAGGCATGGATACCATAGCTAAAAACCAGAAAGGTTGCTACATGAGAAATTCCTTAACCTGGTTTATAACCTGATCCAGCACTTCCTTCCCACTCCTATGGATTTATCAGAAGAAAAAGAATTCCAAGGTTTAAAGGATCTTTGTGCAGTCTGAGGGGCACTAAGATCAGATGCATTTAACACACATGGTACCCACATGAAGAGGGCCATAATCCAAATTACAAATCCAATTCATTTTAACCAACATTCAATACTTCATCTAAAACACTTTGATCATCAGTGCAGTACTAATTAAAACAAAACAAAAAGAACTCGAATTCTTGTAGTGCCATGAACAATGTAAACTATATATAATGCTTTCAAGTAATAGAAGAGAATCAAAATTAAAATCCACAAAATACTGTATTGCATATAGTCAGCACCCTTTATTCTTAGTTGGCATATAATGTTTCAGAGATTTAAGTATAAACATCTGTACCATAAAGGAGCAAAGGAAAGAATACATACATGTGCACTTTCCAACTCAGATTTAACACAACTGAAGAAAAAAAAAATCATAGTAATCTCCAGTTGCTCTGTAAATCGCCAAAACAGGATACCTGATGAGAACTTCAATATTTAACTGGCTATTTATTAGAGTTTACAGGGACAATAATTAATGCATTATTGTTATTTGTACTGCAGCAGTGCCTAGGGGTCACAGTCATGGACCAGGACCCCACTGTGCAAGTTGCTGCACTAACATCGAACAAAGAGAGAATCCCTGTCGGAAAGAGTTTACAATCTAAGTTATTGCTATTTGTATTTTACACAGGTTCAATACCCCAGAGCTGGTCTTCTGATCACTCCCGACTAGGTCGTCAGGATTTCTTTCTGGGTTCGATACATCCCTTTTGTGTTGCAGTACTTAGGCCTGATCCTGCAGCATCAGAGTTGGTGGCAGAGGCCCAGATCCTTTGAGGATCCTACTGACTTCAGTGGGCAAAGGATGAAGAAATGATTTCTATTGTAGTATAGTCTTAAGTAACTAAAACCAATTAGTAAAAATACTTTTACGAATATTTCAAATCACAATTTAAAACCCCCCAAACATTCTGGAGCTACACAGGGACAAACATGCACAAAACACGTTAACTACTAATTTAAAGTGACATAAGGATTTACCCAATACTAACCACAATTGCTATTGCAGCTTACTGTCATTAATTGCCTTCCCAATTCTTTCTTCTTCTAAAAGCTCTTCCCTGTTTTTAAGCCAGCCTGTAACATGGGGAGGAAAGCCAGGCAACACCTCTCCCTTGCTCTTTTTATGTATCATGGGTTTAAAAAAAAAAGTGCGATATCTTGGTAGACAAACATTAACACTAATAGGCAGGGTAATAAAAGCCTAGAACTTCAATCATTCTCCACTTGGCTCCCCAAAGCCACCAGATACGCAGAGGTCTGTAGAGTCAGGGTCTTGTCCTGCAACCTCTTACTGAGATGAGGGTCTCACTGAGTATTTGCATGAGGAAAGGACTGCAGGATCAGGCCTCTTCCCATGAAACAGAAAAGTACAAAAAGGTAAACACCAGCCAGTAACTACACATTAAAAATCTGGATAAAACAGCCTCAGGGGACAGATACTCATGTTTCAGAGTTTAAGCCATTCTGTACCTTAAGAGTTAGGAGGAAGTTTTCTCCAGAAGCAGGCTATCCCTTAGAAGCATGATACAGAGTATCAAACTTTCCTCTGCTGCTTCAGGTGCCGGCTACTGCCAGTGACAGGCCACTGGATTACAGGGAGCACTTGATTGACCTACTCTGGCAGTTCCTGTGTTCCTAACACACACATGCTTAATTTTAAATATACATTTTAGTGACCCATTGCAACCAGTTTGTAGGGATGCATGATCAGGAAGAGGGACTGGGTGACCCATGGGATCTTTTCTGCATGTAATTTCTATTATTTTAATTTAAGCAAATAGCTATGTATAGTGGCAGCCATTAAAAGACAAACCATGCTCCCCATCCCTAACTGTAATAAAGTTCTCTAAAAGGTTTGTTCCCCATTTTGATGGTAGGGAATGCTAGAAACATTGCAGTAAAGGTACATGATGTAGCACAGTAGGACTCTGGTTCTGCAAGACCCCAGTGCCCATGCAGAGGCCCACAGAAGTAAATGGCTTGCCACAAAAGTATGGGGTCTGAATGCACCACTGCAGAGCTCATTGCAGGAGTGGAGTTTATGTGGCTCTCTTTTAATCACACTGACTGTACATGTAGAGGATAATCTAGTATTTTTTTTCAGCTTATAAATACCATAAATAGTTCCTGGGGACTCGTACATAAATTTAATTTCACAGCTAAGTTTCAAGTTCAATGGACTGCTCACTCTTCCCAGCATAATCGACTCCATAGAACAAACAGCCTTCCCCAAATGCAGGACTCTGATGGACCTGGGGACAGGGCATGAATTCCCAAACTGAGGATCCTGCAGAAAGAACACCTTCCAGTAGCCTCCTCCCATTTACAGTGAGGGAGCTCCAGTACAAGTGCTTCCACTGATTCCCACCATGGCAATACCATGGGCTGGGAGCCAGTTCCTCAGGGAATCAGGCGCAAACCATTTAGGGTTTTAGACATTAAACACCAATGCCTCGATTTCCACTCAGAATGCTCGTAGTAGCCAGTGCATATGCTGGAGCACTAGTTGTGAGTTCTTGTGATGCTGACAGACCAGGTGGCAGCTCATGCCAAGGTTACTGGGCCTCACTGAACACTGGTAAATGCATAGATGGAAACCAGTCTGGGCCACTTGTGTACTAGTATTGTTAAAATAGATATAAGAGTTATAAGAATGTGTTTAGACTTCCTGGAAGGCTTGTAGGATGCTGCATGAATTAATCTCACTTATAATAATATCTGTATCCCATGTTAAAAGGTAATGTTTAAGGGTTGTTCTGTAACTATAAAAATGTTTGATAAGACTGTAAACTTCCCTATCCCAGTCAGGGGAGAAGCATTACTAAGTGTGAGATACTAGTTTATAAGATTTCAGAGGAACAGCCGTGTTAGTCTGTATTCGCAAAAAGAAAAGGAGTACTTGTGGCACCTTAGAGACTAACCAATTTATTTGAGCATGAGCTTTCGTGAGCTACAGCTTCATCACTTCATGAAGTGAGCTGTAGCTCACGAAAGCTCATGCTCAAATAAATTAGTTTATAAGAGGGGTTATCTCCTCCGCAACAAAGGAAGACACAGACACCAGACAAACCATTGTGGGACATCAGTGGACAAAAAAAACCAAAAAACCAACCAACAATTGATTGCTTCCCCCACATCCCTGAACAGGCATGCTGGAACAATTTGTATAGGGAGAGTGCTGAGAGCCATTGAATCAAACTGTAAACCCTGTACATGATGGAAACCCCTTCAAGCCAGGGGGGGGTGGCAGCACCCCCAGCACTCCTGGTTCCAGCATCTTGCCCCTGAAGAGGTACATACACAAGCTCTCATCCCATCACAGCTTCAATGGTAGGGAAGGGAATAAAAATCCCTATTAAGGAGAAATTGTTATCCCTATACAGTTCGAGTGACGTTTTCTAAGCATAGGCAAGGGGTCCCCAGCTGTTTAGCTTGAGTTGGCACAAAAGGACTTATAAAAAGTTTGCATATTGTAGCAGCTACTATAATCTTTTGGAACCTAAGATTGTGTGTGTGTGTGTTTACCTGCATTAACCTTGTAAATAACTCATTTCTTTTTCCTAGTTAAACCTTCAGTTAGTTTATTATAGGATTGGCTACAACTGTTGTCTTTGGTGAGAGATCTAGGGTGCATTTGACTCAGGGTAAGTCTCTGGTCCTTTAGTACTGGGAGGAATCTGAATATTGGTGATTTTTGGTGTGAGGGACCATCTATCACAAAGACAAGCTTGCCAGGTTGCAAGATAGACCAGAGTGCCCAAGGGGACCGTTTGTGACTCCATGTTGAGATTGTTCTAATGCCTGAAGAGTTTACACTTGGTACTTTCTTGGGTACTTTCTTGAAATCTAAATATAGAACACAACCAATTTGGTGTTTGTGCCCTGCTTCCTGGAAGTCTGCCATGAGGTTGGCACTCACAGCTGTGAGCCATTCTAGATAGACATTTTCAAACTGAGCACACTGCGCTAACAGCAGACAGGGCATCTTGCAGTAGCAGAAGTTTGACCAGTCTCAAGGTGTGCCCCATGTAGATCACAAAAGTAATTTATCACTATGTATTTTTGAGAACTCTAAGAATGAATTATGAGACCAGGAATCATTTATCTTATATATACACAATATGGATAAGTTCTGAGGTCAGAATGCATACTGTCCAGCGGAGGGTACAGAACATACTTGATCACGCTGCATTCAGGTCTATCCTGCTGCTCCTATTGCTCCCACCTCTGCCTCCATCCAAACTGTGGACCAACTTCCTCCTCCCCATCTCCCATGATTCATTCACTTCCCCTCTTTGCCCCCTGTCTTGTAGTGGTTAGGAGCAAATTTGACACCATTTACTACCAGTGCAATACCATTGTGCTCTTGAGGCTGGTGATGTTCCTTCAGCCACTAGCCCTGCTAAGCTGACAGACTGTCTAATGGGATGATGGCTTGGACAGTGATTCCTACCATAAGCCCAAATCTTACCATATATGATGTGGATTACTGTACTCCTGTTACAAGCCTTGTAATTGTTTCTCCATTGTTAAGAGGATACAAACTAAGACACTCATGATTTCAAGAGTCACTAGAACACCTTGATAGAATCAGAATCTTATAATTCATGGTTAGTTATATTTTATCTTTCTATTCGAATGCAGTATATACATGCATGCTGATTTGTACATAGACTATTGCTATTATTTGATTCCCAAATGGCCACGAGGAGATTTTTGTTCAAAATAAGGGTCTCAGGTCTTACATAAGCACAATGATTCCTCATTTTATGTATGGAGAGACACTCTCAGCTGATACCATTGTGAAAGAGAGCTCTTAGAATCTCTCATCTGATTGTACTATTATGCTGAATTCCTATTTGAGAGCATTTCTACTTTGCCTGAAAGAAGACTGAGAAATAATGCCAATAGAAACTTGGGTACATTTAAATATTTCCTTACACTGCAGGTAATGTAGAATACCATATAATTTGTAATGATAACTATGATAATGAATGCATAAGTAGCCAGCTATTACCACTAGTAATTGGTGCACCTTTCATCTCCTGTCAAGCAGAGTGGCGTGGATTAGGACCAAAAGGCAGCTATCAGCTCTCTCATTTCCTGACTCAGACAAAAGGCAAAAAGGTGCCTGTCTAAGATGATAGGTACCTGATCAAAGGGACAAAAGCTATCAGAAGTCATCCAGACTTAGCAACCTGATTGCTCTTCAATGGCCTACTGCCTTTGATGTAGGTATAATCTAACTACAGATTCTATTTATACAGGAAAAATACAGGGGTTGTAATTGAGAAAGGATGTAGTTACCATTTCAGTATTGGCATCCTAATCAGATTGAGGGAGGCAGTGAACACATTCTGGTAAAATTATTTAAAAATCATCTCTATAAACATCCTGCAACAAACTTCTGTGGGTTATTTTTTTTCCTTCCCCAGAGGTAACAGGAATTTAGGCATGGTTCACTGTTAAGTGACCGCTCCAAACAAAACAGAAAAAAGAAAAAATCTAATTTACCCTTGAAGCAGCGGGGGATGAATTACATAGCTGGAAAGCAAGTGCATTTGGAAAATTTTACATGCTCTATAGTTTGACAGTTCAAATAAATCTTAACTCAGGGGACTTGTAAGTTTCACATTTTTAAAACCAGTTTTAAGATATCAAGAAATGGATATTTGACGTGCATTTTAATCATTTTATTAAAAGTTTCCCTGGGGAATTATTTTGATAGCAATGTCAACACAGAATGCATGCAGTGCTGTGACATGAGGCTACAGAGATACTTTAACTTCACCAAATAGTCAAGATAAAGTACTGTTTAGGGGGGTTAGGTACTGTAAATGTCAGCTGAACTAAAAGTGCCATAAAACCACCCAGCAAAACTATTGTTATGATTATTACTATTACTACTACAAGGATACTTTCAGTAAAAAACATATATAGTTTCTCCATTCCACTGAAGCATATAATAGACACCTAATATGATAGCCAAGACTATCAGTAATAAATAGGGTCTATGTTTTTCTGGGAAATAGTTCAGTACTATTCCACTCTGAAGCCTATTTCCCTGTGTACCTTGTACTTTTTCTAAACCCACATCAGATCACCTTTGTCTGCTATACAGTACCTTTGAGGTGATTTAAATACTTATTTAAAGGAAAAATAAAATCAAACTCAAATCAAAGTGCAATTAAAGAGTTGCAATGGCTGAATGAATAAAATCATACCCTCGTAGACTGTCGTTCTAAGCATCACCACCATTAGGTTGCCTTTATAACTGTGTTATAATCGGATTACAACAATTACACCTTAACTTCCCCAAAAAGAAAAAAAAAATCAATCAACAGCTGACATGCCAACCTGGCTACACAAAAATTGTGGCCCTGCTACTTTCAGGACCACTAAGGGGCATCATGGAACTCAAGTGAGCGAGTAGGGGTTCTCCAAGATATCCTGCTTGCACAATGCAATTGCAAGAAGAATGCCTTTACAATTGCCTCAAAGCATGATCTGTGGTGCTCCTGATAACTACTGGTTGAAGGTGCAGCATGAGCTCCCCATAGCAATGTATACAAGCCCCTGGCTACATGTTCAACCCAGTAAAGCCCAATCCTTAGGGATGTGGTATGCCATTAAGAGTATGTCTACTCTGCAATGAAACACCCACAGCTGGCCCATGTCAGCTGACTCAGACTTGTGGTGCTTAGGCTGCAGGGCTATAAAATTGCTGAGTAGCTGTTTGGAACTTGGGCTCTGGGTCTTTCCCCTCCTCAGAGTTTATCCATTCCAACACGGAAACAGCATCTATGTCCCAGTTTCCCCTCACAGATGGCCTTCCCACAGTGGTAGCATGATTTGGCCTTCTGGCCAAGTCAATAAGAACTGTCACCCTCCAAGACAGCACAAAAGGTGTCCAAAGCAAAAGCAGTAGTCTTCTAGCAGTAGTCTTCTAGTACTCTCCAGGCAGAGTAGTTTTTTCTCTCAGGGTCTGCCTTGGTTTTTCCTCTCAGTACAGGAGAGTTAGTCAGCTTCTTCTCACCCTGACCAGAAGACCCAGCTTGGGGCCCCTAAACAAGGACTGGTGGTCCAGTGTTGGTACCATCTCACACCAGTACTTTCTCATGCTTCACATCTTCCCAAAATCCTTCACGGGATTTTCTCCTCAAGGCTGGGTATTGCCCCAGCTCTTTTTGTGGAGAGCCCCACACCAGGGTTGATCTCTCCTGGAGCCTGAGGAATGTTCCCAGGCATATCCTACTGCCCTGTGTTTCAATATGATCCGAGCTCCAGGCAGCTCTTTTCAATAGTCCTACCATCACATCACTCTATTCTATATGGATTCTTATATTGTGCTCATCACTGTAGTATCAGAGCATTAGAAGTTAATCATGTTGCTGGTCACATGTTGTTTGTATTCTCATCCTCTCCCCAGGGGGACAAACATGTGCAATGGAGTGTTTTATTTTGATAGGGTTTCAGGGATGTGTGTGTTGGTCTGTTTTACTAAAAATGTTACTATGTATGTGTTAGAAAAGTGGCAAGGTCAAATAAATGAACCTTGCACCTGGAGCAGAAGGTGGTGAAGTTGTGATAGTCCATAGTTCCTGGATTTGTCCATTCCACAGGCTCAGACCACCACCAAGAAAAATTCTATCACCTGCACAGGCAAACTTTACTCTTACTGTAGAGCGTTCCTTGGGGAGCAGGACTGTACTGCTTAGGCCTGCTGTTAGAGGGACAGAACCACCAGTGACAGCTATAATTCAGCGCTCAAGAAACACTAGTTTCAGGTTCCTCAGTAATGGAACCTTCTCCCTTCCCCATCACATCCCATGCAAGGTAGCTAGAATTTTAATTGCCAAGAATGTCAGTAGGATAATGCATTGGGCCATTTAGGCACTGCCCTAAGCAAGAGGAAAAAAAAACCCACACATCATTCAGGATTGTGTAGCCTGCTGCTCTAGTGTACTCTACCATACAGGCTGGAGTGGGCTTTCCCTGCCCCCTTTGGGAGAACGTGCACCCCAAGTGCGCACATACGGAGCAATCCCTGTGTTCCAGAAGTGGTAGGATTGTCGCTGTAGTTAGCCCTTGCATAGAGCATTCCTTTGGGGGTGGGGTGGGGGCTCATTGTGTATCCATGCAAGAGTCAAGAAGAATGTGTCCTGGACTTATAGGGCTTTTACATTAATATTTTGCTATTTGAGCTCCCTCAAAGAAGGTATGAATCAAAAATTCTGTTAGCACACAGCCAGGATAAAGATGTGAACTTACCTCAGTGTAAGGTGTATTCTTTTCCAAACGCAAGTGTCACTGTGAATTGTCTGATTGTTTTTAACAAGAGTAAATGAAAGAAAAACAAAAAGCAAAGGAATATGTAAATATATAATTGATGTTGAGGGTCTGACATAAACTGACAGAAGTAGTGACATTTGGAATAAATATTGATTTTTTAAAATAATTTCTTATTTAAAAGTCCTTATATGGGTCTCTGGTTATTTGTACAGATGTTGAAAAATATACAAAAACCCTATTAGATCACTATACATAACTTATACATGCATCTGAAAGCCCCAATTCTGCCACCACCTCCTTTCCTTTTAGGGAGTCTTTAACTTCCTCTGTAAAGCCAAGAAGTTTTAAGCACATAAATAAGATCATCCAGTGGTAAGATTCTTGTTTAGACTATACCTACATTAAGGAGCCATCTGTGCTAATGGCCTGATCCAACTCCCATTAAGCTAATGGCAGTCTTTCCACTGACTTTAATGGGAATTGGATTGGTCTGCATTGCTTTACTTTCATCATTTGAAGTCAAGCTGTCAAAGACACCATCAGTTTTAAAGTCTAGGCATTTTAAAAATATGTTAGAAGTACAGTAGGTATATCTACTGCTAGAGTCCGCTGCCAAGTTGTGTATTTTTTCAGTTGTGCCTTCTTATGTTAACATGTTCCCTTCCCCTATTGCTGAATGAATGATCTGCACAAAGAAAAGAGAAAAGTGATTATATGGGTATGTATAATCCATTTAATTATTTAGACTGCTCTCAGATTCACAAAGTGATTCAACTGGAAAAAATATTCTTTCAAAATCTCTGTAACTAATCTCAGGTGGCATTTGTAACACTAGCAAATTAAAAAAAAACAAAACAAAAAAACAAAGTGATGTGAATTTTAATTTAATAATATAACTCTTAACTCTAATAGAGCAGTCATGGTTGTAGCCCTAAAGTAAAACCTACCTTAAAAAAGGTATAATACACTTGGGAAAGGCCAGAATAATCTAAGAGCCTAATTCTGATCTCACTTAACACTAGTTTTATGCTGCATAACTCAGTTTATTTTAGTTGAGTTATTCCTAATTCAAACAAAATTTGAAAAAAAAATCAACTCCTTAATATCTAGTTTTTTCAAGGACATACAAAGTATGTTTCATCTCCCCTCTACTAGATCTGCAGCATTAGTTCGGTAACATCCCCAAAGCTGTGCCAACCTTGCTGATGATTCTGGTGCACAAACAAAGTAGATGTTTTGGCAAAAGGACTTAAAAACTGGAAACTGAAGTTGCTGGGCTCTGTCCAGCTGAAAACATCTGTGGTCTTCCCAGCCATGCAAGGCTCTGAAGACTACAGATGCTGTCTGTGCAGTAGGCCAAAATATTCAGGAAGCAGGTTGCCCTGAATTGTAAGGTCAAATAGAAATGCCTCTGTGTGTGGTAGAGAAAGTTTGAGTAGCTGCTTATGTAACTTATTT
The DNA here is from genome assembly GCF_965140235.1 of Caretta caretta. Lineage (NCBI taxonomy): Eukaryota > Metazoa > Chordata > Testudines > Cheloniidae > Caretta > Caretta caretta. Next base: position 35,669,977 of record NC_134208.1, read on the forward strand.
TTATTACAGTACTGCTTAGGGAGCCCAACTGAGATGCAAGAGCCTTTGTCCTAGCCACTGTACAGACTCAGAGTAATCTACGTTAGCTACTTATATGGTCCCCTTTTACCATAATATCTGAGCAGTTCACAATCATTAGTGTATTTTTTCCCTCGGGTCACCTCTGTGAAATAAGACAATCATCTTTTTTTTTTTTTAAATACAGTTGGGATATAAGGCACAGAGATGCTGTGACTTGCCCAAGGTTATGCAGGAAGCGTGTGGCAGAGCAGGTAATTGAACTGAGGTCTCCCAGATAGAGATGGGCAGGAAATGGTTTTCCCATCCCATGTAAGTTTAAGATAAAAAAATATTTTCCTGTTCCACACTGGGACAAAAAACTTAGACCTTTCAAAAATAACAGCAAGATCCCCACCCCAGGGCACTCATCCAAGATGGGGATGCTAATGCAAACCCACGCCTTGAACATGATGTCTCCAACATCCCAGGCAAGTGCTGTAACCAATGGGGACAGACACACACAGCCTCTCACATCACTATTTTGTTGAAATCAACCCTTTCCTGTGAAAAGGATCTGTTTTAATGAATCTGCATTTTCCAACAACAAAAAGATAGTTTAAGCAAAAAGTTCCCAAAAGCTCTGCTCCCAAGTTCTAGACTAGCAGTTTAACACTGGACCATCCTTCCTCTCAAAGCTCAAAAATCGACAGGAAGGAAGAGGTAACAGAAGCAAAGAGAGATGAAGCAGCTGGACTAAGGTGATACACCAGATCTGTGGTAAAACCAGATATAGCTCATGGACCTCTTGCCTCCCAATTCTGTGCCCTATCTACTACAGTAAAGTCTCATGCATCACTCTCTATTCTCAGTTGACTAGTCTCTCTTCCCCATATTCCCCAACCAAGGGGGCACTGTCTGTAGGAGTTACTGGAGCCATAGTACTTCCCCTTCAGGATTATGTTGGAATCTTGCTATATGGATGCAGCTGGGGGAGGGGTAGGATGGTTCTGCTATTTGGGAGCTGGAGGCATTGTCAGTGGGAGTCCTTTGAATCTGGATTTGCTGGTCTAAAAGAGCTTAATTTGTTGACCTTGTGTGTGCAGAAGTGCTAAGCTGCCCTCTACCCTGGAGTTTGTCTGTGGGAAGAAGTAGATTGATTTGATGCCTTTGATAAGGTCTCAAATGTGTAAGTGTTAAATTATGTACGTGGTCCCCATGGATAGGCAATAAATACCTATATTTGATTTATAATGAAGGAGGCCACATTCTGATACCTGTACTCACACTGAGAAGTACAGCTGCACTAGCTGTATTCAGTGGGCTGGAATGTCACAGTCCTTACTCAGCCCCAACTCCCTGATTCATCTGCATGGCTCTACTTAGGCTGAGATTCCAGCCATGCTGAGGAGAGCAGGGACTAATACTCATCTGTTACATTCCACTGCAAGCAAGTTAGTGGATCCAGCAAGTTAGTTACCTCTAGCTCCCTCCAACTTGCTGGCTAGGAGCCTGGTGGAAGGAGCAAACTGCTTCAAAAAAGTAGTAACTTTTTCCGCAGAGCAAGAGGGGAACAAGTTGCAGGAGGATTGGTGACTCAGTCACAATTCATTCTTTGGTCTGCTACTGGGGCAGTGCAGCTATGTGCTCATCAGGAGAGACTAACAAGGTTATAATCTAGTCCAATGCAAGCAAGGAATCTGGCCCTCAATAAATAGCACACTTGCACAGTACAAGGAGCTATTTTGCTCACTATACGTCACACAATCCTTCTGAGAGCTCAAGGGCATTGCTATTTCCTCCCAACCCCTGGTAAGATTTAGCTTGAATACCTGACCCCAAAATGCAGAGATTGCAGAGCTGTTTTGGGAGTGCAATCTAACAGGTTCTTGTCTACTGTCTTCAACAAAATATTTTTTTTTTTAGAAACACATTTTTAATGAGCAAAATTTTCTGGAAAGAGAATTAGAGTTGTATGTTACATGTATGTTACATGTTACATTAGAGTGTAGAGTTATATGTAGGCATGTAAATCCTAACTTAAATAGAAATTAGACTGTCCTGCAAGGATAATTTGGGCCAGTTGAGCCAACTAAAGGAAGCAGAAACAGCCACTAGTCCTTTAATTACCTATCTATATCTTTACACAACTCATGGGGCCCAGGGAAACCAGTGAGAATTTGAATAGCTCAGATTTGATCTGGGAAATGAAGTTTAATTAATGATGTGAATGCTGACAGTTTTTAAAGCTTAGTCAAAAAAAACAAACCCAAAAACCACCAATTGTCTTGCGTACCTTCAAACTACAGATCCCCTTCCCCACCCTGTAATTTCAAAGTAGTCACACCAACTTCAGGATATGCTTAACTCTTCATTTGATACTTATCACTTGATTATCTGAGTTGCTATATTAACTTTAAGTGTTTTTCATTTAGAAAAAACAAAAAATGTCCTATTTAATTTAAAATCATATTTACTACATGCTGGAAATGTAGTTACTTTGTGATAGTGATTTTAAATTGCTCTTATAATGGATTCCTATATTTGAAATACTCTTGGTGCTACAAATTTCACATCAGAGATCTAGATCAAGAAGTCCTGAGACATCCTTATGACTACAATACTGTGCCCGTAGTACTTTCTTCATCTTCCTTTGGAGAAAGGCTGAACAATACAATCAGAATCTTTTCACTTATATGTACCACATGCTTCACCAATGTATAATGATCTTGCATTTATAGCACTGATTATCCTGTAGCATCCCAATGCTCCTCTCAGACCAATCTAAAAAAAGAAATGGACCCACCTTCTGCAGCTGATACATGTACAGAACTGCCATTAAAGGGAACTTAAGTTCTGCACTAGGCCCCAATTAACAAAGCAACTCTAACAGCTTCAATGAAGCAGGGAAGAAAAGGACTTGCAGGGTAGGCTCGATATGTAAGGCATACACAAAAGGGGAGTGCTATTATCTCACATTCATAACTGAAGTTTTCACAATGGTTGAACATTTTGGAATCCCTCTCTCCCACGCAAACCACTGTGTTCCCCAGGGACTGTAATTTTGAGACACTCCCTACCCTTGATGGCTGGGGTTAGGATATATGGATAGACATTTTAGTTTGAATCCTTGTTCATACAGACCCTGGAGTCTCTCTGCTCTTCATTACTTATTTGTACTATCAGAAGTAATAAAGAATCTATTCTTTTGAAGGCACTGGATTGAGTTTGAAGTGTTACACATGTACCATTTTAAATCTGTCTTACTGCAAACTCCCCATTGATTTGATTAGAAAGGGTCACATTCTATTGTCAAAGAGAGAACTTGGCAGTGATTTAATACTGACATGATGTCCTGCCACCAGGGATTGCAGGGGTGAATGAAGACATCCTGAAATGGCTCAGGTCCTTCCAAGACCTAACTTGGAGTTAGAATTTTAAAGAACTAACTTGGAGGATTGTTGTAGGAAACAGTTCCTCAACATCCAGAGCCCTCACCTATTGAGTCCCACAAGATTTATTCTTTTCCTCCGTATTATCCAAAAAAAAAAAAAAAAATCTATAGGAAGCTAAAGATATAAAAAACATAGATAAAGTGTTGAAATGCAGTAGCAGCAAAGTTGCAGAACAAGCAGAATCTTACGTGTACTTAGGAAGTTTGATCTGTGCTGACGGTTCCATCAAGGATGAGATTAAAAGGAGATATATCTTACCCACAAGTGCTGCGCAGAATTTGATCAGATTATGGCCTGAACCATTTTGACTTTCGTACCAAAGTGAAAAAGCGATCAAACTAAATAACTAACAGTATTAGTCTCTAGTATGGAAGCAGCCACATTAAATGAGACAGACATAAGAAGCTGAAGGTAGTAAAGACGAGCAGTCTGTGAAAAACAGCAGGTGTAAAGTGGAATGATTTTAAAACAAATGAAGTTAGAAGAGTAGGATGTGAAGTCAGGGTATGGAATTGTCTACAGTTGAAGAGATTACGATAAGGGGCCACTGCAGAAGGCAAACATATGATAGGATGCTAGAGAAAATAATGCAAACACAACCAAGGTCAGTCCGACCTAGAGACCACCTACCAACAAGATAGCAAGACATGGTACACGGACAGGACTAGTGTAAGCTTAATGGAGGAACAAGGCATGGACAGGAATTAATGGTCATGCTGTACTATTCTGTGTCTGCAAAGATGCCCTGGGAAGAATAGGGACCTGTTGAATAACATGCACTGAAGTGCCACAATAATTCTGAGAGCACCTTTCATTTCTTCTGCAAACAAACAAATAGTACCAGCACCCAAATTTCTCAAGACCTACCCAGACTTGTCAGTTTTCAGCCATGGGGTGTCTTTTGGAATTCCTCAATGCTATTGGATGCTCAAGTAGTCATGGAATCAAGTAACCTAAAAACAATCATGAATTTGTCTCTTCAAGGCTTGGTTGTTTCAGCTCATGTATAGGAACAAAACTAAACACCCCCGAGAAGACTTCAGCTGGTACAAAAACACAGCCACCCATATACTTAGCAACACACTGGGTTATGAACCTCTCTCTCCAGTGTTCTGTCTCCCCTTTGATATAGAGTCTAATTCAAGACCTCTGTCATGATATTCAAAGCCCTCCATAGGATATATTCTGGCGCTAGGAACCTAGACAGATAGCACAACACTAAAATGCAATCGTATCTGGGATGAAATGTAGCAGCAGTTTTAAACAGCTACTGCAACATTACAGGACAGCTGAAAGATACTACGTGTTCATAGTAGAGACTATCTAGGCTCATCTGTACAGCACAAGCCACAGAACCTCACCCAGCAATTCCTATATCAAACCAGAAAATGCAAGTGGGTATTTAGGAAGGGAGGCACAATTAAATGGAATTTGGCTAGGATATTGTGGATGAATGCCCTGCTCTTTCAAAAAGTATCATGGAATCATTAATGATCACAAGTGGTAAGAACCTGAGTGTCACATCTCATCAAGAAGGTGGAATACAAAGGTCACCGGAATCTCTCAACTAAATTAGAGACTTGTATTACATAACTCTGTTTATATTTCAGAATTACTTTTAGTTGATATTACTCATTGCTGCAATTTCTTTAATGCATTTTATAACAAATTATGAAGGGTGTCTAAAATTTTATTCTATTACTTCAATTGATGTTTAAAGTGTCTTTATAATTCTGTTTGGCAAAATTGACTGCCCCGACCAGCTCTTTTAAGATCAGAGTGAATAAAAATGCCTTCCAGGTTCTGTATTTCAGAAGCCTGTGCAAATCTGTTTGCTTTTTAAGCCTTCTGTACTGTGGATATGGGATGAAGTTTGTCTCTAGTATCTACTGTGGATTTTTAAAATCCAATTTCAAACTTGCTTTACGTTATTTTTTGTTTAAGGCTAACAATTTATTTAGCTTTTTAAAATCAGCAGGATTATTTAAAAGTCAGGCAATGTATTGGGGAACATGCCCATTGTGACTCCTTAAAGTGGTTCAAGGTAGCTATGACATGGATTTCTTATCCTTCCAGCACCGGGATCTAGTTGTTCTCAGTTTCCCTTTTACCTTCAGTAGTGGAGCAATTTGTCTTTTGGACAAATCAAAATGTTCACTCCTTCTGAGGCAACCAAGAGTCCAAATGGATCTAAACACAGGTCCTTTTCTCTCACTTGACCACATCCCTCTTCCCAGTATCTGTATAGTCCAAAGGGGGCAGCCTCCCACTGTCTCTGGAGGTTCCAGCCTGGAGCTGAAACCTATAGTAAGCACACACACCAGTAGCCCATGAGGCTAGCCTGCTATATTGCATAATGTGTTTTCTTCATTGGTTTGATTGATTACATTGTTGTTATTTTCTTGGGGGGTTGTTTATATTGAATTCTAGTAAGTATTACTCTTAATATTTGGCTGTAACACAAGGAACCTACAGTCCTGTATGATTAGCTAGAGCAAGTTACAAACACTTATGCTATCTTTTTGCATAGATAAATGGCCTACCGGTTACTCCTTTTTGGGGAACTGAATGGAGAACCGAACGTGTTTACCATAAGTCTGGAACAGACCAGTAACCACAAGGTACACCGCAGAACATGGAAGTCATGATTTAGGCCAAAGGTAATGGTTTGGGGGAAATGAGATAATCAATATTAGTATGTATGAATTTATGTCATAATATGTTAGCCTATAGAGTAAATGTACCCAAAGATTTATCTGGGTGAGGAAATAAGATTTGGGCATGGTAGGTTGGGCCCTGATCAGGGCAGTGCTAGGACCCTATAAGCGGGCAAACAACCATGCTGGATCCTTGTCACTCTTTTTATCTTCTGTTAAGCTATCAGCTCAGCTTTGGCAAAATAACTTAGCTACTCAACACTCGTATCTGATCTACCAACTTGGAGAGCCTGGACCATCGAATTCATCAGGCATGCCAGAGGCGAAGCTGGTCCTCTGTCTCCCACTACCAGGTCTCCAAGGAAGGGTGTGAGTATGCTAGTTTCAATAGTCTTAGAATACAGATGTTACAACCATGAACCATAGAATTGTGTTACTTCTTTGTGACTGTGTTTTATATCTTTGATTATTCTTTCATTTGTTTTTAATAAAGATCTTGAAATTTTGGCATTGTCCTCAGTATAAGTGTCCTTGCCACACACGCCGAGGGTCCACTCATGACATTGAACTCCAAGTTCTCTAATCCTGTAGGCTGAATTGGACAAGAACCTAAATATCTTCTGGTCAGATCACTGGTGAGCCATAACAAACTAGCCCCAAAAAGAACAGGAATACTTGTGGCACCTTAGAGATTAACAAATTTATTTAAGCCAAGCTTTCATGGGTTACAGCCCACTTCATCGGATGCATAGAATGTTCTTTGCATCCGATGAAGTGGGCTGTAGCCCACAAAAGCTTAGGCTCAAATAAATTTGTTTAGTCTCTAAGGTGCCACAAGTATTCCTGGGTTTTTTGCAGATACAGACTAACACAGCTGCTACTCTGAAAACTAGCCCCATAAATTCAGGTCCAACACACCAGGCTTCAGGCTATACCCCTTCTGTTATTCAGCACACCAAACAGTCCTCCTGTTTTCACCATCCTAAAGGGTTCACAAAGTCTTTTTTTTTTCTACACTCCACTGAACCACTTACCCCTTCCTAAGGTTCCTTCCTCTTCACAAGTCTTTTCCTAGCTGTTCAGCTAGGATGGCCACTCCAGGGCTTGCCTTTTTCCTGCTCACTCTTTCTTCTGTGAAAAGACCCACAATACATGTGGTTTCCTTGGATCTCTGCCCATTATGACAGAGCAGTTCCTTATATTTCTTGGGACTACCTTGCTGCAGCCTACAACTACAAATCCCAGAATTTCCTTGTCCAGTACTGAGTTGGGTCCAGGACAATGCTTAAAGGGCCAGAATCCTAGTACCTAATCCACAGCTCTTCCACACACACCCTCATTGATTTCAAAGGATAAATAATGATGAAAGAACTGAAAGATCAGATACAGATCCATTGTCAGACAAATAGTATAAAAGTGGCATTGAAGTCACCTTAAAGTAGATGCTATGATGATAGCATGACACAAAAGAGCATTTCAAATATATATTGATAAGAATTTGAGCTGGTCCAATATAATGCAAAGAATACCAATATTGATCATATTTGACAAATCACTTTTGTTATTTGTCCACCTGATCAAATAATCTTTCAAATAATATTTGATGAACAATGAACAATTGTCTCTGTATTCAATCAGCTTTCACAATAATGAATTTTAACTTGGAGATGCCACTGCTCAATAGGTGCTCAATGGAAAAAAATAAATGAAAACATAATTAATAGCACAATGACGCAAGACAACATACCTAAATAATCCTAGAGATTGAACAAAACATGGATGACTCTGCATATTCAACATCATAAGTGTTTTATTAATAAGTTAGAATGTGTGTTTTCTGTGTAACAAGCGATCAGTGAATCTCCATAATAAGGGGTCAGTTCATGCCCTCCTACACTATTTCAGATGGGAACAGGCAGTTCTGTGAAGAGCCCCTCCCCAATAGTGAGGATGGCATTCACCCCGCTCATGGCAGGAGATGCAGGTCCAGTTCCAATTCCCAAGTCCCCTAGATACCAGCAAGCCAGAACTTTCCACATGCAGGTTGGGTGCTTGATGCCAGCTCTGGAAACCTAGCACTCTCCCTCTGCTCTGTGGCAGTGCCGTTCCATTGGAGCCACTGTACCATGTGCCAAGGGGTGGTTATACTGGAAGGAAGGGATAAAATGGGGCCCTCCACCCACACCACCTCCGAGTTCCCAGAATTTTTCAGGGGATTACGCTATCCCAGGGAAACCAGGACCCAGGTTATGCCTCCCCTCCCATGTGGCCAAGGGGAACAACTGCAGAAAAACTACTCAGACTACAGCTAGTAGGAGCGGCTACCGAGATATCCAAAGCAGGGACCTTTGGAAATTCAGTGTCCTTCACAGTTTTGACTGGACATTCTCTGCCCTGTGCTGAGTAGCGGTTTGCTCCAACCCTCTCCCTTCCCCTGCATCAGTCTCCTCACCTCAGCTTCTACCCTCTTCTGCCCTTCCACTGACCCCTTCCTAAACAAACACATACACACAAACGTGGTCACTCACACACAATTAAAACCATGGAAATGCTCTCACATTGTTCACTATGCTTGTGTGATCTACCCCTTCTCCCACCTTGTGTCTGTCTTGTCTATTTAGTTTGTAAGCACTTTAGAGCAGGGACAGTACTATTCTGTGCTTATATAGGGTCTAGCACAATAGGGCCCCTTTTTTGGCTGGCCGTTAGGCTCTACCCTATTAATAATAAATGATAAATAAATAAAAAAATAAATAATAATGCCTCAGCTGGCCATGGATATCTTGGGTCCTGCAGAAAAGAGGCCCACATTTTCAGGTTGTGCCTATGTATTCTGTGGAGTCTCGGGATCAGTAGGGGGGAAAATAAGTCACATCATCCCTATTCTTCCTAATGCTGGCTTCAGTGCTGTGCTCCCCAGCCCATCTCGTCCCAGTCCCCACTTCCACCTTCTGCAAAGGTCCCAGTTCAGCAGAGTACTCTGTACATAGCCTTAGGAAGGGGGTACACTGCCACAAAAGCAGCTGATTGTCCCTTCCTGGTAGGAGAAGTGAGATAGTTTAGAGAGGGTCCACTCTGTATCCCGATTTCAGGGGCACGAACTGGCTTAGGGTTATTAGGTTTTAGTGAAGTATTTCGGCTGCACAAAACCAAAAGGCTTCTGCTTCTAAAATTTTCCATGGCACTGGCCATTTCCTTCATCCTGACTCCTGTAAACATGTTCTTTCCAGAAGTGTCAGCCAAATGATGTCCACTCCCCTTTTGAGCACGAGTCCCAGCTGGCTCACTGAATCAGTTTTCTAACAGAAGGCATTTCCCTACGGTTTCTGAAGATTTAGTCATGCATTAGCTCTTTCACCTCAGTGTATTGTAGGAAAAGCAAGAAATATGGTAGATCACACACAAAAAAAAAATCCAGCTATAAACTCACACCCAGCACTACCATAAAAATTTGTCTTTAATGCTCCTTTAAAAAGCTAAAGAGGCTATAAATAGAAATCTTGATTTGCACAACAGACTACCCTGGTTATTACAGTAAAACAGTCAAAGATATAATGACATTATAACAGTAGCTAACACACTAACATTTTTCTACCTATTAATATGGCTATTACATGAATATTTCTATTACAATTACCAGAATGGAATTACACCAAAGATAAATTTGGCTCATTATGTCCTTAGGCGGACAATAGCTTTAAAAAAGCTTTTAGGATTGTTTACCTTAGAAAGGAGATGACTAGGAAGGGGAACAATAAATGTACACAAAATAATAAATGGTATACAGAAGGAGATCAGGAGCTTCTCTTCTCCTTGTCACATAAAAACCAACAACAAGGGGAAATTCTGTGAAACCAAAAAGGTAAGAAAGTCAAACTGATAACAAGAAAAAAAATGTTTTCACACAACATGTAATTGACCTGTGGAACTCATTGCCACAGGAAGTCATTGAGGCCAACGACTTGTACACTTATATGGCTAGCAAGAATATCCAGAGTTGTAATAAATAATTATAATACAATTTTTGGAAGGGAAAGGATATAAAACCTTGTGCTTCGGGGCTTAAGCCAATCTCTAACTATTAAAGGTAAGGATATGAGGAACAAATTTTTCACATCTTCCTACTGCAGGGTTCTTACATGATCTTCTGAAACATCTGGTTCTGGCCAGTGTTGGAGACAGTTTGCCACTGTCGGAAGACAGGATACGGAGCTAAATGGACATGGATCTGACCCAGTATGGCCATTCGTATGTTCTTGTTCTACTGGATTGATCACTGATCTGATCCAGTACAGCAATGCCTATGCTCATTAACCTAGGCATAGTAGGCTGGAATTCTTCAATATATTGAATGGGAAAATCAAGAAGAATTTCATTATGTGTTAATATTAACCAAGTGTTGAGGAATAGAGTAGTATCCTCTTAAATATTTTGTGAGCCCTCTACTGATACCCCCTGTGTTTTAGAAAGCACCAGAAACTAGTCAGCACAGCAGTGTTTTTTGTAGCTTAGTCTTGCATGTTTGTGAATATTTAGCAAACAGTTATCTTTGCTTTGTTCCATCTTCTCCATAGCTTTGTCCCAGCAAAAGGAGCTATTCAAATGCGCAGTCAATGATGTGGCAAACAGGTGACATGACAGGCAGCACTTCACTTGATAAAACACGAACTACAGTAAGAAGCTGCTAGACATTAGAGTAAGGCAAGAAGAAAACAAATTGAGAACAAAGCTAGTTCTTTGCCAAGGATTTTTATTCAGCGGGAATGCTGCACTCTTCAAATGAAGATGAAGGCTTTTAAATTAGCCTTTTCCCTTCCAAACCACCCACAAGGGATAGAAGAAGCAAAGCACAAACTATGCACATGAAAGGGGGAATTGAAGATTGTTTGTTGAGCACCATCCTAAGAGCGTGTTAGAAGAAAACAAAATTATTAATTGCAAATCCACAAATTTAGCTTCTTTCCCTGGTTACAAGTTGTCAATAAGCAGCCTACAAATACCTTACACTAGATTAATGTAACCTTTAGAATTGGGTGTCAGGTGTGAACTTGCATTTTTGAATTTAGAGTTTGGTTTCAGTTAATATTCACTTAAAATACATATGATACAGCTGTATAAAATGGACAATGTATAATTTACTTAGCACTGAATGTATTTGCTTAAGCATAATCCTCATCAAATGAGGATTATAACTATATGCTCCCCACTTGGGCATTAGTGCTGCAACTGGGAAGGAGTAACTTGATGGGTATACTGCAGAGCTCTGATGAAGCATCATATTCTCCTACATTCCCTCCCTGTTCTGATTATCACATGTTGCCTTGTGCTTATATTTGAAATATTCTTCACCTGCTCTGTTCAGGATCAAGCCTGGTGGGGCAGCTCCTCAGGAGGTTATAGAGACATGCCCATTTACATCAGTTTTTGATCTCTCTTATCAACATGTTAGAAACATGCAGGAAATTATCCATAGTATCAAAAAGATGGTCATGTCATTCAAACACTGCTCTAGGGCTGGATTCCATGCTTTTTTACAGACTTACTATGTATCGTTGGGCAGCAAGTCATTTAGGCCCAGATTCACAAAGGTTTTAATAGGAATTAGTCACTTAAATAACTTTAAGGATCTGGGCCTTAATCTCTGAGCTTCCATTCCCCATCTATAGTTTGAGGATAATTCTTCCATTCTCTCCCTGTTTTTATGTCTTGTCTATTTAACTGCAAGCTCTTTGTGACAGGGACAAGCTCTGAATAAGTGTTTGTACAGTGCCTTGTACCAGGAGATCCCATATTTGTTTGGGGACTGTAGGTATTAGTGTAAAATAAATAAGTTAAAAATGCAATAAAATAGTCCACATAAAGCAAAGGTTTTTTTCCTCTGATCTTGTGACTATATTTAGGGATAAATGTTAGCAGAACACCTGGATAAGCTAGGAGATCAGACAGTGGTCAAGTTTCATCAGGCAAACGCTCCCTTCTCCCTCAAAGAGAGAGACAAAGAGCATGGGGGATTAGTAGCATAGAGAGGGAAGGTGGTCACCACTGTAGGTTTTCTAATCTACCAGTCTTGGGAGGTTAAGTGGGGTTTAACTCAACACTGAGATGTCCAACTGCCTGCTGTTTTTATATCATTCCCCCCCCCCCACCCCGTGATAGGGTGGACTTGCTCCTACTCTTTTCAAGCCCACAAACAGCTCAGGGACCTTTGCTGGTAAAACACCCTGTGTAGTTTATTTACAATGTTCATTTCCACTGCACTTATCCACTGTACAGCCTTACAGCTACAGTCCTATGGAGCCCGCAGCTCCCGAGGCAAGAAGGCAGGCACAGAGAGAGCACAAACAAGCTCACTTTCTCTTTTGCTTCCCCTTCTCATGGCCTTCCTGTGCCATTTGAATCACCTGCCTGATTAGCCTCTTAGTTCTCCTCAGCCCATCCCCAGCCATCCATTAGGCACAGCTCTATGGAGTCTGCTCTACTGTAATTAGTTAGTTGCAGTGACCAGAGTGCTCGCCTAGATGCTGCTGCCCAGCACTCTGTCACACCTTGTTCCCTCACTTCATAGAAACTCCCCCATTGGTAAGGGCTATCAGGCACAAGTTTGTTGTAATCATCATTCTTCCTGCCATCATACTCCCCTCAATGCTTTAGGGATTCCAAGTGCAAGCTACGACTAAATCAATCAGCATTTACTTGCAGCAGGTCTACTGATGAGTGAACTCCAACCCAATAAGACTTTGGGAGTAGTAATGATGACTCATGAGAGGAACATGTTTTCTGGGCAATGAAGAGACAAAGAATGAACAGTCCCGCACACTGATAAATGTGTGCCTTTTTAGAAATCTAAGGGGCTAGTCACCTTTGCTGTCTCCCACTCCGACATCCCCATAGGGAATGGTCAGAAAAAAAAATTGTGCAAATTCAGACTTAGATAGTTTCCAGTCACCTCAAGAGGATATAACAGTGTGCATGGGGATTTAAAAAAAAATTAATCCATAATAGGACAAAAGGTTAGAAGGAAGTACATTTCTTGTTTGGCAGCAAAGGCAGAAAGTTTTCATTTGCATTAAGCCAGGATTCCATGTTATATTTATACATGGGCATCCAAGGTATTACTAAGTAGCTCCTGGTGACTAACACCTGAAAAGAGAAAGTGAATTTTTAACAGGACATTACTTTAGTTTTCAGAGGAAAACTAATCTTATTTCTGACAGGTTTCAGAGGAACAGCCGTGTTAGTCTGTATTCGCAAAAGGAAAGGAGTACTTGTGGCACCTTAGAGACTAACCAATTTATTTGAGCATGAGCTTTCGTGAGCTACAGCTCACTTCATCAGATGTTACATCTGATGAAGTGAGCTGTAGCTCACGAAAGCTCATGCTCAAATAAATTGGTTAGTCTCTAAGGTGCCACAAGTACTCCTTTCCTTTTGCGAATCTTATTTCTGTGTGCACAGGTGTGCTCAGACATACCAGAAAATTGAAACCCAATTTAAAAGGCAGTACTGGAAACAATTTGAGCAGGGTTCTGATGCTGCTATGGCTGAAATAACACAAGAAATGACTTTGCATTTTTCTGTTCAATCTATATGACTGAAGCTATCAGTATGGATTGAAGTGGAAAACACAAATTAAATTGTGTCATTGCAGCCAGAACATACTGAAATTATTTTCAACAATGCCATTTAAATAAAACAGCATGGAGGGGGGGGGGGGAGAAGGAAATCAAACCTACTTCTTAAATTTAGTATAACAGCAACATAAAGACCCTTTGCCAAATTCATCTTGGGTGTAACTGCATCAATTTTAATGTAAAAAGAAAAGGAGTACTTGTGGCACCTTAGAGACTAACCAATTTATTTGAGCATAAGCTTTTGTGAGCTACAGCTCACTTCAGCTCACGAAAGCTTATGCTCAAATAAATTGGTTAGTCTCTAAGGTGCCACAAGTACTCCTTTTCTTTTTGCGAATACAGACTAACACGGCTGTTACTCTGAATTTTAATGTAGTTACACAGCAGGAGTGAGTTTATCCCTTTGCACATGAGACTTCAGTGGTAACTTTAGGTATTTTATATAGTAGATATGATTTTCAGCCCAAGCACAAGGAACACCTCAGGTAATCCATTAAGCTTTCATATGCACACCTTTATATCTCTGTATGTATGCTTTTACACTGGCTTAAAGAGAGTACTCTTCTGTCAGAAAGTGATTTGAAAACAGATAGCGGCATAACCATACAGAATTACGTATTTAAGTGGAATCATCATTATATATATATAATTTCATGCCAGATGAAGAAATGCAATCCCAGGAGATGAGAAACTAACTCTCCGAGTAGACTTTGTTTAAACAAGGGAAATATTTGGGGTGAAATTCTGTTGGGGGATTGCATGGGTATGCATCAATGCAGAATTTGGACCATGAGGAGTACAAATTTTATAATAAATTAGATAATTCAGTGTAAAAAGACTGCTAACATACAGGCAAGGTTTAATTACAAGTGATTATTCCTAGACAGAAGGGCACATCTGTGCTTTAGTCATAGAAATAGTTCCACTGAAATCAATCACTACTCCCAGGAGTAAAGCAAAACAAGATTTGTCCCTTAAAAGTGAATCACTGCAATCCACCTAACAATCAAGAATTTTAAATGACGTAACATTCTATATGTATAACTTTATTCAGATAAATTCTTGGACTTTTTGTTGACGGTGTTATTTCTGTTGTTGTTCATTGTGTGGTAATACTAACAGTTTGTTGAAATGGGGATGGTTAAAGTTGGTTATAAAAATGCAAAAAAAATAATTATTCTTTCATGTCTTTACTTCACTGAACTCTAGAGGTGACCTACTTCCACTAAGGAATCCGGTTTATGTGTTAATCAGAAGTAATTCATCTGAATCCAGAAGTAGTTTCCACTCCATTTCACAGAAAGATAATAAAATCCCAGGGCCCTGTCTTCAGATTTCAGTCTAACTTGACGTATGATATAGTGAGGCAAAATCTGCCCTATTACACCTGTGCAATCCCATTGACGTCTTATTGTTGTCATTCTTCTCAGTCCTGTATTCTGTGTAGAAGCGGGTTGAATTCTCATCCAGTCAGGGGCTAGAGAGAGAGTCCTTGTGGGGAATAGGTACTCATGAGATAGCATCTCAGGATCAGATAATGGCCTTATGCTTCAGTGGCTGGGAAATGAGGTACTTAATGAGCCTTCTTTATATTGAACTTGTCTATTTTGTGTATTATTCAAGAGATGAAACTTCTGTGGCAGAGCAATCTGTGAGGTCAATGAGGTCACATAGGTCTAACTAGGGGGAGTTAATTTAGCCCAGTAGGTCTAATAAACTGATTCAACCACATTTAAACAACACAGAAAGGTAAATATTCAACGCACTATGGAGGAATCATCTGAGTAAATATTTAATGCAGGAAACACCCTTTTATTGCTTACGAAGGACACATTTCTGGTTATTTGATTTTGAAACATGATTCCCCATGTTAATAGGAATTGAAAATCCAAGTCCTGTGTACAGTACCGGAAATATACCCCTCATTCTTTTGCTATGTGGTAGATAGGGGCTTGTGTTTGATGGCAAGTGATTTTCATGTCTTTTCAGTTCAGGTCAGTTCTATAATATCAATATGTGGCTCTTCGTGCCATTTGTTCATTTTTAAATGATCTACTTTTTATCAAAACAAGCCTCCAGAGTGGTCCTGTTATCTATTGGTAAGAGCTGAGGACTTATAGTATGGCTTCTGGATTATGCCCTCTATGCCAATAACGGCAGTGCAAAACATTCATATGCTTATTGTTCTACTGTTGTCAAAAGGTAAAAGCTGACAAAGACAGGCAGTCAAGCTCAATTTTAAGAAAGTACTTGTTGGTGTCAGCGTAGCCAATATGCTGAGTACCTAAGTCATTACTAAGGGCTGGTCTACATGACACGTTACTGTGAAGCAAGCCAGGGTGTGAATATACAGCACACCTGCTTGCTGTAGCATCAAATGCTGCATGAATCCTGCTACAGCACAGTAAAGTCCCAACTTGCATCTTCATATATTACACTTCCACTGCACTGTAGCAAGGACCACACAGCGAGTGGATTCAGAGACATATTTATGGACTTGATCCTGCAAATACTTACACACTTTATGCACAGGAGTATTTCCACTGAGTTCAGCGGGATTGTTCACAGAAACAACCTTGGACTGTTATTTACCTTCAGGATTGGGGTCTGCATTTCTTTCTAAATTTTGGAATATTTTCCTTTTGAGCTTTGCTCTACCTTTAAGTAGGGAGGGAGTTTTTCTGGACAAGTGCAGCCCTGGCTGGTGTGCCCTCCAGCAGCAGCCCCCAGCACAGCAGGTTTGTCTAGGCTCAGTTTCCCTTTTTGTTTGCTCATGAAAAGTTTGGTCTTTCAGTGTTCAATACAAAGCCCACTTCTTGTTGTAATTTATTCATATACAGCAGTGCAGGAGTTCCACAAACACCTTGTAATATAACCATTCTCCAATTCCCATAGTAAACATATCACGGAACAGCAGTATTCCATTCCCATCTCCAGGGATATCACCCATGTGACAGTGAATAGCAGCACTTTGTTCCCAGTTTCTTTTGCCCCTTAGCCAGGGCCTGCTCTCCAGGCCTCCCTGCCTGAGAGTGACTACTTTCATAACTCTTCCACCCAAGTCAGGTCCCCCATGAGAGAGCTCCCTGCAGAGTTCCACTCCCCTGGCCTCCTTGCCCAGGATGAGGGGGTCCCTACCTCTGCCCAGTGAACTTCCCTACATGACCAACCCCTTGTCCCTGGGGTCTTCTCGTAGTTCTTTATGCAGGTCTTTTCAGGAGGAAGAGCACACTGGCTAGTGTTTCACTCTTTCAGGAGTCCCTGCCTGTGAACCATATTCCTGCTCGGGGCATCCACCTTCCCACAGCAATCATCTTGCTTCTCAGTTCAGCATCCCCTGGCCAAGCTGAGTCTTACCCTTTTGCCTAGGGGCACTACCCAAGCCTTACACTCATGAGAGGTCACTCAATTTTCACCAAAAGTTCTGTTCCAGCTCTCATCCAAACTCAGCTCTCTCCCAAGCAACTCTTACCAGTTCTATTTCTGCTTCCAGCCTCAGACAAGTCTCACCCATGCTTTCTTTGTCTGACTCTCCAAGGTGCAGACAAGCCCTTTTAAGCCCAGCTGTGGGTCAGCTGACCAATCACAGGTGCACCAGTCTCTGGCATTTTAAAAGGCCACTGTCACAGGATGACCACAAGTTATAATCAACTGCTTAAAAACTGTGAGCCAAGTCCTCAGCTGGTGTGAACTAGCATCACCCCATTGGATGGAGCTATGTCACTTTACACTAGCTGAGGATCTGGCTCTTTGTAAATTCCGACATTGTGAGGTTACTAGTAGTTCCGATTTTGATCTTCCTCAGACGTTACATCCTGAATCTCACACAATATCAAACACACCAAACAGAATTCACTTTCCAGCCTTTTTAATAAAAAAAATCACTTTTCATATGTCAAAGCCTTGCTGACTTTCTGGGCATACTACATACTTATGCATTCTTTTCCTGAAGGACTGAGTTAATTTGGGAGGTTTTTTGGTTGTAGTTTTTTTTAGTTTTATTGTCCTTTCTGTCAATTGGGTATGTTTTCTTTTTTCACAGTGATTTAAAATTTGTAGGGCTGTTGATTAATCACAGTTAATTCATGTGATTAACTCAAAAAAATTAATCATGATTAAACAAATTAATCACAATTAATTGCAGTTTTAATCGCACTATTAAACAACAGAATACCAATTGAAATTTATTAAATATTTTGGATATTTTTCTACATTTTTATATATATTGTATTCTGTGTTGTAATTGAAATCAAAGTGTATATTATTTTAATTATTAATATTTGCAAAATGATAAACAAAAGAAATAGTATTTTTCAGTTCACCTCATACAAGTGCTGTAGTACAATCTCTTTGTTGTGAAAGTGCAACTTACAAATGTAGAATTTTTTTGTTACATAACTGCACTCAAGAACAAAACAATGTAAAGCTTCAGAGCCTACAAGTCCACTCAGTCCTACTTCTTGTTCAGCCAATCGCTAAGACAAACAAGTTGTTTACACTTACAGGAGATATGCTCCCCTCTTCTTATTTATAATGTCACCAGACAGTGAGAACAGGCATTTGCATGGCACTTTTGTAGCTGGCATTGCAAGGTCTTTATGTGCCAGATATGCTAAACATTTGTATGCCCCTTCACACTTTGGCCACCATTCCAGAGGACATGCTTCCATGCTGATGACGTTCGTTAAAAAAATAATGCATTAATTAAATTTGTGACTGAACTCCTCGGAGGGAAATTGTATAACCCCTGTTTTGTTTTACCCTCACTCTGCCATATATTTCATGTTATAGCAGTCTTGGATGATGACCCAGCACATGTTATTCATCTTACTTTCAGTTGACATTGTAAACAAGAAGGGGGCAGCATTATCTCCTGCAAATGTAAACAAGCTTGTTTGTCTTAGCGATTGGCTGAAGTAGGACTGAGTGAACTTGCAGGCTCTAAAATTTTACATTGTTTTATTTTTGAATGCATTTTTGATATGTAATCCTACATTTGTAAGTTCAACTTTCATGATAAAGAGATTGCACTACAGTACTTGTATTAGATTAATTGAAAAATACTATTTCTTTTGGTTGTTTTACAGTGCAAATACTTGTAATCAAAAAATGTATTCTGTGTTGTAATTGAAATCAATATATTTGAAAATGTAGAAAACATCCAAAAATATTTAAATAAATGGTATTCTATTATTGCTTAACAGTGTGATTAATCATGTGATTAATTTTTTTAATAGCTTGACAGCCCTAACGTTTTGTCAAGGTCCAAATTTCTTGGTCAAACTATAGTAAAGGTCCAGATTAAATTAAATTAAATTTAATTAATTTTTTTAATTAAAAAAATAATTAAAAACCCCAATAATGATAATAATAAGTAAATAAGATTTCAGAGTTCATTCAAAAGCATTTGGCAGTCTGGATTTGACCCGTGGTCTGCCGATTGCCTATCCCTGCTCTAGCTTATAAAATACGCCATTCATTTATGTCCCCCTCCAGTGGCTGGCCCTCCTGAAGATGAGTCTTACTACCAACAACTAGCAAAGTTATTCCTTTAGTCCAAGTGATAGGGGCTTATGTGTTTAGTGCTCAAGGTCCAGGAACAGAATTCTCCCACTGCAGGACACATGTACCCACAACATGAGAAAAGTGCCTCTGTGTCCCATCCCTGCTAAGTCTGTATGTGTGCATTCAGAGGTAGACATATACCTAGAGATTATGATAGGCACATAATATTGCCTGCAAAAACAATATATTGATAGTTGAATACTTTGTAGCATTCTTTCTAAATGCATTGTTGCTTACAAGAAAGTAAATAAAGTTTGAGTTGAATTTGGCTTTTTTTCTAAATATGCTTAAGTCATACATTTTTCATAAAACTATATGCCTCTGTTTCATATACTTCTTAAAACAAAGCCTATGCTTACATCTCAGAGGATGTTTTTTCTCAAAGTTGAAAATCAGATTCTAAAGATCAGGAAAACAGAGTGCCCTTATTTTGTTAAAAGTATTAACTTATTGTCAGTCTCCACCTTCAATTTTATTTCAGCCTAATTTTCCTACAGAAATAGAAACAGATTATTACAAAATTCATCTTTTTTACTCGAGGGATTCGTTGATCCTTACAAAGAGGGGAATAAAGACCTGGACATTAGTACAATAAGGCTGTTGAGGTTTTTTTTTTTTAGCAAAATATAAGAGGTATTACACAGCATGACCCTTCTTACCATTAAAGTGATAGAAAAGATTTCCCATAATTCCCCATTACCTTCTCTGTCCAAAACAAAACTGATCCAACCAAAGAGCTGTGGGTTATGCTTACTTTCTTCCCTACAGTTAAAATAAAAAAAAATACCCACACAACCAAAGAAAAAAGCTTCTGTTCTCTGTGAAGTCTTCTTAGTAACATATAAAAATTTTCTCCTTAGACATTATGACCCCTTGTTAATGCTGAAGCTGGCAGGAAGGATTTCACTTAATTCTTAGTGGTTCAGTATCTCCAAAGGCAACTGATGTGCCTAAAGAACTATTGTATAGAAATGCTGACAAAGATGCACTTACTAGACATCCTGAAGGGAAGAAAACATTTTACGCTAATTCTTCTCTTCAACGTCTCTTAAATAATATGTGTAAGAGGCAATGCTGGGCTCAATCCTGTATGAACAATTTAGAGAAAACTCCTACTGTAGGCAATGTGAGTATATATACACTGTTGGCCATGCTGTAGTGGCTATTGAGCATACCGTTGGGAATTAGTACTTTGAATTGAAGCCAGTGCGGAGTACTGCTTGAGTAATGATTGCAGCATTAAGGCTCCTTGTTTTAAGTTTCCTGCCCTTGCTATATAGTTGGACATTTGTTTTGCACCTGTCATCTTGGTGCAGCATCTGGACACATTAAAGAAATTAACTACAAGCAAATGAGTATTACTGCCACTTTATGGTTGACACTTTGAAAAGAACTATGCATTATAAGTATAAGGAGGAGGGGGCAAAGTCATTTTACTTTTCCTGGTCTATTTAGTGGTTCTTCTGCAGTTATCCGTTAGATGAAGCTCCCTGCCTCAAAATAAATATCAAAGCTTCCTTTAAGAAAATCTGTATGAGCCTGGGATAAAGGGAGAAAGAAGACAACACACTGTCTCTGTTTTGCACATGTAGCTGGTTTATTCATCCAGGATGAAATTCATCTCTGTCAGCACAAGTCCTGTACTTAATTCCCCCTTAAACTCTATTTGGAGGCTTTAAGTGATGCATACACCTTTGCTGGCCTTCTGGAAAGGGATGAATTTCATCTTGTGTGAGATAACCAGCCACAAGTGCAACAACTGACAACAGTGACTTAAGCTCCTATAATATCTTTCTAATGTCTAATTTCAGCGTGAAATATTAAATTTGTTGTAACATGGGAACTGTTGGCGATTGCAAGCATTTTAGACCATCTGACACTTCTTACAAACTGAAGGATTAGATTTTCCTCTGCAGATTTTGCTATGCAACCACTAGGCCCTTCCATGGTTTCTGCAAGCTTTTAACAAATTGATTTGGTGGGCTTCTCTGGGCATCTGCGGTGTGGAAACTGAACAGAGTATTTCCTTGAATCTGTCCTTTTAGCTTTCTAGAATTAAAAAATAAAGGTAAATTGCCTCATCCGTACTGGGCAAAAAGAATGATGATGCATGTACTATTTTTTTTACAAGGATTCACAGATGTTCATGACACTTTACAGAAGAAAGGAGAATGGATCCCCTGCCCAGAAGAGCATACAGACTAGTCCTGCATTCTCTTTCATGAGCAACCAGTGATGTAGCAGTCAGCAGAGCTGGGGGGCGGGAAATCTTTATTAAGCATGCTGAGGGGCCGGTGTTACATGTGAACGCTCTGGAGTTTGTAAGTGAGCACCTCAGCACCCGCTTGTGTCACCCACATACTCATTCTGCAGGGTTTTTGGTAAATCCAAAGAAAAGGAGAGAAGCAGTGGGAAGGAGACATGGATTTTAGTTGCACTTCTGTGTTTCTACACACCAAACAGCAGGACTACTTAGTTAGGAGAGCCCAGAAATGTCCAGAAGTAGGCTGTGCTCTGTTACTAGGCATGCTCAGCAGCTGTTTCTGAAACTGTGCAGAGGGCAAGTCGTCTTGCAGGCAGCATACATTCACCATCTAAGAGCTGAACCAATCAGAGCTCAGGCAGGAAACAGTTATAAATATGGGAGCTGGAGACAGTCAATTGTGAACTAAATGGCTGATCAAAGCAGGACCAAGAGTTCTGTCTGCTGTGGATATTGTGTCCCAATGCTTCATGGTTTCATCCAGCCAGCAGCAAGGATCAGGAAGGAATTCCATCCACACCAATGTATTCTGGAGGGTTTTTGTTTATCTCCTTCCTCTGCCACATCAGAGATGGCCCTGGCTAAAGATGGGACATTGGGTGTGGTGGACCAAGGTTCTGAGGAGACACCAAGCATTCTCTCTATCTCTCTCTGGTCCTTCGCTGGCTGGTTCTTGCTCTGAGCTCAGGGTCTAACTGATAGTTATGTGGCGATGGGAAGGAATTTTTCCCCAGGTCAGATTGGCAGTGACCTTCAGCGGGTTTTGCCTTCCTCTGCAGCATGTGGGTCACTTGCCAGGATTATCTGGGAATATCTCACTTCAATAATTTCCCTGCCATTGTGGGAACCCCAACCATTGGTGCACCTTAGTCCTTCCTATTCTCTGCCTGTGACACATTATAGTCTAGTCTCCTGTAATACTTTGGTCCAATTTCACTTGGGATTTTGTGTACAGGTGCTGGTTGGTGTTGGTGGCCTGTGTTATACAGCAGGATCAGACTACATGATCTGGGGTCCCTTCTGGCCTTAGACTCTCTGGCTGTAGAGCTCAATACCTGGACCACTTTGGGAGACAGGCTGCAGACCCTTGCTGGAATCTTAGGAGCAGTTTATTAGCTTGGTGTGGTGTAACTGCTGCTGACTGTGAGGATCTTGAGGCTGTTTGAGGAGTGTTTGGAGAAGAACTGGGAGGCTGCCATTCTCCTCAGGCTCTGGCGAACCCATGTGACATACACAACACAAACATGCACAATAAAGACTGAGACATCATCTGTGGGAGAGCAGAGGGGACTGTGTCTGTATACGTCCCCTAAAGTATAAAAGCGTAATGGTTTTGTCCAAGCCTCACACTGAAATATATACAACTGCAGCAAAATGGGGACAGTGTGTAAAGAACACCTATAGATGTACTGCCAATAGTTTGGTGTAAGAAAGTTATTCACTAAGAAATTATATGGTTCTCTCTCTCTTCCTCTCTCAGGCTGCCTGGCAGTTTTTATTACCATCTACATGCAGGGTTTTGCGTATCATACCCCTGGGGTTTAACCCTATGTAATACATTTTTCTCCCTTTGAAAATTCATGAAAGGAAAAACTCTGTCCTATGCTTCAGTAGCAGTTCCCTGCTGAGGGGCAAGAAAAAAGGTAGAATAATAGAATTATATTATATATTATATATTATTATTATTATTACTACTACTACCTTAGTACCATCCTTCTCTGCTACACTTGCATTTCTGAGCCCCCTGTGCATTCCAAACTAGATCTCTCCTGAAACCTGACCCTCTTTCTCCAGTTCCACTCATCATACAGCAAACATTTTTGTACTTACATTAGTTTACACCCATGAAAGATCCCACTGACCTCAGTGGGTGGAGAGTTATTCCTACGCGTCTGTTTGAAAGATCAGGGCTCGGGTAAAAAAAGAACAAGGAGATATAATGCAGAAGGGAATGGGATTGGCATAGTACAAGGCATGTGAGAAGGGCTATGAAGAAACTGAGGAGGCAAAGCCACCAGGAAAAACAGTGCTTAGGAAATATACTCACTTATTTTAATGTATATATATCACTTTTAAAAAAATTAATAGAATCGAGGGCCAAAGGAGAAGTTGCCCTGGCTATGAAAGGACAAAGCTGCCTTTAACATCAAAATATATAATTAAATGTATTGGTTGGTTCATTTACAATGAGGTGACTCTTAGATCCTGCCTTCAAATCGAATTGTTCAATTTTTCGATTAGTATTTCCCAATACTCATATTTTATTCAGCTAGTGTGCTATTTAACCTCTGGCCTCCTTCCCTGCCTCAGGGCTTCTGAAGATTTTTTTAAGTTTAATAAATGCTTTGAATTTGTTATCCTCTGAAAGCTTTTTAAAACATAAATCACAGAGAAATATTTAAACTAGAGTGTCTTCAGGTTGCTGTGAGGATTTGTTTTAAAAGCTGATTATGTATTCTTCTTGTCTTAGAAGGCAAGATGTTTATATTGTAACATTCACCTTTCAAGTTCTGTTAATGACAGCTCTCATTATAGGCTTCAGGCATTGTATTTGAGAATAGATTGCAATGTATTGTATATTTGATTGGGGTCTATTTAACCTTAATAAAAACAAATGTTTCAATTAGTTCTACTGAATATATTATTTACCTGCTCACAAGGACATGTAGCCAATATGTGGGAATTTCCAGAACTGCAGGCATGCAAAGTCTCTCATCGATAATGGGTCATGCAAACCATAAAATCAGGATCCAGATTTTGAGCATCCCCAAAGTTTTAATAGATTCTAAGGCTGTAAGGAACTATTGTGATCATCTAGTCTGATCTCCTCTATAACACAGCCCATACAACTTCCCTGAATTAGTTCCTGTTTGAACAAAAGCATATCTTTTAGAAAAACATCTAATCTCAATTAAAAATTACCAGTGATGGAGAATACATCACAACTCTTGGTATGTTGTGCCAATGGTTAATTACTCTCACTGTTAAAAATGAACACCTTATTTCCAGACTGAATTTGTCTAGCATCAACTTCCAGCCATTGGATTGTGTTACACTTTTGTCTACTAGATTGAAGAGCCCTCTAATATCAAATTTCTTTTCCCCACATAGGTACTTACAGACTGTGATCAAGATACGCCTTAATCTTCAGGGGGTCATAAATGAAATTAATAGGCATCAGGTTTCAAACAAACATAAGGAAGTATTTCTTCACACAGTGCACAGTCTATGGAATACATTGCAAGTGGATGTAGTGAAGGCCAAAAGTATAACTGGGTTAAAAAAATAGATAAGTTCATGGAAGATAGGTCCATCAATGGCTATTGACCAAGATGGTCAGGGATGCAAACCCATTCTCTAGGTATCCCTAAACCACTGACTGCCAGAAACTGGGACTGGATGACAGGGGATGGATACTTGAAAATTGTCCTGTTCTGTTCATTCCCTCTGAAGCACCTGATACGTGCCACTGTTGGAAAACAGGATACTGGGCTAAATGGACCATTGGTCTGACCCAGTATGGCCATTCTCTTTGTTAAGCTAAACAGATTGAGTTCCTTAAGTCATATTTTCCAATCGTTTAATCATTCTCTTGCTTCTTCTCCGATCCCTCTCTAATTTATCAGCATCCAGTAGCAGTCACCCCAGTACCAAATACAGAGGTACTATTACCTCTCTACTCCAATTTGAGATTCCCACATTAGCCCTTTTGGTCATAGAGCTGCACTGGGAGCTCATGTTCAGCTGCTTATCCACTGATATTATTGTTTGTATTTGTCAAGGTTCCTCCCCCACTCTGAACTCTAGGGTACAGATGTGGGGACCTGCATGAAAAACCTCCTAAGTTTACCTTTACCAGCTTAGGTCAAAACTTCCCCAAGGTATAAAATATTCCACCCGTTGTCCTTGGATTGGCCGCTACCACCACCAAACTAATACTGGTTACTGGGGAAGAGCTGTTTGGACGCGTCTTTCCCCCCAGAATACTTCCCAAAACCTTGCACCCCACTTTCTGGACAAGGTTTGGTAAAAAGCCTCACCAATTTGCCTAGGTGACTACAGACCCAAACCCTTGGATCTGAGAACAATGAAAAAGCATTCAGTTTTCTTACAAGAAGACTTTTAATAAAAATAGAAGTAAATAGAAATAAAGAAATCCCCCCTGTAAAATCAGGATGGTAGATATCTTGCAGGGTAATTAGATTCAAAAACATAGAGAACCCCTCTAGGCAAAACCTTAAGTTACAAAAAAGATACACAGACAGAAATAGTTATTCTATTCAGCACAATTCTTTTCTCAGCCATTTAAAGAAATCATAATCTAATGCATACCTAGCTAGATTACTTACTAAAAGTTCTAAGACTCCATTCCTGGTCTATCCCCGGCAGAAACCAGTATAAGACAGACACACAGACCCTTTGTTTCTCTCCCTCCTCCCAGCTTTTGAAAGTATCTCGTCTCCTCATTGGTCATTTTGGTCAGGTGCCAGCGAGGTTACCTTTAGCTTCTTAACCCTTTACAGGTGAGAGGAGCTTTCCCCTGGCCAGGAGGGATTTCAAAGGGGTTTACCCTTCCCTTTATATTTATGACAGTATTACTAGGAGGTCTAGTCATGGACCAAGACCACATTGTGCTATGTGCTGTACAAACACCTGGAAGAATTGGAGCACAGAAATAATTTGCTCAATATTACACAAGAATCGTAAGACTTTCAGACCTGTACCTTAACCACAAGATCATCCTTCCCCTGAATAGAAAGATTCCCATTGACTTCACAGACTTTCAAGCCCTTAAAATGTAACCAGCAGATGGCCTATCCATGTCATATTGGTGCTTTAAAGCTGTATCTGCTAGCCTATTTATCTGTTTGTAAAGAGTCCTCTGAAAGGACCAATCAACCATATTTTATTAGCTTTAAATTATATTGTTTAAATTTCCATTCTTTGTTATTCCCTCCTAAGCCTCTTGGGAACTGGAAAATAAAATATATCCCCCGGCAAATTTTGTGAAGTTATTTGTTGTTTTTGGAACAAACAAAATTTTAAAAAAGGGGGAGAGAGGAAGTAATTCAGTAGGTTGCAGCAAGAAAGACTCACAGATAGATGGGACAGCACAAGTGAAGAATCAACCCACAGACAAGCAGACTAGGAGCGAAAGAGCAGGGATGTAGAACACGAGGAAGACAATGTGCAGCAAAGAGTTATGGACACTAGTTTCAACTGACTTCTCAGAATGACTTCTAGCCATATTTCCTATTATATTTCACTAGAATGAACGATCTAGTGCCATTCTGAAACAATTGATTTGTTGGACACTTTGTCAGTCTTGGGTAGAAACCATCTACCACCATACTGGTCATCATCATTTTTCAGTTCTCCAATAGTAGATCTTCCTCCCACCCGGGAGCTTTACTTTTGTAACAGACCTAGCTGAAAGTGGCTTACCCAATATACTTAAAACTTTGACAGAAGGGCTAAAATTTGTAACTTTTAATTTAATCTACAGGAAAATCTGTCCCCCAAAATAGCATTTTAGTTTAGAAAATGGTAATGAAAATAACTGAATTTTCATATAGCATCTATTTTTCCACATATCAACTTCCTTCAAAAAGGTGTCATAATATGCATATGGAATTTATGAAAAAAGTGTTACAATGCTTTGTTTTAAGCAGAGGATAAAGCAAGAATTATGGCTCTGCCTATGGACTATATTGAGAACAATATTTGTTCTTGAATCCTTTTTTCAAAAGAAAAGCCTCCCTATAAATTTCCTGTAGAGTAGGTTCATTGTTGTCTACATTACTAGTTACTTTGTTATATTCTATGCTGTGCTAAATATTTGTTTGAGGTGTATGATGATTCTTTTCTTTTAACAATGCCAAAGCTGTGCATGATCTACAGAAAAAATAAGACATTGTCCCTGCTCTGGAAATCTTACAATCCAACAGCCTGATCATGTGGACACTCACTACTGGACATAAGGTGAAATCTTGATTCCATTGAACTCAATGGCAAAATTTCCAGTGACTTCAAATTTCAGGATTTCACTCACTGTTCTAATGACCAAGCATAGTCCAATTTACTGCAATAGGTCTGTGCCCAGTAGTAAGTTTTTCCATGATTAGGGCTTAAAATGAGGCCTGCAAACTCTTCCTCACATGAGATTCAGAAGGACTGCTCAAGCCCTCCAAACCATTTAAACTTCAAAATAGGGTTTAAGTGGGACTTACATTGTGCTAGCCATGTGCACAGGATGAATTTCACACCTGGATAGTACTTCCTCCCAGGCATAGCCCCACTGATATCAATGGAATTACTACTGGAAGGACTTTCCATGTGAGGAAATGTTTCCAGGATGAAGCTGTCTGCTATCACAATGAAGAAGAGGTGGGTAAGAGAGGGATAAGATTTAAGGCCATGAAATAAGTTGCTTTTCCAATGTATGTATGGGAGTTTTGGAGGAGGGATGCAATATTTTTATATTTTGATTTTATGTTTACATTTGCGTTAATTTGGAGCAGGAGTGTTGATCAGTAGAAAGCACTGGGTTTTGGAGACATGATGGAAACTGTGTGTGGTGAGATTTAAGTACGTGGTGTATAAGCATCATTACTATTTATGAAGATCATGCTTAGCATATCTGTTGCATGTATTACCTGACTTGTTTTGTTTAATGTGTTGTATTAGGAGAAAGTTTTGTTATACTCTGACTTTTTCTCCAAGACAGGTGGCAGTTATAAAACACTTGTACTTTAAAATCCTCACTGGGAGGTTGTCTAATCAGGGACAGGTGATATGGTAAATTATTTTAATATCTAGATATGACTGGTTCCACCAGCACTTGAGAGAAAACACAAACAGGCGAAGAGATAAAATAAGCAATACAATGAAATATGTGCTGAAAAAGTTTGTTTTGATTTTAGAGATGTTACAGGCCTCAAAGAAAGATTCTCTGCACCTGATGCTTATTCTCCTCTTTTGGGACAGTGCCTCAAAGTTTGGAGCTGTGTTTGGTCTCACTCTGCTCTGCCTTTTAGTTTCACCCTTCTTTTGGGGCACTGGTGCTGGCTCTAAAAAGGACATTGCTAATTCCAGGTGCTGATGATGGAGCAATCAGTGCTGGTAGGATCTATCAGTGTCAGTATCTTTGTGTCAGGGACTGGTGATGGAGGCTGGAGT
Source organism: Caretta caretta (assembly GCF_965140235.1). Classification (NCBI taxonomy): domain Eukaryota; kingdom Metazoa; phylum Chordata; order Testudines; family Cheloniidae; genus Caretta; species Caretta caretta. The sequence continues at coordinate 35,698,724 of NC_134208.1, forward strand.
GCCAAGGTAGTCGATGTTGATGTGATCAGTGCCTATCTTGATGACATCTTCTTTCCTGTCTTCAACTATGACCACATAGCATACCACAAAACTAGTATTAAACTGATAATCCTTGCACACAAACAGGGAGAAGGTTACCTGCCATCCAGTTCTGAGGTGATTATCAGATCTCTTGTCCTCTGCCTACGTTAGGCTCCCTGGGGCCACCATGCTGACCCCTCACATGAGGTTTACACATGCCACAAAGCACCCCAAATGTCAAATAAAAATATTGGGCCTGCAAGGAGCTAGCCTACAGAGATCTTCTAAGGGGTAGGATCCATTGGGTGTTAGGTGTCTAAATAGCTTTGAGGATTTGGGCCTAGGTGCTTATATTTACACCTCCCAACCATACCAGGGTTGGGAGATAGATAAGGTACTTCACCTCCACGTGACCAAATATTGCACTGGTGCAACTCCCTGTCCCTCACTTCCTATACCCTTTATAAGGACTAGCCACCACCAGATGCTGCTAATTCACATCTCCTCCACTGGAAACTTTCACAGGCAAATTCAGCTAAGACTGGAGTTCAAACAAGAAAATATCCACCCCAGTGGCAAGCATGTGCCACCCTGCCTAAGTGAACCAGAGCAGCTATATGATTATAAAGCAGGTGACACACCACACCTCTGTAAGCTTCAGCTCTGTGGTAAATTTGTCCATCTTGCTGTTGACACATTTCCTTGCTCGCTCAAAGCCACGGCAGTAGAAGGCATAAGACATGACTACACCAGGCCACACAAGCCTTTGTGCCAACAGCAGCTGCAGCATGTGGGGAAAGAATGCTCAGACTTCAGTTCAGTACAACAGGAGAGGGGGCTGAAAAGGTCAGTCAGATGCAGGAGAGCAGTAACTCAAGGTCTGGTCTCAAATTTGTTCTGCTAGCTACAGCAAACTGGGCAGGTGAAGCCACTCAGGCCCACCATCCAAGAGGTTGTAGCTTAGAAGCACTCACTTTCACACTGGATGGAGCTGGAGTGGCCCTCCAGTTTTTTGCTTCAGACTAATCTCACCACTTGCCTTTAAGGCCTGTCAGGGCTGTCAGGAATAGGGTAATTAGCCTGGTGGGCCACTACCTGATTTCTTCATATGCCTATCTGAACACTGCATGGTCACAATGCTCCCTGTGAGGGCACTGCATCCAAGGCCCTGCCAAGCACCACTTCCTCACAGGTAAGAACCACTGCCCCTTCGACATGAGTTTGCTTGGTCACTTTTTTCCTGTCAATCTGCTCAGTCAGGCACTGTCCTGACCACCACTATTGTTGACCATTCCACCTTAGCCCATTATCTCTTGGTGGTCATTTGTTCAGAAAGTCTTTGCCTATCTGGCCTCTGATAAGATCCAAACATGGTGTTGCCAATCACCTCACCATCCTCTGATAACACAGAGCCCAGCCATCTGGCCTTGTGTTAAACTCCCTGATCATGCTGCTCCAAGAGCACTACCTTCATCCACAGAGCAGCAAGAAAGGGCTAGTTTCTCTGCTTTGCAGCTCCTGTGCTAGTTCACAACTAAGCCAATCAGGATGCAAGGAGAAGCAGATCAATCAACAGAGCCCACTGTTGGTCATGTGACCCAGTTGGTCCCTTCCCTGATTCCTTTTCCAGGATACCCTGAGTCATCACTGAGAGGAGCATGAAGGATATATCCCACTCCCTTTTTGTTCTCCTTGTACCCGCAGACAAGTTGGACTGCAAATACAGGGACAAGTTATTACTCCTGTATTTATTTGTGGTATGTATAGTTAGCTGGCTGGCTGACCCTTATTCAAAGTGGGTGAGGTAATATCTTTTATTGGCCCAACTTCTGTTGGTAAAATAGACAATCTCTCGCGCTACCTGGAGCTCTTCTTTGGGTACAAGTAGTGACCTGAAGAAGAGCTCTGTGTAGCTCAAAAGTTTGTCTCTTTCACCAATAGAAGTTGGTTCAATAAAAGATATTACCTCACCCACCTTGTAGTTATATTGGTCTCAGGATATTATAGAGAAAACAGCATTGCAAATGACCCCTATTCAGAATGATTTGCTTTTATGACTTGGAAAAAAACAAACAATTAAAATTAATTTTAGTTTCTTAACATCCTTTAGCACAGATGATTAATTATACACAATATAATTTCAAACCCCATCACAAGAAGAAATAAGAACATTTGTTAATTCATCTGGCTGACAAGAGTGGTATGGATGAGCGATAGATCTGGACTCTGAGTGAATTTGCACTTCTTTCACTGAAAGGAAATATGGCTTGTCAAATTTGTTGGAGAAATGTCAGCAAAAGGTGCACACAGCAATAGAAAATCAAGAGCCAATGTAGAGTGTAAACAGATTAAAGGCCTGCTTGTATCCAGGTTACAGAATAGTGTGGATGAGAGCAGAGGGAATAATTCACAGTGAATAATTTACTCCATGAAATTAGGACATGATTTTAAAACTTGGATACTTCTATTCTAGACCCCTATTTAGGCACCTAAATAAATGGTCATTCTGGCCTTTGTTCTCCTTTTTTCCTACTCACACAATGATGGTTAGCAGATAGCAATAGCCTCAGTTTATTCATTATTCAAATTTGCTTGAAAAATGTAATTACTCTACGGATTAATCACTCATATTTTTCTGTGAATATTTAGTCCTCTATATCAACAAGTTGAACTACACTTGTTGGTTGTGACTAATCATAGTCACATTGTTTCTTTTCCCTAAAAACTATTTAAAATCAGGAAAAGACTCCAATTGACTGGAACAGCCTTTGGATTATGCCATACAAGTCTAACAGTTCTGATACAATCTTCTATACCTCTACAGTTTCTAAAATCTTACTGTAAATACTACCTGAAGTTTGATAAGATATCACTAGTTTTTAACTGTGCATGTGTGTTATAGTCCTTCCAGAAACACCTATGTAGGCTCTGACTAATTTGGATATTTGTCTCCTTGAAGTAATCAGCATGGTATACAAAGAGGACGTTAATGGCGACTGCTGCGAATAGTCTCCAAGTCAATGTAGTTTTTGTAATAGCAACCAAAGCTATATTAAAGTAGGTAGGCTGGCGCTGTTACTGTCTCTGTTACTGTTATGTCCAGTGAACATCAAAACAATATGTAACGGAAAACCTCACAAAACAGCAAGGCATTATTAATGCCGATGCAGACCACCAGCCTAAGAAAATCAGCCATACAGTTGATCTAATAAATTCAGTTAAAACATCAAGACATCTTGGAGGGATAACAATTAAAAATCATGCAACAGATATTAAGCATGGAGACACGGAATTCCTGAGATCCCTGCATCTTTCTAATCCCAGCCAAAACAATTTCTGACCCAGCTGCTGCAAAGGGCAGAGTGACTCAGACTGGGGAAGTGGGTTGGAAAAGGAAATAATATACTGGGTTCAGGTATGAGGGGTAACAGAGTACTCTCTCTTTCTTCCTTTTTTTAAAAAAAAATCAGTGCAATAACTGGGTAATTGATTCCTCCTCTCCCCATCCCCCCCCCATCCCCCGGCAAATCAGGCTGCTTAATACACATACCCACAAAATCATATACCAGTAAAGCATGCCAAATACATGATTGTTCTAACCCTCAATTAGAGCCAGCAAAGGGGCTCTGGCAAACCCCAGCAACCACTTAAGCCACATACAAATGGGCAGAGAAGCATTATCAGATGGCCCTGAAAAGCTTTGAGTGCTTTTATCCCACCCAAACCTAGGACCCACAGTAGCTGCATCAGTGCAGGTAAAGTTAAAATCAATGGAAATCCTGCCGAAGAACAAGGACTCCCAAAAGTTGAACCTCTTTGGATGCAAATCCACTCATCTATTCACTGGTACTTGGAGTGACAAACACCAGATGTTTCCCAAATATAATTTCCTGACGTGGGAGAGGGTGACTCCCTTCCTGTCAAAAATACCACAGGACACTAGGAGGAATTGAGAGATTGTTAAAGAAATCTAGATGGTTGCCAGAACAGCTCTACAGGTAGCCATGAATGCCTGTGACATGGCTGCAAAGTCAATGGCCATTATTGTGACCAAAAAAGAAAGCAGGCTCACCCTTACTCTCTGGACAATCAGCCAGAGTAGCCTCCAAAAACAATCACAATGCTTGAGGAGATGGCCATCATCTGCATCTTCCATCACCCAGACAACAGATTTGACAAGAATGCCAGAGCCACATCAGAGCCAATCATGAGCCAGTAACTACCTTCGGGAACTGCCTTGCTCCATTCCACCAGACTAAGATCAATATCACCTTGAATGAAGGTGGTGCATGGGTGTTGGACATAGTTGCTCACAGCTATCCCATTCATTTCCACACTCTCCCCACTCCCCACCCTCTTCCCTGTCCCTCTCTCATGACAACTTGTTACAAAAGAAAGTGGCCTCATTGCCTTTGTCTGTGAGCCATAGAAGACATTTCTCAGGAGTAAAGGAGGAAAAGACTTGTATATCCGATATTTCCTTATCCCAAAGAAGAAATGGGGCCTTTGTCCAATCCTAGACCTGAAGAGACTGAGCAAATATATACACTGCCTCAGATTCAGGATGGTAATGTTTGCCTCCATCGTTCCATCTGTTCAGGCTCCGGGATGATTTCTGATTCTTGGCTTGGAAGATGTGTACTTCCATACAGCCCACAGGAAGTACTTGAGATTCATGGGAGGTCAAAATCACTACCAGTACAAGGTACTACCATTCGGACCCTCCACAACACTGAAAGTTTTCAAAAAAACACCTTGCAGTGGTAGTGGCACCCCTGAGAAGTCAGAGCATTCATGTGTACCCCTGCTTGGATGACTGGCTGATCAGAGGCAAATCCCAGTAGGATATACCAGGATGCCTAGACAGTGCTCTCTCTCTATTTACCTGGCTGAACCTCCTTGGGAGCTATGAAAAATCATTCCTGACCCCATTGCAGACAATGGAGGTCACAGGAGCCAGATGAGGACAGGTTCCAGTTGCTATAAGCACTCATACTTCAGCTATCAATGCTGGCTAAGACAGTATGGATATGCCTCCATGTGTTAGGTCACATGTTTGTGTGCAAGTATGTAAAGCTGCTTGCCAGACTTCACCGGCAGCCCTTGAAATGCTGGCTCCAGTCTGTCTGTTTTCCAGCAAGACATTGGTTAGGCAGAAGGTCTCATTGCCATATCAGATCATGGCAGAATTGACTTTGTGTCTGGAACCCACAAACACATGGAAAAGGGTGCAGTTTCTGTACCATCCCTGGAAAAGACAGATCATGTGTGAAGTAACTGTGGTTCTTTGAGACGTTGTTGTCAGTATGGATCCCATGACTGGCTCTCCATTCCCATTTTTGAAGTCTTCAGCGACCATGAGATTCAAATTGTGAAGGAACTGAGGGGAAGGTCGTGACCACTCCACCTTTTATGCCATCAAACAGGAGCACAATTTGGCATTGGGCGTATATGTAGCTCTGATGGACACTGCTATAAAAAAAATCCAGTCTCATGTGCATGCTCACCAACAGTGGGATCCACATTAACAGCACCTCCTCAAAAGACACAGTTATTGTAGGGTAAGTGAACTTTATTTATCACTGTTTTCTGGTGCCATGTGCTTCCCCCATTCATTGTATCCATCCATTGTCTCTTTTCTTATACTTAGAACTTGAGGCAGGGCCCTCTGTTGTGCATGTACAGTGCCTAGCACAATGGGGTCATTTTCTTTGGTTAGTGCTCCAACATGCTACCTCTATTCCAATAATAATTAACAAAGCAATGGATTGTTAATTGCCAGCTAATTACAAGATGTAAAGAGTCCTCCTTCATCTATGCCTATAACAGCAGCTTTAACCAGGATTGGAAAATCTGACACATCTCCAATAAACCCTTCCCCCAGTCAATAGGATGTAACTGCAGGCTCACTAATGCAAAAATCTTTCTTTTTCTTTTTTTTTTTTACTTTGACTCAGAGGAGTTTTACTGTAATATGAGTTATGCCAAATGAAATGGACCATTGTATGTTCAGTATACCTTCTGGCACAAAGTAGGACATCATAATTTTCACTCCCTCACTGTCCCTTTAAATAATCGCATTGAGATTTCACGATTCACTCTCTGAATTCAGCTTTGATCAGTAAATGATAACTTCAGTTGTTCCACAGTGGAAAGTGCTCCACTTGTATTCAGAGTATTTTTACCATATATACATGCTGCCTGGTTTTGCTGCTGCTGCTTGCTATTTCTGTCGTCTGAGGGAATCACATGCAGCATTCAATAGGAACCTGGAGAACCTGTAAGCATCATGACAGCATTAATTAATAACAATACGTATCAATTTACCTACCCTGCTCATAACATGTAAACTACTTTGAATGGTCTATGTCAGCTATTTTAGCTACTAATGATTTGGGAGTTATAAAAAGGAATTTAATGACACTTAAAAAATCCAAATCCAGAGTCTGCTGTAGATCCTCTATTAGCCTAGAAACAGAGGTTTCCATTGTAAGAAAAAAATTATTACCGGAATTCATTGCTTGCAGCATAAATTACAAAATGACAATAAAACACAGGACGTAGAGTACAAAATGACTGAATAATACCTGTTTAATACATAAAACTGTAAATGTTTCTGTGGTACTTAAAGTCAAAAGATCTAAAGGATGTGAGGAAAATCTAATTACTTCGTGATAAAGTATAATGAATCTCTAAATGATAAATATGGTACTTAAGTCATTGACAGGTAACATTTAAAATTATATTTATTTTTATATAAATGTCTTTCCAAAACATAAATTGACTCTGATCTAGCAAATACTTAAGCATGTGCATAAGTGTATTTATACAAGTAGTCCCATTGAATTCAGTACAATTATCTACATGAATCAAGATGTGCTTAAGTGTTTATAGGATTGGGTTGATAACTTGTAATGGTGGACAGAAAAACAATATGGAAAAAAAATAAGAAATTTCAACACCCAGAGGAAAAGTACAGGTTAACAAATGAGGCAGTGAATAAAATTAATGACAATTCTAAAATTAGGCCCAGATCCTCAACCATTTGTAGGTTCTTAAATGTTCAGTGGAAGTTGGGCACGTAAAATACCTTTGAAGTTCTGGGTCTAAGATATTACACTCCATTAATTTTGAACTGTGTATGGGTACATGAGTCCATCCTGACAGACGGTGTTGCATGACTAGGGCACTGGTCTTTAATAAGAAAAGAAGTTTGGGAAATTAGGAAATAATAAAGATCTTGTAAAAATACCTATTTATAATTAGCAGGTAAGGAAATAACTGGGAAATTTAAACATGAACAAATCAATAGATCTGGAAGACGTGCATTGTAGGGAGTGTTAAATCAATTACAAAATGAATTTATAGCACCTATGACAATTGTTTAAGGGAAGCCATGGAGAATTTAGGAGATAATCTAACTTCAATTCCTAGTAAAATAATGGAACAGATATTGAGAATCCAAACTATTAGACAACTACAGGATAATTGATTCAAGAGTGCCTAGCCACCTTAGTTTAATAAAAATGGCAGGCAAACTTTTTTCCCTTTTTTGATAGAATTAGAAAATTAGTGAATGAAAGGGGATGTAATAGATAGTATTGGATATTACAAATGCAACCTCATCTTTTGAAATCCTACTAAAAAAACTACAGTAAATCAAATTGGTCTGAATCTGAACCCTGGCACGTACCAGTTGTATTTCATACAGATAGATATGCAACTTTTAAATGCTGCTTTCTTACTGCTGAAATATGACGGATTATCCTGAAAAACTGTCAGAACATGATATGTCAGATTCAGTTTCCTTCCACAATCATACCACAATCTGTTTTGATAGGGAAGGATATAGTTTAATTATTTGTTTTTAATCTGACTCCAGACTTGACATATGGCACCTCATTAAGTTCTCTTTACTTGCTATGGCAAGAACAACAAACTGTGAAGAAGACATAAAACTTTTGGCTTAAAAGTTAGTTTTTAAAACTTACAGTACTCCTTATGAGCCTAGTAATCTTGAATGGATCCAGAATGACACTTGGTTTTGAAAGATTTCCTGTGACACAGTTCCACAGCAAACATTAGTTCTTGGCAATGTCTTTTTTGGTGAGGGATGAGGGAGATTATCAAAATAAAGTATATGAAGGGGAAGGGAAGTTGGATTTTTTTTATACTTTCCACTAGCTTTTCCTTGTCCGAATTTGATCTTCTGCCAAAGTTATTAAGACAATAGGTATGCAATTCACTATGAAAATGAGAATCAGCTCCCAAGTGCCTGAACACAAACCAAAGAGAAAGATAGCATGGATAATTTCTTTTCCAAGTTAGTCACTACATTACTGTCATACACAGTTAGCTTTCTGATGTACAAATTGTCATACTGAATTCATCATACAGTAGGCAGAAATCCGTGATGGAGGTAAAGTAGCTGAGGCATTATTTAAAGAGCAGCATTATTATGCAATATTGTTCAGGCATTCCTTCAGTAGCATTTCTAGACATTCAGCATTTAGGCAGGGCCTTCAAAAGGGAATGAAAAAGCTTCAGCAAGCCCCAGTTTCCACTTCAAGAACTTTTCCAGGTAAAGCATTTAGCACAAACGGGTACATTTTAGAGCTGCTGTTTAAAATTACACTTTGAACTTACATTGCACCTGTGATGTAAAGAGCTAAAAGCATGTTAGACATTTATGAATTAAGGGTCAGATAATCCTCACTGCAGTCCTTTCCTGCATAGGGTACTGGAAACTGAATGCTTTGACTTGTTGAGTTTTCACCTCCATTGCTCTTTTGGTGGAACAGACTTAGTGAGCACAGAGAACTCACCCACCAGAGGCACTGTTTCTACACTCTAATTCTTGGGCCAACATCTTCTCAGCCTGAGTTAGAACCGGTCAGAAAATTTCCTGTGCATCCAGAGCATAGCCAGCTCAGCTGCGGTGAGCGTACTGTACCGTCGTTTGTTGTTCTTCAGATTACAAGGTAAGGGCTCAGAAGTGTATGTTCCCGTAGGGCCCAGTTATGGATTAATCCACCCCATCCCACCATCTATCTTCTACTTTGTACCCACCCTCCTTTCCCACAGCTCCATCAGGCTGCTCCAGATTTATTTCCTCCTCTCTCCAATCAGCGACTCTTCCATTCTCTGTTTGCCCCATACGTTAAAGCATAGGGCCACACCACTGCTATCTCCTCAACCTTTCAGGTCATGTGAGGTTACCCTGACAGCCCCTCAACCCAGAGAGAGTAGCATTCACTGTCCTGTGCCAATTCCCTTCCTCACCCTTATGAAGGATAGAGTTGAACTTAGGGTGGCCAACTTTCTCACTTGTGAAAACCGGACACCGAGCACTGGAACCTCCCCCACCCCCTGCTCCGCCTTTCCCCCTAAGGTCCCAACCCTTGCTCCACCTCTTTCACTCAGAGCCATTCCCCCTCTCATCTCCCCACTACCACCACCATTACTCTCTACTCTCTCCACCACCCTCCCCTGCCAGTTGAGCAGGGCTCTAGGGGTGGAGAGGTGACTAGGGCAGGGCTTGGAGAGAGAGCCATCCTCCAGGGGTGGAGGGGTGAGCGGGCCAGGATGGGGGAGGGAAAGCCAGGCTCAGGGGCTGGGGGTGAGAGTGACTGAGGCAGGGTAGAGGAGGGAGAGATGCATTCCTAGGGTGGAGGGGTGAGTGGGCAGGGCAGGGAAGGGAAAGCTGTGCTTGGGGAAGGATGGGGGAACCACCGGTACCTCTCTTTGCCAGAGCCATTCCTGAGTGCTCCACTGCTACTCCAGGCTCCAGCAGCAGCTACTGCTCTACCCACCGGACACCTGGCAACCCTAATGTCTGTTGAAATGCCTCTATTGGCAGACACAGTGGAATCCTCTTTCTGCATTTCTAGAACTCTGGAAGTGGGACACAGAAATAAACCAGGCAGTGAAACCCTCACAAACTCCAGTTTAGTGATGGACACCTTGGTAACCAAAAGCTGAAAAAGTGAGTGTCAATTACCTGAGTGAGCATAAAAGCTTTGCCTGAAATGAATTTGATCTAAGATACCTCTGAACCAAGGTGCATTTATTGTATTAATGACCAAATTATATATGTTGTTAGCATGACAATGAACAAAATAGCTCACCAGTTTCTTTCAGACCTTGAAAGCAGTACTTGTGGGCTGCTCTAAATTATTCCTTGGGACTAGACAAACTTACATCCACCTAGGGACTCCCACCTCCCTGAGCGGTGCTGGTAGCTAAAGGATTTGTCCTGGCATCTATCCGAGAGTGTCACTGATTTTTATGCAGAATTCTCCATTTACTTCAATAGGGAGCTTTGCTTAAAAAAAAAGGACACTGTGGCCAGAACTTTAAAAACCCATTAAAAAAACCAATATCTAGTTACATTTAAAAACAAAATGAGAAGTCAAAATATTTTGCTTCGAAAATATTTAAATGAAATATTTGGACTTAAAATTGATTTTATTATTATTATTATTTATTATTTATTGAAACTTTTCACCAAACTCGACCCTAATTGGCAAATAGTTTCAGTTAACCCAAAAGTACATGTTTTGGTGAATAAACTATTTGCCTGAAAAATTTCGCCCAGCTTTACTCAGCAGCCATAATTACAGTCAGATTTTCAAAAGTCCTCAGCTTCCACTTTGGTGCCAAAAGAATCAGCCACATTTTCAAACAAGCTCAAGACATTGACTGCTGAGCTCTTTCAAAGAAAGTGTCACAATAGGAACTGCTGGGTGGCGAGTGCTTTTGAAAATCTGGCCCTCTATGACCCAATGGCCTTAAGTCCCCTACAATGCAAATAAAGCTCCCAATTTTACCCTCATAACTTTACACACCCATATATGTTATTCAAATTTATCCTCATGTGCCATGTGGGTGCTTTAAGGTTACTATAAACCTTGGATTTACACTGAGCACAGAATTTGGCCACCTAAATGGTAGTTGCAAAAAGAAAAGGAGTACTTGTGGCACCTTAGAGACTAACCAATTTATTTGAGCATAAGCTTTCGTGAGCTACATCTCACTTCATCGGATGCATACTGTGGAAACTGCAGAAGACATTATATACACTGAGACCATGAAACAATACCTCCTCCCACCCCACTCTCCTGCTGGTAATAGCTTATCTAAAGTGATCATTCTCCTTACAATGTGTATGATAATCAAGTTGGGCCATTTCCAGCACAAATCCAGGTTTTCTCTCCCCCCTCCCCCCCACAAACTCACTCTCCTGCTGGTAATAGCCCATCCAAAGTATACACATTGTAAAGAGAGTGGTCACTTTGGATGGGCTATTACCAGCAGGAGAGTGAGTTTGGGGGGGGGGGAGGGTGAGAAAACCTGGATTTGTGCTGGAAATGGCCCACCTTGATTATCATACACATTGTAAGGAGAGTGATCACTTTAGATAAGCTATTACCAGCAGGAGAGTGGGGTAGGAGGAGGTATTGTTTCATGGTCTCTGTGTATATAATGTCTTCTGCAGTTTCCACAGTATGCATCTGATGAAGTGAGCTGTAGCTCACGAAAGCTTATGCTCAGATAAATTGGTTAGTCTCTAAGGTGCCACAAGTACTCCTTTTCTTTTTGTGAATACAGACTAACACGGCTGTTACTCTGAAACCTGTCTAAATGGTATTTGAAATCCTATAGTTATATTTTTTAGATTTTGAAGAGTTCAAGCATGTTAAATAGCAGTTTGTTTTATTTTAAAATAACTAATTTTATAATGTCTAGGTTTCATTTTAGAGTAAATAGTACATGATTTCATTCTTGATGAAAACTTTAAAATAAATCTAGATTGTGAATACATTGAAGAGAAGACCTAAAAATGAAAGGTAAGATTTATCAAATACAATTTTCTGGAACTATTAGGCTAGGAACAAATAAAGCTTTAATTTAAAAAATGAAGCAGTGTTTTAACCTCTTGATCTTATAAATGAACAGTAGCAAAATCCTCACAAACTGCAATTTAGTGATGGGCTCCCCAGTAATCAAAAGGTGAAAAAGTGAGTAGCAATAATTTGAATGAGCATAAAAGCTTTCCTCTAGATCAATTTGATATAAGATACTTCTCAACTAAGGTGCATTTATCTAATGATATTGACCAAATTATATATCTTGTTTATATGACAGTCAACAAAATAGCTCATCAGTTTCTTTCAGAATCTGAATACTACACTTGCTGAGTCACCAACAACCACAACTACAGGGGACAAACAGGCTATACATAAGCATGGAGCAGTAAAGACCTTATCACAGAAACTTTGAAGAATGTTGTACCATCTGATCTATGTAGATATAATGTAACATGCAGAGGCAATTACAAAAATTCCTCGGTTAAACCACATTTGCAAAACACCTTAAAATGACCTTAGACAAGTTTTGATGAGAGTCGTTTGAATTTTTTTGCAGAAGAGAATTTTTATCATTTTTTTTTTTCTGAAATGAAACTTTTCATTTAAAATTGCTGACATTGTCAAAATGTTCTATTTTTGTATTCAGGCACTTCTTTTGAAAATGTTACTGAATTTTTTATCAAAATTTTTCTCATTTTGAATTTATGTATCAAAACCATACATTTCAGTAAGAGCGTAGGTATCAGTATAGTTTAAAAAAATGAAAAGGATTGTAGTTTAAAAAAAAGTCAGTAAAAATCATGAACATTTTCACAAAAAAATGGAAAATGGGTCCATTTCAAACTCTGGGAAAGTGAAACAACTTCAAGTTTTTTTACCCAACAAAGACTTCCCCATTTTTCACCAGTTCTAGTTAAATGTAAAACGTAATATACAAATGTAAAATGAAAGTAAAACGTTCAGTGCTCTTTATTGGGACACACAAAAATGAGCTCAGCACATGTAGCTGTAGGAAAAAATATTGATTGAAAACTGGAAAATAAAAATTATCATGAAAAATGATTTGCTATGCTTAACAGAATACTCAATCTCTGTGACAAGTTTTGAAAGTTATAGAAACTTCCAAATAAACCACATCAAGTAAACATCAGAGTGGATTATTCATAATTAATTTACCAGATATGGTACATTTTTTCTATGTTATGTTTATAACAATATATTTTGCTCATAAGCAAGCACTCAGTAACAAGAAGAGTAAGAAAATAATGGCAGGTCAATTACCCAAATGACCACCTCCATCAGGTTTCACGTGTAACTGCAGTTTATATATCAGGCATTGGTTACACCAACGTAGAGTCCACAGTAATTTTGCCACAGACCATGCTGACAGTTCAAAAATATTATTTACCACCTGGACTCTGAAGCTTTCAGTTGCCAGATAAGTGGATAGAATATTTACTTCCACAGCTGAACACAGAGCAAGAACACAAACCCAGTATTTATAGTGTCCTAATGATTGTTATAAAACCAGGTGCACATTACAGTTATTTCTAAGCCTCAATGTCTTGGCATATATCCCACTCAGAATTTTTTGAATGAAAAGTTTTTCATTAAAAATGGCCTTTTAAAAGCCACATATTGTGAAAAATTGTTGATTTTGTTAAAATTTCATACCTTGTTTCAATCTTTTTTGTGGAGGGCAGGTGATGGTAAATGAAAATATTTTGATAACAACTTCAATAACGTTTTTGCTAAAAAGCTTTTTTTAAATATTGAAAAGGGGAAACCATTAAAAATGAAAAATTGGCCCTTCAAAATAAAATATATTGGCAATTTTCAAAATTTTCATTAGAGTTCATTTTTTGACCAGCTCTACTAAAGACATGCCAGACTTTATACTTTCCTATTTACGGGTCACATCACTAGAGAGTACTATTTGTGTGGGGGGGGGGGGAGAAGGGGTGGAACCTTAGAGACAAATTCAGCCCCGTCCACCCTTTTCCTACTTAGTATGTCTGGAGGGCCACAAGTGGCAAAGTCGGTATGGTTTTAGTGCATAAAAGAGAAGACTGAATGCAGCAGCCCATGCAAGGGCTATGTTCCCTGTGCTGTACAGAGATCAGCTTGATGGAGACACAAAGGTGTGCAGCATAGATGAACCATTGGGGTATCAGGTATGCAGCTGGAGGACTCTCTACTTATTTAAGATTTTGTAAGTTTACTCATCACTATTGTATGTATCTGATTGCCTCCCCCAATATTGGGCACATATTCCACCATGGGGCTGGTGTAGGCTTAGCAGAGCAGCTCTGCTAACACTCTGCAGCTTAGGGGGCAAGTGAGAACTCCACTTCTTCCCAACCCCCACCTCGTTCATTTATTTTGCATCCAGCCTTATGCTAGCTACTGGACTGAAAATGAAGCTACAAGCAAAATAAGTAGTATGTAGCTCAGATGGATCAACAAGGGCAAAGATGCATCTGCAGATATTAAGCACACAAACTTTATGTTTTTATTTCCTAGTTAAATTGGAGCAGCCACCTTCCCTGTATTATGTGGGAAACCCTAAATCACAGTTATACAGGGGATCACATTTTCAAAAACAGATGCCTAAATTATGCCCACAACATTTAGACATGATAATTGTGTGTGCAAAATATACATTTGTGTGTGCAAGGAACTGCTTTGCATCCAGTAATTCTACATATGCAATTAGCTGTTTGTGTATGTTTATTATGCAAGTGCATTTTAGGGACTATTTCTGGAGAAATCTGTCCCAGAAAGTTATTTACTGCATTAATCCATCTTCACCACAGACTCATGGGGAAAGCCAGAAACATCACCCTCTCACACCCTCAAAACTAACATTCCTTACTCTTTGTGCTTATTTTGGCTAGAATTAATGGGCACAAACTGAAAATGTAACATGCATTGCCATCGCATATATCATCTGGCACAGGCTCTGGAGTTCTTTCCCTGTTAAGAGCTTTCAGTTCCTAACTGAGAAGAAAGGAAAGAATAAGTAGCAGTCCCTGAATATTGTTTGGCATCAGTTTTAATCAGACTGCACTCCAGTACTGAAATATTCAATGTGTTCAAGAGGTATTCTTTCAGTGGAAACTACTTCAGTGAAAATGGATAGCGGCAAAGTATTCGCAATCTACAAAGGAGCTTTGGGGAAAATGTAGAGGCTGTGGGAATATGAACCCCAAGGGCAGTAACATGCCTATTGAATTATCTGCTCTGACTTTTTTCCTCAGTATGTTTTAGTCCCTGAGACCTGATCCTACAGCCATTGAAATCCATAATAAACCTCCTATTTAACTTCATTGAAGTAAGCTATTGAACTTAGGTTTAGACAAGTCACCAACATATGCTGTAGAGAGGAGACTTTGCTGAAATACAAAACATGCATGTATGTGTAAACACTGCCGCACCAATTGTGTTGGCATTTTGTGGTACCACAATGAAGTGAAATCCTGACTTCATATATCTCAGGTAAGTTACAGTAGACAGCGGGTGAAATTCTGATCTCACTGAAGTCAGTGTATGTAGTTTGCCACTGTAAGAGTTACATGTGCTACCCATGTGGAGTCCTCAGAGAAACTGAGCTAGAAACACTCATTCCTCACTACCTATTTTCATTACAACTTTCATAAGAGAAATGAGAATACATGTATATTTGTTATTGAAAGTGCAGTGTAAAGTTGCACTTACCAACTCTGTACTTTGTGGTGAAATGTCTGCTTAAGGTTTCCAATGCATTGAAGCAACTCAGGCAGGAGCTATGTTAAGCAAATGTTTGCCTAGTGGAGAGACATAGTAAGAATATGTTTCAGAGTAACAGCCGTGTTAGTCTGTATTCGCAAAAAGAAAAGAAGTACTTGTGGCACCTTAGAGACTAACCAATTTATTTGAGCATAAGCTTTCGTGAGCTACGCTTATGCTCAAGTAAGAATAGGGAACACCCCCCACCAGTGCTTAAGACTTTCATAAATGTAGGCCAATGGCAGCCACAAGGGCCAGGTTCAGTCTGGCTCAGAGTCCTTTTCTAAAACAAATACAGCTGTGGCTTGTGCCCCCAACATGAGTTGCACTCCTACTGCTGCCTCTGGAAAATTAAAATGTATCCTCCCTGGTCACCTTTGCAGGTGGTTCCTCCTCACTCACAAGTGATCTGGAGTCCTTTTGACCATGGAACCACAAACACCAGTTATTTTGGGGGAAAGGGAAAATCCAAACAAAAGAAATTCAATAACCATATATACACATTTACATACAATAATATGAGCAAAACCCAATCAGTGTGTCAGGAGTTTGGCCAACCCCACAATTCCAAGTATTAATGGTTTGTTTTCTTGAGGACCAGCCTTCTTACTACCAAGGCAATCCCCTCCCATCTAAAACCCCACTCACAGGTCTACTTAGACTCAGTGGTTGTCAGGAGGTGACTGTCCTTTGCTGTCGGCTGTAGTCCCAAAAGATCTGCAGCACCAGATCTTGGTCCAATGTGCTACTACCTGGGCTAGTTCTGTGCCATCTGCTATGCCACTGCTAGTCTGGACAGCTCTGCCCTGCCACCTGTCAGACCTCACTGGGAAGTCAGCTTCATGCTGCCACTGCTGGTTTGGCCAGGCCAGACCTCGCTGTAAAGTTAGCTCTCTGCTACGACCACCAGTTCAGCCTCACTCTGTCCAGTCCTGCAGACTCACTCCTCACAGGGTTCAGAATCTCTAGATGGGGAACCCAGAGACCCCATTCCCTGGTTCTAGGGCACAGTTCCCTACCCTGTCCTGTTGAACTTGAATCCGATTTCCAAATAAGAATCCACTACCTATAAAGTCAGGGTGATCCACTTTCTCCTACTCATATCTCTTACAAGTCCTATGCCCTTTCCTGAGAACATCTCACAACAACAATCAGAAAAAATTCCAGCTACAGTAACAAAACAGTTTGTGGAACTATGGGAAAGCAACTTTAAAATTCATGTACATGAGGCTGGGCAAAAGTGGCTTTTCTCCTATAAATAACAGAGAGGTTCATCCCTCTAAGCCTTTAAATTGTGGCACCCAAACAAATATTCCAAAACAAACCACATCATAAATAATTTTATCTATGACTTTCCATAACCTATACAACAATGATAAATGCCTATGTAATGAAACATTCCTGACCATGTACCACGCAGCTGTGTCACTCTTCTTCAGTCCTGACAGGCAACATGTCCTTTCATCCAATCCTGATTCTTCTTGTTATAATGTATATTACAGTAGCACCGATAGACCCTACCTACTATCAGGACCCCATGGTGCTACACACAAACACAGAGTAAGAGACTATCCCTGCCCCAAAGAGTTACAGTCTACGTAGACAAGACAAAGATAGACACAAAAAAGAAATAATATCCCACTTTACACACAGGGGAAACTGAGGCACAGAAATTAAGTGATTTTCCCAAGATCACACAGAAAATCTGTGACACAGAATTAAACCCAGATCCCACACTCTCAGTGCAAGATTTATATGATCTGAAGAGAAACCAGAGTATGCAGTGAATTAGCCACAAGATCACCCATCCATATGGACTCCTCAAAATCAGTGGTTTGAGCATTGGCCTGCTAAACCCAGGGTTGTGAGTTCAATCCTCGAGGGGGCCATTTAGGGATTTGGGGCAAAAATTGGGGCTTGGTCCTGCTTTGAGCAGGGGTTGGACTAGATGACCTCCTGAGGTCCCTTCCAATCCTGATATGCTATGATTCTATGAAAATATGCCGATTACTCTGAGTTGTGCAGTGGTTCTGTGATGCAGATAAATAGTGAGTGAGATAAGTATTCATTAGATATTGGATAAGACGACTAAGACCTTGTCAGTTCTCCAATGGCAAAAGACATTAACATTTTAATCCCAACTGTATTTTCTAAAAATCTTTCTGTATTTCAAAAAAAGAAAAAAAGAAAAAACCCACTACCACCAAATCCTCCCATGCCCAACTGAAAGTGTCCATTTGTGTGTTCACTTACCTGTGCATTATTGAGAGGTGCCACTTAGGACCCAAGCTTAGTAAATTTCGTGCTTTATGTCTGGCATCAAGTTAACAGGTTAATTTGCTAATCAGGTCATTACTGGTTAAAAATTTTCAAAGCAATATTCAGTTCACATTCTTAGACATTTTCTGTATTCCATTAAATCTGCACTTGCAAAATTCTGCAGTAGTTGGATAATTCAGAGCCATAATGCATAATACTTATCTGTCACACTACAGCATTTACATTATATTTTCAAATATACATCAGTCATTTTGGGATTGTACTTGCAAAACATGCAATTAAATATTATCCAAATCAGATAATATATTTTATATATTATCTGCCACTCTAATTTATTGGTTTGAGATACTTAAATAAGTTCTATTTCATGAATGAAAAAGTAGCAGAGAGATATTCCAAAAAGGCCATTTATTCAATGGTTCTAATGATGCAACCAGTTACATGACATTGATTTTAAGATTCTTTACTGTCAAAGTATGCACCTTTAATGGAATCAGAGTTTAAGCCAGAAGTGACCATTAGATCTACTCTGACTGCCTGTATATCACAAGCCGTTACCTTTCACCCAGTTACCCCTGTATTGAGCTCAATAACTTATCTTTGACTAACATATTAGTTGTGCTTGGGTAAAGCATATCTTCCAGACAGGCATCCAGTCTTGATTTGAAGACATCAAGAGATGGAAAATCCACCACTTCCCTTGGTAGTTTGTTCCAAAGGTTCATTGTCTTCACTGTTAAAAATGTATGCCTAATTGCCCATTTAAATTTGGCTTCAGCTTCCTGCCACTGGATCTTATTGTGCTTTGCTTGGCTAGATTAAAGAGCCCTATAGTATCTGGTATTTTCTCTCCATAAAGGTACTAATACATAGATTCCAAGACCAGAAGAGACCATTGCGATCATCTAGTCTGACCTCCTTATACAAAAGCTTCCCCAAAATAATTCCCCAAACTTCCCCAAAATAATTTCTAGAGCATATCTTTAAAAAAATAAAATAAAAAATCCAATACTCAATCATCAAGTCACCTCTCAGTCTTCTTTTTGATAAACTAAACAGATTGAAGAATGAGGAGTACTTGTGGCACTTTAGAGACTAACAAATTTATTTAATTTACGTCTCTCATTGTAAGGCATTTTCACCAGCCCTCAAATAATTTTTGTGTGTCTTTTCTGCACTTTCTCCAATTATTCAACATCCTGATTAAAATGTGCACCTCAGAACTAGACACAGTATTCCAGTATCAGTCTCACCAATGCTGTACTTAGACATAAAATCACCTCCCTACTTCTAGTCGCAACTCTGCTATGCATCCTAGGATTGTGTTAGCCCTTTTTGTCTCAGCATCACGCTGGGCGCTCATGTTGAGTTGTTTGTCCATTATGACCCAAAAAACTTTGCAGAGTTACTTTCCAGCATACAGCACCCCAATTCTGTAGGTATGACCTCCATTCCTCGTTCCTAGCTGTATAACTTTGCATTTAGCTGTATTAAGATATTTTATATGAATGTGACCAGTTTAGCAATCAGTTCAAAACACTCCATCTGACTGCTATCTCCTCATCATTACCAATCTGCCAATCAATGTGTCATCCACAAATTTTATATTTAGTTTCTGCTCCTTGATGAAAATGTTGAATAGCATTGGACTGCGTACTGATCCTTGTGGAATGCCACTAAGAAACACTCCCATTCAATGATGATTCAAGTTTTGAGATCTGTCAGTCAGTGAGTTCTTAATCTATTTAACATGTGCTCTATCAATATTGTGTAGTGCTTATTTTTAACCACAATGTCATTCAGTACTAAATCAAACAACTTACAAAAAATTAAGTAAGTTACATCTGTGCAATTACCTCTATCAACCACAACTGTGATCTAATCAAAAAATTAAATCAGTTTTTTTACATGACCTATTTTCCATAAAACTATATTGACTGGCACCAATTATATTCCCAATGTTTAACTGTTTATTGACTGAACTCTGTATTAGCTTATCCATTATTTTGCCCAGGATTGATGTCAGTCTAACCAGCCTATAGACACTCAGCTCATCCTGCTTGCCCTTTTCAACTATTGGCAGAAATTAGCAGTCTTTCAATCTCCTGGAATTTCCAAGATTTATGTAAAAGTTAATAATAGCAGGTCAGAGATGTCCTCACCCAACTTTTTTAGGACTCTTGGATGTAAGTTATCTGATCCTGATTTAAAAATGTTTATTTCTAGCAGATTTCATCTAACATCCTCCTCAGTTACTAATACACTGAATTATCATCTTCATATGATACAAGTGCATCATCTTGCTTCTTTCCAAATACAGGACAGAAATATTTATTGAACTCAGCCTCTTCTGTATCATTATTAACAATTTTATCATCTGAATATAATAATGGGCCTATGCCGTTGCTAGGATTTCTCTTGTTGCTAATATATTTAAACTCCTTATTGTCCTTAGACCTTCCAGTTATGTATTTCTTCCTTATGTCTTTAGCTTCCCTTCTAAATTTTCTGCCCTTCATAACTTCTAGTATATGTTGATTGCTATTTATTTATTTATTTATTTATTTATTTTTCCATTTGCTACATATTGCTTTTTTGTTTCTAATTGCTCGTTTGACTTCACAAGGATGAGCTTTTAGCCAAAGTTGTCCTCTTTCTTGATTTTCGAATTCTGGCTTCTTGGCCATCTAATAAGCTCTTCTCTAAGAATTCCTAATTTTCGTTCACATTTTACTGTCTAAATATTTCCTTCTGAATCAATTTCACTCATAATTTCCCCTCAATTTTGGAAAATTAGCCTGTCTGAAGCACCATGTATACACGTTACTGGTTGGGACTGTTCTCTGTTTGCCATATTGAATGTAATCAGGATATGATAATTGGTTCTTAGGCAACAATCTACTTCCAGTCCATTGATTAATTCATTTTTATACATCATAATGAAGTCCAAAATTGTTACCACCTTTTGGGTGCAATATGTTTTGTGCTAGAAAATTATCTATAATTTTTAGAAACTCTAATGATGTTTTACTACTGGCTACATGAGGCCTCCAGCGTATGTCTCCCAAACTGAAATCCTCATAACAATTCAATTTTTCTTTCCACACATTACAAATATGTGTTAAGGAGTTACTCATCCTGTTCTCTGGTTTGATTCGGTGGTCTGTAACAGGCCTCCACAATCACACCTTAGCCTCATGCATCAAGCATTTCACATGTACTGTTTGGTTATGTGCAAAAAATGTACATGGACTGCTAAGAATTTGGGCCTGAAACTTTAAGGGAATGTTGGATTATATTATGGGCCAGGAGAAACAGGGTTTATGAAAAGACTGAGAATCTTGTTTTCCTTAGCTATAATACCAAAAGTGTGTAACTCCGAGGCATATCTGAAATAAGTTTTTGGCTGCTCTTGATAGCTTAAAAACCCAAAGATATGTCAGCCTATTTGTAACTCAATTCAGGTAGGTTTAAGATTTTCTGGTAGAGCACATACATCTTTGTTAATCAAAAAAATCACAAGAAATGTTGCACAGACCTGAACTGAGTAACTGTAGAAAGTCTCCTTCTCCAGGACTCCACCTTTTGCCTCTGGGCAAGGGCGCCATCTTCTGTGTAACAGTCCTCAGATTTGGAGAAGGCTACAAACATCTACTGGAAGCTTGTGGGAGCTCTACAGGAAGATACAAGATTTGCCTCCACCTCAGGAAACAGTCTGTAAATGTTGAGTGCAGACTTGAGTCCCTTCAGGAAACATTAAAGGGAAACCCAGAGTAACCTAATTACATTAATGCTTACAGTGTATGGAATCAGTAAACTTGCACAGTTAAAATACAAGAGGTGGCTTTATTTAAACTAAAAATGGAAGAAGAAAGCTAAAAATAGGAAATTATAGAAAGAGGCAGGACAAACATGAAATGCCTTCACCTTAAACCATTGCATCTATTGCATTTTCTCCAACCCGCAGCAAATAGCAGCACCATCTAGTGATTCAGAGAAGTGCACATTATTACTAAGCTTCCAGTGAGGAAGGATGGAAGGACGTTTAGGAGTAAAAGGGTCAAATGGTTAATGTCAGCTGTTTGAGGCATCCAATCAACATAATTAGTCTAGCTGTGATTAGCCCTAATGAGGACAATGTTCCTGAATGTGCAGTTGTTGGGGCAAATGGGTCCTAAAATGAGGACTGTTGTATTCTGTGAGTATTCTGTGAGTCAGAGCACAGTGTAGACTTACTGTATTTAATTATCTCCCAGCAGGAGTCACCAGAACCTAGGGAGGGTTTCAGTAGCCAAAGCCAAAGCAGGACATCGAAAGGCCTGTACATATTGGATTTATAAAAATGTTTTTTCTGTAGATAGTGAAACCTATACTAAAGTAAAAAAATACATAATCCCCACTCTGTGCTGAAATATGTCACTGTCCTATTACAATCTTTATCTCCCTGCTTAAAGTCCTCCAGTAGGCAGAATCCTGTTTTCTAATCTGACTGAGTCACTGACTCAGTCTGTGACCTTGAGCTAATCACTTGACCTTCTCGTGAATCAGTCAAGCCAGCTGGAAAATTGGGTAAAAACATCACCACACTGAAAATCAGATGCTGCACCTAGGATGAGTTTTTCTTGGGAAAATAAACTGCAGAGAAGAAAATAAATTTATCCTGAACTCTAGGTTAGATGGCCAAACAAATAATTCACAGTGTTCATTCTGCAATGCATGATACTTGCCAAATAAATATCATGAAACTACAGAGAACTGACCATGTAATTAAATTGCTGTTACCTTGTAAGCATGAAATATTCACATAATACATTGGTCCTATATTTTTAAAGAAGTGGTATCAATTAACATTTTACATAATTTTTAATTTCTCCTTTCACTGTCTGAGACATCCTCATTGAAGTTTGGGGAACAGTTCATAGATTTAAAATAACAGATTATAAAGCCAGAAGGGACAGCTGTGATCATCTATTCTGACCTCTTGCATAACACAGGCCATAGAACTTCCCTCAATTAATCACTATTTGAACTAGATCATGTCTTTTAGAAAAACATCCAATCTTGATATTAAAATTGCCAGTGATGGAGAAGCCATCACATCCCTTGGTAAGATGTTCCAATAATTAATTATCTTCACTGTAAAACATTTGTGCCTTATTTCTATTCTGAATTTTTCTTGCTTCAACTTCCAAGCATTGGATCTTGTTATACATTGTGTGAAACTTTTGCAATGAAAATCAAAACAAGGTCAAACTCACCAGTAACAACCTAAACAGTCAGATCAGGCTGCAAAACAGAAAGGCTCGAACCAGTACAAATGATATCCATCCAAATCTACAGGACTGAGACCAACAGAGTTGTTCCTTCATCAGAAAAATCCTTGTATTCTATTTATGTAATATTTATTTAATGTCCAGTCTGTGGACATTAGATGAAGTATTATTTTGTTATTAATTTTGTCCTTTTCCATCTGTCAAAAGTTTATTTTCCCCTTCTGTTTTTAATAGAGATGGAATTATTTATATTATAGCTCCAGAGAAACAAACCTAATGTATTTTTATTAAATTTTGCATATGCATCCTGAGGTATGGTCAAGAGGGTATATTTATGAATAGTAATTACTAGGGCTGTCAAGCAATTAAAAATATTAATCATAATTAATTATGCTGTTAGTAATAGAATACCATTTATTTAAATATTTTGGTGGTTTCTACATGTTCAAATATATTGATTAAAATTACAACATAGAATACAGAGTGTACAGTGGTCACTTTATATTTATTTTGGATTACAAATATTTGCACTGTAAAAACAAAAGAAACAGTATTTTTAAATTCCCCCATTACAAGTGCTGTAGTGCATCTTTTTATCATGAAAGTTGAACTTACAAATGTAGAATTATGTACAAAAAAACCTGCATTCAAAAATAAAACAATGTAAAACTTTAGAGCCTACAAGTTCACTCAGTCCTACTTCTTGTTCAGCCAATTGCTCAGACAAACAAGTTTGTTTACATTTGCAGGAGATAATGCTGCCCCCTTCTTGTTTACAATGTCACCTGAAAGTGAGAACAGGCATTCACATGGCACTGTTGTGGCTGGCATCACAAGATATTTATGTGTCAGATGTGCTAAAGATTCATATGTCCCTTCATGCTTCAACCACCCTTCCAGAGGACATGTGTCCATGCTGATGATGGGTTCTGCTCGATAACAATCCAAAGCAATGAGGACCAATGCATTTTCATTTTCAACATCTGAGTCAGATGCCACCAGCAGAAGGTAAATTTTCTTTTTTGGTGCTTCAGGTTCTGTAATTTCTGCATCTGAGTGTTGCTCTTTTAAGACTTCTGAAAGCATGCTCCACACCTCATCCCTCTCAGATTTTGGAAGGCACTTCAGATTCTTAAACCTTGGGTCGAGTGCTGTATCAGCAATACAAATGAGAGAAACAGGATTACCCTTCAAACAGAAATTATGAACCTAGTCCACATACATATCTAATATTAACTGAGATCACAAATTATTTATTAAAAACAATGAGGAGTCCTTATGGCATCTTAGAGACTAACAAATTTATTTGGGCATAAGCTTTCATGAGCTAGAACCTACTTCATCAGATGCATGGAGTGGAAAATACACGAGCAGGTATAAATACATGAAAAGATGGGAGTTGCCTTACCACGCGTGAGGTCAGTCTAACGAGACAATTCCATTAACAGTAGGAGACCAAGGGAGGAAGAATAACTTTTGTAGTGGTAATGAGAGTGGCCCATTTCAAACAGTTGACAAGAAGACGTGAGTAACAGTAGGGGGAAATAAATTTGTTAGTCTCTGCGGTGCCACAAGGACTCCTCATTGTTTTTGCTGATACGGACTAACACAGCTACCATTCTGAAAATTCTTTATTAGAGTTTTCCTGCTGATCTTTCTACTCCTGGCCTTCAGGTGCAGAAATTCTATATACCCTTTGGACAGTCTGCCTGAGCACCCACTACTCTTGTTCAAGAGAAGGATCTACTCCCACTTAAAAGTGATGCACCCTATGACTTGAGTGTGAGCAGCATTGAACCCTGGAAGAAAAGCTTGAATGATGCTCAGCTTTTTGCAGGAGGTGAACTTCACAGGTCTGGACCCAAATGTGAACCCTAAGCTGTAGTTCAGAGCTGCTGTATATTGAGTCTCATTAGGAAAGTTAATACTGTACATGATAAAACTACTGTGTATTATTTTTTCCCTTCTTAAACATTAATAAAACACTTTTCACATGTCAGGTAACCTTTCTATAATTTTATTCCACCCTTCAGACATATTCACAAGAACCTAATAAACAGAAAAATGTAACTTTGACCTGAGTGACCAAAACCAATTTCAATCACTTAGATGCCTCAAGGAATCTTGCAGCCATCACGTGTGACCTTTAAGAATTAAAATGCTCTGTGAGTATTTTACCAATGGCTGCTTTCCTAATGTGTATACTATATATTCTGTGTGCATGGTGAGGTGATATGTACACAGCCAGTCATAACAACGTGGTTGTAGCTCTCTATTCTGGTCTGAGGGAAAAATTGAAAGGATAAAATTGTGGCTTTTGTGCACTGTAACAGGGTCTGCAGCCTCCCAAACATTCTCTCATGGCCCAAGGTCATTCTGAAGACATTCTGCCTCTGTTTTCTATTCCCATGGGGTTCTTCAGTAATTCACCCAGTTCATGTTAATTTAAAACATTCCCTTGCTGGGGTTCCATTTATTTAGTCTTGACACACTGGCCCTCCAGATTCCAACTCCAGTTCAGTGTCTCTCTCCTTGAGTCAGAGTTTGGCTTCCAGGATGCAATCCCAGTTCAGAGTCTCTCCCCCCATTGGTCAGAAGTCCACATCCTTTCTTCTCAGAGCTGGATTTGTTTTGTTTGCTCCCTGCAGGAGCCAGTCTCACTCACTGCAGCACTCACCTATACCAGCTTCCTCAAGCCAGCTACAACATTGCAAGCTTCTGTCCTGCCTGAGTCTCCCAGCTTTCTTAGCTGGAATATTACCAGCTCCCACTTGAGCTCCCTTCCCCAGGGAACTCCCCAGGACTCTCTCCTTTTCTCCTTTATCTCCCCAGGCCTAGCCTGAATTAATCACATGACCTCATTATTATCCACCATTATTATCACCAGGGCAGGTGAGCCAATCTTGTCAAAGCCAATCTTGTCAAATGGAGCTAAAGCCCCATTTATCTTAAAAAAGGCCAGCCACCTTTTTTTTCAGGTGGACATATTCTCTTCCAGTGCACTTCTTGAGTACAGGAAGTCCCAGTCTGCTCCATCCATTAGGATATGATTGGTTGCTCTCCACAATATACCAATGCTAATCTTTAGGCGGGTGATCGAAGCGAGTGAAGGGGCTATGACCACCTCCTCCTTGCCCTCCATTCAGCAACCTGTTCCCAAAAAGAGCAGTAGCAAGTAGTCCCTGCAGTCTCAAGCATACAAAACTCATGTGGTTTAGGTTTTCCTTAGAAACAGAATCGCTTGGTAAAATAAATAAATGAAGCTAAGTAAATAATTCACGACTAATTACGAATCTGACAGATTTAGTCTCTTTCTGCTGGGGGAACACTGAGAGCAATCACAATAGTTGCACATTTATTATTTGATATTGGGTAATTATTTTAACTCTATAGATTATTCACCAAGTTCTTTGCAAGAACTTGATATTCCATACCAGTATTTGATATCATATATTTGATATGTGCTAGTCATGTTCTGAGTGCTCATTCGATAAGATATTGAAGAATGTGTATAACTTTACACGTGCAAGTCATCCTACTAACTTTAAATAGGATCACTTGTGGACAAAAAGGTACACATGTGCCCAAATATCTTGCTGATTTGGGGTCTTGGTTCTGTGTGGTTGGTTAAGGTATGGGTTTGGTTTGCGATGTTTTTTAGAAACAAATAATGGAAAAACAGTGAACTGTATACAACTAATCTGCCTTTACCAGAATACAATGGAAAGGAAAGTCAAGTCACCAAGAAACAGGTAAAAGAAACACTTCAACGCAATATCAGTTTTTAAATGATGACCTTTTGTTGGCTTGTCACTACTAAAATAAAACATTGCACATTAGGACACTTTATTGCTGAAACACTTTGTTTCTGGTCTGATTTTACTGACTTTACTACTGTTAATGGATAGTGGGCAGACATCCACACTCATTCTCCTGGATCTTTCTGCATCATTCAACATTCTCAACCATGAGCTACTGCTGTCTCACTTGAGAACTGTGGCGGGGTATAGGGTAATGTGCGCAAATTATTTAAGTCCTTCATGGAAAGATGCAACCAATGAATAGTGATGGGAAACTGTATCTCCCTACTATAACTTTCACTGTTAGACTCCAACAAGAATCAATGATCTCTCTTGACTTTTTCAACACCTACATGCAACAACTCAATGAACTGGACAGACGACATGACCTTAAATTCCAGCAATATGCAGATGTCACACCTCTTCCTATCCTTTACCATATATAGCCACACCAGGACGGCCCAGTGTTTGGACGAGATCAGTTCATGGATGACAAACGGCTGCTTGAAACTGAACCAAGCAGGACAGAGATAATGCGGGTAGGTAGAATAAACCATTCTGAAGAGTTTGCAGCTATGATGCAGTTTCTTTTGATTGATGGTACACACCCATAATTGGTCAGTTCAGTCCACAGCTTAGGAGTGCTCCTGGATTCCTTGCTGACACTAATATCACACATAGTAGCATCTGCAAATAATACTTTCTACCACGTCTGGCTGGGTAGCTAGCTGATGATGACCTGCTTTTATCGCCTCTAGCTGGACTAGAGCAAAGCTATATATCTGGGCACAAAGCCTTCAGCACTTAGGAAACTCCAACTACTACAGAACTACTGCAGCACATCTCTTCAGCAACACAGGCTACTGAAAATGCATCGAACCTGTCCTCTTCTTCACAAACACTGACTTCCCATAGATTATTGAATCAAGTTCAGGGACTCAGTCCTTATCTTCAGAGTGTTCAATGACCGGGGCCCAAGGTATCTAAACGAATTAGTAAAGCTCCCAATGGAGACCCTGGTTGACAACTCTGCTCCTCTGACAAAATGGAACTCTCTACAATAAGGGTAAAGCTCACCTGTGCAGGACATAGAACTTTCTTGGGGGCCAGACTGAGATTGTGAATGAACTCGCTCAGGAACAAGGACTATCACACACCTCACCACCCTCAGCTCCAAGAGCAAGGCAGACATATAAGTGCATGTATAAAAAAAAATTCTCAAACAAAAAACTGCACTGCACACATTTCTCCCCCTGAGGAGAGGATAAGAGAACAAACTATGTGTGACAGATATTAGGGCTTGTCTCCACTTACCGGGGGCTCGACATGTGGTGATCAATCCAGCGGGGGGTTGATTTAGTGGGCCTACTGAAGACCCGCTAAATCGACCGCTGACCGCTCTCCCGCTGAGAAGCATAAGATAAGTTGACGGTTGATTTAGTGTGTCTCCCATTGACCCAGCACAGTGTAGACACCACAAAAGGTCGACCTAAGGTACGTTGACTCCAGCTATGTTATTCATGTAGCTGGAGTTGCGTAACTTAGGTCGACTGAGCCCTGTAATGTAGACCGGCCCTCAGTTACACTGCTTAATGTACTACTGGAAGACATTCAGATACTAGAGTGCTAAGTGTGGAATAAAAATCTATATAGAACAGAACATACTATACAGTTACCCAAGTTTCTAATTGTCTCACAATGCCTGAAAGAGATGATTCTGGAAATCTTCTGTGTAATGATGATTGGTCTCTTGCACAGTGGCTTTTGCTCACTGACTCCATTAATCTCCTAGTAAACAAAATAAAGGTAGATGAAGTGACAGCAGTTTCATACTTTCAATACAATTTTTTAAAAAATATATTAAAAAGTTACACACATTTTTAGGTGGTGTAAAGGTGTGATCCATCTTTGGCACCAATGCGCGAGTAAAACCATCTCACCATGCAAATGGACACAATGCCATAATAGTAAAGGAGATTGAATACAAGCAGCCACCTGTTCATACACTTACAACCAAACTCTATTCCCATTGAAGTCAATGGAAGTTTTATCACTGATGAGTAGGGGACCAGGATTTGTCACTAGCAGAGGGCTGGATTCTGCTTTCAGAACACAAGTATAAATCCAGAGTAACTCCATTCTCTTCAGTAGAGTTACTCCAGATTTATACTGTGATCAGTGAGAGGAGAATTTAGTCATGAAGGTTTATCTGGTAAGATCTCCAGTAAGGAAAAGACTGTCCATCTAGAACTTCAAAAGGGGTGATTGAAGAGATGTTGCATAGCAGGTACTGGCCAAAGTCAGACCTTTCTGAAAAACTGTTTTTGCTGTCCTGTACAGGGATATTTTTTAATGCATTGATCTAGGATTTGTGTTCTGTGTGAGGAAAGAGGTTCTGTAATGAAGTCACCTGAAGATGGCCCTTGTGGAAGTGAAAGGCTAATTTTTTATTATTATTTTTTTACTGGACTACTGTTTTTGTTAATGAGGCTGAAAGAGTAGGGAACCCTTGTTTCAAAACCTTGTCTGTGTGACTGATCTCTCAGACATGACTGTTAAATTCAACCCTTTAATTTGGGGCCTGTTCCCCCTTTGATGCAAATATGCAACACCCAGTAATGTAAATGAGAGTTCTGCACCTTCATAGAGGTTAGAGTAGCGACTTTAGTGATTTAGCATAGGGTCAAGGCAAGCTTGGTTGTAAAGAGCTGGAAACTTCATTAAAAGCTCTAACATTAAAAGGACAAAATCATTTTTGTATTGCGGTTTTCATCAATAAAATTTATGTTGGAGCTTATACAAAAGCTTATTCCCTTCACCAACCAGTGTCAGCATTATTAACAGTAATGTTTATGCGGGACAGGCTTACTGCGATGACAAATTATCTCATTTATAGTCGTGTCCAGAAGTTCCCTTGTTATAAAAGTTACAAATTATGCCAATTATTCATCACTTGCTTATAATACCTTCCTGACACACAATATAAATTTGTTCATAAAAATATGATTTCCTCCCCCTAGTCCTCCACATTTCATTCAGATGATGGTGGTGAGGGCCAGACTGAGGATAATGGCTATGAGTCCTAGGTTATTGAAGTTTCAAAGCGTTCATGCTGCAAGTACTGCATGAAATTAGAGCTGGATCTAAGTAATCTAGAAGATCTGCTTATTAAAATTTTATTGCTGAAT
Source organism: Caretta caretta (assembly GCF_965140235.1). Taxonomy (NCBI): domain Eukaryota; kingdom Metazoa; phylum Chordata; order Testudines; family Cheloniidae; genus Caretta; species Caretta caretta. Next base: position 35,728,924 of record NC_134208.1, read on the forward strand.
AAATCCATTCTGGGAGAGGGGCTGTGAGCCTGATTTTCAGAGGTGCTCAGCCCCTACAGTTCCTATTGAAGTCAGAGTTGTGGGTGCTTGGCTTGTCTGAAAATGAAACCTTGCTCCATGCTTCTTGATTAGTACACATACTTCTCTCTTTGCAAGTGCATTGGTCCACTTTTACAATGCTGGACAATTGTTTATCCCAAATGAACCGCATATCTACAACAGTTCCCCTTGCATGCAGGGAGTTAAGGGTGTACCAAGGAGGGCTACACACGTAGGGTGTTAAAAATGAAGAGTCACCTCTGTTCTCATCGGCAGTTTTCCTAACGAAATTTGGCATGCATAGCTGATAATCAACTAAGATTCACAAAAAAGTCAGCTACTGAAGTAGAACTTAGGTCTTGTCTCATAGAGGACTTTTATATGCTCCACTTCAAGTGTAAAGGCAAGTCCAGCATCCAGTGGCAGGGTAGTAAGGAGCTGAAGGTGTCCCCCTTATTTACTGTGCGGGCTATATAGACAGTGGGGAGGAGAGAGGGAGGAAAGCAGCCTCTACCAACCCACTTCCCCTGCTGCCTTGGAACCTGAGCAATTAGTAGTCAGTTAATGCACGAAGCCTTGGTGTCAAACTCCCACTACTGGCCAGCACAGCTTCGCTGGCAGATATATACCGACCCAGGTATGGAGATGGAGCAAGGTACATTACCCACTCCCCACCCTCCCACCCCCGGGAAGGGAGAGACAATCTGCTTCCTGGTTTGTGCCTGGGGCAGCATAATAACATGCTGCCCCATACACAGTGCTTGCAGCAAAGCCACCATTTAGCCATAGCCATCCTGTTTGGACTTGATTCTGCAAAGTGCCAAGCACTTCCTGTGTTATCAACAACCTGCACTTTTTAAGACTAGGCCCTTGGATGGCATATGATGAATTTTGAACTAAGCTGAATTTCCCAAATCCTAGTTGAATCAGTGCATTCAAAAAGGCACATTATCCCCAAGACAGAGTAAGGGCTATTAACAACGCAAAATTATGGGCCACATCCTTTGCTGTTAGAAATCAGCATAAGTGAGGATATGACCCTATATTAACCCATTAACAATAATTAAGGTTCCAATTCTGCTGTCCTTAGTGTGCACTACCTTACTGTGAGAGCCCCACAGGAGAACTAGTTGTCAAATAAGATACTACTTATTATGAGTAAAGTGGTAGAACTGGACCCTGAAATACTTAAAGCTAGAAATCTGCATCAGGACAAACACGTTCTTCCTACACCAAACCTGAGTAAATATGCTTAGTGTAAGGGTACACAATGGGAGGAGGACTTTTTACCCATCTGGCAATATATGATAGCCAAACTACTCCATATCTGCTACTGTAAACTCAGATTGCAGTAGCAAACATAGAGCAGTTCTGCTGTCATTCATTTGGTAGGTCAGCTTCTATAGAAGCTGCTTCTCCTGAGAAAAGGTGTGAGGTGTGGCCCGCGGGTTGACTTAGCCAAGTTGCCCAAACATTTCTGCATGGTTTTGTGGAAAGTATCTTGCAAAGCACAGCTCTGTGGCTTACAGAGGTTCCAGCATCATACCCACCATGTAATGGAACTGCACCAGTTCCATAGCCTGTTGGGTGTTACGCACTCTTGGGAGGAGGGGAGGCCAGGAATGTTGGGATTTAATTAGCTCGGCAGTGCACATACCCAATAAATAGTCAACTCAGTACAAAGTGACATATCATACACTGAAAAAAATATCTGGGGTGAAGATTTAAGACCTGGTTTCAAGACATGTTCTGTGCCTATAACAAAAAGAAAAGGAGTACTTGTGGCACATTAGAGACTAAACAATTTATTTGAGCATAAGCTTTCGTGAGCTACAGCTCACTTCAAATAAATTGGTTAGTCTCTAAGGTGCCACAAGTACTCCTTTTCTTTTTGTGAATACAGACTAACACGACTGTTACTCTGAAACCTGTGCCTATAACAGTAACTCCTATTGAAATGAATCGGATTTATGTGTGTGAAACACACTTCACACTCCCCAAGCAATTTCTTGAATTACTTGATATATTGTACAGTGTCAAAGGTTTTGATGGATTTAATGTGTATTTTGGTTATGTAACAAAAGTGTGTGCTTTAATGTCTTTTTGTAATATTTTGTATCTTGCATTTATCTGATGCCTTTCTTTTCAGGAGCACAAGGCATGTGTATAATTTTAAGCATGTAAACAGTTCCATTGCAAACATCTAGAAGATAATAAGGTGATAAGTAATAGTCAGCATGGATTTGTCAAGAACAAATGGTGTCAAACTAACCTGATAGCTTTCTTTGACAGGGTAACAAGCCTTGTGAATAGTGGGAGAGCAGTATACATGGTATATCTTGACTTTAGTAAAGTTTTTGATACTGTCTCATATGACCTTCTCATAAACAAACTAGGGAAATGCGACCTAGATGGAGCTACTATAAGGTGGGTGCAAAATTGGTTGGAAAACCATTCCCAGAGAGTAGTTATCAGTGGTTCACATTCATGCTTGAAGGACATAATGAGTGGGGTCCCACAGGGATCAGTTCTGGGTCCTGTTCTGTTCAATATCTTCATCAATTTAGATAATGTCATAGAGAGTACACTTACAAAGTTTGCAGATGATACCAAGCTGTGAGGGGTTGCAAGTGCTTTGGAGGATAAGATTAAAATTCAAAATAATCTGGACAAACTGGAGAAATGGGCTGAAGTCAATAGGATGAAATTCAATAAGGACAAATGCAAAGTACTCCATTTAGGAAGGAACAATCAGTTGTACACATACAAAATGGGAAATGACTGCCTAGGAAGGAGTACTACAGAAAGGGATTTGGTGGTCATAGTGGACCACAAGCTAAATATGAGTCAACAGTGTAATGCTGTTGCAGAAAAAGTGAACGACATTCTGGGATGTATTAGCAGGAGCGTTGTAAGCAAGACACGAGAAGTAATTCTTCCGCTCCACTCTGTGCTGATTAGGCCTCAGCTGGAGTATTGTGTCCAGTTTTGGGCACCTCAATTCATGAAGGATGTGGACAAATTGGAGACAGTCTAGAGAAGAGTGACAAAAATGAGTAAAGGTCTAGAAAACATGACCTATGAGGGAAGTCTGAAAAATTGGGTTGTTTATTCTGGAAAAGAGAAGCGTGAGAGGGGAGATGGTAACAGTTTTCAAGTATGTAAAAGGTTGTTACAGAGAGGAGGGAGAATTTTTTTTTCTTAACTTCTGAGCATAGGACAAGAAGCACTGGTCTTAAATTCAGCAAAAATAAAAGGTTACTTATGAACGATGATGCACTTCAGAGTAATTATATATGCAAATGATTTGATAATTACATCAAGTAGCTCCAAAAATAGTTTCATTTGCAGTTCCAGATCCCAGATGAAAGTCTGCTTTAGAATCCAGAAGTAATCAAGTATATATCTTCCACTTACAAAACACTGGTCTTTTATTGTCCACATACTTATAATATATACTTAGGTTGTCAGTAGAACTGAGCATATACTGAAAGGGAAGTGGATTGAACTGAAGAATTTATGGATCTAAAGGTAGAGGAGGCCTGGGATTATTTTAAATCAAAGCTGCAGAAGCTATCGGAAGCCTGCATCCCAAGAAAGGGGAAAAAATTCATAGGCAGGAGTTGTAGACCAAGCTGGATGAGCAAGCATCTCAGAGAGGTGATTAAGGAAAAGCAGAAAGCATACAGGGAGTGGAAGAAGGGGGGGATTAGCAAGGAAAGCTACCTTATTGAGGTCAGAACATGTAGGGATAAAATGAGACAGGCTAAAAGTCAAGTAGAGTTGGATCTTGCAAAGGGAATTAAAACCAATAGTAAAAGATTCTATAGCCATATAAATAAGAAGAAAACAAAGAAAGAAGAAGTGGGACCGCTAAACACTGGGGATGGAGTGGAGGTCAAGGATAATCTAGGCATGGCCCAATATCTAAACAAATACTTTGCCTCAGTCTTTAATAAGACTAAAGAGGATATTAGGGATAATGGTAGCATGACAAATGGGAATGAGGATATGGAGGTAGATATTACCATATCTGAGGTAGAAGCGAAACTCGAACAGCTTAATGGGATTAAATTGGGGGGCCCAGATAATCTTCATCCAAGAATATTAAAGGAATTGGCACATGAAATTGCAAGCCCATTAGCAAGAATTTTTAATGAATCTGTAAACTGAGGGGTTGTACCATATGATTGGAGAATTGCTAACATAGTTCCTATTTTTAAGAAAGGGAAAAAAAGTGATCCAGGTAACTATAGGCCTGTTAGTTTGACATCTGTAGTATGCAAGGTCTTGGAAAAAATTTCGAAGGAGAAGGTAGTTAAGGACATTGAAGTCAATGGTAGATGGGACAAAATACAACATGGCTTTACAAAAGGTAGATTGTGCCAAACCAACCTGATCTCCTTTTTTGAGAAAGTAACAGATTTTTTAGACAAAGGAAACGCAGTGGATCTAATTTACCTAGATTTCAGTAAGGCGTTTGATACCGTGCCACATGGGGAATTATTAGTTAAATTGGATAAGATGGGGATCAATATGAAAATTGAAAGGTGGATAAGGAATTGGTTAAAGGGGAGACTACAACGGGTCCTACTGAAAGGTGAACTGTCAGGCTGGAGGGAGGTTACCAGTGGAGTTCCTCAAGGATCGGTTTTGGGACCAATCTTATTTAATCTTTTTATTACTGACCTTGGCACAAAAAGTGGGAGTGTGCTAATAAAGTTTGCGGATGATACAAAGCTGGGAGGTATTGCCAATTTAGAAAAGGGCAGGGATATCCTACAGGAGGATCTGGATGACCTTGTAAACTGGAGTAATAGTAATAGGATGAAATTTAATAGTGAGAAGTGTAAGGTCATGCACTTAGGGATTAATAACAAGAATTTTAGTTATAAGCTGGGGACGCATCAATTAGAAGTAACGGAGGAGGAGAAGGACCTTGGAGTATTGGTTGATGATAGGATGACTATGCTCTGCCAATGTGATATGGCTGTGAAAAAAGCTAATGCGATCTTGGGATGCATCAGGAGAGGTATTTCCAGTAGGGAAATAAGGAGGTTTTAGTTCCGTTATACAAGGCACTGATGAGACCTCACCTGGAATATTGTGTGCAGTTCTGGTCTCCCATGTTTAAGAAGGATGAATTCAAACTGGAACAGGTACAGAGAAGGGCTACTAGGATGATCCGAGGAATGGAAAACTTGTCTTATGAAAGGAGACTCAAGGAGCTTGGCTTGTTTAGCCTAACTAAAAGAAGGTTGAGGGGAGATATCATAGAATCATAGAATATCAGGGTTGGAAGGGACCTCAGGAGGTCATCTAGTCCAACCCCCTGCTCAAAAGCAGGACCCATACCCAATTAAATCATCCCAGCCAGGGCTTTGTCAAGCCTGACCTTAAAAACTTCTAAGGAAGGAGATTCCACCACCTCCCTAGGCAACGCATTCCAGTGTTTCACCACCCTCCTAGTGAAAAAGTTTTTCCTAATATCCAACCTAAACCTCCCCCACTGCAACTTGAGACCATTACTCCTTGTCCTGTCCTCTTCCACCACTGAGAATAGTCTAGAACCATCCTCTCTGGAACCACCTCTCAGGTAGTTGAAAGCAGCTATCAAATCCCCCCTCATTCTTCTCTTCTGCAGACTAAACAATCCCAGTTCCCTCAGCCTCTCCTCATAACTCATGTGTTCCAGACCCCTAATCATTTTTGTTGCCCTTCGCTGGACTCTCTCCAATTTATCCACATCCTTCTTGTAGTGTGGGGCCCAAAACTGGACACAGTACTCCAGATGAGGCCTCACCAATGTCGAATAGAGGGGGACGATCACGTCCCTCGATCTGCTCACTATGCTCCTACTTATACATCCCAAAATGCCATTGGTTTTCTTGGCAACAAGGGCACACTGCTGGCTCATATCCAGCTTCTCATCCACTGTCACCCCTAGGTCCTTTTCCGCAGAACTGCTGCCTAGCCATTCGGTCCCTAGTCTGTAGCTGTGCATTGGGTTCTTCCGTCCTAAGTGCAGGACCCTGCAGTTATCCTTATTGAACCTCATCAGATTTCTTTTGGCCCAATCCTCCAATTTGTCTAGGTCCCTCTGTATCCTATCCCTGCCCTCCAGCGTATCTACCACTCCTCCCAGTTTAGTATATGATTGCTCTCTTTAAATATATCAGAGGGATAAATACTGGAGAGGGAGAGGAACTATTTAAGCTCAGTACCAATGTGGACACAAGAACAAATGGATATAAACTGGCCACCAGGAAGTTTAGACTTGAAATTAGACGAAGGTTTCTAACCATCAGAGGAGTGAAGTTCTGGAATAGCCTTCCAAGGGAAGCAGTGGGGGTAAAAGAGCTATCTGGCTTTAAGATTAAACTTGATAAGTTTATGACAGGTTTCAGAGTAGCAGCCATGTTAGTCTGTATTCTCAAAAAGAAAAGGAGTACTTGTGGCACCTTAGAGACTAACCAATTTATTTGAGCATAAGCTTTCGTGAGCTACAGCTCACTTCATCGAATGCATTCAGCGGAAAATACAGTGAGGAGATTTATATACACACAGAACATGAATCCCCTATAATGTCACGGCAAACCTGGTGGCTGAACTTTGTGACTTTGTCCTCACCCATAACTAGTTCACATTTGGGGAGAATGTATACCTTCAAATCAGTGGCACTGCTATAGGTACCCGCATGGCCCCACAGTATGCCAACATTTTATGGGTGACTTAGAACAACGCTTCCTCAGCTCTCGTCCCCTAATGCCCCTACTCTACTTGCGCTATATTGATGACATCTTCATCATCTGGACCCATGGAAAAGAAGCCCTTGAGGAATGCCACCATGATTTCAACAATTTCCAACCCACCATCAACCTCAGCCTGGACCAGTCCACACAAGAGATCCACTTCCTGGACACTACGGTGCTAATAAGCGATGGTCACATAAACACCATCCTATACCGGAAACCTACTTACCGCTATTCCTACCTACATGCCTCCAACTTTCACCCAGACCACACCATACGATCCATTGTCTACAGCCAAGCTCTACGATATAACCACATTTGTTCCAACCCCTCAGACAGAGACAAACGTCTACAAGATCTCTATCAAGCATTCTTACAACTACAATACCCACCTGCTGAAGTGACGAAACAGATTGACAGAGCCAGAAAAGTACCCAGAAGTCACCTACTACAGGACAGGCCCAACAAAGAAAATAACAGAACGTCACTAGCCATCACCTTCAGCTCCCAACTAAAACCTCTCCAACGCATCATCAAGGATCTACAACCTATCCTGAAGGACGACCCATCGCTCTCACAAATCTTGGGAGACAGGCCAGTCCTTGCCTACAGACAGCCTCACAACCTCACAAATTTTGGGAGACAGGACAGTCCTTTGCTTACAGACAGCCCCCCAACCTGAGGCAAATACTCACCAGCAACCACACACCACACCACAGAACCACTAACCCAGGAACCTATCCTTACAACAAAGCCCGTTGCCAACTGTGTCCACATATCTATTCAGGGGACACCATCATAGGGCCTAATCACATCAGCCACACTATCAGAGTCTTGTTCACCTGCACATCTACCAATGTGATATATGCCATCATGTGCCAGCAATGCCCCTCTGCCATGTACATTGGTCAAACTGGACAGTCTCTACGTAAAAGAATAAATGGACACAAATCAGATGTCAAGAATTATAACATTCATAAACCAGTCGGAGAACACTTCAATCTCTCTGGTCAGTCAATCTCTGACCTAAAAGTCGCTATATTACAACAAAAAGATTTCAAAAACAGACTCCAACGAGAGACTGATGAATTGGAATTAATTTGCAAACTGGATACAATTAACTTAGGCTTGAATAGAGACTGGGAGTGGATGAATCATTACACAAAGTAAAACTGTTTCCCCATGTTTATTCCCCCCCACCCACACTGTTCCTCAGACGTTCCTGTTAACTGCTGGAAATGGCCCACCTTGATTATCACTACAAAAGGTTTTCTCCCTCCCCCCCCCAACCCCCCACTCTCCTGCTGGTAATAGCTCATCTTAAGTGATCACTCTCCTTACAGTGTGTATGATAACACCCATTTTTTCATGTTCTGTGTGTAAATAAATCTCCTCACTGTATTTTCCACTGAATGCATCCGATGAAGTGAGCTGTAGCTCACGAAAGCTTATGCTCAAATAAATTGGTTAGTCTCTAAGGTGCCACAAGTACTCCTTTTTTTTTTTGATAAGTTTATGGAGGAGATGATATGATGGGATAACATGGTTTTGGTAATTAAATATTCATGGTAAATAGGCCCAATGGCCGGTGATGGAATATTAGATGGGGTGGGATCTGAGTTACCCAGGAAAGACTTTTCTGAAGTATCTGGCTGGTGAAACTTGCCCATATGCTCAGGGTTTAGCTGATCGCCATATTTGGGGTTGAGAAGGAATTTTCCTCCAGGGCAGATTGTAAGATGCCCTGGAGGTTTTTCGCCTTCCTTTGTAGCATGGGGCACGGGTCACTTGCTGGAGGATTCTCTGCTCCTTGAAGTCTTTAAACCACGATTTGAGGACTTCAATAGCTCAGACATAGGTGAGAGGTTTTTCGCAGGAGTGGTGGGTGAAATTCTGTGGCCTGCATTGTGCAGGAAGTCAGACTAGATGATCATAATGGTCCCTTCTGGCCTAAATATCTATGAATCTATGAATCAAATTTCCAGAAATATTCCTTCACATTTTAGGTCTAAATTTCCTTCTATCATGTTTTTCGCCTTTCTGTGTTGTATCCTTTCTCTTTGTTTCTATGTGATCACAAAAGTTTTACTAGCACAAATTTTAACAGAAAATACATTTTAAGATTTCTCACTTGAATATTCACAGAAAGTATATTTTAAATTCATTTTCTGTAAGTATCTACTGTAGAAACTTTATTATAAAATATATGATTATCCAATTAGGAAATATGATAATACCATATCTCTTATTTCAGAGTAGCAGCTGTGTTATTCTGTATCCGTAAAAAGAAAAGGAGTACTTGTGGCACCTTAGAGATGAACAAATTTATTAGAGCATAAGCTTTCGTGGGCTACAGCTCACTTCATCGGATGCATTCAGTGGAAAATACAGTGTGGACCCCACTGTATTTTCCACTGAATGCATCCGATGAAGTGAGCTGTAGCTCACGAAAGCTTATGCTCAAATAAATTTGTTAGTCTCTAAGGTGCACAAGTACTCCTTTACTTTTTACATATCTCTTATGTAACCAATCACAACAAGGCAACACAGTTTGAATTTTATATTTCAAATAGCAAGCCACAAAGTTAAACAAAAATTGAGAAACATCTTTTAGGACATTTTGAAATATGAAATAAATTTGAGAGAATCATCAGCTATTCACATATTCCACAAACAGAAAAAGAGGTGATGTTTGTCATTTAAGTTATTTGTTATTAATTATTCACTCAGGTATAATTGTTAGTAGTCATCATTGGCTTAGTAAGTTATTAGAATTATATCTGTTCATTGTGAAAGACAGATTTTTTATCTAGTTTCAAAGCTTAATTGTCAAATTTGGAGGGAAAAAATTGCTAAATTTAAATGAATACAACACTGCAATATGTTAGTCTCTAAAATAAATGTGAACCATTTGGTGTTTTAAAAAAGAAATCATTTGAAACATTCTGGATATTTAACTTTGAAAATTAGCAACTGTGTATGTTTCCCTAAGGGAAGAGGTTCAAAAATACTCTTTTGATTCTTGCACCCATGATCAATCACAGATGGGGTCATCAATTAGTAACCTGATCAGGTGGTTACATATCTGAATTCTATCATCTGCACCCACAAGACTTAATCTGCAATTGCCTGTGAGTGCACAATTACTGAACAACATTAAATGGTGCAGAGGCATTGTGTTGGGCCTCTATACAGAACTGAACTGCACACTTGGTGTAGGGTGTTAAGCATGATCTCCAGAATGGATTTATTTCTTCATAGAGTGGATAGTAAGAGCAGATAGAGTGAAGAATTACACATGGACTTCAAAAAAGATCTCAATACATTATCAATGAAAGATTTGTGTATTAATTTGTAATGGTAAAATACTCAAAGGGTTAAAAACAATTGGTCTTTTAAGAGAAGTTCCACATGGGCAACTTTTAAGTAAATAAAAGGAAGGAAGATAGACAGATGACAGACAGATAAACATCATATAGCTGTATCATACATCCCCTGATTAATATCTAAATTAGATGATGTAATTGCATTTTTGTGATTATTTTCATCTTGTACTTTCTAAAATTGTATTTCAAAGCCAACATTCTTGATAAATTGAACAGCAAAAACATTATGTAGACTAACTCAGTAGCCTATGTGCTTGAGTAAAACTATTAGACCAAAAATTCAACAATAATTCCATCAGACATTTTGTCAAACCTCCAAATTATCTCCAAAATTGTAACTTGTAAATAAATATGTATGCCTCTATCTAGAGGCTTCTGAAAATGACATTTCAACTATTTTTATGATTTTATTAATGTTTAGTTCATGTTTTACTGCTGTCTTTGGAGGTCTGTATTCCAAATAAATGTACTGTATTCACTAGGAAAGTAAAAGCAATTTCTTTTTATTATGACTTTCAGGAAGGCCTTGCCCAGCACCACAGACAATGTCTTAAAAAATCACTGTAGCTCACATTCAAGGTCCTGTTGTGTGTTGTTCTTTACAAAACGAGTTATAAAGCAATGAAGGTATTGTGCTTTTTCCAACTTCATTTCATGGCTTCATATTAGTATGTGTCTCAATTTTTACAGGTCATTATGAGACTCAGGAGGTATGCTTGTTTGTTTGTTTCTGTTTTACTTTTACAGTGAAATGCTGGGTTACACTTCTCTTAAACACATTTCAGTTATTCCTAGTTATTCCAGTACAGGTTTAAGTCACTTGCTCACTCGCTCGCTCTTTTTTCTTTTTTTTTCTTTTTTTTTTTGGTTAAGGCTCATATTGTCTAAGGCTCAGAGAAGTATGTAAGCATCATGACTGAAAAGCTTTTCAAATTAGAAGGGATTTGCAGGGATCAAACAATCCGGAGTAGAACACGAAGCTATTCTGATAAATGAGGCTTCGGTAAATGGCCTGTTGCTTCATGTATTCATGTGTTTATTTTCTTTGTCCCCTAAAGAACTGCAATGTCTCTGGTTGACTAGTCCTCCATTACTGGAGAATAAGCTAATTGATCAACCTGAGAAAGATCATTATGCTGGCAAACAACCAGAAAAAAATGTAATCGGAAGATGGGAATTAATTGGAAAAATCTGTATGGCAGTTTCATTATGGACTTCTTTTTCTAAAAAAAAGCCATCAATACTCTCATGAAGTGCATTTATTCTAATATGGTTGGCAGTAACTTCAGCTACGAAACAATATTTTATATTAATGGTAATGTACTTTGCAATGGTGGCAAAATAAGAGTTGATATTATTTTTATGATGTCTTCATTAGGTAACCGTATGTGTTGACATCAGTATGGAAATAAAAAGCAGCAAAGTAATGTTGATCGACTGTTTTATATGAATGTCATGCTGCACTTATGCAAAGGAACATTAATGCCAATGCCAAAAAATACATTGGATATAATATCAATATTGATGTTCCTGTGAACTCCATTTCTTATTCATTTTGTAAATGGTATGCTCCGAAAAATAAAACACTATTTACAGTGAAGCCATATGAATAAAAAGAAAAAAATAATGATGTGAGAATAAGTGCCCAATTGTAACTATGGTAACGTTATAGAGGGAATAATTCACAGCATTTAATATACTTGATGAATTTAGCCTCTTTTTCTGCTTCTGAAATGGATGCTAGCAGATATCTTTTGAAGAGGAAATTGCAATCTGTTATCCACATTTAACGGATAACTACTTTTTGTACTGCATGGTCACTGAAAGTTTGCTAGATTTGATGTTTGATACCAGGGAAGGCAAGTCCAAGAAGCGGCCAGGGATATATTGAGTGTGTTTTTACCTGAGAAAGAGGCAGGAGGACATAGACCCATTGTGGTGATACAGTAGGTCTTCAGACCAGAATTTGGGGCAGCTAGGGATTGAGAAAACCTGGTTTGAGGCAGAGGGGATAATGTGTACTATAGCTGGTTATTTAGGTGTGGCAGCAGGTAAGCCAGCCAGCAGCCCACTAACCATACACAAAACCAGTCTGATTCTTAATATCAGTACCCTAATATCTATTCATGCCCTGCCGGTGCCAAGGAGTGAAAATTAAGGCATTCAGCAGGGGAATCACGCCTGGGATAGAGCAAACAAATATTGTGAAACTTGCAATAAAATCACAAGAGCTGGGAACCCTAAAAATGAACTGTAATGGTTAGCTGTGGTTGGCCACCTAAGTCACAACGTACTGTTTTTGCTCAATGACCAGCTAAGCATCTCTCTGACATGGCCCAATCCAGCTCCCCCAGAAGTTCACAGAAAGATTCCTTTTATCTTTAGTGGAGATTGAATCGGATTGGAGTGCTTGTACCTTTCCCTATCTGTCACACAGGTTTTGCTAGAGGCATCCCTCCTAGAAAAAAATCAGCAACTGGGTGCAGATTTCTTGGCTTCTAACTGGGTATAGAGTTTAAATTTAATTTTCTCTGTGTGTGTGTGGCCTTAGATGCAAAATGTATGGTTAGATTATTGGGAAAGTACAGGAAGTACCCGCTCCATGGACCTCATTCATGCCTGGCAGCTCCAATGGTTAATGTGCATGGGGATTGGGAATGGCATGGCCTCTCCCTTAAACAGTCTCTATTTCACCTCCTTTTGTATAGCCTGGGCCTGCACCCACGTTGCACCAACCAGCACAACAGCAAAGCCCCCTGGAGAGAGCATCCCACCAAAGGACAGTTCAGCTTGACACTGAGTTTTCTCGTCTGCCCCTCAACCACATGCACTGGGGACTTGAGAAGAGATTCTGCCTCTATGAGCTCCCCTGAAACAGCATGTCTCTGTACTGCCCCCAGTGCCATATGCCAGTACCTTAAATAATGCAATTTGGCCCTTCTGAGGGTTAAGTTAGTAACAAGATACGATTTTATATGGTTCTTTTAGCATCATAAGCTAAACTATTAATATCTTCCAGTGTTGTTAAAAGAGGTTCTCAGATGTGGCTAGGGCTGATATATTTTACTATTCATGAAAAGGGCTGTTTGTTATTAAAGTAAAACTACTTGGCTATATCCATCAAGACATTTATTTTCTATCTTAGGCTGCTATTGATCTGCAGAAATCACAGCTTAGTTAGGTGGCAATCTTGATCAAGAGATACTCAGCCTGATTGAGAAGTAGTAGTTCACATGCATCAAAATCTCAAGTAAACTGACTGTTCCATTTTTGGTTTTCATGACCCTATAGGTATATCTTCTCACATTAGAGCCCCTAAATTCTCTTTGAGAACCATCACAGATATGCCACTGAATGATCCAAAATTAGATTCCAAAATATAATCTATGCCCTTTAGTCTTCTTCATAAGTCTGTATGGTTTCTATTAAAGTTCTGCATGAGACAAGACACCATTTTCAAAAGCAGCAAAGGGATTTAGGAGCACAAGTTCCATTGAAATCTCCTACATAAGGTCCAATCCAGCAAAGCACTTATGCACACACTTAACTTTGAGCATATGCGTAAGTGCCTTGCTGGATCAGGAACTCCTCTCGCTTTGTATTGAAATGACTGAAACTGACCAAGCTCCAACCTGAGCCACAACTTCAAAGTGCTATCTACTTTTATAGTACTAACACAAGCCCCACCAATCCAAGTCTATTAATCCAGGCTGGGAGGCTGTGTAGACATACCTTTTAAAGCTAGAAAAGACCATTGTGATCATCCAGTTGACTGCCTGCATAACAAGGCCAGAGAACCTGACCCAATACTTTCTGCATCGAGCCCATAACTTCTGTTTGAACTATAACATGTCTTTTAGAAAGACATCCAGTATTGTTTTAAAGACTGCAAGTGACAGAGAATCCACCTTTTTCCAGGGGTTAATTACCCTCACTATTACAAATTTGCACCTTATTCCTAATTTGAATTTGTCTAGGTTCAGCATCTGATTTAATAGGTTAATCTTTTCTCTTTTATACATTAGGACTAATAATTGAGCATAAGAATTTAAAGACAAATACAATGTGATTTTTAATAAATTTTTGCATTAAGCTGAATCTTTTAAACTCAGTTTTTCAATGTATAAAATATAAATATAAATGGAGCTAAATAAAATCCATCAATTATTTTTTCTTGTCAGGATCTCCCACAAAAGACAGTTTTGTTTAATTCCTCCTGTTTCACTATTAATGAGGCAGCCAGTTTATCAGTATAGCATTAAGTGATTTTGTTTTTTTAGTTCCATATTCCACCCCCCCACACACACACACTCTTCATTCTGAGCATTTACAATGCTGGGAGAAATGTAGGATATCAGTGCTCATTAGCCAAATAATTCCCTATGTCTGGTAGAAGTGTTGTTTATTTGCATGTTCACCTGGATCATCTGAATGTCTCAGACGACATCTGAAACACTAGGCTAGGAGAGTTTATAATCAATAAAACTAATTTCTGCATAGATTTCGGAGTCGAGGTATGTATCCAAGTTTTGAGAAATGGGAAAATAGTAACAGTGAAAAAAAATCCCAAATAGTTTTTTTCCTGTAAAATATGTGGCACATACAGAACACATGTACAGGGGTATGAGGTAAAGGTTTTGTCAGCCTTCATTTGGGATGGCCTGCACAAGTCATTTATGTCTTCACCTCTAGTAAAGGATGTGGCCCTCCCCGATCTCATGCTGATAACACCTTAAAACCATCCACAGCATTCCATTATGTGCTCTTCTCTCTTTCTGTATCTTTCCACTTTTCACTGAAAAAAAAAAGTTAGGTTTGAGGGAGAATTTGAAAGGGGATGGGGAAGGTGCAGTGCATACAGCCGGAGGGAAATCCAGATACAGGAAATACATGAAAAGAGGCCTGGAGCTGTGAGTGGGAGACACAGAAGAGGTGAACATCAAGGCCAGTGGAATTGGTGGAACATAGGGTACAGGATGGAGTGTAGAAGGAAACCCGACAAGAGATATCGGGAGAATGCAAAGTTGTGCAGACTTTAGCCTTGTTGTGGAGAAGCAAAGGTGTGGAGAGGTATTAGAGCTCTATGCACTTTTCAACAAAATGGAAATTTTTGTGAAAAATATCCATTTGTGTGTCAATTTTTGAGGGTTTTCATCTTAAACTGGAAATATTCTTTTTTTAAATATCATGAAAATGAAATATTTTCTTTTTTCAAAAATTTCACAGGAAACAATTAATTTCCCAGCCCGCTCTCGTATTTATACTGTGTTCATCATTTGGCACATAAGTATGTAACAAGATTACATGAATCCTAGCGGATGGTCTCTCACAGGTCCCTCAGCTTTTTTCTCCATAACTGCTGGAAGAGGAGGGAGGCTGTTTCCTGATTTATTTGGTTCCTCCCTCCCCACCTCTGTTGATCTAATTATAGGAATGATACATTCTGGCCAAGAGATGAGCTTTGCATTTTGTCCTGAAGGCTGTCAGGTTGTATCATGCCTGGGCCAGCAGCCAAGGTGGGTTTGTCTCTGGCTTTCACACATCTCACCCTGATCCCTGAATGTTCTACTGCCTGTGAAGATTGACTAGAATTCCTCCTGGAGGCTTCTGGGTATGCGAGTTGGAGCAGTAGCTCCAACATTCTGCTAAGGGGTGTAGCATACCTGACCAGCTCTACTGGCTGATGAGGAAGGGATGGGTCTATTAGAAGGGGTCAGGCTCACCATCAGTCAGTGCATAATCCAATTCTATTCAAGTAGCTTTCGTCATGAGGATGCTAACAGAAAGCAGGACTTAGCTTCCCCAACAGGACTGGGCGGGGGTGTAAAAGGGAGCAGGTTGTTTGCACATTCTCTCCCACTCTTTCTTATGCATCAATGCTGAGCTAAGCACATTGGCGCTCTAAGGCTTCAATCCTGCCAGTTGTTCTGCATGAGAAGACCCCTGCACCCAGGTATAGCCCCAGTGAAGTTACTGGGGCTTTTCATGGGTGTGCTGAACAAATTCCAGGTTCAGGGCCTTGGTCTGAGACAGAAGCTATGTCTCTTGCCTATTTTTGGCTCTGCTTTCAATTAAAAATTTCCCCCTCTTCCCCGATAAGGCACTTTGTAAAATCCTGCACGGACCACTGAATGTCAAAAGATATATTTAATTTAACTAACATAAGAGATTTTCAATTTATTTTAATAAAGCAGCAGTCTATTTACTGGTTTTATTAGTGACTAAGCTCTTGGCTAGTTTAAGGAAAGACTGTAAAAATTGATTGACCTAAATTCTCTGCAAGACAGATTTTTCATTCTTCCTTTTTCGTGTGTGCATAAGGCTTCAGAGGGTTTTTCATTCCACACACTGAATAGTAGTTATAGATTCAATTAAATGTACTGCAAATATATTATGCTTTCTGCACCTGCACCACTGAATTCCCCCTACTGTGAGAGAATCTTCTTTACTCAGGATGGCTTGGATTTCTGGTAACTAGGCAGCTAATTTCTTGGAGGTAGACAGCTACGATGAAGAAAAAGATTACCAGAGTATTCCTTTGTGCTTTAAAAATAGCATGTGAAGGTTTGTTGTTTTCCTCTGTACATGGGAACCATGTTAAAGAGCTTTCATAGTAAACAACTGACATTCTCAGGTGTCATTGGTTCCAGAACTGCTACTATATTATATCTTCTGTAACAATGTTGAAACTCACAAACCTAGATTTACATTAAAACACCAAATAAAAGCCCCCTGTGAGTGGATTAACATATCAGGACAGTTGGCTGATGCATATCAAAAAGTTCCTGAATTATATATATCCCCCAGTGCCCTTACCCTTAGAAAAAAAAAAGTACTTACAGTTCATTGACTGGGACAGAATAAGTGAAATAGGACAGCTTCACTGGGTGATTGGTAGAAGAGTGTTATGCAGTTAGAGGAAATGGATTGTTGATAGCATTCTGCTTTAAAGTTCAATAAATTCCTCCCCAGAGCAAAAAATGGCGTTACAAAATAATGGATTGTTCAGTTGGTGGACTGCCATGGCTGTATTTAATATGGTGGACACCTTTATAAAATGGTCACTAGTCATAGGTTTATATAAAAAAGGAAAATATAGGCCTTCATTTAAAAGGACATATGCTTTCTAGATGGCAGTGGAAAACAACTGTAAATACCCCTGGCTTAAAAAGATTGCTTAAAGGTGCAGCATACTGGTTCTTTTTTTAAAAAAAAAAAAAAGCAATGAAACCTTAGAACAATTTAAACAAGACACCAGAGAGAGAATTTGATTAGAACTGATAAAGCATTTAAAATTCAGCATTCAACAGTTTCCCTGATCCATTATGGAGATGCTGATCATTATGCCATAGTTAAGGCTGAGGGTTTTTTTTGTTTTTGTTTTTACACTTAAAGCATGGATTCAACCTTTTTGTTTTGTATGAAGAATACAGCACATCCTGCTCAAGTTTAAAGCACCTACTGTTGGACTACTGAACAAATTTCCTGATAACTTACAGGTAAAAATTATTTAAGGTTGATATCTTCAAATTATTAGAAATACTGCATGATAGCATTCTCTTTAGAGTTCTTATTCAGTTCTTGTGTATGATATTTTCAATACTTTAAAAAAAACCCAGAAATTCCGAGACAAAAACTACATTAAAATGCAGTTCAATTACTGATTTATATTCCAAACTTTAGGAGTAAAATCACTACAGGGATATTATAATGATTCTAAAACCAAGCACTGCAAACCTAGGAAATTCACAATTATAGTTACAGTTAAAGGAAATCCAAAGATGTTATGGTAAGAAATGCACAGTAATGGTACCTCAACACCCTTACTTTTGTCCTGTAAGGTGTGACGAAGTGGGACTGTTCTTAATGTTTCCTCTGAATAGTGTGGGGGTGCCTCAGTTTCCCCTATGCAGTTCTTAAGTATCTAGGGGGTGGAGTAAGGGTGTATGATCATTGCAGAGCCCTAGAGGGCAGGTGTGTGAAGGGGTCTGGACACAGAGAATGGCCGACACCCTGTTTCCTGGCAACTGATGGCCTGGGCCCTTCCCCCCCTGCAAGGTGAGAGCTGAAGGGTTGGAGAACAAAGGAATCAGGTGACCTCCTGGCCCGGGAAAGGAACAAAGCCCAGAGGAGGAGGGGCTGGAGGGGGTTTTCAGTTTGGGGCTGGCTGGGACATGGAGTGAAGTGCAGACGTGGTTGTCTGGCTCACTGCCCCCCAGAATGGACCCAGCTGAGGGGTCCCGTTCTCTGCACCTGCAAGCTCTGTTTTAGACCATGTTCCTGTCGTCTAATAAACCTTCTGTTTTACTGGCTGGCTGAGAGTCACGTCTGACTGCGAAGTTGGGGTGCAGGACCCTCTGGCTTCCCCAGGACCCCGCCTGAGCGGACTCGCTGTGGGAAGCACACGGAGAGGCAGAGGATGCTGAATGCTCCGAGGTCAGACCCAGGAAGGTGGAAGCTGTGTGAGCTGTGTGTCCTGAAGACAGGCTGCTCACAGAAAGGCGACTACCCCAGAGTCCTGACTGGCTTCATGGGGAGCAGTTCCAGAGCATCGCCCAGGGACTCCGTGACAACTGGTGGCAGCGGTGGGATGTACTGCACCCCGTGGATGGTGCTTCCTGCAGTAAGTGACTGGGGAGCAGTAACACGAAGGGGGATTGCCGAGGACCAGGCCTGCTGAAGGCTCAGAGAGGAGCGGTTTCGGGGGGCGGTTAACCCCTGGGAGTGTGTGACCAGCGAGAAGGATTGTGCAGTAACAGGGTTCCCCTGGGGACTGCAGCGAGCAGTCCAAGGGGCGGAGGAGTCTGCAGCTCGACCCTGGCAAAGAGGTGGTGACCTCGAGAAGGGCTGGCACACTAGGGGTTCTCCCTGGAAACCGTGGGGAGCTGAGAACACACGGGCCTGTGAGTCCACAACAACTTGGGAGGAGCGGAGTGATGGCCTGTCACCGTCTCCTTAAGAAGGACATTGTAACCCTGTGCAAAAAGAGAGGGTTGAGCGTTGGAAAGTTCACCAAAGCAGAGTTAATCGTGCAGCTGGAGGAGGATGACCGCTCTAAGGAACAGATTCCTGACCCCAACTGGGGCTATAGCAGGATCTGGGAGCAGCTGAAGCGGGAGCCAGGCATCGCCAAGACTCCTGTCCCCGACCAGACGAGGGTCTTCACGATCGGGTTCCCCATCGGGGGATCGAGACGGACGGGATTGGAGCTGAGTCTGAGAGAGCAAGAGGACTGTGGGAGACAGCGAGAGCCCGAGAAAGAGCTGCAGAAGCAGCAGCAGCATGAACTGGCGGTGGGGGAGCGGAGAGGCCTAGGGGACCCCTCAGGGGTGAGTGGGGATAGACCCCGGGGGGCCAGTTCCGCAGGGAACCTCGAGACTAAATTGCTGCCCCTGGTTAAGGGGGGGGGGTGTGGATGCCCACCTCACTGCCTTTGAGCAGGCTGGAGATCTGAACCAGGGGGACCCTGCGGAAAAGCCCCGGTGTCTAGCTCCCTTGCTGGGTCCCAAGGCCACAGACTCCATCAGCCAGATGGGTGGGGAGGTGGACAGGCTCCCACTCCTGACCCCAACCTATATGTCTGTGTGGAGTTCCCTGGGGTCAGGCCCCTCGGACCCCCAGTGGGAGCAGAAGGTGATGGTCAATGGGGAGACATTCTTGGGGTGGCCAAAGGGCATGGGCTGCATAAACCTTCCCACATGCGGCCTGCGAGTGCTATCGACCACCCCTGACCTAAGGGAGGGCGTGAAACTGGAAGGGCCTGGTGTAACTCCTACCAAGGAATGGGAGAGATGCTGGGGCATCCATGGGAACGTTGGTGGCTTCGAACTTCCCCAGGTCACCGGCTAAAGTGACCCCGCTCAGTTCGATCTCGAAGGGGGGAGAGATGTGACGAAGTGGGACTGTTCTTAATGTTTCCTCTGAATAGTGTGGGGGTGCCTCAGTTTCCCCTATGCAGTTCTTAAGTATCTAGGGGGTGGAGTAAGGGTGTATGATCATTGCAGAGCCCTAGAGGGCAGGTGTGTGAAGGGGTCTGGACACAGAGAATGGCCGACACCCTGTTTCCTGGCAACTGATGGCCTGGGCCCTTCCCCCCCTGCAAGGTGAGAGCTGAAGGGTTGGAGAACAAAGGAATCAGGTGACCTCCTGGCCCGGGAAAGGAACAAAGCCCAGAGGAGGAGGGGCTGGAGGGGGTTTTCAGTTTGGGGCTGGCTGGGACATGGAGTGAAGTGCAGACGTGGTTGTCTGGCTCACTGCCCCCCAGAATGGACCCAGCTGAGGGGTCCCGTTCTCTGCACCTGCAAGCTCTGTTTTAGACCATGTTCCTGTCGTCTAATAAACCTTCTGTTTTACTGGCTGGCTGAGAGTCACGTCTGACTGCGAAGTTGGGGTGCAGGACCCTCTGGCTTCCCCAGGACCCCGCCTGAGCGGACTCGCTGTGGGAAGCACACGGAGAGGCAGAGGATGCTGAATGCTCCGAGGTCAGACCCAGGAAGGTGGAAGCTGTGTGAGCTGTGTGTCCTGAAGACAGGCTGCTCACAGAAAGGCGACTACCCCAGAGTCCTGACTGGCTTCATGGGGAGCAGTTCCAGAGCATCGCCCAGGGACTCCGTGACAACTGGTGGCAGCGGTGGGATGTACTGCACCCCGTGGATGGTGCTTCCTGCAGTAAGTGACTGGGGAGCAGTAACACGAAGGGGGATTGCCGAGGACCAGGCCTGCTGAAGGCTCAGAGAGGAGCGGTTTCGGGGGGCGGTTAACCCCTGGGAGTGTGTGACCAGCGAGAAGGATTGTGCAGTAACAGGGTTCCCCTGGGGACTGCAGCGAGCAGTCCAAGGGGCGGAGGAGTCTGCAGCTCGACCCTGGCAAAGAGGTGGTGACCTCGAGAAGGGCTGGCACACTAGGGGTTCTCCCTGGAAACCGTGGGGAGCTGAGAACACACGGGCCTGTGAGTCCACAACAACTTGGGAGGAGCGGAGTGATGGCCTGTCACCGTCTCCTTAAGAAGGACATTGTAACCCTGTGCAAAAAGAGAGGGTTGAGCGTTGGAAAGTTCACCAAAGCAGAGTTAATCGTGCAGCTGGAGGAGGATGACCGCTCTAAGGAACAGATTCCTGACCCCAACTGGGGCTATAGCAGGATCTGGGAGCAGCTGAAGCGGGAGCCAGGCATCGCCAAGACTCCTGTCCCCGACCAGACGAGGGTCTTCACGATCGGGTTCCCCATCGGGGGATCGAGACGGACGGGATTGGAGCTGAGTCTGAGAGAGCAAGAGGACTGTGGGAGACAGCGAGAGCCCGAGAAAGAGCTGCAGAAGCAGCAGCAGCATGAACTGGCGGTGGGGGAGCGGAGAGGCCTAGGGGACCCCTCAGGGGTGAGTGGGGATAGACCCCGGGGGGCCAGTTCCGCAGGGAACCTCGAGACTAAATTGCTGCCCCTGGTTAAGGGGGGGGGGTGTGGATGCCCACCTCACTGCCTTTGAGCAGGCTGGAGATCTGAACCAGGGGGACCCTGCGGAAAAGCCCCGGTGTCTAGCTCCCTTGCTGGGTCCCAAGGCCACAGACTCCATCAGCCAGATGGGTGGGGAGGTGGACAGGCTCCCACTCCTGACCCCAACCTATATGTCTGTGTGGAGTTCCCTGGGGTCAGGCCCCTCGGACCCCCAGTGGGAGCAGAAGGTGATGGTCAATGGGGAGACATTCTTGGGGTGGCCAAAGGGCATGGGCTGCATAAACCTTCCCACATGCGGCCTGCGAGTGCTATCGACCACCCCTGACCTAAGGGAGGGCGTGAAACTGGAAGGGCCTGGTGTAACTCCTACCAAGGAATGGGAGAGATGCTGGGGCATCCATGGGAACGTTGGTGGCTTCGAACTTCCCCAGGTCACCGGCTAAAGTGACCCCGCTCAGTTCGATCTCGAAGGGGGGAGAGATGTGACGAAGTGGGACTGTTCTTAATGTTTCCTCTG
The DNA here is from genome assembly GCF_965140235.1 of Caretta caretta. Lineage (NCBI taxonomy): Eukaryota > Metazoa > Chordata > Testudines > Cheloniidae > Caretta > Caretta caretta. The sequence goes on from NC_134208.1 coordinate 35,751,069, forward strand.
AATAGTGTGGGGGTGCCTCAGTTTCCCCTATGCAGTTCTTAAGTATCTAGGGGGTGGAGTAAGGGTGTATGATCATTGCAGAGCCCTAGAGGGCAGGTGTGTGAAGGGGTCTGGACACAGAGAATGGCCGACACCCTGTTTCCTGGCAACTGATGGCCTGGGCCCTTCCCCCCCTGCAAGGTGAGAGCTGAAGGGTTGGAGAACAAAGGAATCAGGTGACCTCCTGGCCCGGGAAAGGAACAAAGCCCAGAGGAGGAGGGGCTGGAGGGGGTTTTCAGTTTGGGGCTGGCTGGGACATGGAGTGAAGTGCAGACGTGGTTGTCTGGCTCACTGCCCCCCAGAATGGACCCAGCTGAGGGGTCCCGTTCTCTGCACCTGCAAGCTCTGTTTTAGACCATGTTCCTGTCGTCTAATAAACCTTCTGTTTTACTGGCTGGCTGAGAGTCACGTCTGACTGCGAAGTTGGGGTGCAGGACCCTCTGGCTTCCCCAGGACCCCGCCTGAGCGGACTCGCTGTGGGAAGCACACGGAGAGGCAGAGGATGCTGAATGCTCCGAGGTCAGACCCAGGAAGGTGGAAGCTGTGTGAGCTGTGTGTCCTGAAGACAGGCTGCTCACAGAAAGGCGACTACCCCAGAGTCCTGACTGGCTTCATGGGGAGCAGTTCCAGAGCATCGCCCAGGGACTCCGTGACATAAGGACACAATGAAAGGGGGTGAGGGGGGGAAAAGATCTAATTTCTCTTTAATAAACAGTTTAATCTAACTTGGGACCACTACACTAAAATGACAATTTTAATAAGATGATTATAGCACAGTGTCCCAAAGGGACAGAGTTAAGGTTGTTTAGGTGTCTTAATTGTACATTTCCTACCATAACATCTTTGGATTTCTTTTAAGTGTGTAACCTAACTGGGTTTTCTCATTGTTGGTTTTATGATAATTACAACATTCCTGTAAGGTTCTTACCCTTAAATTACTGATATGTAGTCTAAACCACTGCTTCTCAAGCTATCTGATGTGGGGGACCGGCAATTTTTTTTCCAGTGTGCGCGCTGACCAGCAGCTGATGGCTCACGGACCGGCACCAGTCCACAGACCACCACTTTGAGTAGCATTGGTCTAAACCATTACTCCATTTTAATAGGTTTATTTTTTGTCCAGGAATAAAATAATTAATGAACCAAAAGTAGAAGCACAGTCAATAAACATACAATTCAACAGAAGAAAAAAACTCAGCATTTTGCTATCATAGCCACGAACATCAATTTTGTCTATGAAATTAGCGGCATAGAAAATACAGTAATATTCACATTCTACTGGTAATCTTAGGGTCTGATCCTTATGTCTTCATATGTCCATATGCATAGCTTGAGGATCCAGTCCAGAGTACAGCCAGCTGTGTATTGGGTCTGGACTCTGGAGACTAGCTGTGAGAAATTTAAGGTGCTGAGCCACATCCTGGATCTGCTCTCAATTTTAGGGGGTATTGTAGAATATAGAATATCAGAGTTGGAAGGGATCTCAGGAGGTCATCTAGTCCAACCCCAAAGTAGGGCAAGACTATTCTGTCTGCTTCTTATTAGTAGATGGGGGGGGGCACGGTGGGGGGCTATATGTTTGTTTTAAGGGTTGTATCAGCTGTGATGCTGTCAAGAGTAAGACACTGCAGCTGCACCTGCTCAGTATTCCTAACATGAGCCAGCTAGGTGGCTTGATGGATCACCACGCCTGATTGGCTGAGGAAGCTAGCAGGCCAGTTCATAAACTCAGCAGCACCAGCAGTAGTAGCTCACTAGCTGCTGAATGCAGCCACCCTTGGACTCTGCCCCACCCTGTGCTCATCAAGGCTTGCCCCTGCCCTGCCCTGCCCTGCTCCTCCACAGTTCCAGCCCAGATCATGGCCTGCTCCCAGCCTTGTTCCTATAATTATCTCAGCCCTGCTCCTGCCTCCCCTGACTTCTGGTAATCCAGTTCTGACCCTTGCCTCCAATTCCTGCCTCTGTCTCTATTTTGACTCTTGGATCTGGCATTTAGACTCTGACTCCAGTTCTGACCCTCAGCACTGCTTTCTGGTTCTGACCCTGTCTTGATCCTTGGCTCTGGCATTCATACGCCAACCACTAGCATGACTCCCACTTTGGGTTGCCAACATTGTGTTTAAAAATATGGGACAGACCTCAGATGTCCCCAATCTTGACTTGAACCTCTATGGGCAAGTCCCTTTCCCTCCCACCCCCATGATTCCTAGGGTTTCTCTCTTTCCAGCTCTGCAGAAAATCCAGGGCCTCAGGTGCTAGGCCAGCAGTTGCTGTGACTCCGGTTCAGGTTCTTCACAGGTGCCAGGAGCCAAATTGGAGGCTGCAGTTGTTGGTCTTTGCCTGCTGTGTGCTCTGCTGGGGATGTTGGCAGAGATTTTGCAAGCAGGGAGGCTACACCCCAAGGAGTACTGACTCCCCTGCCAGGTAGAGCCCCTTCCTGACCTTGGTCCTTCAGTGCAGCTCCAGAGCACACAGCCCAGTCCACTTGCTCTGCCAGACAGAGCCTTCACAGGGAAAGCACATGGGGCTGTGCTCAAGGGCTGGAGTCAGCAGAGGGCCCTGTCCAGCTGGGGGCCAGTATTCATGGGTGCATCTTTTGACTCCCTTCCCAACTTTGGCCCACTGGCCTGACCTTGGCCGACATGGACCCTGGCATGGCCCACTCTACTTTCTCTGTGCAGCGCTGAAGGGCCAGAGTTGGGAGGGAAGAGGAAAGATCCACCTGTGACTACTGGCCCCCAGCTGTTGAAATACAGGATAAAAGGCATCCCATACTGATTTAGTATGTATATGTAATTTTCTGTTTAAATAAGGGATGTCCCCTGTAATACAGGACTGTTGGCAACACTACTCCCACTCCAACCACTAGACCTGACTGCCTATGATCTAATCTCCTGACAGGTGCTAGCTGTTTGTGGTGGCTGTGTACTTTCCTTTCTGCAGTTGCTACTAGAATGAGGGAGAGAAGTGAAACTGCAGTATTATTACAGAGTCTTTAAAGGTCTCTTCAGACTGCAATAGTTGGATTTTCTGATTCCCTGGTGTGCAGGGGATTATGCTTTCCTTTGAGTTGTTACAACTAGAAGGACAGACAGAACTCAAGAGTGCATGGCTCCTAGTCCTTAGCAGAGTCCACTGGACAATGATGCCTACAATTTAAAAACATAGGATTAGCTCACTGTTTGTTAGAGCACAGTGACGGTTCCAGGGGTGTGCTGTACCTATATTCCACTCTCAGTCTCTGTCGTGGGCACCCTTGCTAAGTACTCACGTTCAGACTGGATCATCACGTTACAGCCTCCTTGTTTAGCAGAACCACATCATCTCCAGCAGGGTCACTTCAGTTTGACCCCTGCTCTAGAATTCTCTCCAAGAACTTGTGACCAGTATGAAAATGCAGTATGACTTATTAATCCCCAGAACATCACAAGTAGAGAGGTAAGGGTTAAAATAATACAAGTCTAGACACATTATCTTAACTAAACCGTGGCCTTTGTTTTAGTAGGCTCGTAGCATTGGGTGGGCAAGGCAGACTGCCCAGGCAGCCTATACCTTTGAGTCTGATTCTCCCTGTCTTTGTCTCTCCTCCTTAGCTCATAGGCATTTATCCATTCCAAAGACCCTTTGTTCAAGATTTCAGAGTTCCTCTGGGTTCCTGGATGAACTTAAGATGGATTTAATCCTTAGGGTCCCATAGAACCAGCCACACAATAACCTCTAACACCAAAGAGATATATACTAGTTCCAGAAAAAAAAATGGTTAATTACTACATTCTTCACAAGCACTTTGTCATCCTTTAGGATGGAAAGTGCTATATTAGTGTAAGATATGATTATTATTATTTTATTATTATTATTTATTATTAACCAGAAAAATTAAAACTGATGAGGTATACCTAAAAGAATTTAAATCAATAGTTTAGCAAAAGGCTACCATCTACACTGAAATTGGAGACATATGAGTGTAATTGACCATAAAACACGATCTATAATCCCAAATAGTCACAATGATAATTCTTACACGTAGAGGAGACTACTTTCCCCTTTTGTAGAGAGAAATGACAAGGAAAACAATTTGTGCAATAGTAGGATTTCAAAAGGAAATGAAAGCTGTTAGACAAAGGAACTACAGTGCATATTCATTTGGTAAATGTGAAAACTCTATTGCAGAATTAAAATGAAGCTTAAGAAAAACAGACAAAAAGGTAGATGAACTAGAACAAAGATTGGAAGACAAAACAGAGTGAAGTGCAGCCATAATCACGACATGCTACTTTGCTTAATGAGTCATGTATAAAATGTGATGATTTATAAAACAGACCAAGAAGAAATAAAAGAGGAATGTATATGGTGTTTTTCTATAGTCATTAAAGTGCAGTTCTGAATCTATCAGCAACACCAATAACAATGCTATTTCATACTATTTTGTTTTATTCTTATAATCAAACATACAAGAACCACCACACCAAACAGATCCAGCTACTAAATTGAACTAACCTTGCTGAAATACTCAAACAACTCTCCCATTCACTCTAAGGCATAATTAAATTAATACATTTTAAGGTAGGCTGAGATTTTCAAAGCTGCAATTTTATAAGCACAATTGTCATTGAAATTAATAGAAGTTGTACATATAAAGCCCTTGTATGCATTAGACACCCCAAACTGTCAAGGGGGAGGAAATGTCTGGTTTCTACAGGGAATCACAACTCCAGTACTAAAGTGGGGCCTTCAAAAGTGTCCTGTGCACTGGGCCCCCAGAATTGTGCTAGAGGGATGCAAAAGGTGGGTTCCTGCACAAGCTCCTAAGATATTGATTCTCACACAGAGAAAATGCACAGACTTCATTGAATTCAGGTTCCTCTGCACCACAGAGAAAGAAGTCAGATTTCCGTCTCTGTAATTAATCTGTTAACAATCACTTTGTTATATTGTTCTATTTTTTAAAAATGAATTGCATCACTGGTTGAAGCTAATTCCAATATTGCTCAAAGATAAATAGATTTTTAAGGCCAGAAAGGAACAGTATGATCATCTGTTTTGACTTCCTGCATAAAAAAGACCAGAGAACCTCACTCAGTAATTTTTACATCAAGCCCTAATGTCTGTTTGCACTATAAGATATCTTTTGGAAAGATGTCCACTCTTGATTTAAAGGCAGCAAATGATGGAGAATCTACCATGTCCCTCGGTAAGTTGTTCCAATGGCTAATGACCTTCACTTTAGAAAAAATTGCACCTTATTTCTAGTCTCAATTTGTCTAGCTTTATCTTCCAACGGCGGATCTCATTATGCTTTTTTCTGCTAGATTGAAAAGCCATCTACTAGCAGAAATCTTGTACCCATTACGTACTTTAAGAGGTGATTTGATCTCCTTCTCTTGCATAAATTAAATAGATTGAGCTTAAGTCTCTCGCTGTAAGGCATATTTTCCAAGTCTTCAAACTCTTCTTGTAGTTCTTTTTTTAACCCTTTCCAGTTTTGGAACATCCTCGTTGCATACAAATACCAACTCCCTACTTCTAATTGATATCTCCCTGTTTATCCCCACAGATCATGTTAGCCCTCTTCGCTATACCATTGTACAACTCCCACGAGGGACTGTGACAACATATCTGAATAGAAATATTTTGGGGTTTTGATGATAAAATTTTCCACGGAAAGAAGATACTTTTCACAAAAACTATGTTTTGTCAGAAAGCTAGTTTACTGTCAAACAAGAATTTCAATTAAAATGCATGTTTTCACATTAGACCACCTTACCAAATGATCCAGATTGATCTGTATAATGACCTGTCCCAGTCATTATTTAACACAAGACCCCCAATTTTGTGTAATCTGCAAATTTTACCACCAATGATTTTATATTTTCTTGCAGATCACTGATAGTGTTGAAAGCACTGAACAAAATACTTAATTTAGTCTTTTTTTTTTTAAACTAAATCAAGCAATATGCTTTTAGGGTTGTTTGTTTTTTTTAAACATAGTTTCAACAATATTATGCCCAACATGCTGAAAGAGCTCTGTTTTGTGTTGCAATTAGGCAATGATCACATTACATGAGAGATTATCCCATCCTATTTACAGTAAATAGCTTCAAGTAAGAAAAAAATAGAGGCTCTATTCATGAATGATTTATATGCAGCTTCTTCTCAAGGTTTTGCATTATTCAAGTAGAAAATTGTGTCCAGAATACTAAAGACATGCTATATTTTGCTGTATGCAACCAGAGCTGACTGTATGCATTAGATTCCCCAAATTGTCATTTAATACCTTGAAACATCAGACAAAATGCCTTTGCTTGACTTGCTGCTTTTTAAATGCTCTTTTCTTACCACCAAATCTCGTTTTGGACCTGCATTTCCCCATATTCCATTTACAGGGATAGATTTTCAGGTGGCATGACTCTATAGCCCATTGTACCTAAGACCATGGTAAGAGTATAAGTTCCTTTGCAATGCCCATATTATTTTGCACTGCTCCCCTGTAAGACTCCAGAGCTATAAAGCAATTGGCATAGTCCAGTGTTTTCTATACCAGAAGTTCAGTCTCATGAAATGTTAGGAGGGGCCCTATCGAGGACAGTCATGAAGAAATAATGGTCATCATTCCAAAAATTATCATGTGCCAACAGTTATCATTAAATGATATCTGAGAAATCATAGCATTCGCTGTAATTATAACAGGAAGTAACCGGGATAACTGTTAGCAACTGTTTGTTTCCTGCTGGCAAACACTGACTTTTTAATCGTGTTTAGTAGTCATTCTAAAATAGGGATTTCTAATTTAAAATAGTTTCCTAGACATTTTCTTGGGGGCTAATTCAGAGCTTCAGCACTAAGTGAAAAAGAAGTGACTTTTGAAAAATCCTTTGTGAAGTGTCCATACGTTAGGATAATGGACTATATGGAATTTTTAAAAACTTGAAAATAAGAATCAGAATATGCAGTCTGATGATGTGTCTGATCCCCTAAATCAGTGATCTATTAGTCCTAGCTGATGCACATAACTTAGGTAGGTATTAAATTAGCAAATATTATGTCATTTGGATTTATAGTGTGCCTGCAAATAATTGAAATATCAAGGCTAAAATAAGTCTGGAATCCCCAATGTGAAAGAACTTGTGAATGTGAAATATTAATGTTGAGGCCAATAGAGATAACAGTTAGAAATATCAGAGCAAGGTGCAAGTGAGAGCATCATTATTCTTTACCCTCAAATGTGCATGGCTGTGCTCTGGATATGGCTTCAAACAGCACACAACTGTCTTTTGGCATCCTGTATAATATAATGAAAGCATAGGCAGAGTGGGAACCATCCACCCATTGGATTAACCCCCTGTGGACTTGCTGGAAGACCTGCTTGCAAAGACAGAGCTTTCCAACTACCAAGACTAATGAGAGTGACGGGAATATCCAGCCACAAAAAAGTGGCCTGCCTACTTTGAAGGACAGCGTCCAGCCTTCAATCAGGGGCATGTCCTCTGGTGCAGCATATAGGAGGTGCACATAAGCCATCCAATGTTAGTTTGCCTCCCCCACAGACATTTTAAGTAATAGCTTTCCATGGGAAGACAGAACATGTTGTTCCTTTTTGCACCATGTTTATCTGCTACTCAGCATATATCTGTCTCTAGCTTTACAAGTTTAATCTACTCAGGTGATAATTAATCAACAGAATACATCATCTTTCAACTGAAATTCCCGCAGGTGGAGGAGGAAAGACTGTAGCTCTGGCTTGCCACAGTAAATAACACAATTCCCCACCTGTCTATCTACAACACAAAATGCTAAGTCCTAAAAATGCCACTGCCCCGTTATCCACTAATAGGAGCTTTACGTCAGGACCAGTATGTGGGCAGTCTGATCTAATGGTCAGGTCTAGTGGTCAAAGCCAGCATCCAAGCCAGGGCTAAAGCCAGAATTAGAGTCCAGGGATCAGTGAAAGTCGGGTCCAGTGCAGCAACCAGGCAAGAAGCCTCTCGGGTTCTCAACAATTTCCTGTGCCTCCTTCCGGCTTAAACAGTCAGATGCGGCCAACCATCGGGGTCAGTCATCGTCCCCGAATCCGGATCTTCATGGTCATTATCTCCAGGGGTCAGAGTAGCTCACTTCTAGTAGCTCGGGATGAGCTGCCCAGTGGTGGCCAGGGTGTGAGGGCTGCCTGGGAATCCATGGGCCCCTACACTTTGTTATTGCTACCAATTTTTGTGTGGAAGGTGCTCAGATACTACAGTGATGGGTGACAGTACGAAATCCTGAAACAGATGATAAACAGATAAATTCAAGAGAATAAATGTCAGTTAAGAGATTGCTGCTGAGATACGCATGCTTAGGTTAGTACTTTCACTAGGCTGAGTCTTAGTACATTACTAAAAAGTTGTCTGATTGGTGCAGGAGACCAATAACTAACTTTGAGAAATGAAGGGAATAAATCAACAAAGCACTTATCTATGTTAGGTTAAGGTGTTATTTCAGAATTGAGATTTTGGAGAAAGTGTGTCCAAACCAAATTATCTCATGATATTTTAGATGCCACCTACATTTTGAGAGAGTAGCTCACAGGGGATAGTGGAAACAGCTGGGAGGAGAAAATCTGAATTCTGTCCCTGACCTGGCTTGGCCACTGATTTCCTGTATGATCTTGTGTAAGTTACTCCTCCGCTTTGTTCCTCAGTTCAGCCTTCTGTAAAAAGTGGATAATAATATGGATCCACCTTTTTTAAAGTGATTTGAGCCCTACTGTTTAATGTTTGTATTAATTTAGCACTCCCTATGTGCTCAGCATCATCCAAACACAGGTAAGACACAAATTGCTCACAAACTAAGAATCTACAGATGAAAAGCACTTTATAATTGCAGTGATTACATTTCAGATTTTTTTTTCACTATTGTACTTCTCACTAATTATCCTTACTTTTAGTTCATACATCTTAGTCTGTTTAACAGTGTTATTCTCAAACCTCAGAATTTTCCTTGTGTTAGTTTCTTTCATCCTCTAATTTTCCAGAAAGTTCTCCTGGGGTCCGATCTTACTTCCATTTAAGTCAATAGCAAATCTCTCATCGTCTTTAGCAGTGCAGGATCAAACCCTACGGCTTTGAATGTTTACTGTCTAAAAATATTGCAGTGATAAGATACTGAATAAATATCAATATCAATATCAACAAAATAAATATCAATGATGTTAAAATATGCTCCTTTATTTCTCTAACAGGAATTGGAAAAATTTGGAGGTGATGAAGGGAGACAAATTTCTCTACTGAAAAGTATCCCTGGAATATTTGTGTTAACTTGATTTGACATCTCTTAATACTCCTAAAACTAAATATTCAAGTGAAGGAACAAATGTTTATATGAAGGACCCTGCTCTTGTTGAGGTCAATGGGAGTTTTGCTATAGAATTCAATGGCAGCAAGATCAACCTTAAACTTGTTTATCAGGACTGTAACTTACTTGGGGCTGCTACATAGGATTTAAAAGGTCTGTTACTTACACTTAGCTCTTATCTTCACCTAGATGTGTGGTCTGAGTCTATAATGCTTAACTGAGAGGATGGGGGGGGGGAGGGAGAGAGAGTAGTGCGTTATCTATCAGTTATGCCTCTTTGTGTATCCCTGGATTTGCTGAAACCTTGAGCTCTGTAAACAGCAATGGGAAAAGTAAATAAACTTGTGTTTAAATGAACCAATGACATATGAAGCAATAAACTAGCACAACAGCACATTTTCAAAGTGGCCTTTGCTTTTCTTACCCCTCAGCAGTCCCTTTTTAAAGATGGGACCAAAAGAGAAAGCCATCACAATGAGTTCTGAAATCAAATGCAACATTTAAAACTCAAGAGAGAAAACATGTTTTCTCCCTGTGAGGTACAGTATATTCTGTTCTTTTTGATTTCCTATTAGGGGCTCAGCAGAAACCACATGTAACAGTGTAAATTCTCTATTGCCTTTTTGTATATTCATGCAGCGCAATCCTGCTCCCATTGAAACCAACGGTAAAACTCCTATTGGAGTCAATGGATTGGAATTAAACCACTGGGGTTTTGACCATATTTGCTATTTTTTGCTACAAGTTTGACACATCCATAGTAACAAAATCTTGCATTGAGTCTGTCCAAGAAATGTGGCTACAAGAGAATAACAAGAAAGTCCTTGTAAATGAAGAGATAAAACTGAGATAGACATATTGTCAATTGATGATAAGCCTTGTTATATGTTATATGAAGGAGCCAAAGATGGAAAAAGGATCTCTAACAACAAGCACTAGTAGTTATGATTGAATCAGAAATGTATTTTGTTTCCCCATATAGCTCATATTTAGTTCTCTAAACAAATCTGGTTAAAGGAAACATCAAAGATATTTCCTGTATAATAGAATTGGAAAATATAAATTCAGTCCAGATGGCTTTTAGCTAAAGTCCTGTCAAAGAGAATCCATATGTTTCTTTTCTGCTAACTCTCAGGGTCAGATTCTTGGGTGCTGTGTGGTTGTTTCGCTCCACGCTGACAGAATAATCGGGCCATAGAGATGGCATACCTGGGGCCCTAGGAAGATCACTCAAGCTTAGGGGGATGCAGAGCTAGCATAACATCTCATTAAGGTCATTGGCAGTACCTAATTTAGGATAGCATTTAGGCTGTTCTAACTGATAGAGCCCTGCGCAGATACAACATTTGTATCCGCATCTGATCCACAATCTGCAAACATGGTCCATGGATATCCACATCTGCAGATATAAAGTGGATATTCTCAGATTTGCAGGGCTCTACTAATTGATCCTCGCAACATGTGCACCATACAATAGACATAGGATCAAGGGAGTGCAAAGGTGAGACTCAATGCACCTTTGAATCCCTCCCCCTGGACTGCAAAGTGCTCTTTGGGCATAGTCACAGATCTAATCCTCAGTGAACATCCTGCCTCAACAATAAGAATTAAAAACTCACATTACATCAAAGCAATTAGAACTTCAGTGATTGGTAAAAGTAGAATCAGATGCCCTACTTTACTATGAGCTATCAGCTGTTTTAAAATGATTTTGCTTATACTGTTTCATTCTCTCAAGTACATTTTTTCCCATCTGTTTTCTGAAATTACATGTACAAATGTTGATGGACCGTCTGGCTCAAGCATAAAGAACATTCTCATCACAATACACAAAGTTTTACCTAAAATTCTATGAGTTCACCAGATTATAGAGTAATTACCCTAAGCAAAATGCATGGTACCAAGAATTAATAGGAATACAGAACATAGCTATTCTACCAATGAATTGTATCACACAATCTATTGCCTGAATTGGTGAAATATCAAAAGCACATGACATTCAGCAAACGTGAGGAGTGCCTTTTTCGTAAGTTAGCAGTGGACTTTGTTCTTATGTTCAACTCAATTCTTTCTGCTGCAAACAAGGTCAGAGTAACTTTGCCAATAAAAATGTATTCTATTAAACTATACTGAACTTGCTACCTGGCTGCTGTCTAGGGCTGTTGCTGACTGGCATACTTGTAGAAAACCTGAACTCTGACCTCAGAGAAAGCAGAAAAAGATGAAGGCATATCTGACTGTGCACCCTGGTCATAACTGTAGTGAAACTGTGATCTTTCTTCTAAAGCAGTGTTACAAGATAGCTGATTAAAATCACTCTGGTCACAGAAAGGGCTGAATAACAAAATGCACAAGGCAGTAATTACATACTATATCCAGTGAAAAGCCTTCAGTACCATTGATCATAATGAAGATGGCCATGTGTCAGGCTGTGTGGACCATATATAAGAATGGACATCTTTCTGTCCAGTTCAGCAACAGAATGTTCAAGTCCAGTGCAATTACTTCAAATAATAGTTAACATGATAATAGTTAAAAGGTATCAGAAATCTTAGGTTATTGGACAACCTCAAAATATAATAATTGACACTTGTCCCTGATCCTCCTCTCTGTCCATCTTTCAGCCAGGCGTGCAGGATTAAACACTGAAATGGGAAAAGATTGAAGAGGAGGAAATGGATAAAAGCCATTTTCCTGCAGCAATAAATAATAAATAAATAAATAAAAAGCTCTTTTCCTTTTCCAAACAATTTCTGAACCAATCTTCTCTTAATTGCCTTTTCATTCCAAGGTTCGTTTTCCTTTCGTAGCCCCCATAGTATAGGCACATTTATTGTATACTATTTTTATTCTTTATAAAACCTTTCCCCCAAAATCATTCTGATTGAAAATTGGTAGGACATTTTCACATGTAATGTTTTTTGGTTGAAAAATGGCTATAAAAATTCAATTTTAATTAAACTTTCCACAATAATATTTTAGTGAAATTTGTATCAAAATCATTTAAAATGTATGATTTTTTTTCCATTTACCAAAACCTGGTTTTAAAATGTCTGTAAAAGTCTCATGGAAAGTTTCACAGAATGGGTTAATTTCAAACCAAAGCTACTCAGAATGCCTGAGAACCCCATGAAGAGATGTCGTGTCTCTGTCTAGTTCTGTTACTTTATGTGAGAAAATATGACTCTAAATCCACACAGGGATAAGATCTGTGTTGAGTTATCCCAACCTTTATCCCAGTTGGACTTAGCACATCCAGAGATTCAATCTTACTTTTGTCTGTTTTTGTTAAACACTAACGTTGATTATTTCTTAGAGCATGTGTACACTATAAACCTAAGTTGACCTATGTTGGGTCGACTTACAGCCACTGCAGCAATTACTGCAGCAGTTCATGTTCATACTATCCTTCTTCTGATAGTGGTGCTGTCCTCATCAGGAGTGCATCCACTGCCTTAAGAGGGGGAGTGTGGGGGCTGAGAGCCAGTCTCCCTCCCTTGGTTCCCCGCTCCCCCACCAGGAATGGGGCAGCCACACCAGGATTCTGGGCTCCCCACTTCCCGTTCGGAACAGGGCAGCCGACTGGACACCGGGCGTGGCTCTCCTTGCTGGGAGCCTGGCTGCACCCCTGGCCTCTTGGCTCCCCACTTGCCACTAGGAGCTGAGTGGACTCAGGGCACGGAGCTCCCTGCCAGGCAAAGCCATGTTCCAATGGGAAGCGAGGAGTTGAGAGCCCAGGGATGCAACCAGGCTTATGGCAGGGAGATCCACACATGGCATCCAGTCAGCTGCCCCATTCTCAGCAGGGAGAAGGGAGCCAAGAAGCCCGGAGCGGCTGCCTGGTTCCCACCAAGGAGCAGGGAGCTGAGAAGAAATGCTTTGCAGAAATGCTTGGGTTGTCTCTTACATAATATGTATATACAAAATTGTAAATGATTTATGAAACTATGCAGGAATTGAGTTTATAAATCATGAAGTACTGACTGATTTTCTAAAAAAATACATGCAGTTTACCATAAAGGTTACAGCTTGTAATATCTCTTTCAAAGTCTGCTTTCAATTGTTGTGCGAGAACTTAATAATAAAGCACTATGCAAACATTAATAGCAGAGGTGAGTTTAAGAAAAGCTTATACCTTCTTTCAGATATTACCATGTAAAAACTTAGAGTCACCGAAGTGAAACTTCATACCTTCTCTCTCAATTTATTCCTTATTATCATCATCATCCCCATTTCACAGATGGAAAAACAAAGCTGAGAAGGCCCTATTCAAAGTTGATATGAAAGGTGGTATAAATTTACATTGTTAAATGAATCCAAGGGAAAGTTTGTGTACTATGAACACTGTAGATCCAGAGAAGTTATAAGTTATATCAATTTAGATTTACTTAAGGCTAGATTCTGATCTCAGTTACAGAGGTTTAATGCTGGAGTAATTTCATTGTTCCCAAAGGTATGGCTGTGTTGGAGAGTGGGAAAAACACTGTGACTTTTTCTGTATGATTTCATTGCAGTTTTATCTCTTTGACCTATGACCTCTTCACTGTCACACTATTTGTATGAAATAACTTGTGCTGGACTAATCAGTTTGTCTGCAACATTTTCCCACACTGTATTTGATTTAGCTCCCAGTGTTTGTTAGTGACAAGTGACCTACACAGAACTGGGGGGTAGTACTAGGTATTTTATTTGGCCGATAGATGTATGTCATGGACTTGCTTAGTTGTTTACCCGCACATTAAATACAAGCCTACCCCAGTTCTCATAATCTCGTATAGCAGATAAAACAGAATTCACTGAAATGTGGTTTCTCCACCAATCATAAACAGACTGACACCAGTCGGTTCCCAAAGGTTGGCCCTTTTTCCTCTATTTCACCTCTTTCCAAAGGGGAGAAAGCTGTTTTTCAGACTTCCAGGTTAAACTGTCGAATTTTTGAATTATATTTTCCCCTTCAGAAGAATATGTCCACAATTAATGACCAAAAGGAACTCCAGACTAGTATTAATATGATATAAACATCTCCAGACATACCTGAAGACCTACTCATATGTCATAAAAACACTGAAAAATATCCTTTTTGGAGACAAATGTTCACATTCAGTGACCCTGAAAGGACTTAGTGGACAAGGAAGCCAACTTGGACTGCTAGTACAACACTGGGAAGCGCTGATGTGATCCTTGGATGCAGAAACAGGAGAGTAATGAGCAGGACTAGGGAGGTGATTTTTACCTCTACATACAGCATCGGTGAGGCAGATAGTGTAATATCATGTGCAGTTCTGCTGTCCTCATTTTAAAAAGATATTGAAAAATTGGAGAGGGTGCAAAAAAGAGACACAAAATTATTTGAGAGCTGGAGAAAATACCTTACTGTGACAGACTTATAGAGCTCAATATGTTTAGTTTATCAAAAAGAAGATTGAAGGGTGACTTTATTACAGTATATAAGTTCTTTCATAGGGAGAAATTATCATGTAATAAAGGACCCTTTAACCTAGTGGTGAAAAGCATAATAAGAACTAGTGTCTGGAAGCTGATACCAAACAAATTCTATTTAGAAATTAGGCATAATTTTTTTAACACTGAGGGTGATTAACTATTGGAACAAACTACTGAGAGAAGTGGTGGATTCTGCATCTCTTGATGTCTTCAGATCAAGACTGGATGCCTTTCTGGAAGATATGCTTTAGCTAAATACAAGTTTTGTTTTAGTCAAAGATAAGTTACTGGGCTTAATAACAGCAATAGCCTATGATATATAAGAGGTCAGAGTAAATGATCAAATGGTCCCTTCTCGCTTTAAACTCTATGAATTTATAGAAATATCTCACTTCTTTTTTTCTTCAGTGGATTTCTATTAAGTGATATTTACAAGAAATCATAATCTTTGTTTTGTAAGAGTTTATCAGATTCTGATGCTCAGTCCCTATCTGTGTCATAAAATGGTTCATGACACAACTATCGGAAAGAATTATGAATGTATGACAACACAAGAAGAAGATTATACAGTTTCAGGATTATGCTTCCTCCTGTGCTTCAGAGATCCTCAGTCCTTGGATGAATAGTTTATGTAACAGAGAGGGTAAATATATGTGCATAGAAAAGTTGTGTGGCAAGCTATATGGGTGGAGTTGTTGACAGTTGTAGCAAGGAAGCTTAGCCTCCCTCAGAGATAGACCATGAGGGACCACAGCCTGCCCCTCATGGGTTATAGAGCCAGGGAAACCAGACCTACCACGACAGAAGTGGAGGAGGCAGGACAGGAAGCAGAAGTATAAAAGGCGAGTCCTGCAACTCAGCTGGGCTGGAGCTGCCGAGGAAGACAGATGCTTCTTCCCTGCTGTCCAAGGACCTGCCTGAGCTTCCAGAGTTCACAGCCACTCCAGATACAGAGGAGCTGCTGGGACTACCATTGGTGGTGTAGTCTGGGGTGACGGAGGATGACCCCTGGATGTAAGTATACCCCAAGGGGAAGAAATAGCCCAGGGACAGCTGACTGTAGTCTGGCTGCAGTGCTGCCTGCAGATAGGGCGGTGTGTTGAGGCTAGATTCCCTGCTAACCCCAGTGGCAGAACACTCTGTCACTGTTATTGCCCTGGGCTGGGACCCAGTGGAGTCCAGTGGTCCCCCTACTCCCTGCTACCCCACCACCGGGGTGGCAGCCTCCCTACCGTAGTCCAGAAGGCCTGTGGTAGTCTACTGTTCACCAAAGCTAGGGGCTGCTAGACCCTTTATTGCTCTGACCTGTCTGAGGACAGAGCCCTCTACCTGTTTGCTGCCCTGCCCTGATTGAGGGCCTGGGCTCACAGACCCTTGGTTGCTCTGCCCTGACTGCAGAATTTGTGTCACATCAACATGAATTATCTGTGAATCATAGTTGTATCTTATGGGGAATGCGAGTGATCATTCTGAAATCACTTCAATCTCAGGTTCTGGAAGCTCTTCACTAAGGTAATCTTGGCATTGTACAGATGAAGGCCATAGCCCAGAGTCATGTCTGGTGGCTGGGGATCGGCATAGACATTGAGAGGAAGGCAAAGTGCTGTACTATGTACCAGCAAATTCAGCATGATCCTGGCCCAACTCATCTGTGCTCTTGGTTGTGGCCTCAAACTCCTTGGACACCTATTCATATGGACTTTTCTGGACCTTTAGAAAGTTATGTGTTTTCGGTCATAGTTAATGCCCTTTCAAAATGGCCAGAAATGTTCAGAATGACTTCTACTACAATTACCAAGCCCACGGGACATCTTTGTGCCTTGTTTAGCTAATTAGGTTAACTGTTACAGATGGTGAGTCACAAAGGACCTCAATTCTGTTCTGAAGAATTTCAGAGGTTCTGAGCTTCAAATGAAATTCAGCACATATGCTCTGCTCTGTACCATCCTGCTACAAATAGACCAGCGGAATGCTTTGTACAAATACTTAAGAATGCCTTAAAAGCTAACAAGTCTAGTTTCAGTAATCTGCAGATACTGGACAATTTCTTGCTTGTCTACAGGAATACACCAGAGGCTATTACCTTGGAGTCACCTGCAAATCTTTTCTTGAAGCAATCTTTGCCTACCTGTTGGGACCTGCTACATCCTGATGTTGCCTCACGTTTAGCCAGATCCCAAGCTATGGAAACTGATCAATGATGTAAGACTCATAATCATTCTTTTTAAACTTGAGATTTAGTGTGGACTCGCAACTACAGTTGTGGAGTGAAATGCACACCTGAAAAACTTTATTCATGGTAAAACTATCTGTCAGTATTATGGAAACTACACATGGCATCACATTAGTTATCCTCCAGTCATCTAGTACCGAGGCTGATTTAAGCCATAGATTATATATACTAATCTATGGCTAGTTAGCAGTTCCACAATTTCACATTTGAGTTTCTTCAGAACACCAAGGTGAATACCATCTGGTACCAGTGAGTTATTATTGTTTAATTTATACATTTGTTCCAAAATCTCCTCTGGGACAGTGCCTCAGATTTGTCAGCTAAAAAGAATAGCTCAGGCGTGGGAATCTCCCTCACATTCTCTGCAGTGAAGACTGATGCAAAGAATTCATTTAGCTTCTCTGCCACAGCCTTGTCTTTCTGGAGTGGCCTGTTAGCACCTTGATCATCCAGTGG
This sequence comes from Caretta caretta, assembly GCF_965140235.1. Taxonomy (NCBI): domain Eukaryota; kingdom Metazoa; phylum Chordata; order Testudines; family Cheloniidae; genus Caretta; species Caretta caretta. The sequence continues at coordinate 35,768,569 of NC_134208.1, forward strand.
TCCCCTCTGATTCTTTGGCAGGCTTCCTGCTTCTGATGTACTTAAAAAAAATGCTGTTAGTTTTTGTGTCTTTTGCTAGTTGCTCTTCAAATTATTTTTTGGCCTGCCCAATTAAACTCTGGCAAGTCAAGTGTAAAAGCATATGTTCCTTTCTAGTTTCCTCAGTAGGATCTGACTTCCAATTTTTAAAGGTAGTCTTTTTGCCTCCAACTGCCTGTTTTATGCTGTTTAGTCATGGTGGCAGTTTTTTGGTCCTTCTACTCTTTTGTTTTGTGGTTTTTATTATTAATTATTATTATGATTTAATTGGGATATACATAAAAGTTCTAGCCTCTATTATGATGTTTTTTAAAAGTTTCCATGCAGCTTGCAGCTATTTCACTCTTTTGGCTGTTCCTTTTAATTTCCATTTAACTAGCTTCCCTTTTTGAGGGGATTCTTTGGTATTTCCCCCCAAAAGGATGTTAAATGTAATTTACATTATGGTTGCTATTATCTAAAGGTTCAGCTATATTCACCTCTTGAACCAGATTCTGTTCTCTGCTGAGGATTAAATCAAGAATTGCCTCTCCATTGGTAGGTTCCAGGGTTAGCCGCTCCAAGAAGCAGACATTAATAGAGTCTAGAAATTTTATCTCTGCATCCCATCCTGAGGTGACATGTTCCCAGTCAATCTGAGGATAGTTGAAATCCCCCATTATTGGGTTTTCTGTTTTTGTAGCCTCTCTAATTTCCCTGAGCACTTCACAATCACTGTCACCATCCTGGTCAGGTGGTCGATAGTATACTGCTACTACTATTCTCATTATTCAAGCACAGAATTTCTATTCACAGACATTCAGTGGTACATTTTGATTCATTCAAGTTTTTTACTGTGTTTGACTCCACACTTCCTTTCACACTCCCCCATCAGTATGACCTACTGTGTCATTCCTATGTATTTTGTATCCTGCTGTTACTGTGTCCCATTAATTATCATAATTCCACTAAGTTTCTGTGATGCCTATTTTATAAATATCCTCATTTAGTAGCAGGCACTCTAGTTCACCCATCTTAGTATTTAGATTTCTAGCATTTGTATACAAGCACTTGTAAAATTTGTCAATATTTAATTATCTGTCGTCATGTGATATAATTGAATGGGACTCTTTTTTGTTTGACTGTTTCTCTTTCATTCCTACCTGTATTTTATGAACTTCTATCCTCTCCTCTTTACCAGGATCTGGAGGTTTCCCCTTTAGTACATCCACCTCTGAGGGATGTCGCTATCTGAACCATATGTTCTTCAACACCTGTTGACTTTCCCCTACTCTTAGTACAAAAATTCCTCTATGATCTTTTAAAATTTATATTCCAGCAACCTGGTTTCACTTTGGTTTAGGTAGAGCCCATCCATCATGTATAGGCTCCTCTTTTCCCAAAAGGTCATTTCCTGATAACGCTATTCCTTTTTCATTGGATAATTTAGAGTTATCACGGGATTTAATAAAATTGTGAACCTGATTCGTATTTCACTCACTATGGTTTTATACCACTATAATTCCACTGAATTTAACTGATTTAACTCCTGATTTCCACTAGTGTGAGAAATCACAAACAGGTTCTTTGTGTTCAGTCTTATGCCATTTTATGGCAAATCCCTTAGTAGTTGTGCAGTTACTGTCTGCCCACTATAAATTAAACATCTTTGCTATACAAAATTTAAGACTTGAGCCATTCACAGTGCAGTCTGGAAAGGCAACATACTGCATTTAACTAGTCTCAGTATCTCCTCCACTGTCCACATGAACTTCCTTGGAAGGGTATACCATTAGAATTTATGCTGAAGGTGTATCCTTTGAAAAGATCAAAGAATGAAATCTGGAGATATGTCTGTGTGCTTTTGTGCACTCTGCTATGCTCTTCCTCTAGAATTTGAAAATATCCTAGAAAAAGGAAAGAGTGATATTATATGGTTCAGACACACTTGTTTTCATCTCAACTCAGCAAAACAAAACTTGACCTCAGATTGATCTTGTAGCACATAAACTGAAAGGCACTGTTTGTACAACAGAGGCCAGCACAAACTAAAAAGAACTAAATGGAAAAAAGAGACAGATGAGCCAATAGGCAAGCATGAATCACAGCCAAATATGATATTAAATAATGTATTCGTTTGTTAGCTGAACAGTAATTTAATGTTTACAATACTGGAAAAGAGGGTAATGTACGAGTGGTTTATCAAATGTATTAGAACTTAGGGAGAAGTCCACACACCTTCTCCAAGGCAATCCATGGATGTGCACCTTAGGCAACTTTTGGTTGAATTCTACCACCAAAATTTCAGTTAGCACTTAAAAGCCACACTGACAGGTAGCCCAAGTCCCCCTGGTGGAAGTCTGGAACACTTTTGTTAATAATTCTTCTCTAAAGATACCATCTGTGCTGGAGTCTCACTCCTGTGTCTCATATCACTAGTGTAAGAAAAGCAGAACTCCGAGATTTTAGGGCTTTGTGGTCCCAGGGGCAGTGAAAGTGGGTAGGAATATGAGCCACTGCTTCTACTGGTGATCACAAGCCACCACAAAACGTAACTGCTATGTCTGGAACTTTCCAGTCAGTTCCCTCTTGACCATGGCCAGCAAAGTAGCTCCCCTCAGTTGCTCCTTTTCTGCATCAGCTCTTCAACAAGCTCAATAGCTGTCCTGCTTCCAGTAACCTTTTAATTGTCTTTGCCCCTTTCCTGCTCCTTTCTCCTTACAGTCAGAATTTTCCCAGTTGTCAGTAGGAATGCTGAATTTTTTGAAACCTTGCTTGACCATGTAACTGTATCAGAGCTTTGGTCTTCTACATCGTGAGCAGTTCTTAAGTGGGCCATAGAGCACAACCTTCAGCAGATGATCTTGAGGCATGCGCTCCACGTGTCCTAACCAGCAAAGCCTGAGAATATCCAGCATAGACTCTAGGCCAATTCTCTCAAGGATTTTGTTATTGCTGATCCATTAGCACCAAGTAACTCCAAGGATTTTTTTAAGATAGCAGAGATAGAAACTATTTAATCTCCACTTCTGCTTGGAGTATGTAACCCAGCTTTCACATCTGTAAAGAAGGGTACTAAATTTTGACGTTTGATTATTTCCTTTTTTCCAACATAGCAACACTGGATTTTACAGCTCATGTTCAGTTCCAGGAGTCATTCCATCAGTGCCTTAATTTTTTTGTCTCTTGCTATTAAGAAATTATTCCTTTCCAGAAATACAATATACTTACAGCATGTCAGTTATTTTACTGTATGTTCCACACAGAATCTTAGAACTGGAAGGGACCTCGACAGGACATCTAGTCCAGTCCCCTGCACTCATGACAGGACTTAGTATTATCTACACCACCCTTGGCAGTTTGTCTAACCTGCTCTTAAAATCCTCCAGTGACAGAGATTCCACAACTCCCCTAGGCAATTTATTCCAGCTCTTAACCAGCTCTGACAGTTAGGAAGTTTTTCCTAATGTCCAACCTAAACCACCATTGCTACAATTTAAACCCATTGCTTCTTGTCCTATCCTCAGAGGTCAACAAGAACAATTTTTCTCCATCCTCCTTTTAACAATATTTTATGTACTTGAAAACGGTTATCATGTCCCCTCTGTCTGTTCTTCTCCAGCCTAAACAAACCCAGTTTTTTCACTCTTCCCTCATAGGTCATGTTTTCTAGACCTTTAATCATTTTTGTTGCTCTTCTCTAGACCTTCTCCAATTTGTCCACATCTTTCTAGAACTGGACACAATACTCCAGTTGAGGCCTAATTGGCATGGAGTAGAGCAGAAGAATCCTCGTGCCTTGCTTACAACACTCCTGCTCATACATCCCAGAATGAGGTTTGCTTTTTTTTTTTTTGCAACAGTGTTACACTGTTGACTCATATTTAGCTTGTGATCCACTATGACCCCCAGATCCCTTTCCGCAGTACTCCTTCCTAGGCAGTCATTTCCCATTTTGTATGTGTGCAACTGATTGTTCCTTCCTAAGTGGAGTACTTTGTATTTGTCCTTATTGAATTTCATCCTGTTTACTTCAAACCATTTCTCCAGTTTGTCCAGATCATTTTTAATTTTAATCCTAATCTTCAAAGCACTTGCAACCCCTCCCAATTTGGTGGTATCAGCAAATTTTATAAGTGTATTCTCTATGCCATTATCTAAATCACTGATGAAGATATTGAATCGAACCGAATCTAGAACTGATCCCTGTGGGACCCCACTCAATATGCCCTTCCAGCTTGACTGTGAAGCATGTATGCATGCCACTGATATTTCTATAGACATACATTCTGGTCATTCATTAAAATGTTAAATGGAAAGAAATTTGACTAATGATCTGGTAAATCCTCTTAGAATATTCATATACATTCTTCTGGAAAATAGAGTCTTCCATTTGCAAGGGAAGGGATATTGCAGGGTTCTAGTAATGAGCCAGTCTTCTAATAATGGAAGTTATGATTTGCATGTTATGTAGAGTTCCCACTTGTAATAATAATTCCTTAACATATATTGTTAGCTTTTCCTTTTTGTTTAAATTGAGATCCTGGATTATAATTTCTTTACATGAAATTTTCATCTGAGTCCTGTGCTTTTGGAATGAATGTTTGGCCACATCATTAAAGACTGAAAAGACTTTGATCTTTACTAATATTTGCCTGGATTATTGGTTAGTCATTTTCTGGTTTATCTACAGGTCTCTGATTGTACTCTCTTTTCTTAAACAAGAATAAAATGGATTCTGGGTGTTAAAAGACTAAAGGAGACACTGCTGTTAGTTTTATTAATCTTTTTATGAAAGTTCAATTATGCATTTTGAATTGTATGTCTCTTTTTGGTCAGCATGCCCCTTTTTATCCCCTTGGGATAAAAATTATTGATAGACTCATTTCACAAATGGTGGAGTCTTTCAGAGGAAAATAAAAAAAAAGTAACAAAAAGTCAGAAAATTACTAAGAGCACAAAAAGGTAATGTACAAATATATAAATAGGAAAGGAGTATTGCAGGGACACTAATAAATAAGGAGGGGAACAAAATCAACAATGAATCTAAAATGGCTGTATTACTGTCCTTTTTTTAAAAAAAATTTGGTCTTTCAGAAGATGAATAAAATAAAAGTTTTATAAATAGATACAAAATAAAAATGACTGTTTTAATAAACCTTTACATTTAAAAAACGTACATGGGGAAATGTAACATATACAAGTCAGCAGATCTGTGTGAAAATATGCAATTTCTTTGATCAAATTAAGGAACATGGGGATGAAGGATGGGCTAATAACTACACTAATAGACTGGGACTCAGGAGATTTGTCTTCAGTTCCCAGATCAATCCTGTGTGACCTAGGACAATCAATTAATCTTGTCATTTAATCTTCCCTCTGCCTCAGTTCCCTACCTATAAAATGAGGACATTACCTCCCTACGTCACAGCAGTGTTGTGAAGGTATGCTTGTAAGGTACTCAAATACAACAGGGAAGAGGGTCATACAAGTACTCAGGTAAATAGATAGAGGGAATGCATTAGAGATCAACGCATTATCATAAACACAATTCCTAGCAATATCTTTACATTAAAAATAGTGCAAATTAGTCTGAATATTAACTCTTTGATGTGGATTAAAATTTCCTGAAGGGCAGCAAACATGGGTAAATGAACACTGTACTTATAAATCATCTATCATTCGAAGAGCTCAAAGCCATCAACAAAAGTGGATATCAAGTTTAGGAAAATTGTCCATCCCCTGGGGTACACAGTAGGGATCAATGTTAGACCAAATCTTATTTAACCTAAGTATTCAATTTAGCAACATTCTTGAGCATGTGAGTAATCCCCCTGTCTTCAGTAGAACTACTCATGTTAAAGTTAGGCATGTATTTGTGCCCCTTACTGAATCAGGGTCATAATTATTAGTAACCTGAGAAAAGACGTACAAGGCACATTAATTAACTAAGTTCACACAACATTTTCTTGGGAAATATTCAAAACGTCAGTGAAGATCAAGAAATACAAAGGGTCTTAAAGAAGTTAAAAGCAAGGTCAGAAAGTAAGAAAATGAGATTCAGCTGAGAAAAATACAGTCCTTTCCCCTGACCCTGTAATAATTTATGCACATCCTTTACTTTATGCCCTGTGAGTAGTCCCATTAGAGCAGCACACTACTCAAAGAAAGTGTGTCAGAATTTGGCCCATACAGAGCACACTTGCCTGCTTTGTGTAAAATAGAGAAATATAATTATAGTTCACCTTTATTATCTTCATTATTAAAAGAGGCTAAGTTAAGAATAAATTAAGGTCTTTCAATGGGCCTAATGTTTCATCAGAAGTGATTGCTTTTTTTATTTCTTTACAAGATTACTGAACCACAAATTAATAAAATGGATTGGAAGATGCGATGTGTAACTGTGTAGACACAGGAATTGTGATCTCCGATCACTCAGTTATGGCATACAGGAAGCTTAGTTTCAGTTCACAGAGCTCTGTCTCTCATCGGTGATTTTACTTTCTTTTAGTGGAAATTGAAATTTGGTCTCAGCTATTTTTACCTTTGTCCTCCAGCATAATTGAAATCTACTTCCTTCGTCCAATAACTAAGAAGCTAGTTGTCCAAACAGTGATGACGATTACAACTGAGTGAACATCTCATAATTTTCTGTAAACATTCACTCAAAGAAAAATATCAATGTGTTTTAGCTATGTTCCTGCCTCCTTTGCATTTTTTTTCCATGAACATTCCAGAAAATAAATTTATTGGCAGGAATGTTTGTAAAAGCAGCAAATTTCAAACAACTATTAGAAAATATTAATGAAAGATGACTTTTGAACTCATAACTGAGAGGATTAACAGAAACCTAATTCTCAGAGCTATGCATATACAATCAGGGATCAGAAGCAATACCGTGTGACCTGTGTATCCAATCAAAACAAACACATCCTAAATTCTGAATATCAGATATTCTCAAGGACTTCTCACAAGCAATCTACAGGGTAACAGTTTCTTGTAGAAAGTGTTTGGTGAGTGATTTTGAATAGCTAATAAACTTTGATACTATCATGATACGCTCAACAATAATTTATGAATGGATAAACTGAAATCTTTCTCTCCTGTGAGCGAAGGGAGGAAATGCACTAAAATCTTTTTTATGAATTAGATTATCTGTTCTAATAGTCACCTGATATGGATAGAGCAGCTTCCCACCTCACCCTCACCCCCCTGATGGATCCCAAAGCATTTTACAAAAGAGTTGCACAAGATATGCAGAGGGGATCAAAAATAAAGAAAAGATAAGGAAACAGAAGCAAGGAGACAGCATGGAGGGGAATACTATCCTTTAAACAGCATCTCTTACACACTAAAAAGAACAGTGGATAAATAAAGGTTTCAGAGTAACAGCTGTGTTAGTCTGTATTCGCAAAAAGAAAAGGAGTACTTGTGGCACCTTAGAGACTAACCAATTTATTTGAGCACAAGCTTTCGTGAGCTACAGCTCACTTCATCGGAATACTGATGAATGCATACTGTGGAAACTGCAGAAGACATTATATACACAGAGACCATGAAACAATACCTCCTCCCACCCCACTCTCCTGCTGGTAATGGCTTATCTAAAATGATCACTCTCCTTACAATGTGTATGATAATCAAGTTGGGCCAGGCCAAGTTGGGCCAGGAGGAAATAAATAAAGGGACACAGCCAGAAGGCGTCTGAGGGGAAGAGCACAGTTAAGAAGCAGCCACTCTCATATTTTAAGGGCGCTATGAAGATAAACTCCATTAGTGATTGTGAGGTGATTAGTGAATGAGGCTATAACAAGTATATATAATATACAAAAAAGGGAGGTATCATTTTCTCCTATATATATATGGTAGCATAGGCAGCAGTGAGCATTGGCCTGGGCTAGCTGCACTAAGTAAGTACCCATAGGGTTTAGGTGGGTTTGTACTCGGGGCAGCTAGTTCATGCCATTGCTCATCACTGCCTATGCTACATTATTATTTTTAAGGTGCTAGCAGGATGAAAGCTAGAATGAGTATATCTACATGAGCTGGGAATCACACCTGTAATGCCAATGATAGATGTAGCCTAAGCATATGTATAACACTAGAACCAGAAGGTGTAATTTCCAGCTCAAGGAGACAAACACACTAACTCTAACTGAGCTAGCATACTAACAATAGAAGCATGGCTGAGATGGTGCAAGTGGCTAGCTGCCCTGAGTCTGATCCTATCCAAAACTGTAGGTATGTATTTGGGACGGCAAGCCTCTCCTACCATGCCACACTTCTGTTTTCAGTGCATTAGCTCCAGTAAAGTTAGTATGGGTATGTTACAACTTCCAGCTCTAGTATAGCTGTACTTTAAAAATGATTTGCCCAAGGTCACACTGGAAGCCTGCGGAGGAACAGGGACTTGAATCCAACAGTCCCAAGTGTTAGGGGCATGCCCTAACCACTGGAGCACCCTTCCTCTTGTTAAAGTTCAAAAGCTCAGGAGTGCCTGGCTGTCAACCTCATATTCCTTTCAGCCAGCTAAACTGCTGTCAGGCTGGTTCTACTACATCTAAGGAAAACAAACATTGGAAGATATCAAAATTTGTTAGAGAGCTTCTGAAGTGCACTAACCTTCTTCAGAGTCCTAACATCTGTAATGAATTTTCCTTTCCTTCCCTCAAAGTCACAAATAATTATTTTCTCAGCAAAATGAGAATAATATTCTTATTAAAATAATTGACATCGTGGTTAATCACTTCTGACTACCCCCATTGCAACTGCTTCATTTGTACTGAAATATTTAAAATTAATCTTTCATATTTTCCCACGGATGTCCTCTCTAATTCTTCTGATTTCAACTCATTTCAGTCTACTGCAGCCTAAACTACATCATCTTGATGTATGGAAATGGATTCCCCTTGGTTACGGACAATGGCAAACTGCAGGCATTCGTAAACTAGCAGTTGAATCTATTATATTCCAGTCTAGTGGGGAAAAATGCTGGTAAACAGCATCTGTCAGCTCACAGAGTTGAGGACAGGAGGAATTGAAAAAGACAGTTTATCATCTTCTTTCTTCCAACATACAATCTCTCTCTCTCTCTCTCTCTCTCTCTCTCTCTCTCTCTCACCCCTTAGCCTACAGTAGGTAATTTTCCAAATGATTCCATTACTTGAGGTAATTGTAGTATAAATGGAAGCGATGCAACTTTCCTCCAATCTCATGCTCAATCAGCACATTTCGAAACCTGCCCATTTCATCTGACCAGTTGCTTAATTTGCAATGGGAAAAGAATCCGGTCCTCCCACCACACCCTCCCCAAAATCTGTAAATGCTGAAAAATAACTTTTTAAAAAATGTAATAAGCTAATTAATGCAACCGCCTTTTAACTCTGTAATTCTCAGTTTTGAGGGGTGGATTGGGCACTTCATCCAAAGCCAGCTTTTCAGCATTTGTGAAATATTAAAGAAGCAAAAAAGGTATGTTCAACCTTCACTCCTGGTCAGTCTTCCATATCTTGATCATTCCCATGAAACTGATGAGGTTTTAAGATGTGGCTGTTCACACTCTGGAAGTAATATTATTAGGACAGGGAGCTAGGAGCCAGGATTTCGTGGCCCCTCACTTATATTCCCAGTTCTACCACTGACTTCCTGAGTCTTCAATGATTTAGCTTTTCTATGCCTCAGTTTATCCATATGTGCATCTAAAGTAATAATAATACTGTATCGAACTGTATTGAACTCACAGACTGTGAAACTTAAGTAATGTCTGAAAACCTTTCAGATCTTGGGATGAAAGGCACTAAATGATGAAGTGAGCTGTAGCTCACAAAAGCTTATGCTCAAATAAATTGGTTAGTCTTTAAGGTGCCACAAGTCCTCCTTTTCTTTTTGCAAGTGCACAGTATTATTATTGCTATTATTACAGCTGAAGACAGATATCTTCGGAGTCCTACCAATAAAATCCCTTTGTTCCTAATTTATCACTCTCCTAACTAGTCTAACCATCCTGTGACCTAGAAGGCTGGTTCCCCTTCTACTGAGATGGAATTCATTCCCCAAACAAGGTGGCCCAAAGTTCCACAAAATCCTCTACCTTACACCACTTAGTCAGCCAGTAATTCACTTCCAGAATTTTCTGCCTTCTATCTTCCTTCCCTTGCAATGTGGGAAGGATTTCCAAGATCACTTGGACTTTCCTCTCCTTCAGCACCATTCTGAGTTCTCTGAAGTCATCTATAATGTGAAGTCATCATGTGAAGCAGTGTCATTAGTGCTGATGTGCACCATCAGTGGAGCCTTGCCCACCGATTTCATAAGTCTGTGCAGTCTTGCAGTCATATTTTGTGTCTCTACTCTGGGATACAGCACCCCATTCTGTTGTCCACCTGTCCCCTGAAGAACATTCTTTCCATCCTTCTTACTATAGAATCCTTAACAAGGATCATCTGTCTCCTTTCAATGTTTGGAAATCTCTTTGTGGGCATGCTTGTCTATCCTGCAGAATGGGCTGAGCAGTCATCCTCAGGTACATACCATACAACTGTCTGTTCCATGTGACCATCTGGATCTTCAGAGCTATTTTCAGTTTCCCTGATGGTAACTGGATACTTCTAGCAGTTTGGAATTCCTCCTGGTACCTTTTTCTCTCGTAGTCTGAGGCTGCCCACCCTTTATCTGCCTCCAGCCAGGTAGAATGCTTCCTGGTCCTCTTACCTATGAGCTGCCAAGTTGCTGCTCTGGTTCCTTGCTTGCCAATTCCTTTTTTGAATCTGGGGTGGTGATGCTTCCTAAATCTGATTGTCCAAGAACTCCTCAGCCTCTCTAATGCACTGTAGTGTCTGTACTTGTCCTTCCAAATCATATGTCTTTTCTTTCAGCACAGCCAACAACTTGCACTTCATATAGAGGAAGTTACTTCTGGCTTCAGGCAAGAAAGAAAATCCATTGCGGGTCACAACCACTGTTCTATTGCTGGCCATTTTGGTGCTGAGCACAGAACTGTACCTGGCAAGAGAACCTCTCACATTCCCTCCAAAACTCCCATGTTGGCCACTTCTGTTAATCTACTCAAGAGGTCACCTGGCAACTGATTTATATACTAAGCGTCACTGTTTAGCTCCATCCCCTTGCTAAAAGGAAGAGATTAACTAGAGACTTCATACGCTGAGGCTGATTGCAGACCCAAAGGTACCAGCCACACAGGATATAGGATTTCTTTTTAAGAGGGGCTGAAATCCATTCATGACAAAGATGCATACATCCATACTTTCATGTGTGCATTCATATGGGTATCTGCACATATAGCTGAGAGTTTTGTGCATGGAATTTTTTCATGTATCTATCTACCCCTGTAACTGTACCACCTGAACCCCCATCTTTAACATATTTATCCTCACAACACCCCTGTGAGGCAGGGAACCAGAATTATCCCCATTTTCACAGATGGGGAATGGAGGCACAGAAGAACTAAGTGACTTTCCCAAGGACACCCAAAAAGTCTGTGGTGGAGCAGGGAATTGACTCCAGCTTTCCCAAGTCCCATGGTAGTGCCTGGGATGGACAGCTGTATCACCCCTACTCCCAGAATTCCATCGTCTACTGTTGAATATGGCTCAAAGAGTATCGTTACTTAAGTTGTTAGCCACCTCTCTTGTGGAGTTAAACTGTATAGTAGGCACACCTAGCAGACATGGAATTCAAGACTATGTATTATTATTTGTATTGATTACTTGTATTCCAGCAGTTCCTAAAGGGCCCAATCAGGAATTGGGACACAGTTGTGCTGGGCATAAAAAGAATGTTCCTGCTCCAAAGAGCTGATAATCTAACGTATTTTTCTGTTTGTTGTTGTTGTTGTTTTAATTAGAGAAGCACAAACATTTTCAGCAATTAACACAAAAAAGGGCCCCCTGCATCATTATCATGCCATTGGCTCAAGACATCAACCCCTTGGACTCGCATATACTCTAATACGCAGGGAATGAGCCTGTTCTATAGAACACCTTTTTAATTGGTTATCACATACATTACATACACCAAGTTCTGTATCCTCTTTTAGGCCCTATGCAAAGCCTGGCACTTAAGCATGTGTGTAACATTCAACATATGAGTCATATTATTGACTCCAGTGGGACTGCACAGATGAAGTATTTTGCTGAGTCAGGGCTTTAGTTTTCTACAGAGCAAAGACAATATAATAATATAGCTAAATTAGAAATGTTTCAGACAAGCTAAAGGAGATACAACTTCCTTTCAAAAGAGGTTTCAGAGTAGCAGCTGTGTTAGTCTGTATTTGCAAAAAGAAAAGGAGTACTTGTGGCACCTTAGAGACTAACCAATTTATTTGAGCATAAGCTTTCGTGAGCTACAGCTCGCTTCATTGGATGCACGAAAGCTTATGCTCAAATAAATTTGTTAGTCTCTAAGGTGCCACAAGTACTCCTTTTCTTTTTTCTAAAGACGGAATCCCAGTCAGCACAAGGCACAATTACTGTATTAGTTCACCCCATCCTCCTGGCATTTCTCTCATAACAACACAACCCAAGGCTTTTGGACTTGATCCTACAAGTAGTTAATGGGATTACCGTTGTGATTAAAGCACATATTTATATGCTTTGCTGGATTGGGCCACAGTGCTCAGTGTCTAGCAGGATCATTTTTTCTATCTAATTTCTTGGAGCATTTCACAGCAGGTTATCATCTGATATTTTTAGTACAAAGCAGTCTCTTATATTTTCTTTATAGGTATAGTCAGAGTCACATGTCGCTGAAATGATGAAGTACCCAGTCTGTCTATAGGCACAGACAGTTCAGTATGATAAAATTCTACCCAATAGGCATGTTCACCTAAGAAATCCAAAATAATGCAATTAGGTAAATACTAATTACTTTGTTGATTTGCAATTAAGCAGTTTTAAGCATTAAAATAGAGGGCAGTTTTTTTAATGGGGGCAGAAGCATGAAATCATATTTAATTCGGAATCTCTCTCTCTCATGACAGGACTCACTCTGCTAAATTATATATATTGACCCGGGCAGAAATACCCAGTATTCTTAGGTGTAAGTATGAGGACTATTTGAAAAATCATCAGTAAGTAGCCATTATAAAAATATATAAATCATTATAAAAATTATTAATAAAATACAATTATAATAAAAACTAGTCAATCAGAACCATTTTGCAGGGTGAGGTAAGGACGGCACAGAAAACACACTGATGCTTTTCCCTCTCCACAGTAGGTTGATTACTTGAGCTACAGCCATTATTCCCTAATTCCACCCACTGAACATAAGTCAGCATCCAATGTTCTACCCTTGTCCACAAATGAGTAATAGAGTATTTTGGATGGAACTGCATATTGTTTTGACTGGGCCAAAGTGGTACCATAATGTTCAGTACCTCCACTTCTCACTACAGATCCTAAAAATTATTTTGTTCTTCTTATGCCTATAGGAAGGGATAACGAACCATTGGTAACATTCTGTGGTATGATTAGTGTCTTTAGGCTGGTATTCTATTCATTCAGAGTTTTACTTTTCATGAACAGGGTCCTAGTAATGACACTGGACAGAATAGTAAGAGCAGAAATATGCAGCCTCTCTACACGTCCATGACTGGTGAACGAGAACAACCTATAATGAAGAGATGCAAACTTCTTTTTTTGTAATTTGAGACTGAAATTAGGCTTTATGGTTGGCCAGAAACTTATGTCAGTGAGTTGGGGAGATAAAAGGTTGCAAAGGCATACAGCACACGCACCTGTATGAAAGAAAATATACAAAATGGAAATAACAAGTTTCTGTTGGTAGATTGTTGCAACTGATGTATAAAGCAGAATATGTATTTGCTGTGGTTAAAAAGAGCTTTAAAATAAAAAGTGTATGTATTTTGGTTTCACTTTGTAGACATGAATGAACATGTTATATTACAATATATTGGCAATGCAAGCACAGATTTAGGAGTATTTGAATTATGTGTTGGGTTCCAGCAAGCTTTATTGTGGTGAATTTCACCATGTAATTGAGAAGCCTCTCTTTCTGAGTATTGATTCTTTGCATCTCTGAGGACCCTGAAAGAAAGGACAGTTGTTTTGTTTTTAGGTCAGTGCAAATTGCCACAGAGGAGACATATAAACTGTGAACTGTCTTATGAAGACTTTGCTCTTGTTCTTTCTCGTTTTGTTGTTCTCAGATTTAAAATAAAAGCCATTTACAGTTAAAGTATTGATTTTCTCTTTGTGTATGGAGAAACTTGCCATTGACTTCGACAGGAGCAGAAATGTTGAGCATTTCTGAAAATACTTCATAATGTTTATAAAATGACCTGAAGGTCATGTAAGGTACAAAGGTAATCAGGACACACCCAATATGCAAATATTCAAACAGACTTCAGAACTTCGCAAAAGCAGACATCAAAGTTTGCCAGATATTTAGACTGTGCCAGCATTTTTAGTACTGGAGCCAGGATTTCATCCTCCCTTCAGCACACACTAAGCTCCACCATCAAACCTACACAGACTCTTCCACTGTCCACTTGTAATGAGGCAGAGTGGCCTCATTCCAGTGCAGAGAGGGTTGACAAATTGGAGGATTGGGCCAAAAGAAATCTGATGAGGTTCAATAAGGATAAGTGCAGGGTCCTGCACTTAGGACGGAAGAACCCAATGCACAGCTACAGACTAGGGACCGAATGGCTAGGCAGCAGTTCTGCGGAAAAGGACCTAGGGGTGACAGTGGACGAGAAGCTGGATATGAGTCAGCAGCGCGCCCTGGTTGCCAAGAAGGCCAATGGCATTTTGGGATGTATAAGTAGGGGCATAGCGAGCAGATCGAGGGATGTGATCGTTCCCCTCTATTCAACATTGGTGAGGCCTCATCTGGAGTACTGTGTCCAGTTTTGGGCCCCACACTACAAGAAGGATGTGGATAAATTGGAGAGAGTCCAGCGAAGGGCAACAAAAACGATTAGGGGTCTGGAACACATGACTTATGAGGAGAGGCTGAGGGAACTGGGATTGTTTAGTCTGCAGAAGAGAAGAATGAGGGGGGATTTGATAGCTGCTTTCAACTAACTGAGAGGTAGTTCCAGAGAGGATGGTTCTAGACTATTCTCAGTGGTAGAAGAGGACAGGACAAGGAGTAATGGTCTCAAGTTGCAGTGGTGGAGGTTTAGGTTGGATATTAGGAAAAACTTTTTCACTAAGAGGGTGGTGAAACACTGGAATGCGTTACCTAGGGAGATGGTAGAATCTCCTTCCTTAGAAGTTTTTAAGGTCAAGCTTGACAAAGCCCTGGCTGGGATGATTTAATTGGGGATTGGTCCTGCTTTGAGCAGGGGGTTAGACTAGATGACCTCCTGAGGTCCCTTCCAACCCTGATATTCTATGATTCTATGATTCTATGAATCACTCTGTTGGACTCAGCTAAGCCTGCCCCATCCCCCTTGGAGGAAGTGAAGGGGTGGGGCAGGCAGTATAAGAGCAGGGCCCTGCAGCTCAGTTGGAGCCAGACCAGGGAAGGAGCCAGATATCCCTGTCAAGGAGCAGAACTGCCAGCGGAGCCCACAACCGGCTGCAGTGGGCAACAACTCTCCTGAGCCAGCCTGGAGAGAAGGCAAACCACTGCCCTGGGAGACTGAAAAACCCAAAGAGTGAGTGGAGAGTGGGCAGCCTGGCAAGGAAACAGGGAACCAAGCCCCAGCAGGTGTGGAGCAGCCCCACCAGACACTGTTAGGAAGTAACCCAGAGAAGCAAAACATTGGTCCCGTTGTGTTGCTGAGAGGTGAGGCAGCAACCCCATGTTTCCCTATCAACCCTGTGAGGAGGTCACCCTTCACTTGTAGTGCCCTGGGCTGGGACCCAGTGGAGCAGAGAGGGCCTGGGTCCCCCTTGCCCACACTAGGGGATGGCTGAGCACTAACTCTTAAGGTGAGTAGCCTGAGCTACTGATTGGGTGATAACTCACCCTGAAGACCTGAGCTGTTACTTATTAGACTAATCAGGCGTGAGTGCTGATTCCCCGATGCCACTGAACTGGGCACCCTGGCCCCAAGACATAGTAATCTTACACAACTCCATACAAATCTGGGATAATGCATTGGTTTTCCTCCTGTCAACAACATACATTAAACCATCACCTATCCACATAAACACAACCTTCAACACAGATTACAAGCTACACAGAGACTCCTTAAAGTCCATAGTGGCACCTTCTGGGTTAAAGGACTTCATGGAAGTAAAGTCTATGAACTCTTTAAACTTACTCACATATGCAGACTTGTTAAAGCCTGGAGCCAAATCAGATGGATTAAAAGATTTTAAGAAGTCTGGAAGGTTATCATACTGATTTGTCAAAGTCTGAAGCTGAATCCTCCATATATGTAGTGGATGGACAACACTATGTTATATATATGTTATAGTATGTTCAGTATGCTACAATTAATGAAGGTATAGGCTCATATTGTGACTGCTGACAAGTTATGGTGTGCAGGCACATACTTGTCTCATGGTTTTGTTTGGGACAATAGATGGGGATACAAAGGCAGAAGTAAGGTTGTTTGGGTAACTTGACTTTGCATTTCCATACTTTCCAACATGTATTCATACCTCACATTTCACAGCTTTATAATTATTCAATCAAAGAGGAACTATGTACATTGAAAGAATTTGTATGTAGATGGCAAAAGCAGTAACAGGATTCTCAGAAGAGGGAAACAGACTCATATTACACTAGAATAGTCATACTCCTTGTTTTGAAGACAAACTAAATAGATCTTGTATTAATGGAATAAGAAGAGAGAATGAAAGCTGTCAAGAATTTTCATTTCCAGAATATCACAGCAAGTCCAATTGTACCAGGGAAACTACAGTTCAAGTGAAAAACCCTAGCACTGACTAAATCTAGGAGAATAAATTACTTACAGAGGATCACGGCTACATTTCAATCTCCTTAGAAATAATTCAGTGTATTCAGATTGCAATAAAACTCAAACATTTATATTACTGACAGGCATCCCATAAGGTCAGGCTGACATTTTGGCTCCAAAAGCTTCTATCAAGATCAGTTCCCATTTTTGAAGCAGAGCCATTCACTGTCTGTCTTTGAGAGTTACTTATAAGGAAAAAAAATAGTTAATACAGGAACTTAAATATACTGAATGTAGTTGCCGAGATACTGAATGTGAACATGATCATTACAGTGTTTATTCAGCTTGGACGAATAGAGTGATGTAGTTAAATATCAGTTCTTGGTTTATAGAAGGGATTAATGTGGTTGGAAATATTTTTGAACTTTGTTAATGCTAGTGTAATATTAAGAAGCAACAGTAAAAAAAATACATACACTAGTCAAACTAGTTACTTTTTACAGATTTCTATGATGAGGGAAAGATGCCCATCAATCAATATTGATATCAATACCCCCCTCAACTCGTCAGCTGAAGGTAGAATTGCCCATAAAACACAGACAATATCTAGCCAGCAGTGTGATGGTAGTGAGAAGCAGGTATTCAGACCCGAGAGCTTCTATCACATATCTCAGTTCAACTGCCTTCTTTTTATCTGAGCATTTGTCTTCACTACAGAGTTAACTTGGACTCGTATTCAGTTGTTACGGTTAATCCAGCTCCCATCCACACACAAAAGCTTCTAAGTGTAGGGGAGACTTGAACTAGGGCAAGCTGACCTGTTTTGGAGTATAGACAGAAGCCAGAATGCTGCTTACACTCAGGCTGGTAACCCACCCACTTTGTAAAGAGGATCCAGGCTAATCCGCTCAAGTGCTGAAAGTTCTCCAATGCCTTCCCACAATTCCACATGTGCCCAGAAAGACAGATAAGTTCTCCCACAATTCACTGAGAAAGAATCAGAGAGTAGCTCATCTTTTTGCAGTATTACAAATCATGGGATATGCCCGAGTAGTCCTAAAGACTCACAAAGGGGAGTGCAACACTAGTTAGTACACAGTAACTCAAGTGTGACTCATAATCTCCATAAAACTCATCAAGTGCTGACAAAGTGCAGCTTCCTTTGCTTTTAAGCAACTAGATTTAAGATTGTGTCCAAGCTTTAAATTTCTTTAAGCAAAGCCCCACATCAGCCAGACAAACAGGTGTATCTATTTTAGGTACTTATATGGCCTCCATTAAGGTGGTATCTGAGCACCTTACTATCTTGAATGTATTTATTCTCAGAAATCCCTATGAGGCAGTGAAGTGGGGATTGTTATTCCCATTTTAAAAAAAAACGGATGGGGAACCTGAGGCACAAAGACACTAAATGATTTATCCAAGACCACTTAAGGAAGTGTATGGTGCAACAAGGAATTGAACTCAGTCCTCCCAAGTCCCAGGCTAGCATCTTAAACATCGAATCATCCTTCCTCAGATTCCTGTAATGAAGAATGATCACATACAGAAAAAAATACATCAAGTGAAATTAGATTAGATTATACTCTAGCTCTGGAAGGATGTGTAGGGGGTATTCCCATTAATGTGAGTGGGCCCGATTCTCCTCTCATGCCAATGTAAATCAAGAGATACTCGCTGAAGTGAATGAGGTCAGAGTGATGCACTATAAGTGAAACAAAATGCCACCAAAGAGAGAGAATATTGGAAGTCCTCAGGGTAGCTGTAAAAGAAGCTATTGAAATTGGTGAGATTTCCATGACTTCTGATATTTTAATTGGGGTTTTTTAAGTTTAGATTCCAGAGGACAACATACAGGAAAACTCATGTCACCCATTTAGAGCATTATTGTGAACCTTCTGGTAAGATTTTCTTACACTAAAAGTGTCAGCACTATCCAACTCCACACTCTGGTCATGTAGTGTAACAGTGACTAGCAAAAAGTTACCCTCCCTAAAATGGCAGGCTTTGTTCCCTCACACACCCAGGGCAGAGAGAGTGCCATATCATTGGTTGATTCAACCCACTCACATTGTTTCAGAACCAGCCTACTTGTTTTCTTGATCTGCAGTACCAGCTGTTTCATTCTACACAATGACTAGCAAATGCCTACTCTTATTGAGGGGACCTCAGTCTGGGACTCAACCCTGCAAAGCACTTACGCAGATAGAATTTCTTCCCACTTGGGAGTGTTGACACGCATGAAGTTGAGCATGTGCTTAAGTGCTTTGCTGAATTGGAACCCAGAATACTCTGTTCCTAGCAAGATCAAATCCTTACTTTCTATTGTTAAATAGAATAGAACTGATTAACTTTGTTTATTTTCAGAATGATAGCCGTCCAATACACCTGTTAGTCTATAAGGTGCCACAGGACTCTTTGCCACTTTGTTTATTATATGTCATGGAAGGAAGAATTCTTAATGAGAGTTTTTAATTAAAAGTTTTAGCTTTGTATTTCTAAGAGAACAAAGAGCAAGGAGAGCAGCCTAGGGGCTGTGGCAATAGAACTGGGAGTAGTTTTAGTGTGACCACATGGAAGTGGCATTAGGGCATTGTATTGCAGTTAGTAAAGTCAGAAATGTGAAATGAAGCCTGATGGAGATAGATGCCTGAAAAAGACCTAGCCGTTACAGAAACAGGAAAGCAGCCACAAAGAAGGGCTTCACAGCCAAAGGAGAGAACCTAGGCCTGGACTACACACATTATAGCAAAGGTGGGCAAACTATGGCCCGCGGGCCACATCCCACCCCGCCCTTGAGCTCCTAGCCGGGGAGGCTAGCCCCCGGCCCCTCCCCTGCTGTCCCCATACCCCCACAGCTACACCACAGTGCGGGCAGCGCAGCTGACTCTGGCCGGGTGGCGGGGCTGTGAACTCCTGTTGCTCTGAGTGGCATGGTAAGGGGGCGGCGGGGGATTGGATAAGGGTTAGGAGGTCCTGGGGGGGGTCAGGGGACAGGGAACAGGGGGTGGTTGGATGGGGCAGACGTTCTGTGGGGGGCGGTCAGGGGATGGGGAATGGGGGGGGGGGTTGGATAAGGCCTGGGAGTCCTAGGGGGCCTGTCAGGGGGCATGGGTGCGGATAGGGGTCGGGGCAGTCTGGGCACAGGGAGCAGGGGGGTGGGGTCCTGGGGGGACTGTCAGGGGACAGGGGTGTGGATAGCGGTCAGAGGGGCAGTCAGGGGACAGGGAGTAGGGGGGGTTGGATAGGGGGTGGGGTCCTGGAGGGGCAGTTTGGGGCAGGGGATCCTGGGAGGGGGTGGTCAGGGGGCAGGAGGTGGGAGGGGGCAGGGGCCAGGCTGTTTGGGGAGGCACAGCCTTCCCTACCTGGCACTCTATACAGTTTCACACCCTGATGTAGCCCTCGGGCCAAAAATTTTGCCCACCCCGCATTATAGGAACCAACAAAATGATTTTGGTTAGGGGTGTGATTCTTTTTTAAATAATAGAGTTAAATCAGTACAAACTCTAGAGTAGACATAGTTATGCTGGTATAAAGATGTCTTATAGTGGTATAGCTTATTCCCCTTCCCACTTGGAACTTTATATCATTTATATAAGAGCTAGAGGCCTGGGTCCAGCCAATTCTAGACACTAAGTAGACACACCTGAGCAAGGATCGGGTGATTCCCCTATGACAAGCAGCACGAAGCTGCAGAATAGGATATGTCTAAACTGCAAAATAAAACCCATCGCAGTGAGTCTCAGAGCCTGGGTTTACAGCCCATGGGGGTAGCTAGGCATGGAGGTTAGAGTGGAGCCGAGTTGGAATCACAAATCAGCACCATGGATCACCCAGGGTCAGAACCAGGGATCAGAAGCTGAATGCCAGAGCCAATGGGTGAGACAGAGACGTTGTTGGGAAGCAGATCCAGGAGTGTCCAGGATAGAGAAGGGCAGGAACTGAAGCAAGCACAAGAGCAGGCTAAGCAGGAGCAAGCACAAGAAGCAGGAAGCCAGAAGAGCAGTTGTGGTTGTGGAACATGTTGAGCAACCAGTGAGCTCTTGCTGCTGCTGGGTCAAATAGTAGCTCCAACAATCAGGCAGTGCAGTGAATCAAGCAGCCTCTGCCAGGATGAGCTGTATACAGAACGTTGCTAGGAGACTGATCCTGCTGCATCTGGCTCCCTGACAGTACTTTCCCCTTGAGGGCACCTTCTGGTGGCCTTAGGGCCCAGTTTTTCTGGTGAAGAGCATATATGAGCTCCTGACTATAAACATTACCTTCTGGTTTCCAAGACCATTTTTCAGAGCCATAACTTTCCCAGTTCATGAGGTAGTATAGAGTTCCTGGGATTCATCTAGAATCCAGGATTTCTCAGACCTCATAGTCTTCTTGACCTTGAACCTTCATGGGAGGAAGCGGTGGAGTGAAGTAGCTGCGGAAGGGATTTTCTGTGTAGGGCTTCAGGAGGAATACATGAGAAACTAGGTGGACTTACAGGGATTTGGACAGCTGGAGTTGGAATGTTACCAGGTTGACTTGTTCAGCAATCTTGAATGGGCTCAAGTATTGATGGTCCAATTGGTAAATGGGTGGGAGTATTTGAGATGTTTCAGAGTAACAGCCGTGTTAGTCTGTATTCTCAAAAAGAAAAGAAGTACTTGCGGCACCTTAGAGACTAACCAATTTATTTGAGCATAAGCTTTCGTGAGCTACAGCTCACTTCATCGGATGCATACTGTGGAAAGATGTTTAGCAGATGGCCAGACCTTATCACTCACTCTTAATGTCAGGGTAATTTGGTGGTCTCAGTCAACATGGCAATTATATGTTTCCTTGGTGACTTCAAGATACTTCGTAAGTTCCTGATGAACTTGGTGAAGGTGGGTAATGAAGTCTGTCACAACAGGAACTTGTGAGTCTGCAGGTGTGACTAGATAGAGATGTTTCAGAGTAACAGCCATGTTAGTCTGTATTCGCAAAAAGAAAAGGAGTACTTGTGGCACCTTAGAGACTAACCAATTTATTTGAGCATGAGCTTTCGTGAGCTACAGCTCACTTCATCGGATGCATACCGTGGAAACTGCAGCAGACTTTATATACACAGAGAATATGAAACAATACCTCCTCCCACCCCACTGTCCTGCACCTCAGGCAGGTGTCAACATAATCAAATGGACTATCACCTGGTTAAGTGGCCATTCTTTGGCAGGAGAGTGTGAGTGAGAAATTTACATCTTGGCAATGGAACAGCTAGAGGCTCCCAAGCAAACAGATGTTGTCTCCTGAACCTCAGCTGGAGATGATTTTCAAAAAGTAAAATAACCATGAGAAGTGAGAATAAAGGACACAAATCGTCTCCCCCTTCATCTCTACTCACGGCATCAACAACACTTGAAAGACAAAGGAAGCATCATTGGACTGGAGAGGGATCCAGCCAGTGAGACTGCTAGAACTGGTGGTGAGAGAGACCCTTTTGCTTTAAGTTCACTTAGATTGTTAAGTTAGGTGTTAGTTTGTGTTTTAACTTTTATTTCTTTGTAATTAATTCTGACTTTTATATCTCATCACTTGTAATCACTTAAAATCTTTCTTTCTGTAATTAATAAACTTGTGTTATCTAAGCCCATGAGTTTGGACTGAAGTGTTTGGGAAACTCCATTTGAGATAACAGCAGTTGTGCATATCATTTTCTATTAATAAAATGACAGACTTTCTATGAGCTTGTATTGTCCAGAAGGAGAGAACTGGGCAGTATAAGACACACATTTCTGGGGACAAGTCTGAGACTGGGAGCTTGCTGGTGTTGCTCTGCTAATATAATTCAGGTGGGAGTAACTTGCATGCTAGAGGCTGTGTGTGAGCAGACCAGGAGTGGTTGGTCTCACAGCAAAGCAGTGTAAAAGATATCTCAGGTTGGAGAATTGAGGAGACACAGATGTTCAACAGTCCAGACAGTACCCTGGATAGTGTCACAAACAGTATTTTGGGGAGCTGTGTCTGGCTTAGCATATTTATCTTTGTGGGAAAGGCCATCTGCTTTCCCATCTTGTGACCCATGGCACTAGGTAATGATGAAATCAAGCCTGGCAAAGCTAAGTGACCAACAGATCTGCTGTTAATTAAGATTACAGACCATCTGAAGATATTCTAAGTTCTTGTGACTGGGGAAGACCTGGACTGGGAACCGAGTCCCCTCTGAAAGAGGTGTCCATTCTTTGAACGTTGTTTTGATTGTAAGAGGCTCCTTGTCCCAGATATCAAATCATTCTCCATGAGGGTTAGTTGTATGTGAATAATACAGACAAGAAAAGGAGTACTTGTGGCACCTTAGAGACTAACCAATTTATTTGAGCATGAGCTTTCGTGAGCTCACGAAAGCTCATGCTCAAATAAATTGGTTAGTCTCTAAGGTGCCACAAGTACTCCTTTTCTTTTTGCGAATACAGACTAACACGGCTGTTACTCCAATACAGACAAGGATGGTGTTGGTTGCAAGGGCCTGCATTTTGTGAAAGTACAGCCCTGAATGTGAAGTTCAATGTACCTGCTTCCACAGTAAAAGGCTTGGTGGGGTCCAGATACACAAGAACAGGAGCTGAAGTGAAGGCTTTCTAAACTGAACAAAGGCAGATTGTAGCTCTGCCAACCAGACAAGATGAATCTGGTTTTGGAGGAGCACAGTTATTAGTGTTACTAACTGGGAGAATCCTTTAATGAAGCACCAGTAAAAATTGGCAAATCCCAGAAACTGCTGAAACCCATCCTGTGGGGCACTCCACCCTGTGATGGCAGACACTTTCCATGAGTCTATGAAGTTGTTGGAGGCCCCTGAGTCCACAAGTGCCCATAGCTCGACCTCAGACAAGGCAGGATATCATAACCAAAGAGGAACCTGGAGGGTGGTGGCTCAATGGCTGACCAGGGCCAGGGTACCACTTGACAAAAGCAGGACAGGTGTCTTATTCGAGCACCTTAGACATAGTGCCCAGGTTCCCTGCAATATATACATAAGTCTAAAACTCGTCACTGGCTCCTTTCTATGTCTGTAAGGCAGGGTCAAATCTGGTTGGCCTACGGAGGTCAAAAAATTGTACTCCCTTTCTAGCTGGCATTTGGCCAGGCAATCATCAGCACTGATGCACAGTTTCTAAGTTGGATAGTGGCTCTATCTCTGATAGCTCATCTGTGATTTCTTTGTTCAAGTCATGTCAGAAATGGTAGCATTGTGCTGCCTTGTTCCATCGAGCATCAGCTGCTAAATGCCAGAATCCTGCAGCCAACTGGTCTATTCCCTGGCATAGATTCAGAAGCACATTCTTGGAGGGGCCATTATGATTCAGGTCACTGAAAACAATCACTAGGGCTTGGATGAATTCCTCAAGCTACCCCAGCAAGGCTGATAACAAGCCCCACTCAGGCCTGGTCAATGGGAAATGACAGGGGTCATAGCATGAACAGGAACTAAGACTGATTCAGAAAGTGATGAAACTTCCCGAGATCACCTTCAAACTGGGCCAGCAGTGGAATGTGACGTTGCACCCCATAATGCTTTATAGAAATATGCTTATGAGTGTAAATATGACATAACTGGAATATGTTTTAGACTAGATATGCCATGTAATATATCTTTGCAAAGGTTATGTTTTACTGCATGTATTCATCCTATTAATATGCATGTATCATTTTTATATCTGAAGTTATGAGCGTTGGCTCTATGCTTGTATTTAAAGTGTTTGCTGTAGAAAGCACCTAAGGCAGATTTGGTCAACATAGTGTGAAGGGGTTAGTCAAGTAAATGGAAGTACTTGGCTAACAATGGAACTTGATAGATAACAATCCACAGCTGAGCTTTCCTGGGAACATTCGGGCTAACATGGGCAATGGCTCAGCCTGTAGAGAACTGAGTCATGCATGGACATGTGACTCCAAAACTCCATCTTGTAGCTGTGATTCTACACAGGGGGACAGAGGGATTTCCACCCACAAGAGAGAAACTATATATGCCTTTGGAAATCCATCCATTTTGTCTTCAGCTGGCACAAAAGATAGTCTCTCCACCCCAAAGAGATGCCTGAAAGAAACTGGAACAAAGGACAGTAACTACAGGGGTGTGAGTGATTGCTGGACCCAGACTAGGAGGAAGTCTAGTTTGTAAAAGAGGCTTATTGGAACATCTCTGAGGGTGAGATTTACCTGCATTTAGTTTCTTACTGTATTAGGCTTAGACTTGCGTGTTTTATTTTATTTTGCTTGGTAACTTACTTTGTTCTGTCTGTTATTACTTGGAACCACTTAAATCCTACTTTTTATATTTAATAAAATCACTTTTTACTTATTGATTAACCCAGAGGAAGTAATTAATTCCTGGGGGAGCAAACAGCTGTGCATATCTCTCTATCAGTATTATAGAGGGCGAACAATTTATGAGTTTACCCTGTATAAGCTTTATACAGAATAAAACGGATTTATTTGGGGTTTGGATCCCCTTGGGAACTGGGCATCTGGATGTTGGAGACAGGAGCCCCAAAATTATTGAGCTGTTTGCAATTAAGCCTGCAGCTTTTGGGGGACGTGGTTCAGACCTGGGTCTGTTTGTGTAGCAGGCTAGCATCTGGCAAACCAGGCAGGGCACTGAAGTCCCAAGCTGCCAGGGAAAACGGGCTCAGAGGTAGTCCCAGCACATCAGGTGGCAGTTCCCAAGGGGGTTTCTATGACCCAACCCATCACATGAAATCTTTGGTTCCCAAGGGATGGGCCCTGGGTAGCAACACCTTGCCTGTGGGGCCACAATCTGGTCTGCAGCCTCTGTAAGGTGTCCCTTACCTTTGTTAGGAAGAAGGAGGTTTAACAGCAGTCTACCTCACAGCCAACCTGGTCTTCAGTCTTCCAAATGGTCAGTATCTGGAATATGGATGGTCGGGCCTAATGGTTGGACTCATGGGGATGGCTAGGCCTGGAGGGTAGAGTGGAGTTGAGCTGGAGTCAAGAATCAGGACCACGGGACATCTGAGATCACAGTCTAGAGGCGAGCTGAGGGTCAGAGCCAGGGATCAGAAGCCAAATGCCAGAGCCAATGGGCAAGCCAGAGATGTGGTTGAGAAGCAGAGCTGCAGGGGTTAAGGATGGAGAAGGGCAGGAACTGAAGTGGGCACAAGAGCAGGCTGTGCAGGAGCAGGAGCACACACAGGAAGCAGGAAGCTGGTAACAGAACCAAGCACAGCTGCAGGAGAGGAACATGTTGAATGGCCAGTGATCTGCAATAAGTAGTAGCTAGCTGCACCTCTACACCAAAAAGGAAGTGCAGTCAATCAGGTAGCCCTCTGCCAGGATCAGCTGTGTCCAGTGTTGTTAGGTGACTGGCAAAGAGGGGACTACAGAGGCTGTTGGAAGGCAGTATGCTCCATTAGAGAAATCTGCGAATTCTGGCCTGGGAGTGACCTGATCAGAGCATAATGAATGGACTTGAAGAAGGACTTGAGAACTTTATTTTGAATGTTTGTTATGTTAATAAAACTAGAACCCAGAAGAGGTGTGAATGGATAGAAGTGTCTGTGAATTATTGAAGAAGTTCCTTGAAGGGAGAAACAGATAGGAGGTTGCTTGCCAGGCTGTCCCAAGGCCACAATAGGGCATGCAGGAGGCAGCCTACTGAATGACACCAATATGATAGTGTCCCCACACTAGGGGGTTGTGCTACTTTAACTATAGTATGGTAAAAGTAGTACAACTTTTTTGTCAAGCTGTACCAGTATAACTGCATCCACACTGTGGGGTTATACCACTTTCAAACTGATGTTAAAGCAGTACAAAACCTGGGTGTAGATAAGCCCCTAGTGAAAGAGACAGCTTGGCACATGTGGAAAGACCTGCCAGCAGCAATTGATTTAGAAACTGAGCTGGCATCTCCCAAAAAAACCAAGAAATTAGATGTTTGTAGAAGACAGACAAAATCTAGGCATTGAAAACAAGGACAATTGGAGAAGAAGAATTCTTGACAAGACGAAAGTGAGAAATAAGGCCTTAGAGGCAGAGAGGAGGAGTCCAGATTAAAAAGATGAAGGGTCTGGTCCTATCCCTGTTGAAGTCAATGGCAAAAAACTCACAAGAACACAAAGTAGCTCAATCCAAGAAAATCTGTCTGGGTAAATTGGATATTTTTTTTATTTTAATTTTATTTTTTTCACGTCACAATATAAATCAGCATGCTAAGCAGAAAAACATGTTTGTTCCAGGGATTCTAATTGACTTCATACTTTTTTAGACAATACATTTAAATAAGAAATAAAGTTATGCAATATCTGTACAACTCTTTAAAAAGTTCTAAAGGTTTCCATGGAGTCCCAAAAGCCTGACTTCTCTGAACTGTGGTTAACATTCCATTTACATGATGTACAATCAAGTGCCTGTGCCCATGTGACTGTGAGAGACTCATTACTCAGAGTGTTACGGGATAAAATACTTGAATGTCACCTGGTTCAAATATTTGACTTATCAAGCACTCACTGCCAGGGTTATTTGCTAACAAGATAGTGACTTGGTGTTAAAGTGGAATGAGAAACCTTCATGTGAACTTTGAGGTCACCCCTGGACACTTAGCTGCCTATCAGCCTCAGACAGCATGACAGTGTCTGTCAGAAAACAGAATATTGGCCCCTCAGTGTCACAGCAAACTTTCTGTCTGGCAGCTGCGGCATGTCAGAGCAACTTGCCTGCTTGCTAGTGACTCACTGTTTTGTTTCTTACATTGAATGGATGTCTTAAAAGTTTCACAGTGGCAGATAAAAATTTTCTTCAGCATCAGTTAACCTTAAAGAAGCTAGAAATGCATGTTAAAAATAGTAGTGAACATACATAAGTTGTTCCACTCTAAAAATGGATGCAACAAACTCACACACACTTTAAGGAACAGATTTAAATAAGATCATGTAAAGTACTGTGCAATCTCTGGCCTTAGTTCAAATTACTGTTGGAGGGTTTTTATTTGTAGGGAGAGGGGGTTAATTTATATGTTTGCAATGAGGCATTTTCCTCCAAGCTCGGAGGTTGTTTAAGACCATTCTGAAATGGAAACAAGACCCGCTCAGTTCAGCTCTCTCCCTTTAAAAAATGGTAGTACAACTACTGCCTTCCACTGCAAGGTGTAAAAGGTAGTAAACTATAGAAGGAGGGAGAGAGTAAACCTATGGAGTGAAGAAGGGAAGAGCACATGCCTCCTAGCCCCCATCCACCACAGGCTTCCTTCCGCATGGTAGCAAAGCAGTGGAGCGCTAGTTCAGTGTAGCATGCTTCTCCTTGGGTCAGGCTGGGCAAAATTCCAACAGGAAGTCAACTTGAGCATCTCACTGCTAATTAATTCAACAGTAACTCACCTGAATACAACTGAAAGCTCTTTTCCCATACCGCACTGGGGTTTAGTGCACCAGACAGCATGGGTTGCATGACACTGAGAAGGGTTACTGAGAAAATGGAAATGCATTTTTGTGCTTCCTCCCCGGCCCATTTTAAATTACATTCTTTGAGCAGTCTCAAGGCCAGTGGTTAAAGCAGATTGAAATAGGATGGGGAGCTCTCATTACTCCAGCAAGGGGCGTGAATGTTGCTTACTCAAGCTCGGGGGGAGAGGAGGAAATTCCCAACTAATTCTAACAGAGGAGGGAGAGTTGTGCTCACCACGTTATCGTAACACCTGCTCAGGCTGTTCTAAGTTGTGCCTGGCTACCAAAGGCCCCAATGGGCCACACTGGCAGGTGAGGATCACCACAGCACAGCAGATCTCCAGTCGCACTCTCAGAACAACCATTACATCAGGGGCTGAAAGGTGGCCTAGAGCCAGCTATGCTAAATATATGTCACATAGGAATTACTCTACATCTTGGAAAACCTGGCCAAAACAATGCAAAAGGATAGTAACAAGAACCAGGAGGTTGATCCGCAAAGTTCTGCACTGGGCTCATTGTAAAACCAAGGTTAGATTCTCTGGAAAGCAGTCTGATGGTTTCAAAGTCCTGGTCAGGAATCGGAAAGGGATATCTCCAGGACGTTGCAGGCATAGTTTCAATATGGATCTATCCAATAAACTTTTCATGATACTGATTATTTTTAGTCTTGAAAGTCCTTCTCATCTGTTCCGTCTCCATGCTTCACAGAAGATTGCCACTAACTCCAGTTCATTAGCCTCGTACATGTGCAATGAACAAGCATCAAGCAAGACTCTTTGTCAGCCCAGATTGGCTCAATTAAAGTGTCTTATAGGGCTGTATTATTAATCAGGGATATCATTTACAGCTCTGCTTGGTGCAGGTTGGCTCTGGAAGCAGGCACTTGCAGAATTGCCAGTGGCAGACAACAGAGGCTGCACAAGTTTATTTATTTAATACAATGCCTGTCATCAGAAAAGCAGCTGGTAGACTGGGTAGTGATTGTGAAGCAAGATCCAATCCCCAAAAGTATCAGGTCACATCTGGTGACTGGACTTCTGCCGCTTTGATGGATGACGCCCAAGTGTTATATTTAATTGACAAAGACTTGATCCTTTTCTGAACTATTATCCATGGATACTAGCAGAGGATTTCTCTCCAGGCCCTGCCCCTCCTGTTTTGGATGAGTTCTCCTTAGAAAGCTTACAACAAGCTGAGGGGGAAACACAAGGCATTTGCACCTTTCCCTTCAAAAACAGATATGATTTGTGAACTAGAAAGGGGAGGAGGTCGGAGGGAAGACCTATTAAAAATCCCATAGAGCAGTCTGTAGTGCAGAGAGATTAATTCGTATTACCAGGATTGCCAGGCTTTAGCCCACTGGAGGGTAGGCTGATTTTCCAGTGCTCTGTGGGGAACTAGGGTACCAAACAAACACATGCACTATAGGAAAATAGCATTTGCCTCTGAGAAATATTCAGAATTGGCTGACATCTACTGGCAGAAACTTTGCACTGGCAACACAGCCCCAACACTGTTTTCATGTGTCAGTTTGTGTTCACTATGGCACATATATGAGACAGTGTTGTAAGGTGGGAAGCTTTGGAGGTACATGTAAAATGGGATTACTATTATAAAGAAGTTTTTGTTATAGAAAATCTCAACTAATTCCATCTTGATAAATTCAATTTGCAATATAATTGGCTTTATATTTTCTCATTATCCAGTAATTAGTGATTTTTTTAAAAAAATACACTAAAAATTTACGGAAACCATAAAACACAACCAGATATAGAAATAGATATCTCAGCAGAAATGTGTGATTTCTCTAGCACATAAACAGATTAACTATCCATAAACTACCTAATAAAACCTTATGTCCAGGAATATAAAAATCATACAGAAATCAAAGTAAAAAAAATCCAAAGAAAAGTACCCTAAAGCAAACAAGAAATATATGTTAAAGTCTTTTTAATGGACTATCTTTATTTTGATTGATTGATTAGTATGCTTAAGTACTTTGGTATTATGCAAGTTCTTGTAATAACTGGTGGAATTTGCAATACTTCACAGAATTGATTAAAACTATTAAAATATTATGGAAGAGCACTTCATAGTCCCAGTATATGAATTGCAATAGGCCAGATATCAAATTCAGGCTAAATGGATTATTATGGTTTATTTAGCATATCTTTCTAACCTTCCATTCACAGAACACATGTAGTTATCATCATACTGAGTAATAGCACAAACAAAAGAAAAAAGTATCTGGTTAAATTTATGGATATTGCAACTATTGTAAGTGACAAAATGAAGAACTTACCTTATGACTTTAGAATACTTTTTACTCTCTATATTACTGCTGTTATTCAGTGATAGTTAGCATGATTTAAGATAACTTCCATTCTTAATAGCATTTCCTAAAAGAGCCATTATTGCTATTAATGTCTTAAATAATACTTAGCCAATACTATATTGTTAAGTGGAAAGGTGAAATGAATATCTTAAAGGAACAGTTCAAATGTTTTATCATTTAAAAAATGAAATTATATTTATTTATAAAGGTGGATACAGGAGATCAAACATATATTTAAGCAGCAGCAAAATTGGTGGAACTGTTTATGAAAATAGAAAAATCATTTGAGATTCAGTGTTTTTAATTTTTCTGGTGCTGGTTATGTAATAATTACATAAAAAAGTAAAATACTATAGCACTTTTCACAAACATAAGAGTTAACCATGGTGCCTTAGGCAAATTACAATGTGGGTATTTTCATTCTATGTACCTAATTTTTGTCTACAATTTACTGCCCTACATTGCACTTTAATGTTGCTATGCTGCTGTGTTCATCTCAGAGGTACTGGCCCTTCATCAGTGAGTGATTTCAAGGACGTAAGAAACAGATATCACAGTGATGGGCTTTGCATAAGATCCTGAACAGAAGAGGAAATGTCCACCCACACAGCTTCCTTTGCAAAACTGAGGCCACAGTTTGGAAGTACTTTGGGACCCTTTAACATGAAAGGGGCTATATAAGTGTAAGCAACTCAGCTGTAAAACATAGGGGGTTATATTAGTAGCTTTAGCTGTACGTTTATTGCCTTTAGCGCTCCCTAGTGTATATATTTAATATTAATGGACATGGATTGCCATACATATCCAGCTTGACGTTCCATTTCCCAGGACTCCACATCCCTATGGACAACCTACAACCCCTTTCTCCAATAGACTTCAGGCACACCACCACTTTAAACTTAACCTCATATGAGAGACTCCTGGGGGTCAGATGAGCAACTGCTCAACTCTACTCTTTGGGGTCTCCCAGAAAGGAGCGAGCAAGACTATCTACCCCTTAAGACTTGAATTGTACCTTTCACTGTATACAGCACAGTCCAATCAAGGATATCAGAGCGCTTTATGTTGAAACAGTGCCAAATTATTATGACTGATTATGTTGTGACTGATATGAATAAATGTGGCAAGCATGAGTTTGGTATGGCTTGGTATGCCTGAACTTGCTAGAGGATTCTGTGAGAAGAATTCTCTTAGCATTAGATGAATGATGTGGAAAAGTCCTGGAGGTGCTAAAACTGCACTTGAATGGTTATTAACGGCTCTATATACGTATATGTTTCAACATCGAACTTTGGAATATATCAGCAGAGAAACAGCTCACCAGGTAAAAAACACGTAACATCATGCGATTGGTGGGCTTGGTACAGAGTGACATGGGTCAAAATGACGCTTTTTGAATAACATCATGCTAAGAGCATAAGTGAATGATTGATGAGAGGGTAAACGTTGATTGAACTTTGGTCTGGGTCTGTTCTGCAGCCCCTTCTTCCAAAATATTAATTAGAGAAAACCAGTGATAAATGCCCACAAGACATATTTCTGGGACATGTGATTCCTTTAAGAACGAAGATATAAATGCTAAGCAAAGTAAATTAGTTAAGTTAGACTTCTTCAATTAACATTTGAAGAGGTTCGAGACTGTGAGACAGAAGTTGTCAGGGTAACCGAGACCCTGCCTCAAGGGACCTTTGTGAGATCTTAGAACCAGAGGTCATCAGAGTAACCAAGACTCTGCTTCGGGGGACCCTTGACAGACCAAGTACCTAAGAGGGGAAAAAAGAGAAGAAAAAAAGTTTCCATCTAGAACTGGTAGCTATACCTGCTTTGTTTGCCAATCAGGATACTGTGTAGAGCTCACATAGTTACTGAGGGTTTATGCTTGGGGAGCTAAGGCTTGTAAGAAAGGATGTATATGATGTAACCTTACCTGCTTGTGTGATTCTCTCTCAAATAAATGACTGTGCATTAAGCATATTGTATCCAAGACTTCACTGGTACAGGTAAACATCTGCCCAGCTGTGGGCTGTTAAAGGATCCGATTTAGCACTTTAAAGGGTTTTTTTGTTTGTTTGTTTGTTTTTTACACTTCACACACTGTATCTAGTCTCACAGCTTGAGGA
This sequence comes from Caretta caretta, assembly GCF_965140235.1. Taxonomy (NCBI): domain Eukaryota; kingdom Metazoa; phylum Chordata; order Testudines; family Cheloniidae; genus Caretta; species Caretta caretta. The sequence continues at coordinate 35,801,326 of NC_134208.1, forward strand.
AACCAAGGTACACAAAGATTGAGTGTCTTTCCCAAGGTAATATGCCGAGTCAAGTCAACACCAGAACCAGGATTGGAATGTAGCTCTCCAAAACGCCGGTCCTGTTCCTTAACCACAAGACCAGCCTTCTTCCTAGCAGGAAAGTGGCTAAGAGCCAAGAATTATTATTAAAATAATTGTCCTGCACTAAGTATCTTTAGAAAACCAAGTTACTTTAGGACATAATTGTGTCAACCAGATAGTCCCACATGATGAGTGGTATGGAGCCGCCCTTCCCAAGAGAAGCACATCACTGCTGCACCCCTTCAGGAGCTGTAGCATATTCCCCCATGTGCTACACCAGCTTTGCTAACCAGTGCACAGGGAAGTGGAGCCATGTGCTTATTTCCTCTCTGCTCTTGTGGGGGTATAATGTGCCCTAGGGACACATAGAAGAACTGCACTTTTTCCCCCAATACTGCCCAGCAGGACAAGAAGGGGTCACCTTCCTTCTTTCCTCTAGCCATAAACCGGCATTTAGTTTCTTACTCAAAATCTCATTATAAAGTTATCCGTATAGTCCCCTCCTCACCCCATTCAAATATACCAAAAGGGAAATTTTTCCTGCAAAATTTTACAGCTGAAATTCACTTACTTAAAATCAAGTAAATTTAGCACAGCTACAAACTAAATGAAGAAAATATTTTGCTAGGGAAAAAATCATATTGCTGATGTTTATATATGTGTGTGTGTCTCTCTATATTATATATATGGGATGCACACACACATACAGCACTCCTATAACATATACATATATATTTGTACTCACATAGTTAATAATTAAGGTGCCAATAAATGGTGCTCAAGAATATGTAGCATTGGTCCTGGGTTTGGCAGGAGCAAGACTCCAAGGCAACGAGCATGGTGCACTATGTTATTCAGCACTGACAGAAGTTGAAGACCCTGGGTATTGGGGTTGTGAGAGAAAACGTGAATAGGGCACAGAACCAACAAGAGCAGACCTATAACAAGGAGACCATCTACATCTACATGAGTGCCAGCCAGGAGACTGAGTGTTGCTCCTGCTGCCAATGTTGAAATCAAAGCTATTGGCCCAATGGCAGTGCCTCTTCGAGGTGGTGAGATGAGTGGGGAAGGTTGACCACAAGATCTGACAAGCCAAGAGGAAGCAGCAGACCCATGTGTAAAACATCAACATATTGAAGGTGTTGAAGGGCCACGAGGGTCTCCTTATCACCTCGTTCCCGCCAACCCTGAACTTGACCTGCTGGTTACTATGACCTAAGTCCTATCCCTGCACCAGTAGGGAGACACATGGGGCATACACAGCCAGCTACGTAGATGATATTGTCATATACAGACCATATCAGGCACATTAATGGGATACTACATGATCTTCAGGAGGCAGGATTGACTGCCAACCCAACCAAGTGCCATCTGGCTACCCAAGAAGTCCTGCTGGACAAAGTCCAAGCCCTAGTGAACTGCCCTGTCCCATCCACCAAGAAGCAAGTTCACCATTTCCTGGGATTGGCAGGGTACCATTGGCATTTCATCCCAAACTTTGCAAGCACTACTGCCCCTTTAATGGACCTGGTAAAGGATTTGGTGCCCAAAATACCTGTTGGATGAAAAGCTGTGAGAAGGAACTCAAAGCACCGAAAGGCTGGTTGAGCCAGGAACCAGTGCTGTTCCACCCAGACTTGTGAAGCCATTTATCATACAGACCGACACATGCAATGTAGGCTCAGAGCGGTGCTGTCTCGAATTCTGAAGGTAAGAGCATACCTTCCTCTTTCTCAGTAGAAAAATGTTCCCTCAAGAGGTGGCATACTTGGCCATTGAGAAAGAGACCAGGTATTAAAATGGAATATGGATGCCCTTACTTATAGGGGCAGTCTTTCCACCTACTAACAGACCATACAACACACTAATGGTTGAACTCCATGAAAGACCACAGCCCACACATCATTCAGTAGTACCTCTTGTTGCAGTCATATAGCTTCCAGGTGTCCCACCACGCAGGAACAGAAAATAAAAATGCTAATTTCTTTTAATATAATGGAGGAAATCTGGCTCAGCCCCAAGGCTGGATTAGCCACAACTCAGGGACTGAGTGGAAGGGTAACTGCAGTCATAGGTGGGTGTGATGGAATAAACAAACCCACACTGAGCCCAAAGGGGCTAAAATGCAATACTGGACCTAGGTAGCCCAACCCACCAGGCCCATTGAGCTTGTTTCAACTGGAGGAGCGGGCTAATAGGGAGCCCAAAAGCCCGGCAAAGGGTGGTGGACAGGCTGCAGGAGAGAGGAATCCCTTCTCCAGGAAGCTGAACAGAAGGTTGAGCCTGAGAGGGGACCACAGACCAGGTAAGGCCCCCAGGCAATGCCTTATCCAGCCACCACCCCCTTTGCAAATCGGCAGGTCCTGCATGGCCCTGCTCCTCTGAACTCCTTTCTTTGTTGAGTGACTGACTAACTGGTCTATAGGGGCCGCACTCCCAACTGAAGGGACCTATAGGCAGGAAGTAGCCCGGGGAGCAAACTCAATCTTGCTGGAAGGAGAACCCTGCCAGCATTGCTTCCCACAGGATTCTGGGCTGGGACCCAGATTCAGGTGGAAAGTCATAGATTCCCAGCCTAAGATCAGGAACAGGTACCTCTAGCACCCTGACAGAGAGGCAACAGATCAGAAGTTAGGTGCACTAATCACTAGGCCACTAGAAAATTGGGATACTTTTCTTCTCCACTTGTTATCTGTCTTATTTATTTAGATTGCATGCTCTTTGGGACTGGGGCTTTCTCTTGCTGTGAGTATGTACAGTGCATAGCAAATCAGGCCCCTGGATCTTAGTGGGAGCCTCTTGGCACTACCATAATAATACAATATGCAAATACATGTATATTGAGACAAGATGGAAAACTAATGTCCTTCCTTGGCTAAGCCTTCCCAAATGCTACTTTAAGTACAGAAATTATATTTTATAAAGCACATCACTACTATAAGTCCACTTCATGAGCTCTGCCAGTCAATAAAACGTCTATGTCAATAATTTTCTTAAAAGCTTCAGATTAGAAAATGCAATTGTCATTTGGTTTAAAATATGAAATCAATTTAAAACAAACAGTTTTTTGTTTTTTTTAAAAAAGCTTTATACTCTATTCCAGGCTGACAGTATCAGAATATTGTCTTTCTGTAAGGGCAGAATTCTGGCTTTTGGAACTCAAGAATATCACTCATTCCTCCTTAGCAGCTTGGTGATTGACTTAAGACCTCAGGTTGTCGTATCTTGCCAGCAACTTGTGTCATGTTGACTGATGGCAGTCACAGAGATTCTTGAGGATGAAAGTGATGCACTGGTGTGAAGCATAATAGACATATTAAGGAGAACTTTATATGGGCCACATGCTAGCTACCAAGAAAACTTACAAGATATATTTTCTAGAATTATTCCTAAGGAAAAGAAATCGTTTAAGGTAGTCTGAGGGTATGTCTACATTTCAATGCAAGCCCAAGGTTAGTGGGACTCAAGTCAGGTGACCTGTGTTAGGAAACTCCGGGCTTGATTGTCTACATTGTATTTTAAACCTATGTTATGTCTAACCTGTCCTCTTACCTAGGGCTCTGGCATACACTCTGTAGTCAAAGTACACCTGAGTCAAAGTAACCATACCACAGAGTCCCTAGTACTCACCACCCCCATATATGGCTGTGGGACACTGTGGGAAAACTTTACTGCCTACCCTGCATGTTATAGGAAGCAGTTCACCTTGCAAAAGGCTTGATCAGTTCACTCTCCATTACAAACCCAGGAGGCTCTCTGATAATGTGCTTGCAGATCAGTGATCAGATGAGAATGGGTTAACACTGAACTGATAGGTTACTGTTTGCAAAGGGGGTGTGGCTTCCATTTTCAATAGAGCGGATTGCAGATTGTTGATACAGAGAGGTCTAAGGAAGCTGTCCATGGGATTGTGGGATCCTTCCGGCTGACTCCCGGGACCCAAGTCAAGCATGGCTGTGTTCCGGCTTAACTCAAGCTCAGACACTCCAGTCCTGCAGGGTCCTGGGATCCTGAGTCAGAGCACTGAGTTAGTACAATTGCAGTGTAGACACAAAGGAGGTTAGGCCTGAGCCAGGCTTAAGCTCAGGCTTATGTTACACACCTTCAGTGGAGGCTTTGCTTTGAATGGAACGGAACCAAAATCCCAGTCTCAGCTGATTAGTGGATGAAAAGGCTCATATCTTATTTTAGCTGAAAGGCTCACTGTCTGTCACAGAGAGCTAATAGCTGGTCAAGCTGTGAATTTGACTACAGAAGACACAAATGGATAGCATATTCATATCTAAGGACAAAGGTCCAGATCCTTCAATTCACTGATTTCCATGGGACCCCACCAGATGCAGCGAATTGCAGGACTGGGAGTAAGTGAAGGTAAGTTTTTTTATTTCAATTTAACATTTTTAGTTACTATTCTTTTCTATATATAAGTGTTGGTTATTATAGGGATTCCTTTTGTTGTTCTTTCAAACCTGGCTCAATTGTCCTTTGATTATTTTTGTGTATTTGCATATAGCCCCAGTATTACCCACTACTGTAAATATATTTTATCTTCATATGTTTACCCCTAGACATTGGGGACACACTCTGTAGTAGTTGTAAAGCAAGATAGATCAAACATGCCTGACCTCAAATCATGCAGGGAGATGAGCCTTAGGCCTGAGAAATGTGAACACTTGAAATAAAGGTTAAATTGATAATTTAGAAAAAAAACGAATTTTGAATAATTTATTTTGGACTAGTTTGTGCCTTTAGGGAAAGCCTGGAGAAAAGGGTGGCACAACTGAGGCACAATTCCTCCCTGCTCCCTTCATGCTCCACGGAAGAATTAAGTTACTGATAGCACTTCAAAGGTTTTAAGTCACCTTACTCCTCACATCTGGCTAGTGAGTAGGGCTCCTGTGTGTGGAACCAAGGCTCCTCCCATTACTCTCCCTTCTCTGCACCCTTGCAGACTTCTTGCTCCCAGCAATAAGTATCCAAAAAGATCCAAGGCCCGAGATCCAGATAGATTTTATTCAGTCATGCAGGAAGGTGGAGAGAAGTCTTCTTTCCTCCTAATCATTACCAATATAATCCAGTGGCACCGAGTGGATAATACATTATTGATTTAAAAGGCACTATTTGTTATGCCATAATATTTTCACATCATAGACTTAGTGAAGATAACATACCCACAGTATGATCTGAAAACAGAAGTAACTGTGCTTCCGCATATTTTAGTTTTTTTCTTTGTTCAACCATAAGAGAAGCTAATTTACAAAGATCCAAGTTTAAATAATTCTGATCTTACCCCAAAAATCTATATTTGTTTTATCCTTTATCTGAAATGTTGTGATCTTTAGAGTATTTTCTACAGGGGAAAAAGGAGTAGTATGAAGTCCTTATCTTCATCTAATAATTTCATATCCTTGCTTTGATTGCTGCTATTGACCTTCAAACATCTTTTACTGCATTATATCCATAGGTTTATTTTAATATTTTCACTTGGTCTAATTACCTGGATCATTCTATACCACTCCCTGCAGGGAAATATACTGCTGAAGTTCGGGTTTTTAAATACTAATTAAAAAAATCATTAGCGTGAGAATTAATTTCCTCTCTTTGTATTTTCCTCTCCCTCTTGGTAGCCATAAGAATTTGAGAAGCAATGTACTTGTTGAGATCCAGAACTCCCTTTAATTACTGTGGTAGGATTCCCTTATCAAGCAATGGTGTCATGAAACAAACCTCAGCTTACTGAGTCTAAATAATAGCAATCAAATCTGTGAATCAAATAAGGCCCAAATGAAAATATCATAACTTTTCTTTATATTGCATAAATATTTCAGAACTGTCCCTTACATTTCATTATTATTTCATGCATGGGGTGATATTTCCAGTGATTCCACTTGAAAAGCAAAAACTTGAAAAGCACTCTTTGGCAATAGACTGGGTATAAAGACTGATTAACAAATCTTGTTTTTTGTGGTAAGATATATGCAAATGCACACAGACCAGATGTCAAACCACTGAAATTCTGTCCCTCAAGATGGATGTCTACTTGTCTTGTATGTATTCCACACATACAGCTTCATGAAGGTGACTTTAAGGTTGCAGGCACATAGCAGTGTTTTTCTAGGATTGCTCTGTTTTAGAAATCAGTCTAATAAAATATCAGTATCTGCCAGTGTTTGGTTACTGATGATCTGATCCAGATTCTAATGACACATGATCTATTGACATAGGATTCAAACTTGCCATGAAGAATTGAGTCACTTCAGGCTTATGGTATGGCCATTGATAAGGCAAAACACTAGAAGGTGGTCAGTCCATAAAGGCTATCACTTTGATGTGCCCCTGCAAGCAGTCCACATTTATGCAATATATGATATGATTAGGAGGTCCACAGAAAGAGGGAGTGCTTCCTGATCTCTTCCCCCACAACCTCTGTTCCTTTCTACCCTTCTCCACCTGAACCAGGTTCATAGAACTGAGGTTGAAGGAAGCAGAGCATGAGGCCAACCATGAATGAAGTTGGGAGATGCAATTTGGAGGGATTTAAAAAAATCAAAATCCTCCCACACTGACTGTTGCCAAAGGAACAAGACTTGCAAAGGACTGTTCAAGATGGAAGTCCATTCTGTGCACCACCACAACTACTTGATAGCCATGGGAAGATGCTGCTGCTGCCACCTGCACAGGTCTCCTACAGGCTGTATGAGCTGGGTGCCTTTTCTATGGACTAGTGGTCAGGAGTGTATGCAGTGGGAATGGGGAAAGCAGGAAGATTTAGAGAAGTATAGTAGGGCAGGGTAGTGTCCCTTTCTCCTCCTTCCTAGACTGCATGAAGAAAATTCTGAGAGGAAACAACCTCTCACCTTGGTTGGCTCTTTCTGATTTCCAGCCCTGTCTCTGGTGCTGCCGACAAGCCAGTATTAGCTCATGTGTTCCTGAGGATACATGCTGATATTATTACTTTAAGAATACTGATAACTATGAAAATAAGCATCTAATCAACTAATCTTTGGTCCTCTGCACTAGATCTGAATTAGATTATTCTAATCAAACATAACTTTTCTGTATCTTGTCCTTTTTTCTAGAAAGTAGCAAAAAAAGCATTAGAAGAATTTAATTTGCCATAATTCATAAAGATGTTGTCCATTTGACCTCCATCAATTTCTGCTACATTTAATAGAAAAATTGTAACTTACTGGATCGGGGCTTATTGATCAGGAAAGAGAAGGAAATAGGTGGGGTAGTTCTGATGTCATTAAGGCAAAATATTTTTGAAATATGCCATTGTACATTTGAGAACATACAGGGTTCAATTCTCCACTTCAGCATACCAGTTTACATCAATGTGACTTCACTGAAATGAATGGAGTCACACCAGCATAATACTGCAAGAACACAGTAGTGAACCAGGATAAGTCTGAGGACTTTCTAAAACTAATTCTCTTTGGTATAAGGCAGAGAAATCACAACAGGAGCTTGAGGTGAAGCAAACATGCAGGGGGTTCCATGAGGAGAAGGTGTTGTACAGATTTCTTGGTAATTCACAAAGAAATTGAGGAGGAGAATGGCAACTTCAGAAAACCAGACGCAAAATACTGAAAATATGTTGCGTGACTTCAGAGGAGAGCACACACCAAATGGTTCAAATTAAGTAGCTCTGAATGAGAAATCATGGTTCTATCATCTTTGACAAGCAGAAATAAGTCAATATCCTTTTCTCACCCCCATATTTAGGAAATTAGCAGTGGCCTTTGAGGTTTTCTTTTAAAGAATTCAATAGATTATTGACTGTTTTTTATGAGTCTTGTTGCTGAAATCATGCTTTGCTTCTCACACACATTTCTGCCAGTGCTCAGAGTTTCTACTTGAATGCTTAAACAAAAAAAGAGGATTTTTTTTCCTACCCATTCAGCAAGATGTGTCATTTGCATTCCATTTTTGCAAAGTATCCAGTGAAAAACATCACTCTGCTAATGTTCAGAGTTATTTCTAGTTGAGATTGACAATTTTATTTTAATAGTTCAAGATAAATTATTGCAGATCACTAGGTGTCTGGGGCTTACATATGTTTCCTTCCCTATCCCCGAATATTCAAGTCAATTTTTTCTAGTTTATCTCATCATTTACCCATTAAAACATACTTGACATTCCTTTTATTTAAAAACAGGGAAAATTCATATTAATACAGTAGACTACAACCATTTACATCATGTCTTTTTCCCAGTGCATATTGTAGCCTAGACAACAGGCAAGATAATTGCTTAGGCCAGAAAATAAAGCATTGCCTTGGCATAAGGAACACATTATGGAATAATTTCCATACAGGAAATTCATGGAAAGTATCTTTTCTATGTTTGTTTCTACTTCCATAAACTCTTACTGCTATATTTACATTTGGCATGTATTTGCTGTTAGAGAAAGATGCACAAATGAAGATGGAAACAATGTCACCATAATAAAGAACAGCAGCAATAAATATTAAAAAGGGTAAACATTTGTCATTCTCTGGTGAGGACATGGCTTACAGGTCTCTACATTCTCCAGTAAATCAGAATTCTGTATTTTTCATGAGAAACTGCTTAAGCACAGTATTAAATTCACAGCTGTAAAAGGCATGCAGTAAATACATCTGGAGCTGTATTTTTTTATTCTGAGCAACAATGATTTCAAATGAAGTAAACTGGAGTTGTGATTTGCTTATCACCTGTGAAAATAATTCCTCAATTAAATTGTCCATATGCACCATGGAGAACACTTGGCTATCTGGTCTGGGAGTACAGACTTGTATCACTTAGAGAATCTCTTTTCTCTCAATTGTTAGTTATAGTATGACTGCTTTCTTCAGGCTAGTCGCGAATGTACAAGACACTTATCCAATAATAATCGTTTATGATCATCTTCTAGTATGTCTTAATACTCAATAAAGACAAGTGAAATGTTTGTCTAGCATACTGGCTCCTTGAGTCACTTGATGTCAAACTCTCAGCTATCATATTTTTTTTAAAATTATGTTTACAGTAGTAATGATTGTGTAGAAAACCTTGAAAATGTGAACAGAGTAATTTCTGAGTCTATAGAAGACCTGGAATAATAGTTCTGAGAGGTGTGTGTGTGTGACACTGCACCCCATATTCTTCATAGTGATATTATTATGATATGATTACAGCATAATTATGATGTATTTTATGCAAGATAAGTCATGTGAAGTGTCAATGGAAAAGTTATGATTTGCTGAATATGATTATGCTATTTTTATACATGTATCATTTTTGAATCTGAAGTTGTAAACACTATGTATCTGTACTTCAAATGTAGTTACACCTGGTTGATCCCCACTAGGCAAGATCCTTTCAGTCTAGACAGCTGGTTGGGAAGGGCCTTTTCAGAGCAATGAGCCATTAGGGAAAATAATAGGCCTTAGGAGAAGCTCATATCTCACCTGGTGAGCTTCCTGAGAATGCTACAGACAGCCTGTAAGTAATGGCTGCTATGACTCTACAAGAATATGTGACCAGGCCACTTGATGCTGGACTCCATCTTGGGATGTCAGTATTTTTCCACAAACTGGTCTGGGAACCAAGCTTTGAAACAAAGGGTTCCTGCCCTATGCTAAAGGTATATAAGGCAGGAAGTGACATCATCTGACGTTCTTCACTCCCCACAAAAGAAGACTCCTGGAAACACCTGAGGAACAAAGATTGAACTGGGGGAAATGCTGGACCCAGGCTAAAGGGATTTCTAGCCTGTGTATGAAACACCTGAGGATTCCAAGTTGCAAAGCAAGTGTAGCTTGTGCCTTAAGAATCTACAAGTCTGCGAAGTCCCGGACGACTGGAAAAAGGCTAATGTAGTGCCCATCTTTAAAAAAGGGAAGAAGGAGGATTCTGGGAACTACAGGCCAATCAGCCTCACCTCAGTCCCTGGAAAAATCATGGAGCATATCCTCAAGGAATCAATTCTGAAGCACTTAGAGGAGAGGAAAGTGATCAGGAACAGTCAGCATGGATTCACCAAGGGCAAGTCATGCCTGACTAACCTAATTGCCTTCTATGATGAGATAACTCGCTCTGTGCATGAGGGGAAAGCAGTGGACGTGTTGTTCCTTGACTTTAGCAAAGCTTTTGACATGGTCTCCCACAGTATTCTTGCCAGCAAGTTAAAGAAGTATGGGCTGGATGAATGGACTATAAATAAGGTGGATAGAAAGTTAGCTAGATTGTCGGGCTCAACGGGTAGTGATCAATGGCTCCAGGTCTAGTTGGCAGCCGATATCTAGCGGAGTGCCCCAAGGGTCGGTCCTGGGGCCGGTTTTGTTCAATATCTTCATTAATGATTTGGAGGATGGTGTGGATTGCACCTTCAGCAAGTTTACAGATGACACTAAACTGGGAGGAGAGGTAGATACGCTGGAGGGTAGGGATAGGATACAGAGGGCCCTAGACAAATTAGAGGATTGGGCCAAAAGAAATCTGATGAGGTTCAACAAGGACAAGTGCAGAGTCCTGCACTTAGGACGGAAGAATCCCATGCACCGCTGCAGACTAGGGGCCGAATGGCTCGGCAGCAGTTCTGCAGAAAAGGACCTAGGGGTTACAGTGGAGGAGAAGCTGGATATGAGTCAACAGTGTGCCCTGGTTGCCAAGAAGGCCAATGGCATTTTGGGATGTATAAGTAGGGGCATTACCAGCAGATCGAGGGACGTGATCATTCCCCTCTATTCGACACTGGTGAGGCCTCGTCTGGAATACTGTGTCCAGTTTTGGGCCCCACACTACAAGAAGGATGTGAAAAAATTGGAAAGCGTCCAGCGGAGGACAACAAAAATGATTAGGGGACTGGAACACATGACTTATGAGGAGTGGCTGAGGGAACTGGGATTGTTTAGTCTGCAGAAGAGAAGAATGAGGCGGGATTTGATAGCTGCTTTCAACTACTTGAGAGGTGGTTCCAGAGAGGATGGTTCTAGATTATTCTCAGTGGTAGAAGAGGACAGGACAAGGAGTAATGGTCTCAAGTTGCAGTGGGGGAGGTTTAGGTTGGATATTAGGAAAAACTTTTTCACTAGGAGGGTGGTGAAACACTGGAATGCGTTGCCTAGGGAGGTGGTGGAATCTCCTTCCTTAGAAGTTTTTAAGGTCAGGCTTGACAAAGCCCTAGCTGGGATGATTTAATTGGGGATTGGTCCTGCTTTTGAGCAGGGGGTTGGACTGGATGACCTCCTGAGGTCCCTTCCAACCCTGATATTCTATGATTCTATACCATCAGTTAGGGTGAGAATCTACTATTCATATCCAATCTATTTAGTATATTAAGCTTAGTTTGCCTTTTTTTGTTTATTTGCTAGGTAATCTGCTTTGAACTTTTGCTATCATTTATGATCACTTAAAGTCTATCTTTTGTAGTTAATAAACTTTTTTTGTTGTTTTAATCTAAACCAGTGAACTTTGACTGGAGTGCTTGGGAAAATCTCTGCTTGGTTACCACAAGTGTGCATTGTCCTCTTCACATTGAGGGAGAGGTGGACCGGGTATTAAACACATATACTGGCCAGATTTGATCAGGGCAGGATGGTACTGCTTGGGGGTTCTAGGCTGGGAAGCTGGTGGTTAGAAAGCCTGCATGTAACTGCAGCTGGATGTGTCCCTAGCTGTGTGAATGCTGGTGAAAGTGCAGGCTTGTCACAACAGCACAGTGTGAGAGGGAGCCCAGGCTGGTGGGTCAGGGGGCTCAGTGATACCCCAGTTCCAGATGGCACCCTGTCACAGTGTGAATGGCCCAATTCATGTCAATGGGGGGGTTAATGCCAACACCTGCTATTTGGGGGTAGCGGGGGCTCTGCTGACACCACCCCAACCCAGGACTCTATATGTAGGAGGAGACACTTATGTCATTACCTGATCCTGAGAGGTGAGCCTTCCCTAAGAGAAGGTATGTCAAGCCATGCGCCAGACCTTGCTACTGCCTCCGTAAGGGGGTGGGGCAATGAGGGCTTTATTTGAGATCCCAGAACCCAAAGTTGTCTCGTACACTCAAATGCCTTAAACTAGCCCTAAATTCTAAACTGTTTTTGTATGAGGAACAACCATAGATGTCAAAGGGAATTACACGCTTAGTCCAAGGCTTGAAAATAAATCAAATTTAAATCCACTACAGAGGATATGGCGTGCAGACACACACAGGACAATATTTTAAAACTTGGGTGGCTAAAGCTAAATCTATATTTAGACATTTAAATAACTTTCCTGATTTTCAGAGGGACTGGACACACACATTTTATGTTGAATGGAATGGGAGCTGCATGTATTCCATGCCTTTGAAAAATCAGTCCAATTATTTAGGTTCCTAAATACATATTGCCTACATTTTCAGTATTAACTTTTGGTTTTGGGGTGTATTAAATTCTGGGTGCTCTGTTTGTGACACCTATACAGAGGGCCCAATTTTAAAAGACTGGGTCCTAGCACTTTCTGAAAATCTAGCCCCTACTCAACACAATTAAACCCATCTACTGGCCAGACTTGACCAGGGCAGGATGGTACTGCTTGGGGGTTCTAGGCTGGCAAGCTGGTGGTTAGAGAGCCCCAAAATTTAATTGTTCCTCAGATCACTAGTCACTTTTGAAAAGATATTCCAGACTATTATGTACACACATACGTGTATTATATATATATATATATATATACACACACACACACACACACACAGACACACGCACACTTTTCTTAAATACAGTTTTAAAATAAACCTTTTTAAAAAGTAAATATACAATTGTTGTAGCTTTTACAGACATTAAGTAAAGGGATTTAGAGTTTGATCCCGAAAACCCTGACAATCTAGTCACATAAGCAAGGGTTTACAGGATCAGGCACTCCGTACTATTCTGCCATCTCTAAACACCAGATTAAATTAAGTGTGACACCACCTATCACATGTTTGTGTTAATTCATATCATATAGCATTCCCACTATCTCACGTAAGATACACAATCTCCTCCTATGCTGAGCACAGGCTGGTACAGTTCAATAATGAATGTGTGTGGAGCCTAAATAGATGATTTCAGCTTGTTGTTATCTAGCTGGGTCAGAGATTAGACAGGGAGGGACAGAAGTCAAAAGAGGCAGTCAACATAGGTGGCCTGTGGATAAAGAGTTTCATTCTTCAGTGCAATCAATCACTTCCAGAAGCACAAAGTTTGCCTCGTGAGCACAGAAAACAAATAAATATGGCTGAAGGATTGAAACCTGCTTTGAAGAGACATACTTGGGTCTGCCTGAGTAGTGATGCACCAGTTCCATCTTTAAAATTCAATTTTAGAGTAACACCATCTAAACAACAAGGAGTCTGGTGGCACCTTAAAGACTAACAGTTAGTCTTTAAGGTGCCACCGGACTCCTTGTTGTTTTTGTGGATACAGACTAACACAGCTACCCCCTGATACTTGACACCATCTAAATACACACACATAGGGCCCAATTATGCTCTCATGTATCCTAGTTTCATACCTATGTCACTCCATCAGAACAACTCCAGATTTATACCAGTGTACATTCAGGCCAAGAGTATTTGATGCCTGTGTAACAGGACTCTGATTTATAACATGCCAGATTATAGTTTCCCCTCATTATAAGTTAACTGGATAATGTTCAAAAGGTTTAGAATAAAGAGTGATACACAAAACCACAAAATACTATCTTAAAGCACTTTTTGTTAATACATTCTGGGCACAGTCCACATAAAGACCTGATGAAGAGGGAATATTAAAAAATATTTCAGAGTCAAAAGTAGAGAAGATCTTATTTCACTATTCTATCCACAGTGCATATTTTTCATGTGATTGGTGAAACAGGTAGAAAATAATTGACTAGTGTCAAAATTTTGAAACTTAGCTGCCTGGAATTAGGCCCCTATATTTCAGTCCCAATCCTGTACTAACAATTGTTCGGGAAGACAGACCCTGTTATATTTCACAACACACAAACAGAGAAGCTAGATAAAAACATAAAACCCGCTTGATGGATGATTGCAACTTAACACTATTTTATTTCTTAGAATTCACAGAATGATAACATACAAGAACCCTGAAACAGAGAGAGAGAGACATAGCAGCCTGCTCCCCAAATCAGTGAGGCGCAATTCACTTTTCTCTAGGCTTGCTGTCTGCAAACTGACTGCTACGAGGCGCAGAAGATTACATGCTTCCCTACAGTGCCCTCTGCTTAAAAATGTAATATTGAACAATTTTTTCCATATCTAGGTTTGAATCCTTTTCTTTTTTTTTAGTCCAGAGGCTGGAAGCTTTGTAATGTAAAAGATGACCTCAGAAGGAATAAATAATTTAAGCTGAGAGAGGATGTCATTTTAAATTCACAGGTTGATTACTAAATTGTACCATTTGTCAGAAATGTAATGATACTCTTAAAAATGAAAAAGACAAAATGGGATATTCACTTTTGTTTATCGTATTCACTGTCTTCTGCCTGGAAGATGCTCAAAGTTCATCTACATCTTTGAATAGGAGATGATTACAGTTGACATACAAGTCAATATAACTTGTAAGGAGTGAGAAACTACCCAGTGCCTCAATGCTTTTCCTGTTTAGGATGACTATTATTCACATTAAAATGGAGGGGAGGGAAATATAAGAAAATGTGTGACCTACACTAGACCAGCTCGGAAGAAAGCCACTTGTCTAGGGCTCAGGAGATCTAGATGCAGTTCCCAGGGTCTAACCTATATTTGCTATGTGCCCTTGGACAAGTCACTTTAAGTCCCTGTTCCTGTACACGTTATCGGAAATTAAGCTCTCTGTGGCTCAGTTCCTCATCTGAAAAAGGAGGATAATAATGGCACCTTTTTTCCACCCTTTTTCTATTTTTTATATTTAGATTTTTTGATCTTTGCAAACAGGGGACTCACTCTTTTTATCTACATGTACAGCACCTACCATAATGGACTACAGTAATAACATATAATAGTAAATATTTACTCTTAAGTGGCAGCTTTCATCATAGCCTTGCTTTCCCTACAGCCTGGGGGGCAAGTCGATGGACCTTGCAGCATACCCAGAATGTCAGGGGCCTTGGGCTATTTCGGAGCAAATGGAGGAGTCAGTTCCAAAGTTGAGAATGCTCATGGAAAGTGCCCTGAGGGTAGCTCCCTTTCATTTATACTGACATGGCTCCAAGCTGAGCACCTTAGCTGACTGCAGTTGTGGCAATATGGGTCCCTCCAGTAGACAGCTCCTAACATAAGGCATCTGTTTGATGTGGTCTTGGAGAGGGTGTTTCCAATAATGAAGAAGGTGTGGGAAAGGAGCTTCTGTAGGTGTCTACTTGCTGAGTTCCTGTTGAAATGGCTACTTTAATACAGCTGGGACTTGGTTAGTAATGGTAGGGTGCCAAATAAAGCCTTGAGTAGGCATCTTTATTATTTTATATCTAAATAATTATATAAATAAAGGCTTTCTAAGTGAAAATTAAAATCCTAAACTCCACCCAGAAACAAGCTGGCAGCCAGCACAGTTCAACAAGCACTGGCATCATGTGTTTCCAGCATGATGTACTGCACAATAAGCAAACCACTGCATTCTGGAACAGCTTCTGTGTACAGGCTGATTTAAAGTACAGGCAAATATATAGTGCACTGCAAATAGTCTAGTTTTGAGGTGACAAAGAGACGGGTATTATGGTAGCCAGGTTCAGATCCAAAAGAAACCACTTTACTCTACTGGCCTGCTGAACATGTGCGAAATTTTTATGGTCACTGCTGCTATATGATCATTTAAACAGCAGCTGAGGATCCAACATCAGCCCCAAATTACTAATTGTGGGCACACATATCTATGATAGGGGCAGATGTATCCTCTAGTTTCTAGTTACTTTCCACATTTTATCAGCATCCCACCAATCTTATCCACACCCGACTCTCATTCATGCTGCAATCTCAACCAGACCTGGGTAGTGCATTCAGGAGAGTGGCTGGATTGGGTGAGATAGATATACAAAGCTGAATGTCACCAACATGATGAAAACACTATTACCTAAAGAGAAAAGTAACAAACTGAAATACATGAAGCTTGAAATGACACCTGGGCAACTTTTGTAAGAAAAATTGTAATAGTTCCCATGAACATTGTGACAAAAAACTAGATGAATACATTCAACTATCTTGCTGAGTGAATAAACGGTCATAAAACAATTTGAGTACATTGTTCTCCTTCAAAGTTATACAAAATCCTTGTTTGCTCTCTAGTAAATAAAGTATCTTTGATATAAAATCTATGTCAAAAATATCTATTGTAAGAAGGTCCTACTAACCAGTCTTAAACTGCAGAGTATTTGAAGGAAATACTGACTAGAGTTTTCAGCTAAAACAAAGAGAATGACCACAAGGAATCCGTGCAGCTCTACAAGAAAACATTTAAATCACTAAGAACCCATTATACTTCGCTTGTTCTGATTATAGTTAACATTTGATTATGTAGCTGCCTTGAGTTAATGCTCTTCTTAATTAACTCGGACTCCTCCTCCCCTATCCCAAGGGAAAAAGAGATTGATCTTGTTTTTTTTCAAATGCTAATTACAATAAGCAGTGAAAGTCCTAAATCAGAAGGTTTTATTCAGTCCTGCTGCTTCATCCATTTGGATCCCACTCACATTTCCATTGGAGGCTTGCTCTTTTGTATCTGTGATAATAGGCACAGATGTTGGGTCCATCTTATGCAAAGCAACTTTTGCTTAATGACCACCTTGAATGTGTCCCAGTTGCACCTATTCAGCATTTTAAAGTAAAACAGAGCACTTGATTGCCTCCAAAAATCTTGTCCAGTTTTTGTCAACCTGATTATGTTGCCATAAAGCAAGGAGATAATCTGAGCAGCAGCCACTATTTCAGCTGGAGCAGGGCCAAGCTCATCAGCACCGTAAGCATTTTTGGTTGTTGTTCATAGTTTGACTACAGAGGTACTGCAGGTTAATTGCAACATTAAATGACACTTCTAGTTTACTGAGTTGTTAAAAGAGTACCAAAGGGAGCCACATGCAATTACTTATTATGCACTAAATGGATGAGAAATGGCAATATGTAGAAGGATCATATTGATCTCAATATGACATTTTTGCACAGCCGCTTTTTTCATGTAGAAATTTACCAGCCCTCTTATCTGCTACCAACTCACATAAGAGGAACGTACTTCGATATCTTCCTACATTACACTTGCTTTCTATCTTGTTACAAGGCTTTCTCCATTATAGTATGCTTACACTAACTAGACTAAACTCCATTATAATTATACTTCTTGTCAGAGCTTCCCATAACTTTCAACATTTTGGAAGAAACTCTGCCATCAATGATGCTGTTATAAATGTAGAGTAAATTTTATTGATATCTATTCAGTTACTTTCAAACTTACACTACAGAAATTGAGAGACGAATTTGGCTTCTGATTTCCCATACAGCGTATTTTAAATATATTTATTGTAGGTGTAGTGGAAGCACCTCCTATTACGAAGGCTGCCCAAGACTAGAGATGTATTGGAGGATGGAAATTCCATTTCATGAAGGATTTTGAGATTTCAGTTTGGCTCTGTTCCAAATCAAAATAACCCCCCAATTTTTTGAAAATCTCCACAAAAGAACATTCTGAAATTATTTTTATTTGATCAATTGAAATGTTTCATTTACAGATTCAAAAAGTTTTGTTTTTATTGAGCCTTTTTATTTTATATTACAATATAAGACAAATATAAGATAAAATAAAAATTTTAATCAAAGTCAGCATTGTCTGAACTTTTTCCCCAGTTTTTCTCCAAAATGAAATTTCTGTGAAATTGACATGATTTCATGAAGCATTTCAATTTCAATGGAACTATATTCTTTGATGGAAAATGGTTACATCAAAGGTTTTCCAACCAACTCCATGCCTGACACTTCCCATTATAAAAACCCTGATTTCAGTTGCTTATAACTTTTTTGCAAACTTTAATCATTTGGGCTGAAATTTTCCATATCAAGTGTCTGTATCAAACTGAAATATTCTGGAAAATTTCAGCCAAAATAGTTCAGCCATTTCTAAGAATGAGATCAAGGACAAAATAAGTTTTACCCATGTTAAAAAAAAATACTGGCAATTTTTCCTTGAGAACCCAGAGCTTAATTTCGCAGGAGTGTGTGACCTTTATGTCAGGGATGTGTCTTTTGCTGTCCCCATCAAAAACTGCCCACATTTAGCAACGTTATAAGCCTTTGAAAAATCTTAGTTTGTGCATGCTCAGTAGGGGATTTAACTAAGCTTAATTTGATCCCCTTGTGAATATGCATTATGACACAGTCTTTAACTTTATCAGATACCATTTTTCTACAGGATGTCCGCCTCATTCAGTGCACAGGTGCGACGCACTAAGACAGTGGCTCTCAACCTTTCCAAACTACTATACTCCTTTCTGGAGTCTGATTTGTCTTGCGTAGCCCACGTTTCACCTCACACTTAAAATCTACTTGCTTACAAAATTAGACATAAAAATACTGAAAAATTACTTACTATGACTAAAAAATTGCTTACTTTCTCATTTTTTACCATATAAGTATAAATCAATTGGAATATAAATATTGTACTTACATTTCACTGTACAGTATACAGAGCAGTATAAACAAATCATTGTATGAAATTTATTTGTAATGACTTCACTAGTGCTTTTTATGTAGCCTGTTGTAAAACTAGATAAATATCTAGATGAGCTGATGTACCCCTGGAAGACCTCTGCCTGCTCCCAGGGGTACATACACCCCTGGTTGAGAACCACAGCACGAGGAGGCAAAATTAAGGCAATCTTATATAGGTTTTTCCTAATGTTGGAGTGCTTAACAGCTTTCTTTTAATTTTGGTTTTTTTAATGTAATTTTTAGCTCGCACAACACTTTTACAGTTACTTAAGCCCTAGAAAAGACTATGAGGGAATGTATACCTCTGTATTAATTGGATGGTGTGCAGTAAATAAGGCATGGGCCACTAACTGAATGATAGTGATAAAAATATTGAAGAGCAGGCCTCTTTCTCTGAGCACAATCCATCCTGCGCACTGAAGGAGGCAGAGTTCCTGTTGGAATAAAATAGTGATCATGTAATTAAAAACTGTATCATATACACAAAGGGCAGAATAAAGTTTGTGTGGCCAACCTACATTCTGGCATCTCCTAACTTTCAAGTGCTTGGTTTTGCAACTTAATTAGTGTTTTTAAATGTAGTTTGTAATATGGAATTCCTAAACAGAGCAATTTAAATTCAGCTCCCCTTTGTATATACATCCATTTTATATATTTTATCCAGTATTTCATAAAGTACACCTATGTGAATTAATTACTGTTATCAAATCTGAAAAAGGAGTGTTCTTTAGATGGATGGATACTCAGATGTCATTATTTCATTTTGCCATGTTTTTATAAATCATGTCATATCCTAATGCAAGGCAAAGTCACATGACGTAAGTTACAAATTATATGTAATGCAAGCTGTCAAAATCAAAAGTAATCACACAGTTATGTTGTTATTGATACCAAATATCTGATAGCTACCCTTTAACTTATTGAAACACACGTATTTGACCATTCAAATGAATATTCTTTTCATTTTTCTTTGTTGAAAAAGGAAAAATAAGAAGGATATGTAGTGTATTGGTCTTTATCAATTTTTTTTTAAGTTAGAACTATGTATCCCAATAAGCTATTCATCATCCTGTGAAACAGGGAGCAAGTACATTACATGTGCTAAAGATAATAGGAGGCACAGATAAACAGAGAGTAAACTACCAATGACAGAGCACAAATTTGTAGTTTAGGCAGTCTGGCCAATCTGACGAACATAATATTCAATACCACAGTATGGTCATTCATACCAGATATTCTTGTTATGGCTTGAGTTAAAACCCCATTGAGAGTGGTAGGAGTGAACTCGCTCTTCATTAAACATAAATGTAAGTATAAGCCCTACCAAAGACAAAAGGAATGTGTGAACCCATCCAGGAGTGTTTGGCTGACTATTGCTTTGGGGAGATGTCTGGTGACAAATAGATCACACCGAAACTGAAGTCAGACAAGAATAAAGATACAGCCTGAAGGAACAGCTGAAAGCAAGCTAAAAGAGTGTTCTTGGTACTGTGAGCATAGCTGTTTCCTGCTATTTGTTCTGTCCTCAGACACACAGAACTTTGTACATTCTTTGTAATAAAAAAAAACTGCATCAAAGAAAATACCAGACTATCAATTTTTACTTCCAACTCAATCACCCACAGGGCCCCAAACTTTGACTAGTTGCTTGCGTTAAAAGGGGAAAACAGTCTTTGGTCATAATTTCTGTTAGCTGACCTGACAATAAATATGATAAATCACTAATAGTACTAGGTTTATTAGAAAAGTGTATTGGTTATTTTTGGGTATAAACTGTACATGTGTACACACATACAAACATACATACACGAATTAGAAAAATAATCTTCAGTGGCTGACATTATTTTCAAGTGATACTGTCATCTTTAATTTGGCCCAACATTTATGTTTTGTGAAAACAAACTTTTATAAAACTTAAAACCAAAAGGAATGCTTCCACAGTTTAAAATAAAACTCAAATGTAAAAAGGTCATATGTTCTTGTATTGGTGGTGTTTTTTGTTTTTTAAGAAATCTTATGTAGTGTTTGAAATCAAACACTGTAGTATTAAGAACCTGAAGATGAAGCATACTTCACAAATTTTCATTATCTTAACTGAAATTAATTCAGAAAGTAAACAAAGGCCCAACAGGGCTATATTGCTTTACACTGGCTGAGGTTCTGATCCAAAGAGCACAAATAGAGTCAAGCAAAACTGAGTTTAAAAATTTTCAATAATCTCAGGTGTTTTTACAAATGGATAAATATACTGTTACCCCTTGTGATCTGAGTGGTTACACACAACAGTCAGTAACGTGGGTTGTTTCCATCAGGAGGGGAAATTGATAATGGAGTCAAGCATTTTTTATTTGGTTTGTTGGTTGGTTGTTTTAATGCAATCCTGTTTATTTACAAAGAATGTACACAAAGTCCTGTTTCCTGAAACACAGCCGGAATCAAACAACAGGAGACAGTTCCTTTGTTCACTGTTCCAAGCCTCTATCCAGACAGCAGTTCACGCAAAAGCTTTTCTCTCAGCTTTTTCACAGTCACACTAGGAGTGTTTTTCTGGATGTCCCAGGGCTTCTTCCTGCTTTCTACCAGTTCCAACAATGTTGCCCATATCGTATATCTGAGGTCTCTCTCTAAATGGAACTTTCAAAATGGTAGAATCTTTAAGTGTGAATTAGAGTAAATAGAAATTGTTTTGAAGTAAATCATTCTAATCTGTCCCCACTGCAGGCTTAATTGTTAAAAAAAAAATGCAAACAACACAAATTAAGCCTGTCCTTACAGAAACGGTCAAAATAACTTCTTCGTGATTATATAGGGTAGATTCAACCAATCAGGAACCAGCATCACTGTGATTTAGAGACTGATCTCAACCATCCAAAATATTAAATTAAATATTTGACACAAAATTTTTAAACATCCAAATAGTGAAAAAATAGCCTTTAAAAAAAAAACAAACAGAATGGGACTTTTTTTAAACCAAGATGTTATAATTTCACAGAACTTCTCCCACTCCTTAAATCAGGTTTAATTTCCACAAGCATACTGGGCTGATAAATTAAACCACAAGGGCCAAAAAGTGTCCTGATGTTTCCTACTGCTACATCCTCCTCTTCTGTGTTTTTTTCCTCAGCAATTCTTGAACCATAGGCTTTGATTCTGCAAACACCTGAGCAGCATGTTCTTAACTTTATTTACGTGAGTAACATTTCACATGTGCACAAGTGTTTGTGGGATCAAAGCCATAGTATACCTCCGGTGCCTTTTGGAGAGTAGCCACTGGTTTCCCATCATTTTCTAAATCAATTCCAAATTAAAGGACTTTGCCCATAGTTTGTTTTCATGTTCTCTACTAAGCATGTTCAGCTTTTACTTTGCCCACAATTCAATACGTCCAGAACAAAAAGATGGCCCAAATTGTCCAGCACCATCAGATAAGATAGACATATGGGGTTACACCTGCACCCTGCAGATACAAACAGTGTTTAGTGTACAAATAGGTTTCAGAGTAGCAGCCGTATTAGTCTGTATCCGCAAAAAGAACAGGAGTACTTGTGGTACCTTAGAGACTAACAAATTTATTTGAGCATAAGCTTTCGTGGGCTACAAGCCACTTCTGATGAAGTGGGTTGTAGCCCACAAAAGCTTATGCTCAAATAAATTTGTTAGTATACGAATAGTGGACTTCAGTATCCAGAATCTAATACCTTTCAAGAACACCTTGGATTTCATAGAATCATAGAGTCATAGAATATAAGGGTTGGAAGGGACCCCAGAAGGTCATCTAGTCCAACCCCCTGCTCAAAGCAGGACCAATTCCCAGTTAAATAATCCCAGCCAGGGCTTTGTCAAGCCTGACCTTAAAAACCTCTAAGGAAGGAGATTCTACCACCTCCCTAGGTAACGCATTCCAGTGTTTCACCACCCTCATAGTGAAAAAGTTTTTCCTAATATTCAATCTAAACCTCCCCCACTGTAACTTGAGACCATTACTCCTCGTTCTGTCATCTGATACCATTGAGAACAGTCTAGAGCCATCCTCTTTGGAACCCCCTTTCAGGTAGTTGAAAACAGCTATCAAATCCCCCCTCATTCTTCTCTTCTGCAGGCTAAACAATCCCAGCTCCCTCAGCCTCTCCTCATAACTCATATGTTCCAGACCCCTAATCATTTTTGTTGCCCTTCGCTGGACTCTTTCCAATTTATCCACATCCTTCTTGAAGTGTGGGGCCCAAAACTGGACACAGTACTCCAGATGAGGCCTCACCAATGTCGAATAGAGGGGAACGATCACGTCCCTCGATCTGCTCGCTATGCCCCTACTTATACATCCCAAAATGCCATTGGCCTTCTTGGCAACAAGGGCACACTGCTGACTCAAATCCAGCTTCTCGTCCACTGTCACCCCTAGGTCCTTTTCCGCAGAACTGCTGCCTAGCCATTCGGTCCCTAGTCTGTAGCTGTGCATTGGGTTCTTCCGTCCTAAGTGCAGGACCCTGCACTTATCCTTATTGAACCTCATCAGATTTCTTTTGGCCCAATCCTCCAATTTGTCTAGGTCCTTCTGTATCCTATCCCTCCCCTCCAGCGTATCTACCACTCCTCCCAGTTTAGTATCATCCGCAAATTTGCTGAGAGTGCAATCCACACCATCCTCCAGATCATTTATGAAGATATTGAACAAAACCGGCCCCAGGACCGACCCTTGGGGCACTCCACTTGATACCGGCTGCCAACTAGACATGGAGCCATTGATCACTACCCGTTGAGCCCGACAATCTAGCCAGCTTTCTACCCACCTTGTAGTGCATTCATCCAGCCCATACTTCCTTAACTTGCTGACAAGAATACTGTGGGAGACCGTGTCAAAAGCTTTGCTAAAGTCAAGAAACAATACATCCACTGCTTTCCCTTCATCCACAGAACCAGTAATCTCATCATAAAAGGCGATTAGATTAGTCAGGCATGACCTTCCCTTGGTGAATCCATGCTGGCTGTTCCTGATCACTTTCCTCTCATGCAAGTGCTTCAGGATTGATTCTTTGAGGACCTGCTCCATGATTTTTCCAGGGACTGAAGTGAGGCTGACTGGCCTGTAGTTCCCAGGATCCTCCTTCTTCCCTTTTTTAAAGATTGGCACTACATTAGCCTTTTTCCAGTCATCCGGGACTTCCCCGGTTCGCCACGAGTTTTCAAAGATAATGGCCAATGGCTCTGCAATCACAGCCGCCAGTTCCTTCAGCACTCTCGGATGCAACTCGTCCGGCCCCATGGACTTGTGCACGTCCAGCTTTTCTAAAAAGTCCCTAACCACCTCTATCTCCACAGAGGGCTGGCCATCTCTTCCCCATTTTGTGATGCCCAGCGTAGCAGTCTGGGAGCTGACCTTGTTAGTGAAAACAGAGGCAAAAAAAGCATTGAGTACATTAGCTTTTTCCACATCCTCTGTCACTAGTTTGCCTCCCTCATTCAGTAAGGGGCCCACACATTCCTTGGCTTTCTTCTTGTTGCCAACATACCTGAAGAAACCCTTCTTGTTACTCTTGACATCTCTGGCTAGCTGCAGCTCCAGGTGCGATTTGGCCCTCCTGATAACATTCCTACATGCCCTAGCAATATTTTTATACTCTTCCCTGGTCATATGTCCAACCTTCCACTTCTTGTAAGCTTCTTTTTTATGTTTAAGATCCGCTAAGATTTCACCATTAAGCCAAGCTGGTCGCCTGCCATATTTACTATTCTTTCGACTCATCGGATGGTTTGTCCCTGTAACCTCAACAGGGATTCCTTGAAATACAGCCAGCTCTCCTGGACTCCTTTCCCCTTCAAGTTAGTCCCCCAGGGGATCCTGGCTATCCGTTCCCTGAGGGAGTCGAAGTCTGCTTTCCTGAAGTCCAGGGTCCGTATCGTGCTGCTTACCTTTCTTCCCTGTGTCAGGATCCTGAACTCAACCAACTCATGGTCACTGCCCCCCAGATTCCCATCCACTTTTGCTTCCCCCACTAATTCTACCCGGTTTGTGAGCAGCAGGTCAAGAAAAGCGCCCTCCCTAGTTTTGTCTACTCTGCAGCTGAGAATGAGTCTCCCAGCCTGGGTAGACAAACTCACAGACTTTAAGGCCAGAAGGGACCACGATGCTCATCTATTCTGACCTACACATTGTAGGCACAGAACCTCACATACCCACTCAAGCTAGCACTCTGAAAATAGCAATGTGGATGTTCTGGTTTGGAAGGAAGCTCAGGCTCTCAAGCCGAGCAGCCCCCTAGGCTTGTGAGACTGAGTTCCAGCCTGAAGGGGAACATCCACATTGCTATTTTTAACACACTAGCTGTAGCCCTACAGCTACAGTGTAGACATACCCTATGGTGTTCAGTGAACACTCAGTGCTTAAAAGAATCTTCCTTTATTTGGTGTCTGGTTCCAACTAGATGTGCATATCAAGTGCTTCATAGCTCCCCATCCAGACCCGTATCTCGGAATCTCAGCCCTTAAAGGCACAGGGCACAGTGCCCAATGCCACAAACGCTAAATATCTCTTTAGAAAAGATTTTAAATGCAGCCAAATGTGCCAAAGAGAAAATGGTGAGTTTTAATGACGAGATTGAAATACATGGAGGTACTGGGGACAGCACAAATAACAGCAAGACCTGTAAACAGTAGAGATGGAAAATCACTGGGAGGGAATAGAGAGGAAGTCTAGATAAAGAGAATGCAGTGAACAGTCAGCTGTGTAGGTTTATATATGAAGTTGTGAGTGGTAATTTGGGAGTTCATAGAAAGTTTTTAAATATCAGGAGTGTCGGTGATTGATAACTAATCAGTGAACACACCAGAGGAATAGACAGGGTAATATAGTTCTGTATCCTGGAGTGAGTGAGTGGACTGGTCATAATTTGTATTATTGTGAGACGGTGTAAGAAGAGGAGGGGGTAGAAAAAAAAGACTCTTCCACAGAACTGTTAACATGAAAAAATATATATTTCTCCAGAAAAAATTACTAACTTTTCAGAGTTTAATTTCAAAATCTGTATTTTCCCAGAATTCAAAGGGTAACTTTTGAAAAGCAATCTTAAAGTTAGGGCTTGCAGAAATCTATTTAGATAATGCTAGGGTAATATGAAAAATACAAAATCCCATTCTGTGAACATTTATTCATTTCTAAAACAAGTTTGGAAGCAAAACTTTTTCAAAGGTCTGTAATGGTTCTGATAATTTTCCACCCCATTTGGGTTTCAGCTGGGGTTGAAAGCAGAAGTGTCATACATTTTGCGTGGAAAAAATGCTTACATTTTAAGAAGACTGGACTTCCTTTTGCAGGTGCCTCAAAATTTTGCATCTCAATTTTTGCATCCCTAATTGAAATGCAAATACCAAAATTCAGGCGACAATTTTGCAAATTCAAATTGCATGCATAAATGGGGATACCATATGTCAGCTCATTTAAAAATATAACCTGAAGACTATTCTTGAGAGATTTCCAGACAAAAGAATCAACTGTATCAAGTAAACTGAGAACATGCAACTGAATGTATGCTGTTCTATTTTGATTCTTATACCATTCTTATCACCATAGCATCTGAGTGCAGCATAACCTGTGGATGTTTATCTAAACTGAAACCAAATTCCAAACCTTCTGCTTGCCCATCATTAATTATGTTGAAACACTACATTAGTTCTTCTAGGGCCCACTCCTGCTCTCAAATACTTCCACACAACCCTCATTGATTTTATTGGGAAATACATGTGAATATATGAAGGCAGAACTATCACCCAGCTATTGAGCATGTTGGGTCATATGTGACTTATACCAAAATATATGCAAAAAGCCTAAATTGCAGAATGTCTCAAAGACAGTAGCTGATATTCTGCAAGAGAAAGTTTAGGTCAAGAAGTAAAGCATTTAGAATCTTAAACTAATTAGACATTCAGACATCTGGAAAACACCAGTAGCAAATGTTGACAGACCAAAAACATATTCTGGGCATGACTAAACTTTGGTAGCCTAACCTATTAAAAAACAAGGGAATTATTTTCATTGTCTATTAAACAGATGCTTATTGTATGTCCAGCACAAAAGTCCAACCGAAATTTAATTTTTATGTCAGCAAGTTACTGTCAACAAGTTATTAATTCTTGTTACCAAGATTGTCTTAGCAGGGAGTCCTGTAGGCATGGACAACAAGAGTTTAACAACAAGAGCTGGTGGTTGTTCCATAGCCTACAAATGAAAAACTATGGCACCAGGTGGACCTTTTTACATTCCATCCTCCCCCTCTATTTTTTTCCTTTTGGATACCACTAGCTTTCTTTTAGTGTCCTTCACATCCAGTTCCCACAGAAACACCATGGCAGACCTCGCTCTCTCCCCCAGTTATTTTGATCCTTGTTTTAACTTTTGTGCACCAGCTCAACAGTGCTCATTTTCAGAGTCCAACCCTTTAGGTCCTCCTCCTGTTGCCTTAGAACAGCTCAAAAATCCCCCTCCTCAAAATCTCACCTAGCAGGCAGCCCAGTGATTCAAACCACTTTGTCTTGCATGAAGTCTGTAGCACACTTTCTCCTAAGTCTGACCACTGTGCTCTGAGTGGTTTGGATTTTCACCCTTTTGATCTATGCTCTGTAGTCTGCTTTTCTGTGAAGCCTATTGAACACATTCCCCATTACGTTTGTAACTGATTTACTGGAAATCTGAAGAAGCAACAGCTTTAGGATTAGCATTTTGGAAACAAAGAAAACACTTTATGAATTAACAAGAGCTACTAAAACCAATTATTGCTTGGGAAATGTAAAAATGTTTTGGTGTCATGATTATTTGCCTCCTAAATATGCATGGGGTGCTTTTTTCCTCTCTTTTTTTTAAACGTAGGGGCCAAGTGGTTGCTGATCAGTTGCTTTATATACCATCTCCAATAAGGGGGTTAATTATATTCAGAATGAAAATGTGCTAATAATACAATAGAATCTGGGGTGTGAGCAATCAGATATATATACTCTTTTTCATTATATTATGAATACACCCTTTGTGCATTTTGTGGATTAGAAATTATTTTCCACATGTTTCTGCATAGGAAAATTGGCTCACACTTTCTAATCTTGTTAGCACTGTAGTATGCCATTTGTTGAAGCTGCATTTTAATTCCTAAATTACTAGTCATTGGTTACTCTAAATAGCTTCTAGGTTCCATTAGATCAATGAAAGTCCTTCCAAGGTACAGTGAAACTCTCTCTAATTAACCTATGGTACAGGCACTGGCATTTCATGTTAAACAAATGTGTAGATTTCACAGTGAGGGTACATGAAGCCCATAAGAGAAATCCACTCACATTACAAAATATAAGTATCTGTCACCCTGAACTTTGTCCTGTCATGCATTTTCTTTTATTTTTTTTCCAAGTTCTGTCTGCTTTTCTTTGTTTCCTTTCCATGGCAGCAAACAGTATCAAGCTGGGGAACCAAATGTGTATCTCTGCCTAGCCAGATGCTTGTAGTACACCCCCAAGGATTTGGCTGATGACACTCTAGGAAAAATGTGGTCAGCACAGCTTCTGCTCTAAGATATGGTGTATCAGTTACTGAAATGAGACTTTGGAATATTCTAACACACATATCTGAGATTTTGCCAGCAGGCCAACTGTCTTATTTACATTGACTAGTAAATACCCATGATTTAGTGTCTGTGTCATTTTTAAATTCATTGTTCAAAACAGAGGCTTTGATTCTGTTGGGAGCCTTCACTAATGGAGTCTATGCTAATAACATCTGTAGCCCTTCAAGCAAGATAGACATTTAAAACTCATGCTTCAAAGTGTAAGCTGATCACGTGAAGGATGCAAGAAGGAATTTCCCTCCTTACTCACTCGCCTACTGTACAGTATTACACAGCTAGCTCTATGTATTAAGTCTGACAGTGCCCAGTCCCTGTAATATCCATCATTGCCATAAAATGCCTCTATAGGAGATCTGAGGTTAGACTATTCCATATCATTAGACTATTATTAGTAGCTTAAGGAACATGGCACAATGGATGTCCTTGTGTATCCCACTGTTCAGGGAGAGTTATTCATTGCTGTCTGTTCCCAATCCATAGAGGATGTGGGTGTGTTATTGCACTCAGTTTGCAAGACTGACTCTCTAGCTCAAGCTGTAAAGCCTTATGCGTTTGGGTCTGGAGGTCCCCAATTCAGTCCCCAGTGTGTTGGTGAAGATGGGGGCCATCACACTTGCACTCTACAACTGCAAGGATGTTGCAAGGCTAGTACCATGACTGACACTTGGCTCTGCAAAAGGAGGCAGGGGAGTTGGCCTTCCTGGAGGGGAGCTGGCCATTCCTGGAGGGGAGCTCCCACTGGGACAGTGCAAACTCACGCTGCTGCCTGTGCAGGGAGCCACAATTTAGCTTATTCCATATGTGAATTCGAAATTATGGTGGTGTCCGCTGAACCAGCACGTATTCACTGTTGATAAGAGATTCCAGATTCACTCATTTAATACTATATGGCAAATTCTATAAACCCATGGAAAACCAGCATCTTCCCTGTGAACCTACAGTAAAATGACAAAAAGAAAAGGAGTACTTGTGGCACCTTAGAGACTAACCAATTGGTTAGTCTCTAAGGTGCCACAAGTACTCCTTTTCTTTTTGCGAATACAGACTAACACGGCTGTTCCTCTGAAACCTGTCATTATGCAAGTAAAATGACAGGATGAATATTAATAGAATGGGGAAAGTTATTTAGACACAATTCTGTATAGTATCTTGTCTTGTTAATGTGGGTGAATTCATTCCTTTCATTATAATTCTTTTAGTATTGACTGCATACCAAACACATTTCTATAATCCCCCTGCCTGAATGGATGTTGAGTCATAAACGTGACTCTTCACCACTGATATTAATATTAGTCTTCTACTCTGTGGTGATATATAGTACCAGGCAGATTTAGATGAAAATTAAAAACATAACATAACATATCAGGTTATCTGTCTCTGTTAACTTTCTTTTCAACCTACTGAAAGGATTTTTAATTAATCTTTCTAAAAATAGTTTGGCTAAGGAGAACATTTTTTCCAAGATTAACATTTGAAATACATCATCAGTTACTTATGGGAATGAACAACACACAAGACACACACAAGCTCTTTAACTCTTTCAGTGCAGAAGCTCTCACACAGTTCAGAAAATGATCTCCCATTATTTCTTACTGTCTCATTCATAACATTGCTTTTTCCATGCCTAAAAAAGATGTTTTGTTAATTGGTAAAATTCCTATTTATTTCTGAAAAGTAGATAATACAGGTGTATTTAGTCCATTTACTTCCAATCTCATAATTATGGTAATCCGTTGTAAAAACATCAGAACATCTAATTTAAATCTTCTGCACCATTTTTTTTTAATTTGGAGAGGTTTAGAGCCTATAGTAAAACTGTAAATAAAACAGATAGGACCAGTTTAATGTTCATAGCAATAAGTGCTATTAGCAAATGTAATATTAGTCAGATATAAATTGAAATAGTCTTGGTAGCATTAGAGAAATGGGCCCAGATACTTTTTAATGTAAAGACAGTGTTTTGCTGGGAAGGGACAAATTAAAATGTGGTGTTTGTTTGCTGATTCTATGGGCTGTGAGTCACCAATTAGTACTGCTTTTCTTTAATGACCATAGACTAGGTCCATCAGCTGGACAGTAAACAAAACCCTGCCATCTCTGTCTACTGTCCAATCTAGTTAAATCATTTTCTAGAAACAACCTGGCCTGAAGGTCAGAGAGGACATTCATTCCAAGATTCTAAGTGGGCTAATTGAAGCTAACTCCGAAGAAAAAAGATTCTCTGTTGATTTGGCATGCATGGGTGAGTGCACATCAATAGCACAAAGGGCTCCATTATTGCTGTATCAAAGTAAATAGCTGAAAAAAAGTGAATCAGGGAGATGAATGATGAGTTAAGTGTTAAGCAGACACTGAGTGCAAACAGTAGCACACAGTTGCACTTAGAAAGAATGTGGTATCTGTTAACTCCTTCAATTCCTCTATATTAGATCTGGTTTTAGAGTATTCTATAAGTCTTTTATGATGAGATTTAAGGAGACTTTGTCAACTTTTTTTTTTAAGCTTCCCAGCTTTAACACACTTTAAATAGCACAGAATTTTCGTTGGGTGAATCATGTTTATAGTCGGGTGCTGAGCAGGGGAACTGGGGTACCAAAGCTCACTTCAAATTGAGAACTAGATCAGTGGTTCTCAACCAGGGGTATCCCTGGGGGTATGCAGAGGTCTTCCAGGGGGTACCTCAATTCATCTAGATATTTGCCTAGTTTTACAACAGTCTACATAGAAAACACTAGCGAAGTCAGTACAAACTAAAATTTCATACAGCCAATGACTTGTTTATACTGCTCTATATACTTTACACTGAAAAGTAAGTGCAGTATATTCCAATTGATTTATTTTATAATTATATGGTAAAAATGAGAAAGCAAGCAATTTTTCAGTAATAGTGTGCTGTGACACTTCTGTATTTTTTATGTCTGATTTTGTAAGCAGGTAGTTTTTAAGTGAGGTGAAACTTGGGGTATGCAAGACAAATCAGATTCCTGAAAGCAGTACAGTAGTCTGGAAAGCCACTGGACTAGGTTGTGCCATTTGTGCATAGCCCTGCACTGGAATAAGAGAGAGCTGCACAATCCTGTAAGTGCTTGGGAAGGGGTTCTGCATCATGGAAATAGAAGCCTGAGGACCTCAAGCTCCATAATGCATAAACTGCACCGTCCTTCAGCAGAGTGCCGTATGGAGGAGCATGGCTCCAATTCTTTCTCTCCCCTTTATGCCTGAATGGAGCATACATTTGTCTAGAAAGGATTTAATGGTGTGTTAAACCCAAAAGTCTAGTGTAGCCAAGGTGGCACATACCTTATCACATTATAAACTGGTCAAGATAATGCATAAGGGGGCAGCCTACGCTAGACTTTTAGAACATATTAGTTAACATGTGTTAGCTAATGCAATTTAACACACTATAAATTGTAGTTTAGACAAACAGCACTCAAGAGTTTGTTAAATAGCAGTTTCTAAAACTAGCCATTTTCAAATCAGCCAGACTGGATAACTGGCATCCAAGAGTTTTAAAAGAGCTGGCCAAGGACCTAATGTACCACAAACAATGGCAATCCACAAATTGAGAAGTGAGGTGAAGTCTCAGGTCAGTGTACAGGCATTTAAGAATCTTATTTTCATCCACACATTTTTGGCCAGGCTGAAATAAAATTTCCAACAAATCCCTGCTACTTTTCCCTTTTGGCATTCTTTTATCAGTGAAGTGTTTACTTCCCCTTAGAAGCAGAAACCCTTTCTAAAAAGCAAAAAGTAGATTTTCTCATGGTAGTCCTTTATTTTTGTTATTGACTTACAGCTTTTATCATACCTACAAATCATATATAAAGAGATTAAAACTTTTCCATATACATGTATTAATCAATTCTTCCTACTCTGGAATAGTATGTTAATAGATGTCCCAACTAAACCTACCCCTGGCCTTGACAAAATTTAATTCTGTCCCATCTCATTAAGATATTTGGTCAGCTGATTTCCTGATATGAATTGTATTTACTATATGAAGTCCAGAGAGTTCAGTACTGTTTTACTAGATATTATGCTCACTGACACATCAGGAAGGAAACAATCAGAATTAGCAAAGCAGTCATTAATATGTCAAGACGAGATTTTCAAAGGCACAGGTAACAGTTGGGTCTTCCTTATCTTTATTTTATAAGTCACCCCCTTTAACAACAATCAAAATGTAGCATGTTTGCTCACAGATCTCAAAGGAAGAGGATAACCTAGGGCTGGTTGACAGAATATTGGAATTAAGATTAAAATATTTTTTCTAGGGAAAGTATCTTCTCTCTAGAAAAATTTCAACTTTTTGTTGAAAAACTGAACAGTTGCAAAAATGTTCCATTTCCAGGTAAAAAATTATAGATTTCTGATTTGACAAAAAGTATTTTCCATGAAAAACCTGGATGAAATCAATTTTAAAAAAGTTAATCTAAATTTAGGTAGGGAATAAAGTTAGTTTTCGAACAGCTGTAGGGTAAAAAATATTAAAAGATATCAAGAAATTAATGGTAAGTATGATAAAATCCTTCACTGAATTTTACGCGCAAGTTTGTTGTTTGGTTGATTGTTTTTGCATAAGCTTAAAAGACTAAAACTCCACACATGGTCAATGGGATTTTTTTCAACCTATGGAACACATTGCCAGGAGATTTTGTGAAGGTGAAAAGTATAATTGGATTCAAAAAAGAATTGGATAAGGTCATGGAGGATAGGTCCATCAATGGCTATTAGCCAAGATAGTCAGGGACACAACCCCATGCTCTGGGTGTCCCTAAACCTCTCACCACCAGAAGCTGGGACTGGATGACAGGGGATGGATCACTCAATAATTGCCCTGTTCTGTTCATTCCCTCTGAAGCATGTGGCACGGGCCACTGCTGGAAAACAGAATGCTGGGCTAGACTGACTACTGGTCTGACCCAGCATGGCCATTCTTATGTTATGTCACATACTACAAAGTTCCACAGAGAGATATGGAAAGATAAAGAGCATACAGCTTTTAAAAGGGACAAGGAAATTGCTGCTGTCCAAGGGCTTGCCTACATAGTTATACTAGTATACTTTTACTGATATAGTAAAACTGCTATTGTTATGGCAATGTAACCCACACATGTGGGCACTCTTATTCCAGTATAAGAGTAGCTTTTTTCAGTGTAGCTTAAAGCTTAAAGCTTCCCAAGTGACATATAAATCACTTCTTTTCCACATGTGTAAATTAAAATACAGATTTTTTACTTATATAGTTCTCTATTTAAGCTGAAGGCGCATGAGAGAGAAAACCGACACTGCTTCATTTTATCTTTCCATTTTCTTCTGAGTCTTTTCATGTTTTAAGTATCCCTTGAGCTGCAAGAAATATTTGCATCAAAAACTCCAAAACACTCCCTTAGTTTCAGCTTCCAACTCTGACCAGCGTCATTTAAATCTTTGCTAAGGTTCACAACCCTTTTGAATAACCCCAGGCTCCCATTTCAACAAGCTGAGGCTGATTTATGGTTTTGCATCAAAATCAAGTGAATTTCACACTCTCATATGGTTTCAATGGAAAAATTAGGTGAAACTCATTTCTTTGAGACGCTGAGATTATTAACGTCTGATATTCAAAACAAATCTCAGGGACTTTTGAAATTCAAGGAAATGCTTTAATGAGCGTCTTTAAAGTTCATATGTCTCTCCCCTAGATGACGTATGTCTGATGTATGAACTTATAGCTCTTGAGCTCCAGTCCAGTTATTTTAATAGAAGGGGTCCTCCTCATACCCTTACAGATGCAAAAATCTTTGCTAATTTCTAAAACCTTGGGTCCTACTCTCCCACTGCAGGATACAAGTAAAAATAGAGAGAAGAAGAGGGAAGAAATTGGGCATCTTCTACTAAAATGAAAAAAGAGGATGGGGGAGGGGAAGAAAAGGAACATGCTCTACCTGGCTTTCATTATGCATAAGGATGGCAACAGTTGTAGTAACATATGGATAAGGTTGGCCATGCCACATTTAGCAGACATTAGTTTAAAAGGCATTTCAAGAGAAAAGGGCAGGTAGGCCATCTGATCATAAAGGTCAAACTGGCATAAGCACTGATTATTTGATCTATTGCTACATATAGCCATGAACGCTGGATACTCCAGGCAGCAGATATGAAGTGGCCAGAGTCCTTTGAGATTCTGTGTCTGCTATACATTGCAGACATCAAGGCTAGGGAAGAAGACAAATGATCATCTACTGCAACAATGAAGAAGAAACTGGTTGCTGCTCTAGAAGCATTAAAGAGAGGTAGCTGATATATTTCAGGGACGTATCAAGGAGAGGTGGTGATCATTCAGAGTAAACAACAGTGCAAGGGAGAACTGCAGGCTAGAAGTGGGAGCACAGAGTGGGTCAACATGACAGGATGGGTAACTTGAGCAATGAGGGAATGTCAGCACTGGTGAATCATGATGTAAAGGGCCAGCTGCCCTCTGAGTTTAAGGTGGCACTTGATAAAGATGGCTATATGTAATTTATCAAACAGTAAGCAGTTTAGGTAAGAGATGCATGAAATATAGCTGAGTGTTTTTGACCCTTCAAGAGCCTTGGAAAGAAAATAGCACTTTTATCTAATTGAAGCTGTGGGTTTCATATAAGAAAATCACATTGATATGAATAAGATTAGAGAGAGAGAGAGAGAGGGGATGCCTATAAAGAGAAGTTACAATCATTCTTGATAGCTCTGCAAAGTGCAATATTCAACACACAAGGTGGAAAATCAGCTGTGTAGATATACTACAAATTACAGTGTAAAACATATAAGCATTTTTCTCTAGCAGCTTTTCAATTTAATATTGCAATTAAAACTAAATGATTTAGCCAGACTTGTGCGTGTTGGAATTCAACTTTTTGGTAAGCCTCAAAAATATTTGGAATATCAAAAATTTCAATAATTAATATTTCCTCTAGTATTTAATGTTGTGGTATTTAATTGTGAGGAACATATTTAGTATAAACCCATCAATACTGCAGTCTAGCATTAGTTAGCTCAGCCATTATTTTTGAAATCCAACCCAGTTTTCAAAAGGATTCTGCAAGAGCACATACTTTTCCATTTCAGTAATGTAGGTCGTGCTGAAGACATGTTACAAAGATTCTTCATCAGTTTAGTATTTAGGAAAGGATAGTGATGGTTTATAGGGGAAATACCCATACAGTCTACAGATGCGGCTGTCTCCAGATCAGCAATTCTGTTGACAAGGGACTGTGAACACAAAGCAGAGCATTGCTGACACATCGTAAAGCACAGTTCTACAGGGGTTTTTAGCACTAATGTACGGAATATTTCCCAGTAAAAAAAAAAAAAAGCCAATTTTCAAGCAAAAACTCGTGTATTTATGAGTGAAAACAGGTGAAAGTTATTTGGTTGTTTTTTTTTTTTTACAAACTACCCACATAAAAACATTCCTTTAGTCAACATTATAAGTTAGGTGGCATTTATGGGTACAAAATTATAAATCAAAGTGAAGTTCAGAGGGTACAGAATTGTGTGAAAGAAAATGGTAAACAATTTCATACAAAATTCTGCCAAAAAGTTTTGAATTTCATAAAGCTCCCCAAAGAAGCTTATATACTGTCAGTAATCCTCACGGTCCTTGACTAGTTTCTTAGCCAATATAATTTTTCCTCTTTGACTTGCTCCACTCTACCTACCTGACCTTATAACAACTTGTAGTTACTTTTCTCCTCTAGCCTGGCCTCTTCTTCAACTTCTTCTCATCTGTCTGTAGTTCAGCTTTGCTCATTCACTCACTATCCCATTTGTCTGGAATTCTGTGGGCTAGATTCTCAAAGGAATGCAAGCACCTAGGAAAATCACTGGGATTCACAAAGCCTGAGTTAGGCATTCAGGCTCCCTATATAGTGAATGGGGAGAAATAGACACTTCAGAATGGGATTCACAAAAGCCAGCATTCTACCCAGCTCCTTGCCTAAGATAGTGAATGGGAGATACCAAGGCATGGGGTGTGTCCTAAGCCCTGCCCCGCTCCGAGAGTTTGGTGCCTAAATCCCAGTTGCAGGGAGGTGCCTTCCTCTGATTGAGAGTCACAGCTACAAACCGTCTTTGGTATTAGGACCAAAGAACCTCCCTTATAACTTTTAGCCCAGTGATGAGGGTAATCCCTTGGGATGGGGGGAGACCCCTGGTTCAAGTCCCCACTCCACCTGAGGGAGGGGAGGGATTTGAACTGAGATCACCTGTCAGGTGAATTCCTCAACCACTGGGCATTGGAATATTCTGATGTAGGGTTCCCTCGATCTCTCCTGTTGAAGCTTGTCATAAATATAAAGGGAAGGGTAACCACCTTTCTGTATACAGAACTATAAAATCCCTCCTGGCCAGAGGCAAAACCCTTTCACCTGTAAAGGGTTAAAAAGCTAGGATAACCTCGCTGGCACCTGAC
Organism: Caretta caretta; assembly: GCF_965140235.1. Taxonomy (NCBI): domain Eukaryota; kingdom Metazoa; phylum Chordata; order Testudines; family Cheloniidae; genus Caretta; species Caretta caretta. The sequence continues at coordinate 35,838,085 of NC_134208.1, forward strand.
CAAAATGACCAATAAGGAGACAAGTTACTTTCAAAGCTGGAGTGGGGGGGGCGACAAAGGGTCTGTCTGTGTGTGTGATGCTTTTGCTGGGAACAGAAAAGGAATGGAGTCTTAGAACTTAGTAAGTAATCTAGCGAGATAGGCGTTAGATTTCTGTTTCGTTTAAATGGCTGGTAAAAATAGCTGTGCTGAATGGAATGTATATTCCTGTTTTTGTGTCTTTATGTAACTTAAGGTTTTGGCTAGAGGGCTTCTCTATGTTTTGAATCTGATTGTCCTGTAAGGTATTTACCATCCTGATTTTACAGAGTTGATTCTTTTACTTTTTCTTTAATTAAAATTCTTCTTTTAAGAACCTGATTGCTTTTTCATTGTTCTTAAGATCCAAGGGTTTGGGTCTGTGTTCACCTATGCAAATTAGTGAGGATTTTTATCAAGCCTTCCCCAGGAAAGAGAGTGTAGGGCTTGGGGGGATATTTTGGGGGGAAGACGTCTCCAAGTGGGCTCTTTCCCTGTTCTTTGTTTAACACACTTAGTGGTGGCAGCATAGGGTTCAAGGACAAGGCAAAGTTTGTACCTTGAGGAAGTTTTTAACCTAAGCTGGTAAGAATAAGCTTAGGGGGTCTTTCATGCAGGTCCTCACATCTGTACCCTAGAGTTCAGAGTGGGGAAGGAACCTTGACAAAGCTATTTCACTGTGGATAAGTAATTTAAAAAGTAACTGGAGCAGGGGTACTGGGCCCTGTCTCTCCCATGCAAGTGTTCTAACAACCAGGCTATAGGCATTCTCATGCTTGCTTTCTCTCTCTCTGGCCCAGTGGCTAATGTTTATCCACAGTGGAACAGCTTCAACAGGAATGACTGAGGGAGCTCCACATGAGAATATCCCATAGGCCAAGGCTGGGGCAGTCATCTGGGAGGTGTAGGGGGGACTTAAACAAGAGGTCTCCCCCATCCCAGGTGATTGCCATAACCACTGGCCTAAAAGTTATGAGCAAGGGCTTCTTCCTATTCCCCCACATCCCACTGTTTTATATGAGCTCACCTACAGGAGCCTGATCCAGGAGGTGAGTTCTAAGACAGTTTACCAGATCAGACTCGCAGGTGAGCTAGGCGGAGGAATGCCTACCCTTTCCCAGTCCGGGTATCGTTCAGGGGCTAAGGTCTCTGGATGTCTAGAGCAGAGTGGCAGTGTACATGCCCAGAAGCAGAGAAACAGGTATCTAGGAAACTTTTACAGCAAAAATGTAGGTGCCAAGCAAGTTCAGGCACCTACAGGGTTTGGCAGCAGCTGAGCAGGGTTTTTGAGAATCCTAGTGGGGCCTGATTCTGGGATTTAGACACTGAAGTGGCAATTAGATGCTTAAGTCCTTTTGTGACTCTAGCCATGTGTTCCTCTAAGCCACTGAACCACTTGCCATCAAATGCCATGGAGATTACAGTAATGCCACAGTACAAGAATCTAAGGAGCATAGAATAGAATCTTATCACATGACAAATGCACTGCGCACTTTACCTATAATTGACACTAAACGTCACTCACCTTTCCTTCCACCATTATTTTCTCTTTTCTCATTATATATCAGCAAAAGGAACTCTTCTTTTCTAAGCTACTCCTGTATCTGATGCCATTTCTGCTTGTATTATCATTGTTCTACCAAATTCTGTAATTTGTTCTCTCTCTCTTCTGCCACGCTTTCAAAGCATTAACATACTTTGCATGAAAGATGATCTACAACAATAACTGTATTGTATTTGCATGATTCCACGCAGTTAGATGATTTCTCTCAATCATTTTTGCTACAGAAATGTTGTGAAGAATGAAAGATAATAAACCGCATTATTTCCATTAAGGAAAACTCCATATAAATAGTTACTTACTGGAAGTAAAAATGATACTCTGTTACAGTGTTTAATAAGCTGTGAAAAGCATTTTATGACTAGGTAGTGTTTCTTTACCAGCAATTCTTTACCAGCTTGCTGCTATGTGAATTGGGACCATATTTCTGAAGAAAACAGGACACTCTTCTAATTGATGTGCTGATTGCTAAGTACCTTAACTAGGAAAGCTTTCCAGGGGTAGGTCAATACCTCTTTTTACCTAAAAGTGACAGATTATAGTTGCAAAAATTGCTGATACTTCCAAACATTGTAAATCTGTACCTGTGAGTTACTGTAGTCTGTGCCCTTAGTGAAAGGTGGTTTGAATGGAGGGTAGCTTCCAGTTCAGTGCATTAACTGCATCAAGCTAATTTCTCCGTATATATTGTGCTTGATAAATTACAGCTTTTGAAGCTTCAGCTACCTCTGTCTACATGTCACAACTCCTCGAAAAACAAGATGTACTGCTGCAAAGATTTTTTGTGTGGTTATAGATCAAAAACAAACACCGCACTCCCTCATTTAGTTAAATAAAGTGTATATGTATATAAATCAAGACTCCTCTCTCATGCTTCATGTAGGCAATCTGGTAAGGTTCACAGTTCTTTGTGATCAGTGTTCATGCGACCGTCTACTCTTTTACATGTAAGAATTAAAGAAGTCAAGCCATGCTTCAATACATACTTAGAAATCAATACATACTTAGAAACACGGTGCTGTCAATACATACTTACATACTTCAATACATATTTAGATATTTCTGTTTGTAAAATATTTATGTTCTTATTTTTGTAGCACAGATAATTAAAGAATTAGAGAAGCAGAAGATCATATTTGTGAATAAACAAAATAAATGTCACTGCCAAAGTAGTTTCGTTCAATCTTCCCAGACAAGGTTTGGCTGTTGATATATTCCCCACCCACTAGTTGATATATTCCCCACCCACTAGTTCAGAAATAGATGTATAAGCCTGATTCTTCTTTCTATTAAGGTTTTCCTAAAGTCAGCATGACTAGCCACAGCAGGACTTCTACATCATAGGAGGATCCTTGGGAATAGGGTGACATCCTTTTCAAAATGCAAAATATGGGACACATGTAGGAGTCCTATCCCCCTTTGTGGTCCCGCCTCCTCCTCTTCCTCCAGAGGCTCCCCCCCCCCGCCAAGCCAGAAGCTGGAGCTAAGCAGTAGTAAGAGCCACGCTGGGCAGGGGGCCAGGGGTGCCCAAGAGCAGCCTCTGATCTGTGTCCCTGCTCCGCGGGCAGTCGCCCAAAGCAGGTGGAGAATCCAGGGCTCCCAACAGCAGCCTGGATTCCCTGGGTGGTTGTTACTACTGTCCGGCTCCAACTTCTGACATGGCGAGGGGCCAGGCCTTGGGGAGAATAGGAGGAGCAGGGGGCAGGACCTCATGGAGGCGGGAAGGCTAAGTCCCACCTCAACGCGCCCCCCCTCCCCCCCAGGAAGAGGCTGGTACCACCCCTGAGCCTCGGGCAGAGTGGTGGTGCTGTCCCAGAGTTATTCAGCCTGGGATCAGGACTTGAAATGTATATTTCAGGACTATCCCACCCAATTAGGGACAGGTGGTCACTCTTCTTGAGAAGTATAGAGTCACATTATCTCTTCCTATGTCACTTTCCTATCAACTGCTGGAACAGGGGTCTTGGGTAAAAGGTAAAAAGGGGGTGATTAGGGCATCCCTGGCTGCTGTAATCGTGAGCAGACACGGATAAGAGTTTCAGTGGTATTTTGCTAGTTTATACGAGCTGAAGATCTGGCCTAACTTTGACTGTGCATTTCCATACTTTTTGTTCTGACAACCACAATGTTTTTTAATGTCGTTTGTATTGTGTGACTTTGTTTTTAATGTAATCTTAGATAATTGTCTATGTAGATAATGTAATCACTGTAGGCCTAATTGTGTAATTAGTGCACATGTATTTACATAATTGCAATATTTTATTAAAAAGTGTAATTACACTGTTAATGGGGTTATGCTTAATGACATCCTGAATGTCCTAATGAAACTTTATGAAAAGTAATACACTGAGAAAGTACAACATAAAGTAAGCAATTTTTTAAGTTCAGTACCTCAGCCCTTCTGTTCAGTAAGCATCACATCGACTATGCATTATTCTCAGCATTATCAAGAGATATGGACCAAAATTAATACTTTTCTACCTCCTCCCCTTAACTATGGGAGTTCAGATAAAATGAAGTTATTTTTATCTATTTATTTTACTATGGATTACTCTCTTGGGTTGGAGGAAGGACACTAGTGGAGGAAGCAATGCACAGTATATATATAGCTCTAGCAGACTCTGCCCCTATTATATCAAAGTGAAGCCCGTAAGACAAACTGAACTCTGCAAAGACCTCCTAAATAAAAAAAAATCTAATAAATAGGACTGCTCTAATGGATGATATTGATTGTGTTTTATTTGAAAGAGGAACCTAGAATCCTATTGGAAGCCGGGTAATCAGCTCAGACTTTCCTTCAGCGTTAATAAGTATTTGACTTCTCAACTCTGGATGCTTCTATAGTAGCTTCATTCCTGCTTTGACCTTAAAGGCAAATACAGTAACCTTCGACTTTTGCCATTGATTGGTTCACATGTTTATTGGCTAAGTTCACACTAAAGCTGTCTTTCTGTCTGCTACTTCTATATTCCACCCAAGAATATCTTTTATATCAGTGATGTAATTGTGGTAGTTTTAAAAGAAAATACTTATAAGAAAGACATTCTAATTAATAGAAGAATGGTACCATTTTGACTCTTTGTGGGAACTTTCAACTTGGTCTAGTGTTAAAAAGTTTTGCCAATATAGATATGTCAGTTATGAGTGTTAAAAAGTCATACCCCTAACCCATTTCGCTATGCCAAGAAAAGTCCTTGTATGGATGCAGTTAGACCAGGAAAGGGTCCTTTTGCCAGCACAACTTATTTTGTTTGGGTAACTGGTATAAGCTATATTAGCAAAACAATCTTTGACTTGTATAAGCTGCACCTACACTATGAGGGTTTGCTGGTATAGTTCTACTGCCAAACCATTTCTGGTGCAGACAAGGCCAAAGATAGGTGACGGCCTCAGGATTCAATTTAGGTATGTGACTGCAACTGGAAAAGCACGATAATTTTGCTTACCCAGATATACACACATGCACACACACACACACGCATGCACACCAATTCTGATCTACCTTAATTTAGTGATCTATCTTTAAAAAGACCTAAAACAGGACTAGTTAAAATTGTATCAACAGTGTGGGTGCAGTCATATCTACTTAGTACTATAAGTGGGACAAAGTGCACTTCAGATATTGTCCCATGTAGTAATAATTGTTAGATTTATATAACATTTCACATATATTAAATACTGACTTCAACATCTCTGTGAGCATAACAGTAGGGCTTTGTAATTTATAGTGCCTGCCTGTAGATGCCTAGGGGGTTCGAGGCATTGAGTTTGATCTTTAAAACCTTTCATTATTTGGACCCCTGTTACATAAGAGATCGACTCTCTTGTGCCATATTGCCACAGTTGAAGTTAGCAGAGGCACTCAAGTTGGAGCTCCCTCAGAGTGAGAGACATGGAGCTGTCAAGAGGGATTCTCCAACACCATCACTTTGGTGAAAGAATGTGCTTCTCTCCATTTTTCCCCCCACAGGACCTGATTGGTTAACCTTGTAGACATGCAGCTGTACATTGTGTATTTTCTGTCAGGGATGGAGAGGGGAATGGAGAGAGAAATGGAAGAAGTTATATTATAATCTACATCAATGCTATACTTGGTTGCAGAAGTTGCAATTATATAGGCAGTGAGAAGTTGATATAGTCAGTTTTGTATATAATATATTAATTGTTATTAGACATTTTAACTTGTTTAAGGTCTCCTGGAACATGGGATGGGCATTTACTAAGACAAAAACACATTTAGCAGATGGGGTTTGTGAGTCAACGAGATTTAGGCCTATAACACAAAACACCCAGGCTGAGATTCTGTACTGTGCCTTTGGGAGGTGCAGCACTGAACTTGTAGCCCAAAGAAAAGAATCATAGAATCATAGAATAACAGAGTTAGAAGGGACCTCTGGAGGCCATCTAGTCCAACCCCCTGCCCAGAGCAGGACCAATCCCAACTAAATCATCCCAGCCAGGGCTTTGTCAAGCCTGACCTTAAAAACTTCTAAGGAAGGTGTCATAAATATAAAGGGAAGGGTAAACCCCTTTGAAATCCCTCCTGGCCAGGGGAAAGCTCCTCTCACCTGTAAAGGGTTAAGAAGCTAAAGGTAACCTCGCTGGCACCTGACCAAAATGACCAATGAGGAGACAAGATACTTTCAAAAGCTGGGAGGAGGGAGAAAAACAAAGGGTCTGTGTCTGTCTGTATGCTGGGTCTTTGCCGGGGATAGACCAGGAATGGAATCTTAGAACTTTTAGTAAGTAATCTAGCTAGGTACGTGTTAGATTATGATTTCTTTAAATGGCTGAGAAAAGAATTGTGCTGAATAGAATAACTATTTCTGTCTGTGTATCTTTTTTGTAACTTAAGGTTTTGCCTAGAGGGGTTCTCTATGTTTTTGAATCTAATTACCCTGTAAGATATCTACCATCCTGATTTTACAGGGGGGATTTCTTTATTTCTATTTACTTCTATTTTTTATTAAAAGTCTTCTTGTAAAAAAACTGAATGCTTTTTCATTGTTCTCAGATCCAAGGATTTGGGTCTGTGGTCACCTATGCAAATTGGTGAGGCTTTTTATCCAACATTTCCCAGGAAAGGGGGGGTGCAAGTGTTGGGAGGATTGTTCATTGTTCTTAAGATCCAAGGGTCTGGGTCTGTAGTCACCTAGGCAAATTGGTGAGGCTTTTTACCAAACCTTGTCCAGGAGGTGGGGTGCAAGGTTTTGGGAAGTATTTTGGGGGGAAGGACGCGTCCAAACAGCTCTTCCCCAGTAACCAGTATTAGTTTGGTGGTGGTAGCGGCCAGTCCAAGGACAACGGGTGGAATATTTTGTACCTTGGGGAAGTTTTGACCTAAGCTGGTAAAGATAAGCTTAGGAGGTTTTTCATGCAGGTCCCCACATCTGTACCCTAGAGTTCAGAGTGGGGGAGGAACCTTGACAGAAGGAGATTCCACCACCTCCCTAGGTAACGCATTCCAGTGTTTCACCACCCTCCTAGTGAAAAAAGTTTTTCCCTAATATCCAACCTAAACCTCCCCCACTGCAACTTGAGACCATTACTCCTTGTCCTGTCATCTGCTATCACTGAGAATAATCTAGATCCATCCTCTTTGGATCCACCTTTCAGGTAGTTAAAAGCAGCTGTCAAATCCCCCCTCATTCTTCTCTTCTGTAGATTAAACAATCCCAGTTCCCTCAGCCTCTCCTCATAAGTCATGTGTTCCAGTCCCCTAATCATTTTTGTTGCCCTTCGCTGGACTCTCCAATTTCTCCACATACTTCTTGTAGTGTGGGGCCCAAAACTGGACACAGTACTCCAGATGAGGTCTCACCAATGTCGAATAGAGGGGAACGATCACGTCCCTCGATCTGCTGGCAATGCCCCTACTTATACACCCCAAAATGCCATTGGCCTTCTTGGCAACAAGGACACACTGTCAACTCATATCCAGCTTCTCGTCCACTGTAACCCCTAGGTCCTTCTCTGCAGAACTGCTACCTAGCCATTCGGCCCCTAGTCTGTAGCGGCGCATGGGATTCTTCCGTCCTAAGTGCAGGACTCTGCACTTGTCCTTGTTGAACCTCATCAGATTTCTTTTGGCCCAATCCTCCAATTTGTCTAGGTCACTCTGGATCCTATCCCTACCCTCCAGCGTACCTACCACTCCTCCCAGTTTAGTGTCATCTGCAAACTTGCTGAGGGTGCAATCCACACCAATCTCCAGATCATTAATGAAAATACTGAACAAAACCGGCCCCAGGACCGACCCTTGGGGCACTCCGCTAGATACCGGCTGCCAACTAGACATGGAGCCATTGATCACTACCCGTTGAGCCCGATAATCTAGCCAACTTTCTACCCACCTTGTAGTGCATCCATCCAGCCCATACTTCTTTAACTTGCTGACAAGAATACTGTGGGAGACAGTGTCAAAAGCTTTGCTAAACTCGAGGAATAACACGTCCACTGCTTTCCCTTCATCCACAGAATCAGTTATCTCATCATAGAAGGCAATTAGATTAGTCAGGCATGACTTTCCCTTGGTGAATCCATGCTGACTGTTCCTGATAGGGGTCCTATAAAGGTAGGAGCCAGTCAGGCAGCGGCACAGACAGCTGCAGCGGCACAGGAGCCAGCAAACAGAGCTGTAAACAGGGGAGTTTGAGTGGGAGTTTGTAAGGGGAGTTTGTCTTGTGGTGCTTGTGTTTTGCTGTGGGAGTGGTGTTTTGGTGTGGTTTGTTTCCCAGATTAACAGGATTTAGGTGGGAAGGCAATGACAGATACAGAGGTAGCAGTGGGAGTGACCCATGTAGCAGAAGACACAATGAAGATGACTGGATGTGGAAGCTGTGGTATGTACATGATCCTGGAGGGGGCACCTGGTAAGAGTTTTGTCTGTATGAAGTGCCGTCTGATAGAGCTGATGGAGGAAAAGATCCAAGGTTTGGAGATGCAAGTGGAAAGTCTAGCTGAGTTTAGGAAGGGGTTTGAGCAGATTATGGAGCAAAGATATGAGGTATCTGAAGGGAAAAGCTCAGACTTGCAGATGGAAGCAGGACTGGGGAATTCTGAGGGGAGACTGGGTGAGGAAAGTAGTCAGTGGAAGCATGTGACTAAAAGAACCAGGCAGAGGAAAAGACGGGCTAGTGAAGGAGAAATAGAGCTCAAGAACTGGTATGCAGAGTTGGAAAATGAAGAAGGGGCTTAGCAGGTAGTCATTGAAGGTGGAAGGGCAAGGAAGAAGAGAAGAGCGGCTAGTCCTATAGGAAAAGGGGAAGAGTTAATGGAGATTACACCAAATATGAGCCCCAGGAGGATACAGGATGGTTTAAAGAGGATTACAAGGGAGAATAGGAATGGAAAGAACTTGCAGCCAGAGGGAACAGGGGATAGACTGGAGAATAGCACCGTCACTAGGAAAAGACAGGTCTATGTGATTGGGGACTCTTTACTGAGAATAGATAGGCCTGTAACCAGAGCTGATCCAGAGAATAGGAGGGTGTGCTGTCTTCCAAGTGCTAAGATACAGGATGTAGACCTAAGGATGAAAAGGATTCTAAAGGGAGCGGGAAAGAATCCCCTAATTATCCTTCATGTGGGAACAAATGATACGGCTAGATTCTCGCTGGAAAGTATTAAGGGAGACTATGCTAGGCTGGGGAAGACGCTTAAGGAAATTGAGGCTCAGGTGATCTTTAGTGGGATTCTGCCTGTTCCTAGAGAAGGGCAACAAAGGTGTGACAAGATTATGACCATCAACAGATGGCTTAGGCAGTGGTGCTATAAGGAGGGCTTTGGGATGTATGGCATTCATGGATAGAGGACAGTTCTCTCGGGATGGACTTCATCTGAGTAGGGAAGGAAATAGACTTCTAGGATGGAGGTTGGCACAACTGATTAAGAGAGCTTTAAACTAGGAATTAGGGGGAGATGGTTGGGAGATGTCCAGGAAATCTCCACGCCAGAATTTAGCATTGGGAGGAAAGAAAATGAAGTAAGAGTGGATACAGCCGTGGGTAGGAGGAAGGGCAGTGTAGACACAAGTCTAATAGGTTATACTGGTAGTAAAATGACCGTGCCTAATAGGGTACAGAATGTGAGTGAGGCCAAACAGCAAACATTAAGATGTTTGTACACTAATGCGAGGAGCCTAGGTAACAAAATGGAGGAACTAGAGCTACTGGTGCAGGAAGTGAAACCAGATATTATAGGGATAACAGAAACATGGTGGAATAGTAGTCATGACTGGACTACAGGTATTGAAGGGTATGTGCTGTTTAGGAAAGACCGAAATAAAGGTAAATAAATAAAGGTAAATAAAGGTAATAAAGGTGGTGGAGTAACACTGTATATCAATGATGAGATAGATTGTAAAGAAATAAGAAGCAATGAAATTGATATGACTGAGTCCGTCTGGGCAAAAATTAAATTGGGGAAGAAAACTATTAGAGCCTCCCCTGGGATAGTGCTTGGGGTGTGCTATAGACCACCGGGATCTAATTTGGATATGGATAGAGCCCTTTTTAATGTTTTTAATAAATTAAATACTAATGGAAACTGTGTGATCATGGGAGACTTTAACTTCCCAGATATAGACTGGAGGACAAGTGCTAGTAATAATAATAGGGCTCAGATTTTCCTAGATGCGATAGCTGATGGATTCCTTCATCAAGTAGTTGATGAACCGACTAGAGGGGATGCCATTTTAGATTTGGTTTTGGTGAGTAGTAAGGACCTCATAGAAGACATGGTCATAGGGGATAATCTTGGCTCAAGTGATCATGAGCTAATTCAGTTTAAACTGAACGGAAGGATTAATAAAAATAAATCTGCAGCTAGGGTTTTTGACTTCAAAAGGGATGACTTTCAAAAATTAAGGAAATTAGTTAGGGAAGTGCATTGGACTGAAGAATTTATGGATCTAAAGGTAGAGGAGGCCTTGGATTATTTTAAATCAAAGCTGCAGAAGCTATCGGAAGCCTGCATCCCAAGTAAGGGGAAAAAATTCATAGGTAGGAGTTGTAGACCAAGCTGGATGAGCAAGCATCTCAGAGAGGTGATTAAGAAAAAGCAGAAAGCATATAGGGAGTGGAAGAAGGGAGGGCTCAGCAAGGAAAGCTACTTTATTGAGGTCAGAACATGTAGGGATAAAGTGAGACATGCTAAAAGTCAAGTAGAGTTGGACCTTGCAAAGGGAATTAAAACCAATAGTAAAAGGTTCTATAGTCATATAAATAAGAAGAAAACAAACAAAGAAGAAGTGGGACCGCTAAACACTGGGGATGGAGTGGAGGTCAAGGATAATCTAGGCATGGCCCAATATCTAAACAAATACTTTGCCTCAGTCTTTAATAAGACTAAAGAGGATCTTAGGGATAATGGTAGCATGACAAATGGGAATGAGGATATGGAGGTAGACATTACCATATTTGAGGTAGAAGCGAAACTCAAACAGCTTAATGGGACTAAATCGGGGAGCCCAGATAATCTTCATCCAAGAATATTAAAGGAATTGGCACAGGAAATTGCAGCCCATTAGCAAGAATTTGTAATGAATCTGTAAACTCAGGGGTTGTACCGTATGATTGGAGAATTGCTAACATAGTTCCTATTTTTAAGAAAGGGAAAAAAAGTGATCCAGGTAATTATAGGCCTGTTAGTTTGACATCTGTAGTATGCAAGGTCTTGGAAAAAATTTTGAAGGAGAAGGTGGTTAAGGACATTGAAGTCAATGGTAAATGGGACAAAATACAACATGGTTTTACAAAAGGTAGATTGTGCCAAACCAACCTGATCTCCTTTTTTGAGAAAGTAACAGATTTTTTAGACAAAGGAAACGCAGTGGATCTAATTTACCTAGATTTTAGTAAGGCATTTGATACTGTGCCACATGGGGAAGTATTAGTTAAATTGGATAAGATGGGGATCAATAGGAAAATTGAAAGGTGAATAAGGAATTGGTTAAAGGGGAGACTACAACGGGTCCTACTGAAAGGTGAACTGTCAGGCTGGAGGGAGGTTACCAGTGGAGTTCCTCAAGGATCGGTTTTGGGACCAATCTAATTTAATCTTTTTATTATTGACCTGGGCACAAAAAGTGGGAGTGTGCTAATAAAGTTTGCGCATGATACAAAGCTGGGAGGTATTGTCAATTTAGAGAAGGATAGGGATACCCTACAGGAGGATCTGGATGACCTTGTAAACTGGAGTAATAGTAATAGGATGAAATTTAATAGTGAGAAGTGTAAGGTCATGCATTTAGGGATTAATAACAAGAATTTTAGTTATAAGCTAGGGACGCATCAATTAGAAGTAATGGAGGAGGAAAAGGACCTTGGAGTATTGGTTGATCATAGGATGACTATGAGCCGCCAATGTGATATGGCTGTGAAAAAAGCTAATGCAGTCTTGGGATGCATCAGGAGAGGTATTTCCAGTAGGGATAAGGAGGTTTTAGTACCGTTATACAAGGCACTGGTGAGACCTCACCTGGAATACTGTGTGCAGTTCTGGTCTCCCATGTTTAAGAAGGATGAATTCAAACTGGAACAGGTACAGAGAAGGGCTACTGGGATGATCCGAGGAATGGAAAACTTGTCTTTTGAAAGGAGACTCAGGGAGCTTGGCTTGTTTAGCCTAACTAAAAGAAGGTTGAGGGGAGATATGATTGCTCTCTATAAATATATTAGAGGGATAAATACCGGAGAGGGAGAGGAATTATTTAAGCTCAGTACCAATGTGGACACAAGAACAAATGGATATAAACTGGCCACTAAGAAATTTAGACTAGAAATTAGACTACGGTTTTTAACCATCAGAGGAGTGAAGTTTTGGAATAGCCTTCCGAGGGAAGCAGTGGGGGCAAAAGATCTATCTGGCTTTAAGATTAAACTCGATAAGTTTATGGAGGAGATGATATGATGGGATAACCTGGTTTTGGTAATTAAATATTCATGGTAAATAGGCCCAATGGCCTGTGATGGGCTATTAGATGGGGTGAGATCTGAGTTACCCAGGAAAGAATTTTCTGTAGTATCTGGCTGATGAATCTTGCCCATACGCTCAGGGTTTAGCTGATCACCATATTTGGGGTCGGGAAGGAATTTTCCTCCAGGGCAGATTGGAAAAGGCCCTGGAGGTTTTTCGCCTTCCTCTGTAGCATGGGGCACGGGTCACTTGCTGGAGGATTCTCTGCTCCTTGAAGTCTTTAAACTACGATTTGAGGACTTCAATAGCACAGATATAGGTGTGAGGTTTTTTTTGTAGGAGTGGTGGGTGAAATTCTGTGGCCTGCATTGTGCAGGAGCTCAGACTAGATGATCATAGTGGTCCCTTCTGACCTAAATATCTATGAATCTATGATCACTTTCCTCTCCTCTAAGTGCTTCAGAATTGATTCCTTGAGGACATGCTCCATGATTTTTCCGGGGACTGAGGTGAGACTGATCGGCCTGTAGTTCCCAGAATCATCCTTCTTCCCTTTTTTAAAGATGGGCACTACATTAGCCTTTTTCCAATCTTCCGGGACTTCCCCCGATTGCCATGAGTTTTCAAAGATAATGGCCAATGGCTCTGCAATCACATCCACCAATTCCTTTAGCACTCTCGGATGCAAGGCGTCCGGCCCCATGGACTTGTGCACGTCCAGTTTTTCTAAATAGTCCCAAACCACTTCTTTCTCCACAGAGGGCTGGCCACCTCCTCCCCATGCTGTGCTGCCCAGTGCAGTAGTCTGGGAGCTGACCTTGTTCATGAAGTCAGAGGCAAAAAAAGCATTGAGTACGTTAGCTTTTTCCACATTCTCTGTCACTAGGTTGCCTCCCTCATTTAGTAAGGGGCCCACACTTTCCTTGGCTTTCTTCTTATTGCCAACATACCTGAAGAAACCCTTCTTGTTACTCTTAACATCCCTCGCTAGCTGCAACTCCAGGTGTGATTTAGCCTTCCTGATTCCATTCCTACATGCCCAAGCAATATTTATATACTCATCCCTGGTCATTTGTCCAATCTTCCACTTCTTGTAAGCATCTTTTTTGTGTTTAAGATCAGCAAGGATTTCACTGTTAAGCCAAGCTGGTCGCCTGCCATATTTACTATTCTTTCTACACATCGGAATGGTTTGTCCCTGTAACCTCAATAAGGATTCTTTAAAATACAGCCAGCTCTCCTGGACTCCTTTCCCCCTCATGTTATTCTCCCAAGGGATCTTGCCCATCAGTTCCTCTGGGGACCCCAGGACATAAGTCTGAGAATGCCCATATGGCTGTCCACCTAGCCCCTCCAGTCCTTAGCATGTTCCCTACTCCAGGGCTTGGGTGGTGCCTCATATGACAGACTAGGGATGCCTGTACCAAATAAATTCTCCTTTTACCAGTTCCAGGATTTTTACAGCCGCATTCAGGAGCCATAATGGGAGGGAGAATTCCCCGCCCCAGTGTATACTCATATGTGCATGTACACTTAGCTTTGCACACTCACAATCCCAGACTGCACACTTGCAGCACGGTTTTCTATAATTAATTTGTGCTGCCTGTACGTTCACACTCAGGCTTTAAAAATGTAACCTTAAGTGACTAGGAATAATAAGCAGAACTGTGTAGGGTTAAAGAAAGCTCCTTTAGGAAGGGGTTAAAGAGCAAAGGCTCAAGGATTTTGGTAAGGTTGTTAGCATTTTTTTTTATGCTGCATTTCTCCAAGAGTACTGAAGGCACGCCCTCTAAATGTCCTTTGCTTTTCACTGAAAGTATATTCTTGAAATGCTTCTTTTAATCAGAAACATTTCAATCTATCACAGCTATTTTCCTTGATCTGTTGCAGCAGTGTGGGCAGCTTGGAAATTCTTTTGCTGCATCAACTTCGGTGAAAGTCTCAAACAATTCCATATGTTCACTCAGGGTTCTTGCTCTAATACAGGCAGTATGCAGAAAAGTACAGAAGGACTTCGCTAGAAAAAAAGAATGAGGTAACTATATCAGGAGCTGACATAGTACTTTTAGGATTCAACCTAGTTTCCCTCTAACTTCTGTGTCCTCGCTGGAATTAATCTGTCTGGTAAAGAAGCCTTCTGGTCTACTTGGTCCATTTTCTTGCCATTCCAGAAAGCTGTCTAGATGCAGAATGTTCCCTTTCCCGTCTATCATAACCAAACCTCTGAATGAAGTAGCACAAAGACACGTGCATTAAGGATTCAACTGAAAATGCACATCAACGCATTTTAGCGACTACATTTAAACTACAATCATCAGTTTAACTATCCAACCAGAACCAATTAAAATAAAATACATTGGTTTGACAGTTTACTTCACTATCCTGTTGTGCATTATTCTTCCTGTTTTTTAAAATTTGATTTAAAAAATAAACTTGAAAAATACCATCCTTTTGTACGCCATAAATAACTCAGCTTTTCTCTGGTATTTATTTGTCACTGTCAGGGTCCAACCTCAGGTTTCACTTATGTTATCACTTAAATATAGCAAATATTATAATGTATCCTATATTAGTCAAGAATAAGGCATGAGATGCAAACCGTGTAAGTAATTACACATATTTACACTGACTGTCGCATAAGGATAAGCGCTGAACTCGCTGTCCAGATCAAAAATGTTTAGTTTGCTGAACAATAGCTCCTCTTTTTCTTATGTTCTTATGGAAGAACACATTTTTTAAAAAATAGTGTAGGTCTTTGATATAGACTTTACCCTCCTGTGCGAACGGTCACAACTCAAAGAGACGAGGTAAAAAAGAGGTAAAAAAAATCACATAGCCAAAGAGTACAATTACCTGTAGCTTGTTTATCAGGCTAACTAGCCATTGCAAATTGTCAGACAAATATGGCATATGTCTATGGCTTTTTGAATTCTCCAATTTACATTCACCCTATGAGAGAGAATATTTACAGATTGTAGTAGGTAAAGAAACAAAGTAACCCCCCGAATTACTGTAGTATATTACTCTAGATGAGACACACGAGATCTGAACCAATCCAAAACAGTAATGAACAACCAGGATAAAATTCCAGATTCAGTCAAACAGGTCACAGCGTCAATAATAACTGAAAGACCACAAATGCAATTTCAATCTCTAATGGCTTGTCTGCACTCTATATGTTTTCTGCCTTATGTGTACTGGTTGTAAGCACTTTGGGGTAGGGATCTGTTAGGCACCAACTTCTGCTGTAGAGTGCGGTGTACATTCATGTCACTACATACATTATTATTTATTAATACTTCTAACTATATCTTCTTTCCTTCTAACTAAGGTAGATTTTGTTCCATTTTATGATTACAATAGAACCCAAAGCAACATGGCTAGTTTGCAAGGCAGCAGCATCCAAGGTGCAACTATAACTCTAGGAATCAGTCTAAAAGTCAACTTATCTCAAACCTTCTCACTTTCTCAAACAACAATGGAGAATGCCATTGTAACTCTGCAGCACATTATTGGATTTACAGATATGCAGAATCCAGTAGACTTTTT
This sequence comes from Caretta caretta, assembly GCF_965140235.1. Taxonomy (NCBI): domain Eukaryota; kingdom Metazoa; phylum Chordata; order Testudines; family Cheloniidae; genus Caretta; species Caretta caretta. The sequence goes on from NC_134208.1 coordinate 35,854,130, forward strand.
CCCAGCAAATTTGAAAAATATCAAACAGATGATTTTTGAAACTTTAGGCATGTTTTGTTTCAGCATCCTTTTGAAAGGAGATGAAAAATCCAACAGTAGCTAGACAGAAATATATAACTGGTCCACAAACATGCAGATGACACTGGAGACTCACAATTGGCCGGTCTTAGCATTACGAGCCAAGTGAAAGCCAGACAGGAATTTAACAAATACTGACAGGGAGAATAAGATTGTCACTATGCCAGTACCTGATGCATGCTGCTCTCACCGATCCGAGACCATCAACATGTTCTCCTCATTGTGCCAACTCAAAGTGTCTTATTTATCACAATGCTTTTTCAATCTAAGAAGTTCTTTACTATGCAAAATGTGTCGTTAAGTTATAGATTTTGAGGAAACAGAAAGTTTTAAGTTTTGGCTGTTGGTCTAATACATATACTGTACGGAGTGCAACCAGAGCTCTGCATGCACACATTTTGAATACATCTGTTGAAATGAATAAGCAAGACAGCAGAAGTATACAATACTATTACAACTTATTTTGTATTTGATCATGGTTTTGTAGCAGTGTTATGTCAACATGGGCCTGGGATGCAGTCCCTCTCTAAGGACCCAAATCTGGACTGTGAGTAGTAAATAGACTTTAATGGGGTCACAGAACTGAGCCCTAAATATAACTGTCTAACCTACAGGGTGGCATATAAGCTCTTAAAGCTCCTACATTTTCCTGCAAAGTCAATGCACTAATATCTAATTCATTGCTTGCACTGCTCTTTGGGATACCCTGAGTATGACTTATGTTAACTAACTTTATTCTCTATGGCTTCAGTACCATGGACACAAATGAAGCTTAATTAGAGTGACATGCCCATGTCAGTTGTAGGGATAAGATAATCAATTCGGGGGTGGAGGGCACTGAATCTTCTCCAAGACTGCAAACTAGACCTGAACCAAAAAACAAACAAAAAAACAAAATTCAAGATTCTTAAAAGTTTTGTTTTCTTTTCCCCAAAAGATCATTTTTCATTTTTACTCAAAACTTGATGTTCTTTTTCTCAGTAGGAACAAACCACTGGAAAAACTCTTCTCTTGGCATTTCTAGGTCAACTGATAGCAGGGAGTGTGATTCCCAGCCTAATTTTGCAGACTCAAGAGATGTGGATAGTTCAAGCAAGGCTTAGATAAGAACCTACATTTTGGGGTGGGGGGCACACCAAGGGACGAAACAAGATTTTCAGTGAATTCTGTTTTCATTAAGTTGCTGCAGTAGCAGTTCCAGAGACAAGGACCAGATCCTCAGCTGTTATAAATCAGCATAGCTCCATTGAAGTCAATGCAGCTACATCAAATTACACCAATGGAGAATCTGGCCCAATTGTTCCTAATTTGACAATGTAAATGTAAAAGAAGCAATAGTATGCATTCCCCCATATTGGCTTTAGCCAAGCATCATCTTAGACATGAGATGGCTGGTCCTTCTCCATACCATATCTCTCTGCTAAGATTGTCAATGAAAGTGAAAATTAGAGTGAAGACTGAAACTGCTGTTTAACTGGACAAATGTCCAATAGCAACTTGACTCATCAAATAATTTCACTTAGTCCACTAAATAGCTATCAGAGCCCTTTCAATCATGGTATATTGGCTGGATTTGAACAAGTGATCTAGAGATGAAAGGCTCCAAAAACACCAAGCCCCTAAGTCATCTAATTCCCCCAAGCATCTGAACTTCTGAGAAATTGCATCGGTCTAACTGCTTTCCCTGTTTTTAATTATAAGTTCCATTTATAATATCAATCAGATATGACACACTGTGTTTTTCTGTTGTTTATAGCATATCTTGGGGTGAGTAAAGTAATGACATCAGTTTCTTGGCCTAATTATAAATTCTTAGTCTCTTTTGTGATTTTGCTATAATAAGATGACAACTAAATATAAAAATAAGAAATGCAGTTATATTGGATAAAAATTCTGCTTATATCATTATTCTTGTGCATTGAAATTGACTTTACAAATCAATCAGATGTATGTAACTATCTAGTCTATGAGACCATATAGCTACTCCAGATTTTTTTTTCCCTCAAAAAAGTTGTCGAAGTCCATACCACGTTTTGTTTTTCTCCTGTTCTATGAAATGGGAGTTGAGGACTCTCAATATCTCACAAGAGTTGCTCATCATCTTTGAAGAATGTGCTCAAAGAGATCTGCAAAGCTTTCTGGGCCTGATCCAAAGCCCATTGAAATCAGTGGAACGTCTACTACAGACTTCAACGGTCTTTAGATCAGGCCCATTCAGATTCAAGCTGATGCTCCATCCATGCTTCTGGGTTAGGTAAAGCAATTGAGAAATTTAGAAAGGAATGCCATGCATGAAAGGGTATGGCTTTGGGGAAACTATGGTGGAGACGATGTAGCAAGTCCTGAAGAGCACCGCTTGCTCACAAAGGACTGAACTAGAGAGAGGGTACAATATTATATCCCACTGCAGTGGTCACAATTCAAACATTTTATTTTATTTATTTATCTATTTAGCCAGTGGCTAAGGCGTTATTGGTTTGAGCAATTACTACAGTACTCATCAGGAGGAATAATACTAGAAGCAACCACTATATTTTAAACAGCCAACAAGGATGCACCTGGGGCGATACATTTAGACTAAGATCGGATACAGAAAACTGAGGATGGTTCTGAGTCCATTGAACTGAGTCCATAATATCATTTGAGCTGAACTGGACAAAATAGGGACAAAACCTGCAGTCCCTATTCAGGGCAAAACTCCTATTAGAGAAATACTTGAATTTCACAAAAAAGTTTATTTTTGTGAATGCCATTTATCTAAAAATTACTGTAGGGACAGATCACATAACGCTACATCTAACAAACTGAAAAGAATGTATACCTAACATTACTAATTATATGATCTGGAGTCCAGTCTAATAATCCAAAGGGTTAACCAGCTCAGATATTTATTTTTGCCAAGGGTTACATATAGAATATGTATACTAAATGGCAAACTGTTATTTTAAGCTCCTTGCTGCCTGAGGGAGGCGGCCTCTTCCCTGGATGAAAGCTCTAAATATGAGCTCTTCGGGAGCAAGTCTAAGAAATTGGTGGACTCAGAATCAAAACTAGACACTGTAGGAGCAAGGTCCAAAATCAACAGGTAATTCTGATCTGGAGTCAACACCTAAAATGATATAATAAATCAGTAATAATACTGAGCACTTATGTAGCACATTCCACTTGACAATCTCAAAGCATTTTATTAAAATCAATTAATGAAGCCTCATAATCAAAACTATCTCAGTATTATAGAATGGGAAACAGAGGCTGAAGTAGGTTAAGTAGCTTGACCATGATCACACAGTGAGTCACGGTCAGAGCTGGTAACAGAACAAAGACCGCATGACTCCCCATGACTCTAACCACAGGATTATACTGTCTCTGGGATGAAATCAAGTTTTGGTCTCAATTTAATAAAGTCCTTACTGAAGTTTTTCTTTTCCTTATTAATATGTGGGACCTTACTGGAGTAAGTGGTTAATCTGTCTGTAGCCCTTCAGTAGAGTACAAAGGTGTACATTTCATAAAATGTATCATTGCAAGGTTTATTACCTGAAAGAAAAGCAGTGTGCCAAAAAGCAGGGTTAACGAGTGTTTGCATTTGCGTATCTTTCTGGATATCCCCTTCCCAATATAACTAGAGAAATTATTTTCAGCCACAAAAATTGCTGAAATCAAACTAAAAGGGAAAAGATTTTGCAGTATGTTACACAGCTAATAACTATATTTAAAAGGTGTTAGCGTGCATCTGAAGATGTACTAAGCAAATCACAAACTAATTAAGAAATGCCTGTAACACTCAAATCTGTTTCACTAAAGAGAACAACAGTGATGAGTTTTGTAAGGAAAACAATGTTAAATAGGAAGAAGACTCTATGCTAGGCCCACTGTGGTGTTACTGTGCTATTGTATTGACTCAGCACCTCCTCAACAGAGGAGGGAGATAGGAAGGCAGCATTTAGACTGCCTGCCTTTCCTAATATTAGGGTCTGAGAGGTAACTTGCTTTAGTCCAGGTTGCTGTTCCTGCTAAGACATCTTTGGGCCCAAGGCACTCTGCAATAGCACTCAGCCATTCTAGCGCATTTCGGTGGACAGTACTATAAAGATTTCCACCCAGAATGAGTGATTACCTACAAGTGCTAGCCACCAATATTTTAATTGTTTGATGTGGTCAACTGCCTCATGGTCACACAATTATCTCTAACCAGTGTACTCTGGCTAGAAAGGAAGAGGGGAAGAATTGCTAAACTTCCCCAGGTGTACTGTGTTTAGGTGATGGTTGACGGTCAAAACCAGGTTAGTCAGTCCTAAAAACACAGGTCCCAGAAAGAGATATTAGGAAGCAACCCACCTTCCGCCTTGCTCTTCTTCTCATTCCTCTCACAAGAAGGCCATCAGCTACCAAACTGACTGACCCAGAATCAGGAGTTCACAGAGTCCTGCCCCAAAAGATCCAGGACCATGATTAGCCTTTTGTTCTGTCCATAACTCTTAGACTGCTGAAGCCACACCCTTTGGGCTTTATGGAGAGAAGAGGAGATTGTCAGATAGGAACTTTTCCCTACATCATTAGGAATTGAAGACTGTTCCACATGTCACTGAACATACTGGCAATATATTCTCATTTTAACTAAGATTAAATCTCCAAATAAATGTACGGTATCAATTTAGAAGATTCAAATTAATTAGTAGTACTGCAATCAGACCCTTTTGCTTTTCTATTGAATGCATTAGAGAGGCAGCTGTGTTTCTCCACCAAAAATTGCTGTATTGGTATGCAAGGTAACATTTATAGAGTCAGGGTATGGAGAACAAGGCAGATGCAGCAGGATTAGTGGAAACTTTATAGGGAACTTTCCTTTTAATTAAAATGGTTCTTTTCTCAAAATAGATACATGTGTGGGAAATATTCTTTTACATAAAATTCTTTGCTTTTTTTTTCAGTTTCTGTTTTTGGTGAACAACTGAAAACTTTTAAATATTTTAAAGAAAAATTATTTTTTTCCTGTTTTCATAAAAGTTGTCATGGAACCAAAAATGTTTCCCAACCAGAGCTAATAATTTATTGTTTTGCCTGTGAGAGAAATAGGACGCTTATAGCCTTACTAAAACTTGGGTTTAAGCAGAGGTGGGCAAACTATGGCCTGCAGGACCGTCCTGCCCGGCCCCTGAGCTCCTGGCCCAGGAGGCTACCCCTGGCCCCTCCCCCACCTCCCCCACAGCCATGCCGCTGCATGGGCAGCACTCTGGGCAGTGGGGCTGCGCGCTCATCCAGGGCAGCACGGCAGCTTGTCTGGCTCCAGCACAGTGGCGCAGCTGCCTGACATGCTGCTCTGAGTGGCATGGTAAGGGGGCGGGGCAGTTGGATAAGGGGCAGGGGGTCCTGGGGAGCAGTCAGGGGACAGGGAGCAGTTAGATGGGGCAGAGGTTATGGGAGGAGGGGCAGAGGATGGGGAACAGGGGGGGTTGGAAAGGGTGTGGGAGTCCTGGGGGGCCTGTCAGGGGGCAGGAGTGTGGATAGGGGTCGGGGCAGTCAGGGGACAGGGAGCAGGGGGGGTGGATAGGGGGTGGGGTCCTGGAGGTCAGTTGGGGTGGGGGGTCCTGGGAGGGGATGATCAGGAGACAGGGAGCAGGGGGGGGTTGGATGGATGGGGGGTTCTCTGAGGGGGACAGTCTGGAGGTGGGAAGTGGGAGAGGTCAGATAGGGGGCAGGGGCCAGGCTGTTTGAGGAGGCACAGCCTTCCCTACTGGGCCCTCCATACAGGTTTGGAACCCCGACGTGGCCCTAGGGCCAAAAAGTTTGCCCCCCACGGTTTAAAATTAAGAAAGGAGTTTAAGGAACAGGGCTTTCTACTTATGCAAATTTGTGCCACTAGCTATACAACCAGACATGACTAATTTTTCTTTAGTATTATTTATTCAGTTCTTCAGCACCAGCAAACACCTGGGACTGTGCAAGACAAATTCATAAGAAGACAACTCCTGGCCCTAAAGAGCTTCCAGCTGAAAAGACAAGATTCACGAAGAAATCCATTCCAATACCAATTTAACTAGTTAGGGTGCAATTTTCAAAGTGCTGGTCTAATCCTGTATCCAATGTAGGCAATGAATGTTTTATAAGCATTAACATAAAGGGAGTAGAGTTGGCCAGTTGTGAATGCTTTTGAAAATTGCACCTTTAACGTGTTTTATTATTGTTAATATTGACTCGCGGACATCAGGGAAGAGGTGATTTTTTAGGAGAGACTTGAATGAAGAGAATTTAGGAGAGTCACTCTGTGCATAAGCAGCAGCACAGGAAATGTCATATTTTTTGATGCAGATTCTCTTTAGAATCATAGAAAATTAGGGTTGGAAAAGACCTCAGGAGATGATCTAGTCCAACCCCCTGCTCAAAGCAGGACCAACCCCAACTAAATCATCCCAGCCAGGGCTTTGTCAAGCCATGCCTCAAAAACCTCTAAGGATGGAGATTCCACCACCTTTCTAGGTAACCCATTGCAGTGCTTCACCACCCTCCTAGTGAAATAGTGTTTCCTAATATCCAACCTAGACCACCCCCACTGCAACTTGAGACCATTGCTCCTTGTTCTGTCATCTGCCACCACTGAGAACAGCCGAGCTCCATCCTCTTTAGAACCCCCCTTCAGGTAATTGAAGGCTGCCATCAAATCCCCCCTCACACTTCTCTTCTGCAGACTAAACAAGCCCAGTTCCCTCAGCCTCTCCTCCTAAGTCATGTGCCCAACCCCCTGATAATTTTTGTTGCCCTCCGTTGGATTATCTCCAATTTGTCCACATCCTTTCTGTAGTGGGGGGCCCAAAACTGGACACAATATCCAGATGTGGCCTCACCACTGCTGAATAGAGGGGAATAATCACTTCCCTCGATCTGCTGGCTCTGCTCCTACTAATCCCGCCCAATATGCGGTTAGCCTTCTTGGCAACAAGGGCACACTGCTGACTCATATCCAGTTTCTCGTCCACTGTAATCCCCAGGTCCTTTTCTGCAGAACTTCTGCTTAGCCATTCGGTCCCCAGCCTTTAGCAGTTCATGGGATTTTTCCGTCCTAAGTGCAGGACTTTGCACTTGTCTTTTTTGAACCTCATCAGATTTATTTTGGTCCAATCCTCCAATTTGTCTAGGTCACTCTGGACCCTATCCCTACCCTCCAGCTTATCTACTTCTCCCCACAGTTTAGAGTCAACTGTGAACTTGCTGAAGATGCAATCCATCCCATCATCCAGATCATTAATGAAGATGTTGAACAAAACTGGGCCCTGGACTGACCCCTGCAGCACTCCGCTTCATACCGGTTGCCAACTAGACATTGAGCCGTTGATCACTACCCGTTGAGCCTGACAATCTAACCAGCTTTCTATCCACCTTATAGTCCATTCATCTAATCCATACTTCTTTAACTTGCTGGCAAGAATACTGTGGGAGACCATATCCAAAGCTTTGCTAAAGTCAAGATATATCATAAAAAGAAAAGGAGTACTTGTGGCACCTTAGAGACTAACCAATTTATTTGAGCATAAGCTTTCGTGTAGCTCACGAAAGCTTATGCTCAAATAAATTGGTTAGTCTCTAAGGTGCCACAAGTACTCCTTTTCTTTTTGCGAATACAGACTAACACGGCTGTTACTCTGAAAGATATATCATGTCCACTGCTTTCCCATATCCACAGAGCCAGTTATCTCATCATAGAAGGCAATCAGGTTGGTCAGGAGTGACGTGCCCTTGGTGAATCCATGTTGATTGTTCCTGATCACCTTCCTTTCCTTCAAGTGCTTCAAAATGGATTACTCGAGGACCTGCTCCATGATTTTTCCAGGGACTGAGGTGAGGCTGACCGGTCTGTAGTTCCCCGGATTCTCTTTCTTCCCTTTTTTAAAGATGGGCACTATATTTGCTTTTTTCCAATCGTCTGGGACCTCACTGATCACCAAAAGTTTTCAAAGAGGCTCTGCAATCACATCAACCAATTCCCTCAGCACCCTTGGATGCATTAGATCTGGACCCATGGACTTGTTCATGTCCAGCTTTTCTAAATAGTTCTTAACCTGTTCTTTCACCACTGAGGGCTGCTCACCTCTTCCCAATAATGTATTGCCCAGGACAGCAGTGTGGGAGCTGACCTTGTCTGTTAAGACCAAGGCAAAAAAAGCATTGAGTACTTCAGCTTTTTCCACATCATCTGTCACTAGGTTGCCTCCCCCATTCATTAAGGGTCCCACACTTTCCCTGACCTTTTTCTTGTTGCTAACATACCTGTAGAAACCCTTCATTACCCTTCACATGCCTTGCTAGCTGCAACTCCAGTTGTGTTTTGGCCTTCCTGATTACACCCCTGCATGCTCGAGCAATATTTTTATACCCCTCCCTAGTCATCTGTCCAAGTTTCCACTTCTTGTAAGATTCCTTTTTGTGTTTAAGCTCACCAAAGATTTCACTGTTAAGCCAAGCTGGTCGCCTGCTATATTTGTTATTCTTTCTGCACATCAAGATGGATTGTTCCTGCGCCCTCAATAAGGCTTCTTTAAAATACAGTCAGCTTTCCCGGACTCCTTCCCCCCTCATATTAGCCTCGCAGGGGATCCTGCCCACCAGTTCCTTAATAGAAACAAAGTCTGCTTTTCTGAAGTCCAGGGTCCATATTTTGCTACACTCCTTCCTTCCTTTTGTGAGGATCCTGAACTCAACCATCTTATGGTCACTGCTGCCCAGGCTGCCACCCACTTCTACTTCCCCTACCAATTCTTCCCTGTTTGTAAGCAGCAGGCCAAGAGGAGCATGGCCCCTTGTCGGTTCCTCCAACATTTGTACCAGGAAGTTGTCCCCAACACTCTCCAAAAACTTCCTGGGTTTTCTGTGCACTGCTGTATTGCTCCCCAAGCAGATGTCAGCGTGACTGAAGTTCCCCATTAGAACCAGGGCCTGTTTTCTGGAAACTTCAGTTAATTGTCTGAAGAAAGCCTCATCTACCTCATCCTCCTGGTCCAGTGGTCTATAGCACACGCCCACCACGACATCACCCTGGTTGCTCTCTCTTCTAAACTTAACCCAAAGATTCTGAATAGGTTTTTCTCCAGTTTCATACTGGAGCTCTGAGCAATCATACTGCTCTCTTACATGCAGTGCAACTCCTCCATCTTTCTTCCCCTGTCTGTCCTTCCTGAACAGTTTATACCCATCCATGACAGTGCTCCAGTCATGTGAGCTACCCCACCAAGTCTCTGTTATTCCAATCACATCATAGTTCTTTGACTGTGTCAGGACTTCCAATTCTTCCTGCTTGTTTCCCAGGCTTCTTGCGTTAGTATATATGCACCTAAGATAACTAGCCGATTGCCCTGCTTTCTCATTATGAATCAGGAGTTCCCCCCCGCCCCCCGTTGCACCCTCCTCCTTGTGTTTCCTCCTGTTAGCTCACTTCCCCACTTACCTCAAGGCTTAGGTCACCATCCCCCAGCGAACCCAGTTTAAAGCCCACCTCACTAGGTTAGCAAGCCTGCCTGTGAAGATACTTTTCCCTCTCTTCACTAGATGGATCCCATTTCTTCCTAGCAATCCTTCTTCCCGGAACAACATCCCATGGTCTAGGAATCCAAAGCCCTCTCTCTGACAACACCTGCGTAACCACACATTTACTTCCACAATTCGACGGTCCCTACCTGGGCCTTTTCCTTCAACAGGAAGGATGGATGAGAACATAACTTGAGCCTCAAACTCCTTTATCCTTCTTCCCAGAGCCACGTAGACTTCAGTAACCTACTCAAGGTCATTCTTGGCAGTATCATTGGTGCCCACATGGAGAAGTAGGAAGGGGTAGCAGTCCGAGGGCTTGATCAGTCTCAGCAGACACTCATTCACATCCTGAATTCTAGCTCCAGGCAAGCAGCACGCTTCTTGAGTCTCTCGGACTAGTCAGCTGATGGATAACTCTGTCCCCCTTAGGAGGGAGTCCCCGATCACCACCACCCATCTCCTCTTGGGAGTGGTGGTTGTGGAACCCCAATCCCTAGGACAATGCATCTCATGCCTTCTGGTCGATGGGGTCACCTTCTGATCCCTTCCCTCAGATGGCTCTTCCAAATCATTCTCCACAGTAGTACCTGGGCAGAGACCCTGAAAACGGTTTCTTACCTCTGTCTATAACTAGCTACTAGTTATGCACTTCTTCCATGGGAGTTAAACACATATTGCAAATCTCCCTTTTGATAGTGTTTCACATTAAATTACTTGGGAGAGTGGTCAGTTTAGATGAGCTATTACCAGCAGGAGAGTGAGTTTGTGTGTGTATGGGGGTGGGGGGGATGTGAGAAAACCTGGATTTATGCAGGAAATAGCCCGACTTGATTATGTAAAGAGTTGTCACTTTGGATGGGCTAGCACCAGCAGGAGAGTGAATTTGTGTGGGGGGGTGGAGGGTGAGAAAACCTGGATTTGTGCTGGAAATGGCCCACCTGATGATCACTTTAGATAAGCTATTACCAGCAGGACAGTGGGGTGGGAGGAGGTATTGTTTCATGATCTCTGTGTGTATATAAAGTCTGCTGCAGTTTCCACGGTATACATCTGATGAAGTGAGCTGTAGCTCACGAAAGCTCATGCTCAAATAAATTGGTTAGTCTCTAAGGTGCTACAAGTACTCCTTTTCTTTTTGCGAATACAGACTAACACGGCTGTTACTCTGAAACTTGGTAAATTAAATAATCCTAACTATAATACCACCCGTAAAGCTTCTGCTTTTGCCATGATGAAAACTGACCACTTAATACCTCTCTTTGTTTCCTGTATTTGGAGGCAGAAGGACTTGGTGAGTGGTGTGCTTGGCCCATTTGTTATTTGTTTCTGTGAGGGATGTATGGCTGGTTGTGGGCCATACACTGGCCAAATGAGACAGATTTGTGTGTTTGTCGCTCAGTGAGGGCCATTTGACTGACATGCGGGTTTTTGAACAGACCCAGTATTGAAGTCTCTGAGTAGTTAATCCCTCCCTGTTAATGAGTGGGTGGAGCTGAGCAGTGAGGTTTAGTATGTTGCCAGGTGAACTGGCGCGTTTCAGAGGGAGTGTGGTTCCTTTTGTTTGCGGTAGCAGGTATGGATTCTGATGGAACAACTACTGTAACCTGCCTTGGAAGTGATGTTCTCCTTTGTGCCGGAAGACAGAAGAGATTCCTGGTGCATGAAATGTAAGCTAGTGGCCACACCAAAGGAGAAGATACATGGTTTGGAAGTGCAAGTTTCAACACTTGTAGCATTCAAGAAAACAAAGATATATTGAACACCAAGATTCAGAAATTAGTGCCACAGACACCAAAAGAGGAAGGATCAGAGATAAGGGAACTGCATGCAGTAGAAACTGAAGAAACAGATAAATGATGTGTGACCAGATCATTATGTAGTAGTCAGTGAGTCAACTACTAAGGAACCTGGCACTAGAGGAATGGAACAGAAAGCTACAGGGGACGTACTTGATGGGCATTCTTATGATATGAAGCCAGCAGTTACCAAGAGAGATTATTTAACTATCCTAAGAAGGCAAGCAATCATCATTGGTAACTCAGTATTAAGGACAGTGGACAGAGAATTCAGCAAGGGACACAAGGATAAGAGAATGGTATGCTGTCTCCCCAAAATGAAAATATGAGATGTAACAAGAACAACAGACAGGTTTATGAAGTTTTCTGGCAAGTCTCCACTGGTGATGATATAAAACTAAGAGTTTTGATGTCATGGAGCACTGGGACACTTTCCAATGGGAGAAGGAGGGCTATACATATGAGATTATCTACATCGCACAGGTAGGAAAGCTAATCTTCTCAGATGGAGAGACTAGTTGGAGCAACCAAGAGGGTGTTAGCACCTTCCCTTTGCTTTTAGTTTAAGGAGCCAAAAGTGTTACAAACAAACTCACCATGGTGCAGACAAATTGAACCAAGGTGACAAAGAATGTGAAGAGATGAAAAATTTTAATTGCCTATATACAGTTCCTCTTGCTGGGGTACAATGACATTGGTGTGTGTTCCAGGGGTGTAGGATGAGGGTAGCCTATCTTAGGGAAACCCAGAAAGGTCACACCAAATATTACAGAATAAGGTGCCATGAACCAACTGTACCTAGGAGAAGGGAAATTCTGATTTTAGACTGGGGCCTCTTTTGGAAAGCCTATCTAGAAGAAGGAAAACTCTTTTTTTCCAAATACAATCAGGCCACGTTTGTTAGCCTTGGAAGGCAAATGGAATATAAGAATGGCCATACTGGGTCAGACTAATGGTCCATCCAGCCCTGTTTCCTGTCGTCCGATGCTAAATGCTTCAGAGGTAATGAACAGAACAGGAAATCATCAAATGAACCATCCCATTCACTTCCAGCTTCTGGGAAACAGAGGCTTGGGACACTCAGCACATGGTGCTGCATCCCTATAACTGAACCCTGGTATAGGCCTTCACAACATCCCCTGGGGCAATGAGTTCCACGGGTTGCCTGTGTGTTTTGTGAAGAAGTACTTCCTTTAGTTTGTTTTAAACATGCTGCCTGTTGATTTCATTGGGTGACCCCTAGTTCTAGTGTTATGTGCAGGAGTAAACAACATTTCCTTATTCACTTTCTCTACACCAGTCTAGATTTTATAGTCCTCCTTCATATCCCCTTTTAGTTGTCTCTTTTCCAAACTGAAAAGTCCAGTCATTTTAATCTCTCCTCATACTGGAGAGATTAAATACTGTCCACATAATGGACTAGGAGAGAACTGCTGATACCTGTTACTAGCAGGCCAGCAGGCTATAACATGGCATTCCCAGGACCTGGATAGCGTAGATTGGCCTAACAAGTCATTATGCCTGAAATGTACTTGTTATAGAAAGAGTGCAGCAGGCCAGACAGACTTATATGGATTTCAACCTAGACCTAACAAGCCTATCAAATGGAAATGGTCTTGGATTTCAGATATCAGCTAAACATACTGTGAGCTGAAATGTTAGATATCTATTTGTTCCAGCCCAGACTGAGCTATTAGTAGAGGAGTTAAGGAAATTGCAAGTTTCTTTTGCTACCATACAGGAGACACACTGGATGGGTACAGGAGAGTTCACACCTGGAAGTTATACTTTCCTTTATTCCGGACATTCAAGTGGACAAGCAAAGCATAGGGATGGAGTTGCGATAGCAGTGGACAAGAACAATGAACAGCTGGAAACTAGTGCCTGAGTGGATTAATCAAAGCAAGGCTTACTACTGTCTACAATATTTCTTGAGTGTAATCTGCTGATAAGCACCAACAGAAACAGCAGAAGTGGAGGAGAAGGATGGATTTTATCAACGGTTCAATAGTATTGTAGACACAATTCCTGATCATGATATGATTTTGATAATGTGGGGATATGAATGCAAAGGTTGGCAGTCAACATGGTAAGCAAATGGACAGTGTACCACATTGGGACAGCAAGCAATAATGAGGAAACGTTAAGAACTTGCTGTGAGATGCACAATCTGATTATTGGCAGTACTCAGTTTCCTCACAAAGATACATAAGGTTACACCAGATGGTAAACTAAAAACCAGACTGACCATATTATCATCATTAAAGGCACAGAAGGTCTCTGTTGGATGTTAGAGTCTATACAAGTGCCGAGTGTGGCAGTGATCATGAACTACTAATGGGAAAGATTAAAATTAAATTAAAGTCTAAGAAAAGGATGGCTATAACTGGAGCCAAATTTGATCTCGATAAATTAAAGGATAGATCTCTGAGGGATGCATACAAGGTGATGTTTTGGGCCATTAATTGGTCATGAGGAAGAAATCTCAAACTGGATGGGAAATAGGGAAGCAATACAAAATACAGCAGAGGAAGTTATTTGAAGGTGTAAGCAAACAAAGAAATGCTAGACAAGCAACAAAACAAGAAAATTAAAGGGAAAAGTATAAACAAGCCAAGATTGACGGGAAAGAGGGAGAAGTAAATGTGTTATGAAGAAATAAAAAAAAAAATTGGATATGCAAAAGTTTTGGAAAGAAGAGGCATCAGGAAAACAAGATATGAAAATAATATACAAAACAGGCTAAGTTGTATGAAAACCACAATCAGGCCAGTGATGCACGTGGTAAGAAAGGCTGCTTGCGAGCTGCAACAAATGCCAAAGAGGAGGTGGAGGTATGGAAAGAGCATTTTAACCAAGTGCCAAACTCTATAGTTCCCCCGGATGCATGCATTCTAGACATGCTAGATGAACAGGACAGTTTGTAAAGCAGAATGGATATCAGCAGTGACTTACAATCAGAAGAAGAAACAGAAAGAGTAGTGAAGCAGTTAAAAAATATGGGAAAGCTGCCGGTATAGACAATATAACAACTGAGCTGCTAAAAGCCAGTGGGACAAGTGCTATGACATCATTAGGAAAAATATATAAGAAGGTATGGAAGCAAGGAGGTGGTACAGGAGACTGGCTAAAGGCAATAGTTGTACCAATCCTGAAGAAAGGATATCTTGCTAATTGAAATAATTATGAAGGTATACGCTTATTTTCAGTATCAGGAAAAATCATGATGAAACTAACAGTCAACAGATGAGAGGAAGTGATAGATGAGGAACAGTGCAGCTTCAGACCAACCCAAAGTTGCATTGATCAGGCATTCACACTCCGACAGTTGATGGGGAAAAAAGAAAATGGGAATTAAAGGTTTTTGCTGTTTTTATCAACATCACAAAGGCATTTGATTCAGTGTGGAGGGAAGCTTTATGGAAAGTAGTGAAAACACATGGAGTTCCAGATAGGGTAACTGCAATTATAAATGTTATGTAGACTCCTGAAGTGCCATAAGAATTGACGGAAAATTAAACAACTGGTTCAAGTCAAAGTTTGGTGACAAGGAGGGATGGAAGCACCATTGCTTTTCATCATGTTCTTAAATTTGGACGTTAAGAATGATAGATGAGTTGTGGGTATGACACTGGGTGATCTAGAGTTATGTTCATCATACAACTGCCAGAAACATTTGAATTAGTGATGATACTCTTCACTACCTTGGAAAAATTGTTTTTAGTTAACCTGGATTTACAATAAATGCCAAGAAGACAAAGTGGTTTTATCTTGGAAAAGGGAAGTTTGAACAAGTCAAATCTTATGTGCACTGTAGTGGTGGGGCTGTTGTCCCTCCTGCTCTGGGCTGAATGGAGGCCACACCGCCTCACTTCATTGTGAGGGCCTCTGCCTAGTATTAAGGGAATTAATATAGGTGTAGTGTCCCAACCGGTTTAGCAGGTGGAGCAGTCAACCATTTAGGGCACTCAGACCTTTCAAGCAGTGGCTGTGCCCACCTTAGTCTATGGCCTTGGGGCCCGGGCCAACACTGGCGTTAAGTAGCTCCAAGCCTTTCAGCCCAGAGCAGAGCAACCCCAGTAGTCAATTAGCCCTGGCCTCTGGAGGCAGAGACAGAGCAATCCCAGAAGTCACTCATCTCCGGTCCCTTGGTCAGAGACAGAGTAGTCCAGTAGTCAACTCACTCTGGGTTCTCATTACAGGGCCACAGTGAATCCAGGAGTCAATCAGCTCTGACCTCTTCATGCAGCCAAAGCCCACCCAGCGGTCAATTAGCCCTGTGCTCTTGTTGCAGAGCCAGAGCAGCCCCAGTAGTCAATTAGCCCCGTCTCTTGATTCAGAGACAAGACACACCCAACACTAAATTTGTCCTGAGCTATTGTAGCAGAACTAGAGAAAATCCCAGGGGTCAGGCTTCCTAGCTCCACAGATGACCGACGGACACAGTCCACTGGGCCTGGCAAGGGGAGGCTGTGGTAGGTGACGTCCAGGCCCATCCTACTCCACTGGACCCTGACCCAGGATCCTAACAGTGGCAAAGTGGTCCGCCACTGGGTCAGTGGAGATCCCAACTGCAACACACTGGCCGTGCCTCAGGCAAAGCTGCGGCCAGACTAAGGTCGGCTGCCCTTAGGCCACTTCCTCCACTCCCCTCAGAATGTACTTGGAACAGCAGGGTGTCCTCTACCTCCTCTGGGTAGGCAGCCTGTGACAGTCCCAGCAGGTCTGTGGCAGGAGCAGGTTCCCTGGCGGGCAGGGCATCACTGGGTTTAGCAGCAGTGTCAGCGGCCGGGAGTGAGCAGGGTCCATCTGCCTCCTTCAGTGTCTTGGCTCTAACTGAGCGGGAGGCCTCACCTTGTATACTTCCTGTCCCGGTGACATACTTCCGGTGGGAGGAGCGAGGCAGACCTGGCTCTGCCCACTTGTGCACAGAGGATTGTCTCTCAGAGGGAGGCCACACCACCTCACTACATGCACCTTGTATCTTGATCCACATTGATTCCATCACGTTGATGAAGTTATGGACTGATGAAACATGATGTTTGGTACCAAAATGAAAGCTTATCAGACCAGTGTATTAATAGAATTACTCCCTGGTTTGGAAGCAGCTGCATTAAATGAAGCAGACATCAGAAGACTGGAGACAGTAGAGATGAAAGTTCTTCAGAAGATAACAGGTGTAAAGTGGAATGATTTTAAGACAAATGAAGAAGTTAGGAGGAGAGTAGGATGTGAAATTAGGGTATGGGATTGGCTGCGATCAAAAAGATTATGATGGGGGACCATTCAAAGAGAAGTTTTGCCCATCACCCAGTTCAAAGCATCATTTAATATTATAGCACTCCTCTTTCAGGGGACATTACTTTATTCATCATTTTGCTATAAAATCTGACACAATACTTAAAACTTCCTGGTTTAGGTTTGGACCCCTCAAATGAATGCAAACAAAGGCATAACCACATACTTACAGACAGCTTGTCTTTATTTAAAATGGAGCAAAGCCAGCACAGCTAGAGATGATGTTGCCAATACTCTATCTGACTACATTACTTTGGTCATCACTCATCAACTGCCTTGTCACGTTTCACACTGCAACACTTCCAGGCGCTTAGAGTATTACTGCAATCACATTCTATGAAACATGTTGAGGCTGCATTTCTGGGATTCACAGGAGAATACACTTGCAGTGTACTGAGCAAGCATAAAGACATATTTCCAAGGGAAATACCAGTATAGAAATAAAGAGTAATTTTCCTCCAACCTGCTTTCTAGAGCCA
This sequence comes from Caretta caretta, assembly GCF_965140235.1. Lineage (NCBI taxonomy): Eukaryota > Metazoa > Chordata > Testudines > Cheloniidae > Caretta > Caretta caretta. The sequence goes on from NC_134208.1 coordinate 35,871,300, forward strand.
TATGATTGTTACTACAAATGTTCTCTGTATTTTGGCAAACAATGTATCACAGAGTAGATCAGGCAAGCAGAGATTTTTTGGAGCTTTTACATTCTTAAATCCAGTATGGAGATCTCAGGTCTTTCATGAATAAGGCTAATATTCAAGGAATCCTTTTGTACCCCAAGGCAACTAGTTTATGTCAGAGGTTAAAATAAGCAGCCAGCAGCTCAGAGACCAGAGAGTTGCAAAAGTGATGGAGTCTTCTGTGTCCCTTCTCCAAAATCCTACAGTGAGCACTTTGTGGCTAATAGGGTTTGTGTTTGTTTCATTAGTCTCCTTGTTGTAAATCTGTTGTTTAAACAGAATAACCCTTTTGGTTTAGTTACTTAAATGATTATTTAAAGGAACACAGAGAGGGGCCAGCATTCACTTAAAGCCAGATTCTTCCCCCTCAAACACACAAAGGGATTCTGATAACTTAAGAGGAGGTACCTACATGTATTCCAGATCAGGATCTGGCCCTTAGTTCATAATTCAGGTACAGAGAACTTACCTGGCTAGATAATCAGTAACTACGATGTTGCCACTAAGAATAAAGTTGTGCCTAATAAGAAAATTATGTATATTAAATCCCTAGTGCTTACAATCTGCATATGTGTATGTTGCTTTTTTGGGAACAATTAGAGCTGGAAAGTAAAAACAGATGGTTTTCTACCCAGTAATGAATATATGGTATTTAAATGAGATATGTTTTAGTAAGGAGAGAATGTGAATCTCAAGGATTCTGAAGGAATCGTTGATATGTGTGAAAACTTATTTTGGTGAAATCTAGAGTCTCCTGTAAGTAAGAGTAGCACCCAGAATCAGAGCCCCGTGAGCCAGAGGCTGTAAAAACAGGTAGACATGATCACTGAAGAGCTGTAAATATGCAAACATTAGAAACATACAAACAGTGGGGAAAATGGAGACAATTAGATACAGACAAGTTTATATATGAGTGAATATACCAGGGGTGGCCAAACTTACCGGCCCTCCGAGCCACATATGAAAATCTTCAGAAGTTCAAGAGCCGGGCGCACCTGCTGGGACTTGGAACTTCAGCCCCACTCCTATTGAAGCTCTGAGTCCCGGCAGGCACCTCCCATGGGGCTGAAGCCCAAAGACCCCCCTCCTCACAGGGCAAAAGTACCTAGCCCTACCATCCTGCTGCAGGTCAGAAACCCTGAGCTCTCCTGCCCCAGTCTGGTAGGTGGAGAATGAGAGGGAGCATGGGGGGAGGGGGCCTCCGCGACCCGCACTTTAACTGTAAAAGAGCCGCAGCACGAGCTACAGTTTGGCCACCCCAACACACACCCACACACACTTTTCGTTTTGTAATAACATACAATAAAGTAGAGATTCCCCCCCACCCCCACTGCACTGGCCAATTTCTTGTGGCTTTCATGGCGATTCTATGATAGATTAATTGCCTACCTTTCCTTGAAGCAAATGTACTTTTGCAGCATCTTGAAATTTTCTAGCAAATACTTCACATTACAATTGTATCAATGCTGCAAAAAGCACTAGTGCCATAGGCCCCCGTCCTGCAGGTACTTACAGTATGTCTACGAAGCATTCTGGAGCAAGTGGAAGCAAACCTCCCAGCCTGGGTCAACAGATACAGGCTAGTGTGGCTTGCACGAGTGCTCTGAAAATAGCTATATAAACAGCCCTTTGAAGCTGCAGCTCAGGATGGAGCTCAGGATCTGAAGCCTAGGGAGGGGATTGAATTAAAGATCCTGAGCTCCAGCTCAAGCCACAACTTCAAAGTGCTGTCTATACAGCTATTTGTAGAGGTACACTGGCCTCTTAAACAAAGGTGCAGAAATTGGCTGTAGCCAAATGAGAGGAAGAAGTCCCTGGGAATTTTAGTAGTCAGATGGGGAACCCCCACCGCCCCGGACATTGTCCCTTTAAGGGGCCAACGTCAGGAACCGTATAGCGGAGGGTGGGACAGGACTCCTATCTCTCCCAGTCAATAAGGAGGAGCTCTCTGAAAGAGGAAATATATATCATGCTTTCTCCCTCAGAACAGAGGAGATAACAGGCATAAAGATGGATTATGCATAACATTTAAGGTCCAGGAAATGATAGATCTTATCCTTTGAGATTGTAAAGATTGTTCCAGTGAAAACTCAGACGGCCTTAAAGTAACATTTTCTTGAAACACCTATCAAGAAAACAAGGAAAATAGAGCCCAATTTTTTAAAAAACAGGGGTGCTGGAACAATTGATATAGTGGGGGTGCTGAGAGCCATTGAACCAAACTGTAAACCCTGTATATAATGGAAACCTCTTCAAGCCAAGGAGTGTGACAGCACTCCCAGGACCCCTAGTTCCAGCACCTATGCTCTTCTGCAATTCTTTAAGAATATCGGGAAAGGCTAAAGACTAAGTCATGAACAAGATACAAAGTACAGTGCATGGCCGTCAGACTCAGGAAGCTAGTCTGCTATGGCACAAAACCCAAGAACAGGGTTGATGCTGACAGGAGAAGGGAGCCTGAGCTCAAAGGCTGAGCTCCAGCTAGAAAGCGCTGGGAGCAGCGGCTCTCTGAAGAGCAGAGTGGGACAGAAGAGTTCCAGGTCTTGTAGAAGAGCCTGAGAGGAGTATGAATCTTTGCAATGGACTTTATCTGTGGGACTTTGAGAATTATTTTTGAACCATTTCAATTATTAAACCAACCCGGGGGAGGGGCGGGGGGGGAGGGAGAGAGAGAGAAGTAGCCATGAGAGAGACTGTGTAAAGGGGATTGTAAAAGGACCTGAAGAAGGGAAAGAGAAGCAGAGTGCTACGGGGTCACCTCTGGCCACAGGGAAGTGCTCAGGAAGCAGTTGCCCTACTGCAGAGTGATATGGATAACAGAGGCCAGCTGTGAAGGACCAGTTCATCCCCATTATAAGAGGAGGTCCTTGCTGTGAGCTATTGGTGGGAGTAAAATTAATGCCACATTGTCCTACACTATGCTCATACGATCACTGTCCAACTCATTGCAATCTGTAATGAAAGGATGTGCGTGTGTATCGGTTTCTGCTCTGTTTTAATCCTACATACAAATCACTTCCCGAAAACATCAGATGTTCTATGAATTGCAAGTTCATATTTGAGATACACTAATTGAACAAGCATATTTTCACCTCTATTGTAATAATATGCATGTAGTTTAGATTTTTTTTTATTTTCACTAATTAATTCTAGCATTTTGAAGCTGTGGCATTCATTGACAATAATAAAACCTCAGATTCATTAAGATATGTAATTTAACTACTCAACATTCCTTTAACACTTCTGTACACACATCCATATAGTGCTATGTGGCAAATATTCAAGTGATTCTACAGGAACAGATGGTTTAGACACAATTAATAAGAAGCCTTAAGTTATTTGCATATTCATTAGATAATCAGTTATTCCTCAGCCAAACAAAGAATGACAGGAGTGTATGTTTCCCTCCATTAGAGCAGTAAGAGCAAAATGTTTGCTATAAAAACAGGCAAATAGCAATCCTTGAAAACACAGTAACCTAATATTGTCCATTTGTGTTTCCACACTAACGGAAGCATTTTGTTCCTGTAATACTCTCCTGCTTCAAAAACTGAAAACAGACAAAAAGATGCCTGATGCTTCTGGACTCTCAATCCTACTCACAGATGACTACCAGTCAAGAGGTTGTGTGATAGCTAGCTGAAGACAAAAATCACAAGTGTAAAGGCTAGAGGATGAGTTTATGCTTAAGGCTCATGACTAGGACTTAAGAAGTTTAGGTTCAATTCCCAGCTCTGTGACAGGCCTTGTGTGTGACTTTGGGAAGATTTTCAGAAAAGTTCAATACCCACAATCAGGGCCAGATTTTAAAAAAAAAATCTTTATTGACATTTAGGCATCAAAATAAGTGGCCAGAGTTTCAAGAGTACTGCGTGCAGAGTACTGAACTCTTTTCAAAATGAGAGTGATAGGTACCACAATGGAAGCTGCTGAATATTTGAAAATCTGGACTTTATGTAGGTGCCTAAACTGGGAGAAGAGTTGTTTTGAAAATCTGGCCTTGACTATAGATATTTAGCACATTGAAAATCTAGCTCTTAATCTCTATGCTTTAGTAAGCAATTTGCAAAATGGGAATAATACAGCCTCACCTCCCTGCTTACTTTTTCTTCTGTTTTATTTAGACTTTAAGGTCCTGGGGTCAGGCACAGACTCTTAATGGGTGTTAATACAATACCTAGCTCAATAGCCCTGAGACTGGTTAGAGCCTCTGGGCATTACTGTAAAATAGATAAATTGACCAGAAATATATGGAGGTTTTTTCATGAAGATAAAAACCACTGCAGACTCTCAAACCTTTCTTGTGAATCAGAAAGATTGAGGAGCATCTGATGGGAATTCAAGTTACACTGTTTGAGAGATGAGAGGGGGGGAAATGCATAAGGTCAACATGACAATCCTTCTACGTTTTCATAACTTTTAAACTGAAATCTGTGTAAAAACTAGCATGAGTGAGATCAGACTCAGGCTTTCTTACCATTATTATGGCAAAGCATGTAGCAATACATTTTTCCTTTTTAAATTAACCAATGTCAGTTTCCAGAGAGAAGGTTATTAGAGCAGCTCTATTATTGCCAGTGAAGCTTTAATTTAGAACACAAAATCATATTTTCTGGGTCCAGATGTCTGCCACGGACCTATCAGAAGAGTGGAAGAGGAAAACTCAGTGTGAAAATAACTCTGGCACAAATATGAAGGTTGCAGTGACATTGCAACTTTAAGAGTACTTTAAAATATTTGTGCTAAACATTTTTGAAGTGTTTGGGAGCATTTTGTTGGGGGAGAGGGGGCGGTTGGGCTAATGTCAAAGCCAACCTTCACATTCATTAATACCCATTTCTGTGTGCATCTTGGTTTCCTGTTGGAACGTGATCCATATGGAAGAAAGCATTAATAAAAAGTACATTTAGACTTTGTTCATCTGGATGGGGGGCGGAGGAACGACGACCAGGGATCAATAGATTATTTAATTCAAAAGGAGACACACACACACACACACACACACACACACAGAGTTCCTAAGGAATGAAGGAAAACTGAATGACCAGACTGATTCTCTTCTGAGCACCACTTGGCACAGGAGAGAGAGTAGAGGACCTTAAATGAATATGGATCAATGTATTAACTAACAAAGCTGGGGGGATAAAGTGGAGGGGCCGCTGTTACAGACCAATGAATCAAACCAGCAAACAGGATGAGTTACTCCTTAAGCCCCTCCCTCTAACTTGTAGAAAGAAAAATTGTGTTATGGGGTGTGGCATACCGGGATACAATCCAGACCAGCAGGAGCTGTGTCACCCCTGCCTTGCAACTTTGGGTGCCTTACAATGCCTTGCTAAAGTAGCTCCCATCTGGGCTGCTCACAAACAGCTTTCCGGCATGCAAGCTTTCCGCTGAGTGTCCGTGTGTAACTACAGCCTCCCAGCCACACTTGGGTTACACTCTGGCTTTTACCAGCCTTAGTTATATGGCAGGGTGATTCCCAACCTACTCCAACTCCCAGATTTCCCCCCAGAAATGTATGTCTTGTACTGCCCAGCCATCTCCTGCACAGTCCAATATATATATTAAGTCCGTTATTCCTTTAAGGAAATAATATACGCTAGCTTGTTATCTTAAACAGAGTTACCCAAACACTAATTTAAACACACTGAATTAGATAAAACAATAAAAACCAGTTTAACAACTACAGAGAGAGAGATTTTAACTAAGTACAAACAATGAGGCACATAAATCAGCAATGGTTACAAGAAAAATAAAGATAAAATGTCTTATAGTGCCTAACCAACTATATTAGAGTCAAGCAAAGTTTCTCACCAGATGCTAGCAGCATTACTGACCAGGTCAGGACCCCTCCCCCAGAGTCCAACGGCTGTTTTCCTTTGTCTTCTCAGGTGCAGAGAATAAGGTGTGTGTGGGGGATCTGGGGTGTTCCCCCCCCCTTATAGTTTTTTTTAGTCCCTCTTTGTAAATCAGCTGAGAACGAGGAGATTGCTGGAAAAGGAGACTCTATGCTGTTTCTTTCTTAGATGCAGATCTCTTTGTCCCTGCCCCATTTCCTTTTTAAATTATTATTCCTTTTAAATTATTAAAAATTCTAAAAATTCTAGATGATTATTTTCTAACACAAAAGGTATTGCCAAATTCTGACTTGCCAAATTGCCAAACTGCCAAATTCTGACTTACCAAAGTCTGACCACTTGATAAGTGATGGCCCATTAGGTTTGTCTTCAAATGATAACTTTCCAGGCATACCTTGTACAAAGATTATTACTATAGTGTTTAGAGTGTGAACCCATTACAGGAATTATGATAAAAGTGTATGCTGGACATCTCATGTAGCCAGTAGTAAAAAATTATTAAAATTTCTAAAAATTCTAGATGATTATTTTCTAACACAAAAGGTATTGCACCCAGTGTGAAGTAACTATTCTACATGACAGATAAAGATGAGTTAATCACTGGATTAGAAGTTTGTGGTTGCACAAGGACTCAGAATCATGACCTGATTATATTCAATATGAGCAAAAAGAGGACAGACCCAACCGGTAATACATATACTTTGTATTTCAGAGTAGATATTTCCTAAAGATGAGGAAAACTATGAGCCAAATTGATTGGGAAAAAGAAAAATGTGAAAGAAAATTGGGAGTTTGTTAAGGAGAGTTTATCAGATGGCCCAAAAGCACTATTCCACAGTCAATAAAGAGGACAACTTTGGCTAAAAGTCCATCCTGGTAAGTGGCAAAGTGAAAGCAACTAGAAAATTTAATAAGAAAGATATAACAAGTAGAAATAAGAGGAAATAGGTATGAATAGATATAAAATTAGAAAGCATGATGTGCAGAAAATTGGAAAAGACATCAGTGAAAAAAATCTGTTTAGCAGGACACTATACAGGAGGGTTTTTTTAAATTATATTAGGAATTAGGTAAAGCCTATTACTAGATGGAGATGGTAAAACAATATTGCAGAAAAGGCAGAAGTGTTAGGTAAATATTTCTGTTCTGCATTTGGAAAGAATCAGGATGAAATATTCATGTTACATGAAAATGATTAACTACTTTCCAATTCATGAATAACTAAGAGGATGTGAAACAGCATCTACTGAGGATAAAATTTTAAATCAGCAGGCCTGGCTAACTTGCTCCCAAGAGACCTAAAAGAGTTGGCTGAGAAGATGTCTGGGCTGTTTATGTTAATTTTTAATAAATCTTGGAGTATTGGGGAAATTCAACAGACTGGAAGATGATACTGTTGTCCCAGTAGTCAAAAGGGACAAGCAGGATGACCAAGATAATTGTAGGTTGGTTAACATCAATCCTGGGAAAGAAAATGAAAAAGCTGATACAGGATTCATCCCATAAAGAATCATATAAAAGTAGGGCTAGAAGGGACCTCAAGAGGTCATTAGTCCAAGCCCTGGTGCTGAGGCAGGACCAAGAATGCCTAGACTGTGTGTTTATCTAACCTGTTCTTAAAAATCTCCAACGATGGTGATTCCACAACCTCTCTTAAAAAGAACGAGGAGGACTTGTGGCACCTAAGAGACTAACAAATTTATTAGCGCATAAGCTTTCGTGAGACTAACCTGGCTGCTACTCTACAACCTCTCTTGGAAGCCTTTTCCAGTGTTTAACTATCCTTATAGTTAGAAAACTTTTCCTGTTACCTAAACTAAATCTCTCTTGCTTCAGATTAAGCTCATTAGTACTTCTCCTACCCACAGTGGACTTGGAGAGCAATTGATTACCATCCTCTTGATAACAGCCCTTAACATACCTGAAGAGTGATCAGCCCCAGCCCCTCATTTTTTTCTTATGACTAAATATGCCCAGTTTTTTAAAAACCTTTCCCCATAGGTCATTTTATCATTTTTGTTGCTCTCCTCTGGACTCTCTCCAATTTGTCCAAATTTTTCTTCAAGTTTGATGCCTAGAAATGGATGCAGCACTCCAGCTGCGGCCTCATTAGTGCCAAGTAGAGCTGGACAATATCTCCCATATCTTACATATGACATTTCTGTTAATACACCTCACAATATTTGTCTTTTTTGCAACTGCATCACATTGCTGCTCATATTCAAGTTGTGATCCGCTATACCTCTAGATCCTTTTCAGCAGTACTACTGCATAGTCAGTGATGTCATTTTGTAGTTGTGAATTTAATTTTACTTTCCTAAGTGTAAGTACTTGCATTGGCTTTACTGAATTTCATCTTGTTGATTTCAGACCAAATTTCTCCAATTTGTCAAGGTAGTTCTGAATTCTAATCCTATCCTCCGTAGCGTTTGCAGCCTCTCCCAGCTCAGTATCATCTGCTATTTTTATAAGTGTACTCTCCACTCCATTATCTGAGCCAGTAATCAAAATATTGACTAGCATTGTACCCAGGACAGACACTTGTGGGACCCCATTAGATACACCCTTCCAGTTTGATAGCGAACCATTGATAACGAGTCTTTCAACCAGTTATTCACCCACCTTGTAGTAATGTCATTAAATGACATTTTCGTAGTTTACTTGTGTTATACTGTGCAAAAAGCCTTCCTAAAATCAAGATATAACATCTACAGCTTCTCATCCCACTGTCCACTTTGCCAGTAACCCTGTCAAAGGAGGAAATTAGGTTGGTTTGGCATGATTTGTTCTTGACAAATCCATGTTGGCTATTACTTATCATCCTATTATCCTCTATGTGCTTACAAACTCATTGTCTAATAATTTGTTCCACTATCTCTCTGGATATCAAAGTTAGTCTGACCGGCCTATAATTGTTTGGGTCCTCTTTGTTCCCCTTTTTAATTATAGGTACTATGCTTTCCGTTCTCCAGTCCTCTGGTACCTGACCCATCCTCCATGAATTCTCAAAAATAATCACTAACAGTACCAAGTTTATTTCAGCTAATTCTTTAAGTACCATAGGATGAATTTCATCAGTCCCTGCTAACTTGAATATATCTACCTTATCTAATTATTCTTTAACCTCTTCTTTCCCTATTATGGCTTGTGCTTCTTCTCTCAATATTAATTGTGTTGAGTAGCTGGTCACCATTAACCATTTTAGTGAAGACTGAAGCAAAACAGGCAAGCAGCACTACAGCCTTCTTGATGTTATCTATCATTAGCTTTCCTACCCCTCTAAGTCGTGGGCCTACACTTTCTTTTATCTTTCTCTTGCTCCTAATGTATTTATAAAACCTCTTCTTATTGCCTTTTATGTCTCTTGCTAAGTGTAACTCATTTTGTGCATCAGCCTTTCTGATTTTGTCTCTGTATGCTGATGTTATTCTTTTGAACTCATCCTTAGCGATCTGTCCATGTTTCCACTTTTTGTAGGATTTCTTTTTGATTTTTAGGTCATTAAAGAGCTCCTCGTGGAGAAATATTAGCTTCTTTCTATTCTTCCTATCCTTCCTTCACATATGGATAGTTTGCTACTGTGCCTTTAATATTATCTCTAAGCCCTGGTCTACACTAGGAGTTGAGGTCGAATTTAGCAGCGTTAAATTGTTTTAACCCTGCACCCATCCACATGATGAAGCCCTTTTTTTAAAGGGCTCTTAAAATCGATTTCCTTACTCCACCCCTGACAAGGGGATTAGCGCTGAAATCGACCTTGCCAGGTCGAATTTGGGGTACTGTGGACGCAATTAGACAGTATTGGCCTCTGGGAGCTATCCCAGAGTGTTCCGTTGTGACCGCTCTGGACAATACTCTCAACTCAGATGCACTGGCCAGGTAGACAGGAAAAGAACCGCGAACTTTTGAATTTCAATTTCCTGTTTGGCCAGTGTGGCAATCTGTAGGTGAGTGCAGAGCTCATCAGCAGAGGTGACCATGATGGAGTCCCAGAATTGCAAAAGAGCTCCAGCATGGACCGAACGGGAGGTACGGGATCTGATCGCTGTATGGGGAGAGGAATCCGTGCTATCAGAACTCCGTTCCAGTTTTTGAAACACCAAAACATTTGTCAAAATCTCCCAGGGCATGAAGGACAGAGGCCATAACAGGGACCCGAAGCAGTGCCGCGTGAAACTGAAGGAGCTGAGGCAAGCCTACCAGAAAACCAGAGAGGCAAACGGCCGCTCCGGATCACAGCCCCAAACATGCCGCTTCTATGATTAGCTGCATGCCGTTTTAGGGGGTTCAGCCACCACTACCCCAGCTGTGTTGTTTGACTCCTTCAATGGAGATGGAGGCAACATAGAAGCAGGTTTTGGGGACGACGAAGATGATGATGATGAAGTTGTAGATAGCTCACAGCAAGCAAGCGGAGAAACCAATTTTCCCGACAGCCAGGAACTGTTTCTCACCCTGGACCTGGAGCCAGTACCCCCCAAACCCACCCAAGGCTGCCTCCCGGACCCTCCAGGCAGAGAAGGGACCTCTGGTGAGTGTACCTTTTAAAATACTATACATGGTTTAAAAGCAAGCATGTTTAATGATTAATTTGCCCTGGCATTTGCAGCTCTCCTGGATGTACTCCCAAAGCCTTTGGGAAAGGTTTCTGGGGAGGGCAGCCTTATTCCGTCCACTTTACCACTCCAGGCCAGCAGCATGTACTCGGGAATCATTGAAGAACAAAGCATTGCAGTGTATGTTTGCTGGCATTCAAACAACATCCGTTCTTTATCTCTCTGTGTTATCCTCAGGAGAGTGATATCATTCATGGGTCACCTGGTTGAAATAGGGTGCTTTTCTTAAGGGGACATTCAGAGGTTCCCGTTCCTGCTGGGCTGTTTGCCTGTGGCTGAACAGAAATGTTCCCCGCTGTTAGCCACGGGGAGGGGGAAGGGGCTAGCCACGTGGTGAGGGGAGGCAAAATGCGATCTTGGAACGAAAGCACATGTGCTATGTATATAATGTTAACAGCAAGGTTTACCGTGAAAGAGTGTACCCATTGTTCTATAAAATGTGTCTTTTTAAATACCACTGTCCCTTTTTTTCCCTCCACCAGCTGCATGTGTTTCAAGGATCACAGGATCTTCTCCTTCCCAGAGGCTAGTGAAGATCAGAAGGCGAAAAAAACGCACTCCCAAAGAAACGTTCTCTGAGCTCATGCTGTCCTCCTACACTGACAGAGCACAGACGAATGCGTGGAGGCAAACAATGTCAGAGTGCAGGAAAGCACAAAATGATCAGGAAGAGAGGTGGCGGGCTGAAGAGAGCGCTGAAGCTGAAAGGTGGCGGCAGCGTGATGAGAGGAGGCAGGATTCAATGCTGAGGCTGCTGGAGGATCAAAGTAATATGGTCCAGCATATGGTTGAGCTGCAGGAAAGGCAGCTGGAGCGCAGACCGCCGCTACAGCCCCTGTGTAACCAACTACCCTCCTCCCCAAGTTCCATAGCCTCCTCACCAGGATGCCCAAGAACGCGGTGAGGGAGCCTCCAGCCACCCAGCCACTCCACCCCAGAGGATTGCCAAGCAATAGAAGGCTGGCATTCAATAAGTTTTAAAGTTTTACACTTTTAAAGTGCTGTGTGGCCTTGTCCTTCTATCCCCCACCACCCCTCCCGGGCTACCTTGGCAGTTATCCCCTTATTTGTGTGATGAATTAATAAAGAATGCATGAACGTGAAGCAACAATGACTTTATTGCCTCTGCAAGCGGTGATCGAAGGGGGGAGGGGAGGGTGGTTAGCTTACAGAAAAGTAGAGTGAACCACGGGGCGGGGGGTTTCAGCAAGGAGAAACAAGCAGAACTTTCACACCGTAGCCTGGCCAGTCATGAAACTGGTTTTCAAAGCTTCTCAAGTTGCAGTGGGGGAGGTTTAGATTGGATATTAGGAAAAACTTTTTCACTAAGAGGGTGGTGAAACACTAGAATGCGTTACCGAGGGAGGTGGTAGAATCTCCTTCCTTAGAGGTTTTTAAGGTCAGGCTTGACAAATCCCTGGCTGGGATGATTTAACTGGGAATTGGTCCTGCTTCGAGCAGGGGGTTGGACTAGATGACCTTCTGGGGTCCCTTCCAACCCTGATATTCTATGATTCTATGATTCTATGATGCGCACCGCGCCTTCCTGTGCTCTTCTAACAGCTCTGGTGTCTGGCTGCACGTAACTCGCGGCCAGGCGATTTGCCTCAACCTCCCACCCCACCATAAACGTCTCCCCCTTACTCTCACAGAGATTGTGGAGCGCACAGCAAACAGTAATAACAGTGGGAATACTGGTTTCGCTGAGGTCTGAGTCAGTTAACTACACCAGCGCGCTTTTAAACGTCCATATGCACATTCTACCACCATTCTGCACTTGCTCAGCCTGTAGTTGAACAGCTCCTGACTACTGTCCAGGCTGCCTGTGTACGGCTTCATGAGCCACGGCATTAAGGGGTAGGTTGGATCCCCAAGGATAACTATAGACATTTCAACATCCCCAACGGTTATTTTCTGGTCTGGGAATAAAGTCCCTTCTTGCAGCTTTTGAAACAGACCAGAGTTCCTGAAGATGCGAGCGTCATGTACCTTTCCCAGCCATCCCACATTGATGTTGGTGAAATGTTGCTTGTGATCCACCAGTGCTTGCAGCACTATTGAGAAGTACCCCTTGCGGTTTATGTACTCGCTGGCTTGGTGCTCCGATGCCAAGATAGGGATATGGGTTCCGTCTATGGCTGCACCACAGTTAGGGAATCCCATTGCAGCAAAGCCATTCACTATGACCTGCACATTTCCCAGGGTCACTACCCTTGATATCAGCAGATCTTTGATTGCATTGGCTACTTGCATCACAGCAGCCCCCACAGTAGATTTGCCCACTCCAAATTGATTCCCGGCTGACTGGTAGCTGTCTGGCATTGCAAGATTCCACAGGGCTATTGCCACTCGCTTCTCAACTGTGTGGGCTGTTCTCATCTTGGTATTCATGCGCTTCAGGGCAGGGGAAAGCAAGTCACAAAGTTCCATGAAAGTGCCCTTATGCATGCAAAAGTTTCACAGCCACTGGGAATCGTCCCAAACCTGCAACACTATGTGGTCCCACCAGTCTGTGCTCATTTCCCAGGCCCAGAATTGGCATTCCACTGCATGAACCTGCCCCATTAGCACCATGATGCCGCATTGCCAGGGTCTGTGCTTTGAGAGAAGTCGGTGTCCATGTCCTCATCACTCCCGTCACCGCGCTGACGTCGCCTACTTATCTGGTTTCGCTTTGCCAGGTTCTGGTGCTGCATATACTGCCGGATAATGCACGTGGTGTTTAATGTGCTCCTAATTGCCAAAGTGATCTGAGCAGGCTCCATGCTTGCCTTGGTATGGCGTCTGCACAGAAAAAAGGCGTGGAATGATCGTCTGCCGTTGCTCTGACGGAGGGAGGGGAGACTGATGACATGGCTTACAGGGTTGGCTTTCAGGGAATTAAAATTAACAAAGGGGGTGGCTTTACATCAAGGAGAAAGAAAAACAACTGTCACACAGAATGGCCCCCTCAAGGATTGAACTCAAACCCCTGTGTTTAGCAGGCCAATGCTCAACCCACTAAGCTATCCCTCCCTCTGGTATTTCAGGCAGGACTGAATCTCCATTAAAGTTTTCAAGGTGCCCCTGACAGACCTCACCAAAACGATTGTCAGCCGTTGATTTCACAGAGGGAGGGAGGGAGGGGGGAGCAAATGAATACAAAACAAATCTGGTCTATTTCTTGTTTTGACCCACTCCATCTATCTTTTATATCTTTGGCTGGCAGCAGATGGTGCAGTAGGACTACAAGCCATCCACATCTCCTGGCTGCTCACCATAAGATGGTACAATAGGACTGCCTGCAGGACTGAAGAGAATGACCTGGTCGAGTCACTCCTAATTTAGTCCCTGCGCCCATATCTGCCCAGGCACTCCTGACCGACCTTACCAAGGCGGCCAGGAGCATCTCGGACACGATGAGGATGGTTTTCAGGCCTATTGCACCGTCTGCTGCCACAAGGCAATGGGTTGCTGCTGTTGTGTAGCAATGCACCCAGGAGACATTCGGTGACAGTGAGCTGAGCGGGCTCCATGCTTGCCGTGGTATGGCATCTGCACAGGTAACTCAGGAAAAAAGGCGCAAAACGATTGTCTGCCATTGCTTTCACAGAGGGAAGGAGGGAGGAAGGGCCTGATGACATGTACCCAGAACCACCCGCGAAAATGTTTTTTGCCCCATCAGGCATTGGGATCTCAACCCAGAATTCCAATGAGCGGTGGAGACTTCTGGGAACTGTGGGATAACTACCCACAGTGCAACACTCCGGAAGTCGACGCTAGCCTCGGTACTGTGGAAGCACTCCGCTGAGTTAATGCGCTTTATGCACTTAGAGCATTTTGTGTGGGGACACACACAATCGACTATATAAAAACAATTTCTAAAAAACCGACTTCTATAAATTCGACCTAATTTCGTAGTGTAGACATACCCTAAGAAACTCTCAGCTCTCTTGAACTCCTTTTAGCCTTAGATTTTCTTCCCTTGGGACCTCACCTACCAGTTCTGAGTTTGTTCAGGTCTTCTGTTTTGAAGTTCATTGTCCTTATTCTGCTGTTCTTACTCCTTCCTTTCCTTAAAATCATGAAGTCTTCATTTCATGATCACTTTAATCCCAACTGCCTTCATTCTTCAGATTTGCAATCAGGTTGGTCAGGCAGGACTTGCCCTTGATGAATCCATGTTGAATGTTCCTGATCACCTTCCTCTCCTCCAAGTGCTTCAGAATGGATTCCTTGAGGACCTGCTCCATGATTTTGCCTGGGATTGAAGTGAGGCTGACCAGTCTGTAGTTCCCCAGGTTCTCTTTCTTCCCTTTTTTAAAGATGGGCACTATATTTGCCTTTTTCCAATCATCCAGAACCCCCCCCTCCCCCGATCACCACAAATTTTCAAAGATAACGGCCAATGGCTCTGCAATCACATCAGCTAACTCCCTCAGCACCCTCGGATGCATTAGATCTGGACCCATGGACTTGTACACGTTCAGCTTTTTAAAATAGTCTTTAACCTGTTTTTCCACCACTGAGGGCCGCTCACCTCCTCCCCATACTGTGTTGCCCAGTGCAGCAGTCTGGGAGCTGACCTCATCTGTGAAGACCAAGGCAAAAAAAGCACTGAGTACTTCAGCTTTTTCCACCTCATCTGTCACTATGCTGCCTCCGCCATTCAGTAAGAGTCCCACACTTTCCCTGACCTTCTTCTTGTTGCTAACATAACTGTAGAAACCCTTCTTGTTACACTTTACAATATCAAAAATCATGCTAAATGGATTAAGAACTGGTTGACCAATCTCAAAGTAGTTGCCCATGAGGAATCATCAAATTGGGGCATGCCCAATGGAGTTCTGCCTAGAAAAGTACAGAGGCTGAGGCTAGTCAATATTTCATCACTGATCTGGAAGTAAAAATATAAGTTGCTGGTGATAACATTTCTGAATGTTAGCACAGTGGTAAATCAGGAGGATGGAGCACTCATACACAGCAAACTAGGTTTTGTGGTAAACTGGGCTCCTTGAAGTAAAATGTGTTTAAATACAGCCACATGCTAGGTCACGCCTCTACTTAAGAATGTAGACCGTATGGGGGCATGGGAAGAAATGTATTTTGGAAAGCCATGCCTCCAAAAATTATTTGGGGTGGGGGGTTGCCACCGTGGACAAGCAGCTCAACATGAACTCCCAAGGCAATGCTGTGGCAAAGAAGGCAAATGAGGGCCTTGGACATATAAAGAGTTCAGTAGGGAGCAGCAGTGGAGAAGTGATTTTACCGCTATACACCATAGAAGACACTAATACTGGAATACCGCAGTTCTAGTGTCTGGAGGTTTAAAAAAGATATTAAAAATTGGAGTAGGTGCAGAAGAGAGACACAAAGTTTTAAACTGCATTTGGCCAAATTCCTCTCTGGAATCACTCCATTCAAATCAATTGACGATTTTGGCTCATCACCTTTAAATTTTCCATGGAACAATATAGAATGGGCCTGAACCAAAGCCTTAGATCTGAACATCTTAAATACTGGGGAAATTTGGATTCAAATCTGAAAAGTCACAGCAACTCCCAACCTCCAAAACAAAAACAAAAAAAATAGTGAAGAACTTAGAAAACTGGCTCTCTACTAGGCAGAATCTTACCGAACCTAACAATTGTGCCATTGAGGTGGAATGCCAGAACATTTCCAAAATACTCCTGGCTACAGCTGGTATTAGAAATGTTATGAATAATGGAGAATAAGGTAGTACAAGACACCCATGTTGGAAACTGCCTGTGAACATGGAAACTCCTATACTGGATCAGACCCATGGGTTCATCTAGTTCAGTATCCTGCCTTCAACATTGATACTGGTGCTTCAGAAGAAGGTGGAAGAAACCCCACAGTAGGCAAATGTGAGGTAATCTGCCCCCGGTGAAGGTCTCATTCTGATGCCTGCCAGTTAGAAATCAGCGTAAGACCTGAAATATGCAGTTTTATATCTCTTATAATTCTAGATATTACTGTTGCCCATACAAACATCCAATCTCTTCTTGTATGCGTATAGCATTGTGGTGAAATGAGATATTCTGGTTCCCGTATTTAAATTTTGACTGTAATTGCTGTTGGTTCAAGAGTTGCATAATTGGAGCAGAATTAGGTTCCAAAGCACGGGACTTTATTGGAAGCTGCTCTACCATGAGCCCTCAGCTTTGGAACCAACTGCTGATGCAGAAGAGCTTAGATCTGCCGTCCTGTAGAGCATATTTCCACACACGCGTCCTAACAAAGGTTGGGAGAGTGGGGGCAAACGATGGGCATGAGCTTGATGTGAGTTGCCCTTCTCTGCACCTTTTCTAATTCTAATATATCTTTTTTGAGATGGGGCACCCAGAACTGCATGCAGTATTCAAGGTGAGTGCATACCATGGATTTATATAGTGAAGATATTGAACAAAGCCGGCCCCAGAACAGACCATTTTGGGTGGCAGTTTATTTTGAAGGGAAAGGTTTTTTTTCCAAGTTAAATAAATGTCAGTATAATTTTTCCATGAGATGATGAAGTAGAGGAGGAGATAGAGGCTACAATAGTTTTGAAAAATAAATTACAATCACTATCTAGGATGAGCGATCAGATTATTGAAAGAAAAAAGTTGCTCACATTTTAAGGAAAATACTTTGGACTCAACATTCGTAAAAACTACAGCGATGATTGGTTGAGGGTTTTTGTATGACAAAAAGAAACGGTTAGAAATTGATTATATGAAATGCAAATAGAAATAGAGGATGATCCAATCCCCACTATTATTGACATAAGTGGGAGCTGGAGCAGACTAATAATGAGCATGGGGAATTGATCAATGTACAATTTCAAGCACAAAATTTCTTATGGATTTTTTTTTTATTTACCAATGAGCTCCTAATTGAATGATGATTTAGATGTGCAACTGGGCATGAAAAATCATTTATAAATTGCTGCTATACATCAATGAAAAGTCATTTAGTTTTGTTCATACCTGCTCCAGTTTCGAATCTTCTGCAACTTGTGGGAAGTTTGTTCACATGTCTGTTTTAACAGGAGAATTAAACTTGCCTATTCTCAGTCCAAAATACTTCCCAATTATGTCAGTTCATACACTTTAAATCTTAAACAGAACTCCATAAATGCAAGCAAATCAAATTCTGCATTTATAGAGGGAATAAATATAAAGTTAGCAAGAAAAATGGAAAGCAACCTTCTCTTACATCCAGATAAGCACCAGATAATTTCTGCAAAAAATCTGTCACAAAGTTGTTCACCCAATGAATTACATTCTTTATCTGAATGAATGAATGTTTGCTTGACTCACAAAGAGAGCTGATAAAGCCGAAGTTTTAAACAGGAAAGCACTGTGCTGTGGAAAGCAATGTACTGCAGCAAGGCCACTACAACAGATATTAAGTTAGTTGTTGTTAATGTGCATTCACTTGCTTTGCCTTAAGACATGGAAAAAGAGCAAGTGTTTACAGTCTGCTTTACACAGACAAGTGAGCACTATGTTGCTATGCACTACAGAATGCAGAACCAACGAGATACTGAGAGGAAAAGAAGGTTCTTTTGACTACTGCAGAGTTGGTTCAGGAGGGCTGTATACCCAACTAAACGAATAACACTCAGTATGCAGGCCAATAGGCCAGTAGCTTACATTCTGCAGGACCTTAACAACCAGAGGACACTGTCATGGTATAAGAAACTAACCAAAAGCCTTTTTTTTTTAAAGCCATCTAGTGTCCTTCAGGGGTAATGCAGGACTTTTAATTGCTTCAAGCATCCGGTGTTCTGCCATAGAAAGACTAGAAAATTCACTGGTATTGACTTTTCGTTTCAAAATACTCTGAACATCACCACCTCCAGAACAACTCTGACATTTTGAAAGGAAATTGTGTTCATCTTAGCTGTCACAACTCTGTGACTTTATACCAGAAAATGATGGAAGACTGTATTACAAAAAAGAAAACATACAAAAAGCAAAAGAGTGAAATTGATGCCACTGCAAGACTTTGGAAACCAACATTAATATGTCAAGATGCAATAAAATACAACTTTGCAAAATAGAAATGTAGGAAGAGGGTGTTATATCAAATCTAAGTGAGGACAAATCTAGTCTGTGATAGCATCACAATGTAGCAATGAAAATGTATGAACTGTACTTTTAAGAATTTTTGCCTAGATCCTGGGATGAGTGCTCTTCTATGTAGCTACAACGAATATAACTAAATGGTATCAGGGGTATGCTTTCCAATTTGCTTATGTTAAATTCAAGACTCCAAAGATTTAGATTCAGATTTTAAGGCCAGAAGGGTCCATTTTGATCATCTAGTCTGATCTTCTGCATAACACTAGCTAAAAACCTTATCCAAATAGCCCTAATTATGTATGGCATTATAAGGGAAAAGGCCTGCTTTTTATTTCCAAGCTTACTTTTAATTATTCATCTGCACATGCCCATATACTCCAGTGGTATTCTTGTACATAGCTGCTTAATGTACTTTGCTTAATTTACTTTGTTTTTTAATCAGATATATGCTACATTTTGCATTTGCATGAAGGAACCATTGCAAAACAGTAAGAAGTGTTTCTTTGTTTTTTTACAGTACATTGTTTACTGCACGCTATTTGCTTCATGTGCGCCATGGGGGAAGCAAATTACTTAGTATTTATCTGGGATTGTAGAACACAAAGCTAATGACTACACCAGCCTTCTGTTTAAATTAAGGGACTTAAAGTTTACAGCTCCAAGCCTAAGATAGTATATAAAAATTCTTATAAAAATCATTACTGCTTGGTATTTTAACTAATAAACTTGCAGCAGTATTTATGATGTTTGTAAAACATTTTTGCAGGTTATGACAAAGATACAAATACAGCTTCATTAATCAGTTCTTATAATAACTGTTATGGATCTAAATATCAATTTCTCCATTTAACTTTTTATGTTTCAAATAAGAAACTTTGTATTACAACATGCCATATCAGTAGCATTGTTAAGATACAATAGAATTCTGAGGATTTATAGATCCATTGGGAGATTCCTACAAGGTTAGGAGCCAGGTAGGGATATTTTTTTAAAATAATCATGTGGATCTTTTTAAAAATAATGCTTTCCCCCTAGGAAGTTGATGAGGAGATGCTTTCCAGACTTGCAAAATTCATGCATCTGCCTTTTATTTATTTTTTTTAATAGGACTGAGATAAGCTAAAGCCATAAATTCAGATCGGAAACTCTTCAAATTTTCCAGTCAGATCCAAAACTGAGAGCGGTCAATTTTCTGGTTCCAGTTTGGAAACAGGTGAAAATCTCACAACAGCAACTAATCTCACAAGAATTCCGCCACGAAGGTTCCAAAAATCTCACAACAGCTGTGAATGGTTTTAGCCCTAAATCCAGACTCTACTTGAATTTTTGGGGTTTGAGGCCAAAAAAGGACTAAACCTATTGTAGATCCAACCACCACTGAATTTCTAAAATGGTTGCACCACTTTGTGCTAAATCCATCTTCAGATCAGATGGGGCACTTCATGACTGCATGCTGTTGTTTGTCTACCTAGATTTTAAACTAAGGGCAGGGAGCAAGTCATCCTGTGCATTCTAAGCAGCACTGAGAACACAGATGACAGTCATCAAACAATAAGTTGCGGGAAGATATGCAAGCTACCATCAAGTGTATCAATATTAAATGAATGTACAATCAGATTAATTCTGGAAGAGTTAAAGACCATCTTCTACAAGAGCTGTTGCACCACTGTATTCTATAGCTGTACATTCTCTGCATTTTAGAGCAATACTATGGCTGTTTAACCAACAGTAACTAATAATCCCCAGTCTGCATATTGGTACAAATATGTGCTATGCAGTAGGCTCCAACACCATAGTAAAATGGAGAACACAGTATCATACTGCAGGAAGGTACATGTCTTTTGAAGGACATGTATAAGTGACTGAGACTCAGAAAAGTATTTAAGCATTTAGGACCGTATCTGACAAAAAGGCACCCCAAATCTCCAGAGACAACTACCCATACCATGGTTAAACATTTCCATCTGTGATACCCTCAGGAACTACTTTTTGGGTAATCCTTGCTGATGCCCATCTAAAACTAAAAGACCGAGGAGTCCTCTCAAGGCAAGCTTGTTGCTTCCCAATGCCAATGTCTGCAGGCTGTTTGACAACACCGTCAGCATCAAGAGTGTCTTTTCCAAGGTGCAGGGAGCAGCACGAGCAAAGTGCTTTCTAGCAGCAGCCCCAGAATTCTCCAAAGCAGGCAAGTTTACAACTGAATCAACCTGCTGGCATAAGTTCTGAAATTGTACTGTCACTTTCCCTATTTATGTCACATCATTCTTGAGTACTAGTATCTTTGTGTTTGCCACTTCCCTTTGATCATGTTATAATGAAATAGTTCCTCGCTGGCCATAACTACTTGATCATGACATCATCATCAGAGAGCACTGAAGTACACAAAGCTCCTGAGCTTTTACTAGTGAGGCTTGTCAATGTGTATAAATCTAAATGCAAGAGAGTGAGAGCACCAGAAATTCTGCCAGCCTTATTTGCATAACAGTGAAATGCCAGTTCATCTACTGTACATAGGAACTATTTCACTACATCAGATTTCGTACTGACCTCTTACACCTTTTTCCTCCAAATTAGCTTTTTTGGAGCTTATTAAACATTAAATTATTGCTGGAATGAGTCAAAAGGACAAATCTGGGATGCATAAGAAGATATGATTACCTAACAACTCAGATATTTTCTGAAAATTTGGCATTTTCAGTAGCAGTACAAAATTTTTGAATGTTCACTAATAGGCTATGTCTGCAGGTTGACTGTTCCCAGGTGCCCAATTACCAATTTTATGGCAGCACAGTTACAACTGTGCTGATTTTGAAGAACTTATTTTAAATAAATAAATAAATAAACTTATTTTACAAAAAAAAAAATCACTAGAGAGATCAATATATTTTGCTTCTTTTAAAGGCAACAGAAAACTTCAATCCAATTACTCATTTTAGCATACTTCTATAGCATAACTAAAGCTTACGGCAAACATCTTTCACAGCATTTTTCTGGAGTAAAAGCTAATTCCCATTCGCCTTCATTACAAAATAAAAGTAAAGGCTGGGAAAAAATCCATGTTACCTGTTGATATCTGTCAGTGGATGTCTGAAAAAATCAGTGTTCATGAAATCATCAGATAATCCGAAAAATGTGCAAACAGGTTCCCATTTCATAGCCACCCAGCTTGTAGAAATAAAGTTGTTAAAATACTGCTGCTCCTCTCTGAAAATGATGGGGGGGGGAGTAGGGAGGAAGAGAGGTAGTTGTGTGATTCAGTGTTACTAATAAAAATGCATAGAAGCAAGATGAAAACTGAAGATTTAGAACCTCTGAGAATTAACTCCCAATTAGAGCTGAGTGAAAGATCTAAATTTCTCTCTTGTGGGAAATTCTGATATTTTGACATTTATTTTTGTCCCTAATTGGGATGAAAAGTTAAAATATCAATCTTTCACAGAATGAAAAGTTCTGGGGAAAAAATGTGATTCTAAAATGGCAAACTGAAGTGTTTAGACATTTTCAACTGAAACGTTTCACCATACCTGAATCTAAATGTTTTGTTTCAGTGTATTGATCTGAATCAAAATGTTTCATATCAAGTTGAGTCAGTTTGACATTAAACTGCTTCCGTTAAAGTATGATAGAGCTTCATGGAAGTTGTAGTGTATGTGCTTCATACCCTCATTCGTTTCAATGGGCTGGGATCCCTAGTCACACTATATCTCCCATGATGCATCATTGGAGTCTGTCAGAGGGGAGACCATGCATCATGGTAGATCTAGTCTGGTGAAGGAACTCTGCTTACAGGACAGAATGGGGTCATGAATCAACTACAACTCCCCTGAGGCAGTATGGAACCTTAGACAGCTGAAAATTATGTTTAATGTTGAACTAACCTGAAACAAAATATTTTGCTTTGATTTGCCTGATGGAAAAAATAAAAAATGTCTGCCAAATTGAAATTTTCCTGTGGAAATTTTGATATTGTAGAAACCACATTTTCCATTTTAAAAAGATAGTCATTTGTGTGAAAATTCCTGATCAGTTCAGGTCACAAGGAATTCACAGTTCACAAATAAATTGATGTCCTCACCCATCCAATCCCTAATCTGCAGCCAGGTTAAAAATAATGGACCAGATCCACAGCTGATGTACGGCAGATCCTCTGAAGTAAATCTGTTCATTTATACCCGCTAAAGATCTGCCACAGTATGTTTATTTTGAGTCCTTTCTATAATTTTGCTGATATATTACAAAATATAGAGTAGTTAAGGTCAGCTTTTAAATTCACTAAGCCTTCTTCCCTCTCTATTCTACTTCCTTCCTGTTGTTCCCACCTGTCTACCTAATGGCAATGGTTCCGATTATCCTCTCACTAATACTGATGTGAATCAGGAGCAACTAAATTAATTAAACTTTCCCCTTAAATGGAATGATATATGTCCATGTAAGTTAGAGACTATGTAATCGTCCGGTCTTCTAGAGGGTATAATTTACACTCTTCTCTATTTACTATTTTAGTAGTATGGATATAACCCTCTTGTCAAATAATATTAATGTCAAGCTCTTCTATAGCATTTTACACCTATAGATCTTAAAGCACATTATAAAGGAGGTAAATATAGGCACTGAGAAGTGACTTGCCTATTGTCATCCATCAGGCCGGTAGCAGAGCTGGGAACAGAATCCAGGTCTCCTGAATCTCAGTCCAGTCCTCTATACACTAGTCCATGCTAGTTCTAGAGTGCTAGTTATACACCACATAGAATTTGGGTCCGTCTGGTGTGGATGTTATTCTATGAGGTATCTGTAACTCCCAGAAAACTTAAGCACCGGGATTTCAACATTTGAAACCATCAAATATTATTTTTGCAAGTGCTTTTCAGGTTTCAGAGTAGCAGCCATGTTAGTCTGTATTCGCAAAAAGAAAAGGAGTACTTGCGGCACCTTGGAGACTAATCAATTTATTTGAACATAAGCTTTCGTGAGCTACAGCTCACTTCATCCGATAGAACAGACAGAACGTTGTTTTACAATGACTTAATTGTTGTCTTAATTTTATCCACTCCTCTTCTTAAGCCTACCCACCCAATCATGCTACAAATAACCTCAGCATTTAACTCTTCAGGCAAAACCCTGAATAGACAGATGAGCTTTACACTGTTCTGAAGGGCAATAGATTAAAACTCTATTGGACCAATGAAGGAAAGCAAAGTCTGGAGTCTTGCCATCAGCTCCCACATATTGAAATCTAGAGACTTCCTAAAGACCGTGATTGTGAGCATGTTGATCACAGCTGTCATAAGAGTACAGAGATAAAGAGGTCGTTCACAGGTAGCTAAGACCCAAATCATATAGAGCTCTAAAGATTGATATCACCACCATTAAATGTACCAAGAACAAACAGAAGCCAATGCAGTTATTGGAGTAGTGGTGTAATGTGCTCTTTACCCTTCTTGCAAATCAAGCAGTCTCACATTTTTCACTATGTGTGCCTTCAGGAACAGCGCTACAGAGAGCATATTGCCATAACCCAGTCTAGAAGTCACAAAGGCATGGATGACGATGGTGAGGTCCACATTGGAATCAAGGAGCAGCCAAGGATTTCACAAGACCCCCAGGATTGCAAACCTTGTTAAGAAAAGAAACAAGCAAATATCACCTCCATCATCTCCGCTGAACTGAACGTTCCCCCACAAACACCTCACCAGCAAACCTCATCTAGCTCTCATGCAAACTTCAGTCTGGGTAGGAAAGACCATTTACTATCTGGGTTCAATGAGAAAGAAATAGATGGGCTAATAAGCAAATGCTGCCTAAAATCAGATTCATGAACCAGAGGATGAAGCCATAACACCATGCGGAAACCAAAATGCACTGCACAGAGGTAAGTAAATGTGGGTAGAATCGTATGCTCCTGCCCCACTTTTGATTTCCAACATAAATTCTTTACTTTTAAGATCGATGGCACCCACTCTTTCCTCCTTACAGTACATCTTTTACTAAAGCAGTGACTATAGAACATGCATCTTAACTTCAACAGAGTTCAGATTTTGTAGGGAGACCACAACACACCACATCCCGTGTGGTGTAACCAGACTGGAAGGAAATACAAGAACGTTACAGTGGACATGAAGGAGCAATTTTCAGAGAGAAATCATAGCTGAGTCATCTGGCATTGAGATTTTGTATCAAAGCCAATTGTTGTTGAGATTTCTATATTTTGGTTGTTGATACTCAGAAGAATTGATTATTTTTCTAATTATTTGTAAAGGATTTATAGTAAGGTGTTTTGGGGTGGGGGGGGCAAAAAAACTGAGAGAAACTGAGAAAAACAAAAATAAATTATTAGGTTCCCATCCCAGCAAATACAGTTACATCAAACTGAACCAAAATTAGGCATTACATGGCAATAGGAATAAGAAGTGATCCTGGTGGAACTTCACAGTGCACTGATGTATAGGCAGAGAAATAACAAGACTTTTCAAAAGGTTTGGAATACGTGGCTAGATGCAATAAATAAAACGGGTTTCAGAGTAACAGCCGTGTTAGTCTGTATTCGTACATCTTCATCGTCTGGACCCATGGAAAAGAAGCCCTTGAGGAATTCCACCATGATTTCAACAATTTCCATCCCACCACCAACCTCAGCCTGGTCCAGTCCACACAAGAGATCCACTTCCTGGACACTACAGTGCTAATAAACAATGGTCACATAAACACCACCCTATACCGGAAACCTACTGACCGCTATTCCTACCTGCATGCCTCCAGCTTTCACCCTGACCACACCACACGATCCATCGTCTACAGCCAAGCTCTGCGATACAACCGCATTTGCTCCAACCCCTCAGACAGAGACAAACACCTACAAGATCTCTGTCAAGCTTTCTTACAACTACAATACCCACCTGCAGAAGTAAAGAAACAGATTGATAGAGCCAGAAGAGTTCCCAGAAGTTACCTACTACAGGACAGGCCTAACAAAGAAAATAACAGAACGCCACTAGCAGTCACTTTCAGCCCCCAACTAAAACCCCTCCAACGCATTATTAAGGATCTACAACCTATCCTAAAGGATGACCCAACACTCTCACAAGTCTTGGGAGACTGGCCAGTCCTTGCCTACAGACAGCCCCGCAACCTGAAGCAAATACTCACCAACAACCACATACCACACAACAGAACCACTAACCCAGGAACTTATCCTTGCAACAAAGCCCGTTGCCAATTGTGCCCACATATCTATTCAGGGGACACCATCACAGGGCCTAATAACATCAGCCACACTATCAGAGGCTCGTTCACCTGCACATCCACCAATGTGATATATGCCATCATGTGCCAGCAATGCCCCTCTGCCATGTACATTGGTCAAACTGGACAGTCTCTACATAAAAGAATAAATGGACACAAATCAGATGTCAAGAATTATAACATTCATAAACCAGTCGGAGAACACTTCAATCTCTCTGGTCATGCAATCACAAACATGAAGGTCGCTATCTTAAAACAAAAAAACTTCAAATCCAGACTCCAGCGAGAAACTGCTGAATTGGAATTCATTTGCAAATTGGATACTATTAATTTTGGCTTAAATAGAGACTGGGAGTGGCTAAGTCATTATGCAAGGTAGCCTGTTTCCTCTTGTTTTTTCCTACCCCCCCCCCCCAGATGTTCTGGTTTAACTTGGATTTAAACTTGGAGAGTGGTCAGTTTGGATGAGCTATTACCAGCAGGAGAGTGAGTTTGTGTGTGTATGGGGGTGGGGGGGATGTGAGAAAACCTGGATTTGTGCAGGAAATAGCCCGACTTGATTATGTAAAGAGTTGTCACTTTGGATGGGCTAGCACCAGCAGGAGAGTGAATTTGTGGGGGGGGGGGGGGTGGAGGGTGAGAAAACCTGGATTTGTGCTGGAAATGGCCCACCTGATGATCACTTTAGATAAGCTATTACCAGCAGGACAGTGGGGTGGGAGGAGGTATTGTTTCATATTCTCTGTGTATATATAAAGTCTGCTGCAGTTTCCACGGTATGCATCCGATGAAGTGAGCTGTAGCTCACGAAAGCTCATGCTCAAATAAATTGGTTAGTCTCTAAAGGTGCCACAAGTACTCCTTTTCTTTTTTTAATAAATAAAACAGACTTCTCATTGAGCATCATCCTGCTAACACACATGAGCAGTACCATTGAACTCAAATGGGACTACCTGCATGCCATGAAATATTATTAATAGTCATGTTTATTACAGTAGTGCCTAGAGTGACCAGACAGCAAGTGTGAAAAATCGGGACAGGGGGTGGGGGATAATAGTCGTCTATATAAAAAAAAGCCCCAAATATCTGGATTGTCCCTATAAAATCGGGATATCTGGTCACCCTGGTAGTGCCCGAGGACCAACCAAGAATGGAGCCCCTTTGCGATAGGCACTGTACAACTAGAGAATGACAGGTAGTCCTTGCTCCAGGTGCTTAAATCTAAATAGACAAGACACATGCAGGATGGAGAGAGGAGCATAAAAAACACCAAGCAAAGTGATCAATGTGATGACAAGCAAACAATCATGTTAATTTCATAATGTTTTGGAGGGTGGGCGTAGTTCAGTTTGGGAAGGTTTTTTGAGGGAGGGCTGAGTGGTGTTGTTTTGAGGAGCATACCAGCTTAATGTTAATAAAAGTGAAGGAAGAGGGATGCTGAATGATGGGGGAGAGGATACAGCATGGAAGAAGAAGATAGGAGGTGCAGGTGTGGCATGATGCTGAGATGAAGAGACTGTGATGGAGGGAGAAGACTGGCATCAACAGCCAATCAGCACAGGGCAGAGAAGAATCTAACCTGTAGAAAGTTCTCTGAATGTCTGAAGATCCCTGCTTTGGCTGTTTCTGTTGAAGTCTCTGGCTCGTTCTACTCAGCAATTTTCCACCCATCAACCACAGGGTGAGGGCAGATGCTACCTGGGTCCTAGTGCCCCATGGTGTGAGGCAGTCTTCCTTCATAGGTCTGGCTCCAGAAATACTAGGCTGGTAGCTGGGCCCCATTTTACTCCCCTCCCTACGAGTGTAGCAGTCCCTGCTTTGGCTGCTTCCAGCAGGTAGGTGCAGCTGCAGATTCTCTGTCTGTTTCCTCTGCAGTTACAGTTTTATCCATAAACGTTTGTAGGAAATCAAAGTCCTGCTATATGTCACAGGAATGTCTACACACTCGTTTTTATTAAGAAATGTTTAAAATATCAAATATAAATGGTCTTGTGCATTTCCCCCATCCAGCAGCTAGATCACCAGCTTCTAACTGTACTAATTTAAATATTTTTAAATGATCAACCATTTTCCTTTTTGCAGTCCCACCTGCAAGATCTCACTCTGTTATCCCTGATTGCATGATTTACTATCTATTATCTTCTCTAAAACCTTCATAGAATCATAGAATATAAGGGTTGGAAGGGACCCCAGAAGGTCATCTAGTCCAACCCCCTGCTCGAAGCAGGACCAATTCCCAGTTAAATCATCCCAGCCAGGGCTTTGTCAAGCCTGACCTTAAAAACCTCTAAGGAAGGAGATTCTACCACCTCCCTAGGTAACGCATTCCAGTGTTTCACCACCCTCTTAGTGAAAAAGTTTTTCCTAATATCCAACCTAAACCTCCCCCACTGCAGCTTGAGACCATTACTCCTCGTTCTGTCATCTGATACCATTGAGAACAGTCTAGAGCCATCCTCTTTGGAACCCCCTTTCAGGTAGTTGAAAGCAGCTATCAAATCCCCCCTCATTCTTCTCTTCTGCAGGCTAAACAATCCCAGCTCCCTCAGCCTCTCCTCATAACTCATGTGTTCCAGACCCCTAATCATTTTTGTTGCCCTTCGCTGGACTCTCTCCAATTTATCCACATCCTTCTTGTAGTGTGGGGCCCAAAACTGGACACAGTACTCCAGATGAGGCCTCACCAATGTCGAATAGAGGGGAACGATCACGTCCCTCGATCTGCTCGCTATGCCCCTACTTATACATCCCAAAATGCCATTGGCCTTCTTGGCAACAAGGGCACACTGCTGACTCATATCCAGCTTCTCGTCCACTGTCACCCCTAGGTCCTTTTCCGAAGAACTGCTGCCTAGCCATTCGGTCCCTAGTCTGTAGCTGTGCATTGGGTTCTTCCGTCCTAAGTGCAGGACCCTGCACTTATCCTTATTGAACCTCATCAGATTCAAAAAGCCAGCCTCCCACCAATGCTCATCTTCCCCCAACTTAACTCTCTTCCAGTATAGGATTTGAGCAGAATGCAGTGCATGGGGGGAAGAACATCTCAGATCATGAGTCCTCTCTCTGCTGAATACAAATTCAATAGACAAGCAACAGTGTGCTTACCATTTGGAGGAATTTGTTCACAGAAGTTGTTAGTGCACCACAGCTCTCGGAATTACCTCCAGGCAATCTGGCTTCGTGCCCAACCTCTCCACGTGAACTTTCCTGAAAATAAAACACCAGAAAGTATAAAAATGTATTGACTTGTCTGCAGAAAAGATTTGCAGGCTATTTGGTTTCTTGTAAAGTAAAAAATAACAAGGTTGATGTGAGCAGAGGCATAAAGTAGCTAAAACCTGTCAATAAAAAAGACAAAGCATTATTCTGCTGAAAGTCATTCCACTGGGGATTATCTCTAAAAGCAAGCTTTGTTTTCAGCACCAGGATTTTAAAAGTGCTTAGATTTATTTATTTATTTTTAGAAATGTGGATAGTCTCAAGAACACATGAAAGAAATGGTCAGTGACTATCTCCACTGTGATGATTATTTCATCATCTGACCAAAAATGAAGCACATTGTGAAAAGAAATCCCCATGGAATTGCATGCCCTTAATGCAAAAATCATTACTGGGACCCATTCCAAAATAATCCAGGAAGGGAGAGAGGAGACAAGTTTTAATTCACAGTTTCCTAGAAATTCTTCTGTCAGGGAGAATGGTGTTTCTCCCTTCAGAATTAGCCAAGCAGTATCCACTCCCACTTTGAAGCCCTGCTTCCAATGACTCACCAGCCACATCTAGCTTGGACTCTCACTCTAATCAAACCTTAGGGGTTGTCCTTAACACTTACAGGCAAACCAGTGAAAGTTGATACAGTCCCACTTCCACAACAAGGGGTTTGAGAAGCAGCATTGATTCGAGAAGAGTATTAGCCACAATCCCTGGAACTGAAACCCCACAGAGAAGCTTCTCTAGATCCAAGGAATGAGGACAGAACTCAACACACCTCCACTCCTGTGCAGATACAGACTCCCCTGTATCACAAATACAGAACAGCACAGGGCCCCATTATCAGCACAATGGGATCCTGGTCAATGACTGGAGCTCCAAAGCACTACCCCGATACAACTAATAAATAATAATGAAAAGCCTGACCCAGTCCTGCAGTCATCACTATGCAGGATAAGGCCCCTTGTATGTGATATATAATATTTTAGTGGGTTTCCCAAGTTGCTTTGCTCTAAGACGGTACGAGCAGCAAGGTTCTTGTTTAAGTGAACTTGTTATGGATAAAGACAGACAGTGGTCTGTTATTTGCCAGTGCAGCAGGCCCACGGCCTGAGCTGTTATAGAAAGAATTTATAGGGGACTGAAGTTTAAATATCCATCCATCCCGTCCTCTTTGGGTTTCAGCTTTATTTCAGGACTTCTGGCTTAACTAAAATAACACAGACTTGGCAAAACTCCTTGGCTGCTGTATTCCTACCACGTAATGTTAAAAATCAAGAACTCAAAATAACTGTGCAAACAGGTTCTCTTTTGTTACCCCCTGAGAACTCCCTAGTCTGGCTCTGGTCAGAGAAACAACACACCTTACCCCACAGGAGCACTCCAGCCCCACATTAAGGTGCTGAGCCTAACTACACTCAGCCACACTCTATTAGCTCCCAGGTGGTAGTTAGTCTCTGAAATGACTCTGAAACCTTGCTGGAAGTTCACACAAAAAAACTCCAGGCCACTATCTTGCTTTGCTAAGTTTTCCCCTTCTAGATGGGTCAAAAGGCAACAATGTTGTGGAGTCCCTTCCAGTGTGCACTGAAAGACTTCCTTAGGATGCCTGGCTACTGATTTCGTATCAAATGTCTTGAGAGTTTTCAACACCACTCCTAGAGCATGAGGTTAAAACCAGAGCTAGCAACAGCTGTTGAGTTGACAGGTTCCAAAATACTTGTACTATCCAGGACAGATGTACAAACATCACATGGTGAATCAGTTCAGATAATAGAAGAACAGGCCCAAAACTTCACTTGAACTTGAACTTCCTTTCTGTGCTTCAGAAAAAGTCAGTTCACTTTGGGTTTGTTTGCTTGCTTTTCACTTTCACATGCACTCCCCACCCTCTGCCACACACACACACACACACACACACACACGCGCGCGCGCGCGCCTTAGGGTTTTGGCTACAACAGACAGAACAGCAATAGAAAGGCTATTCTCAGTATTTCTGAATCTACTAGACTAGAAAATAGCACAAGTCTCACAAGACAGCTTGTGCTAGTGGGATTCCTAGCACAGTTGGCAAAACAAAGAGGTCTAAATCAGTGGCTCTCAACCTTTCCAGATTACTGTACCCCTTTCAGGAGTCTGATTTGTCTTGCGTACCCGAAGTGTCACCTCACTTAAAAACTACCTGCTTACAAAATCAGATATAAGACCCACTGGTCTAGACAAAAGTGTCACAGCATACTATTACTGGAAAATTGCTTACTTTCTCATTTTTACCATATAATTATAAAAAAATCAATTGGAATATAAATATTATATTTACATTTCAGTGCATAATCTACAGAGCTGTATAAACAAGTAATTGTCTACATGAAATTTTAGTTTGTACTGACTTCCCTAGTGCTTTTTATGTAGTGTGAAGGAAAAATCTAGTAGGCCTAAACTAATAGGCCTAAAACTGTGGTCAAGCTAACCTTGTATATGAAGCATAAGAAGAGAGTGAAGAAAATTCCATTAAAGGGCAATTGCAACAGCACAGCTTAAGAAATGGCACCTTAGAGACTAACCAATTTATTTGAGCATGAGCTTTCGTGAGCTACAGCTCACTTCATCGGATGCATACCGTGGAAACTGCAGCAGACTTTATATACACACAGAGATCATGAAACAATACCTCCTCCCACCCCACTGTCCTGCTGGTAATAGCTTATCTAAAGTGATCATCAAGTTGGGCCATTTCCAGTGCTGGAAATGGCCCAACTTGATGATCACTTTAGATAAGCTATTACCAGCAGGACAGTAGGGTGGGAGGAGGTATTGTCACTGGAAATGGCCCAACTTGATGATCACTTTAGATAAGCTATTACCAGCAGGACAGTGGGGTGGGAGGAGGTATTGTTTCATGATCTCTGTGTGTATATAAAGTCTGCTGCAGTTTCCACGGTATGCATCCGATGAAGTGAGCTGTAGCTCACGAAAGCTCATGCTCAAATAAATTGGTTAGTCTCTAAGGTGCCACAAGTACTCCTTTTCTTTTTGCGAATACAGACTAACACGGCTGTTACTCTGAAACCTGAGCTTAAGAAATGTAACCATAACCACTGGAAGTTAGAAAAAACCCTGAACTGCAAAGGAAACATCTGTCAATAACAAGTAAAGCTTGTTTTGCTAAACTCCAAGTAAGGCAAAGCTACTGTTGAAGCTTGCACTATATGCCAAATAAGGAAAATGCTGTTGAAGGAAATGGGTTTGACAAATTGTGGTTTTCAGCAATATAAACTCCTGTATTTTCTGTTTACGCCAGAGCAGCTCCGGCTGACTCTCCCTGTATGCGCATGCTTGAATAAAGGAGCCTCAGGTTTGTTCTGATCCAAACACAATGTGTGGTTAATTTTCCACCACAGTAGCCTGCTGTAAAACTAAACAAATATCTAAATGAGTTGATGTACCCCTTGGTAGACTTCTGCATACCCCCAGGGGTATGCGTACCCCTGGTTGAGACCCACTGGTCTAGATTAATCAGAGAACTGAACTATCAAATATTTAGTGGTTTGCTCACCAGTAATCCAAACTCCCTACTTAATGAAGAAAACTGTATTTTCAAAAATTTGTAGACTATCTTCTAATAATTAAAAGGGTGATCATTTCCATTGGTCTTTAAATATTAAAAAAATAGTATCAGTTGCTGTCATTAATGGATTAGGAAAAGTACAACCCTAATCCCGCAAGTGGTAATATGCATGTTTAACTTTACAACCATGAATAGGCCCATTAAAGTCAATGAGATGACTCCCCTGTGTTAATTGTTTGTATGATCAGGCTCTGAATGACTTATATACCTGTAAATATATATTGCATTATGCCATAGGCATATTTAGGAAGGGTATTTTTAAATCTTCTTCTAGAAGAGATACTTTATTTTAATTACATACAAAATTAATTGAGTAATACATGATTTCTAGACTGGAGTAATTAGTATTTTCAAGCTACTATTAAGTGCTTAAAGAAATCTATTGTTCTACTGCAATGTCAAGATATCTATTCCTTTCAAAGCAAAGAGCCTAGAAGATGTGATCCTTTATGCAAAGCATTTACATCTACATTGGTTACATCTACCCTATCTCAGCACTGTAAAGATAGATTAAATGAATGGGATTTTTAAATTCAAATAGAAAAGCATTGTTAATTTCACTGTCAAAGTGTGGCATTCTGCACTGCCTGCAAGCATTTAGCGGTGGAGATCCTTCTAGTTACACATCAATTTTCAAAAATGTTTTACTTCCTTTTTGTGCTCTTGAGTAAACTTTCAACAATGGTTAAGTCTTGCCTACTGTTAGCAATCCTTGCTACAGTAGCTCCCAGAAACCTCAGTCAGGAGATAAATATAGCCATATTAAGTCACAGTCCCTTCACAAAGGTCCTTATACAATCTAAGAACAGGCGCTTAGAACGAGGTGTATGCAAGAGGGACTGTGCTCCTACATAGAGCCTCACTGGAACAAACGGTGCCTGCATGAACCTAGATGCAGAATTCAGCCTCAAATTGCTCAGAAAACACTGTGAATTACCTTTATTAATTATTATTATTATTATTTAACTTAACATAAAACTAGATGAATCCACAACTGCCTAACATAAAACGGGAAGGAAAGTGGGGTAGATGCAAAGAGGTCAATTTTTATTAATATAGGAGGAATTGGTAATAACGCACATAAATAATGTTGCCCAACACTTCCCATTATAAGATCAGTTGCTAATAACTTTGCCAAACTTTAACCATTTGGTCTGAAATTTTCCATGCCTGAGACAAACTGAAATATTCTGGAAAATTTCAGCCAAAATGGTCCAGCTATTTCTTAGAATGAGACTAGTTAAAAAATATGTTTTGCCCATGTTAAAAAATTCTTTGAGACGCTATAGTACCCCCACCACCACCACCACCGAGCAGCAGGGACTTGAAATTTGCAGGGTGTGCCCTTTATGTTAGAGATATACCTTTTGCTCTCCCTGCGGAAATCTGCCCAAAATTGGCCAAGTTATAAGTCTTTCAAAAATCACAGTTTGCACATGCTCAGTGGAGACTTGCTAGAACTTCACAGCTCAATTCCTTGAAAATTCTGTGCACACAAAGCATGGTCCACCCAAGGCTTAGCAGGACTTCCCTGCAATTGTAGTTCTGAGCTAGGTCAGGCACTGGAAGGGAGAGTATTCTCAAGTAGAGATCATTAGGAATTTTTTGGAGAAAAATGCTGATATGTCAAAACCAAAACTTTTCATAGACATTGGATCAGTTTTGACTAAACTTTCATCTGAAAGGTTCAGGATGGAATTTTGGTGGGGTGCGTGGCAGGGTGAAGAGAATAGAAAGATTCCCACCCCAGTGGTTAGGGTACTCAGCTGGGATGTGGGAGGCTTAGTTTCAAGTTCCTTCTCTGGCTGATTTGGAGTAGAGACTTTAAACGGAGTCTCCCACATCCCAGCTGAGTGTCTCAACTACTGGGCTATACAGTCAGTCTCGCTCAGGTACTATTAACATTAATTGTGTATATAAAGTGGCATAGCTTCAACAAGAAAAACTGACTCTGTAGCCCAGTGGTTAGGGCACTAATCAAGCAGAGTAGAGACTTGAAACAGGGTCACCCACATGTCAGCTGTGGGCCCTAACCCCTGGAGTACTGGATATACAGCAGTGTTGCTCTCTTTCTCAGTTATACTCTTATAAGTGATTTGGCTCCCTTCATTCATAGCAGGCTACTGGAAATGCACTTTGTATTGTTTGGGCTGGGCAACTGGTTTTGAATGTGTAGTTAATTTTCTTGTTTTTACTGTATTTCTGTACTGATTTCAGTACTGATTTTAAATTGTTTTAAAAGTCAAAGTCTCTCTCTCATCTGTGTCTTTTCTCCCTATGAAAAATTTTGAAATGTCCAGGTTTTTTTTCCCCCGATACAGAACAAAAACAAACGTCAAAACCTGAACATTTTTTTGCAAAATGGAATTCTTGTTTTCCGATCTACTGTCAACCATGTTGCTGCTGGGCTTGGGCAGCATAGAGGATGAAGTTGCTGAATTTGAAAGAAGATGGGACAAGAGGCTGACAAAGGGGAGGAGGAGGAATAGATTGGGACAAGGAGCTAGGGGAGGGAAGGAGGGGGAAGTCTGGGACTGATGGGGCTAGGAACCGGTAGGGTAGGGGGGGCAGGAGACACATCTCATGAGGAGCTGGGGTGCAGAGGGAGAACTGGGACTTGTTGGGCAAAGAGACTGGACAAAGAGCTAGGAAGGTGAGAGGGAGGGGAAACTAAGATTGGAGGGGGACTGTGGGTAAGGAGGAGAGATACCTATTAGCTGAGGAGGTGGAAAGGGGGCACTTGAGAATAGCTGGGCAAGGAGACTGGGACTGAGAGAGGGGGTGGAGATTGTCACTGAGCACAAGGGGAGAAAGTGGGTGGGGAGACTGGAAGAGTGAAGCTAAGACTTTCCTGAGTAAGGAGACCGGGATTCACATGAGAAGCCAGAGAAGTGGAGACTGCTTTCCTGTGTAAACTTAATTTGCTCCCTTGTGTGACTGCATTGTGATACAGTCTTAGTTACATGCTCACCTACTATTTTTTCCACAGGACCACTGCCTCATTGAGTGCACAGGATGGACAGTGGTTCCTGAATGAACTATTCAATATTTTGGTTTTCTTATTGTTCAATGTGTGGTCCTATGGATTATTTATTGAACACTATTCAAACCCTGCTTTGAAGACAGACATTAATCGCGTCATAGCCTTTTGTGTAGTGCTTGAATGCTTCACAATCATTGCTTAATTTATTTTCACAGCACCCCTACAAAAAGAGAGGATGGTATTATCCCCCACTTTAAAGATGAGGGGGCAAAGCATAAAGATAAAGGTCAAAAGTATCCACTAATTTTGAATGCCCAATATGAGACACCTAAGACTTCATTTTTTAGAGCATGTAGCATTATGTAGCACTTTATATGTTCAAAGCACAGCTCCCTTTGACTCACAGCTCTTCTGCAAATCAAATCTCAGGGTTTGAAGTCAGGCATTCAGAAATAGGGAACGCACAGTTAGTGAAATGTTTGGTTTAAGTGCTTAACTAGCATCACACAGGAGCTATTTGGCAGAGGCAGGGATAGAATCCAGTTCTCCAGGGCAGAATGCAGCTGCCTTAACTATAAGACCATCCTTTCTGTTCCTGAAATCCCCTGCCTCATTCACGATACAACTTTCAACTTCTACAACAAATGAAGTGGGGGTCCTACAGACAAAAGTCCTTCACTACAAGACCCTGATTCATCTCCAAAGCAGGTCCACCATGTGCACTGAATGAGGCAGGGATTCTTTGGGAAAAAATAGTATGAGAGCATGTAATGAAAGACTGAATCATAATGCCTATGTACAAAAGGGCTGAATTAAGGGTTGTATGGGCCACCTTAATTTTGGCATTTTCTAACTTTAGAGTGCTTTATTCTGCAACAACCTTGATAATGTTCGTTTTGTGTGTAATTATATTTATAATAGAAGTGTACCCAGAGACTTCACTCAGGATCAGGATCGCATTGTAAGCTTCTGTAAAACCCAAATAGTAAACATGGCCTCTGCTGGTGACCTGAAGAAAATACTTATTTTAGGGGTGTGTTATTCCAGTAGTGATATTATTCAAAATGACAGGCATGAAGGATTTGGAGGCATTGTCATAATTTTTGAATACAGTCTGATCTGGTTATTTGGAAGCTCACTTATGAATATATGTGTAACGGGGGGTCATTGGGGAAAGCAAGCAGGAACAGTAAAATGATTCAAGATAAGCTAGGTTCTACACAGACCTTATCTCTCGGTTCTCAGCTGGAAATGTTTTTCAAGACAGTGACTGGAACTATAAAAAGCAGGGGCAACAACAAGACACCCTCTCTCTCACTACCTGCCCATCTCATTCTCTGCACCTGAGAAGACAAAAAGAAACAGCTGTTGGACTCTGAGGGAGGAGTCCTAACCTGAAAGTTTGGTGAGTAATCTGCTGGTGCATGTGGTGAGAAAGTCTGTTTTGCAACTAAGATAAGTTTCTTAGGTAGATATTAGTAAATGTTTTATCTTTATTTTTCTTGTAACCATTTCTGACTTTTATGCCTTGTTACCTATACTCATTTAAAATCTCTTTGTAGTTAATAAACTCATTTTATCTAATCCAGTGTGCTTAAATTGAAGGGTCTGGGTAACTACTTAAGGGAATATTATTCCCTTAAAAGGAATAATGGACTTAATATATTTGTACTGTCCAGGAGAGGATTAGGCAGTATAGGATGTACATTTCTTGGGGAAGATCTGAGACTGGGGGTGTGTTGGGGTCACTCTACAGTATAACTGAGCTTGGTGAGAGCCACGGTGTAGCTGACATACACACAGACAATCAGGGTCTGGCTTGCATGCTGGAATGCTGTTTGTGAGTGGCCCAGGTGGGAGTTACTATAGCAAGGCATTGTGGAACACCTAAGGATTCAGGGCAGGGGTGATATAGCCCCTCACTAGTCTGGATTGTGCCCTGGTATGTCACAGACAAGTAAAGGCACAAGGTCTGACATGTGAAGGGGTGCACTCAGAGAGATCAGAAAGGGGCAGAGATGCAGTTAGCCCTATAGCTATGACAGCAAGGACCAGTACTTAAGAAAGAAAATGGACAGTCAAAATACCCAGCCTACTTCTGGTTCACAAAACAGCATAATGGCACAAAATCTGGGGATGCAGCACTCCCAATCAATTCCAAAGGGAGTTAAGTATAGTTATCAAATATCCATTTAAACAGGCATGGAAAGCCTCCACAATCTATGCAAGTTTATTACCAGGGTTGTGGTATGTTTTTGATGAATGGGGAATTACATCTACAAGCGGGACTCTCACATCTACCTGCATGCCTGCATAGTTAAAAGTAAGTCCTTTAATGCTCCTTGTTGATAGGATCTCAAATCAAGAGGAATTAACAGCCATAGTTTTGTTCTGAAGAACAGTTTGTCCCTTAAGGCAAACAGGGTTGGGTCTAAACTCATAACATACCTTACGGTATTTGTGAAAGTAAATAGAGGCTGAGATATAAGGCTAATTCCTGATTAGAGATTGATGGCTTTAGAAGAAGGTGGGAAGACTAAGTAGTCTAGTGGGTTTTTTATAGCCTTTTTATCTTTGGAGAA
This sequence comes from Caretta caretta, assembly GCF_965140235.1. Classification (NCBI taxonomy): domain Eukaryota; kingdom Metazoa; phylum Chordata; order Testudines; family Cheloniidae; genus Caretta; species Caretta caretta. The sequence goes on from NC_134208.1 coordinate 35,909,554, forward strand.
AAAGATTTATCTGGCAGGTTGCTTTAAAAAAGGTGGCTGTTTGGAATGTTCTAGAAATAGCCCAGGGGCAGTGGATTAGTGAGCAAAGGGCAGCTGAAAGCTCTCAAAGATGCCTGAGTGTCAGAAGTACCTCATGTTATGTAAAATAATAATAATTTGTCTTCCCTGGGACTACTACTAACAATCCCCTGAGCCTTTAGAACCAGCTGACATTTTTAAAGGAACCTGACAAAGAAATGTTTCCTTTTTCCCCTGAATGCAAAATATTCCTCATAACCATTACAATGGCCTATTGGGCAAGTCCTGCCCTGATGATTGGTTAATGTGCCAATATCCTACAACTCTACAGAGCTATCAAGAGTCATTTTTAGAGAATGTTTACAGTTCTTTCCGTGTGCTACACAGCGGGATTCCTGGGGTGAAATCCTGGCCCCACCAGCAGTATTTCATCCATGGCACCTAAGGTACCTGGCTTACTGATATGAGAAATTGTACCAACAAAAAGTAAATATATCTATCTTAAAAATTTGTAAAACACTTCTTCTGTAACATGTAGCATATACAGAATCTTTGAGAAAAGGTATCAAACCTATCAGGGAACTAATTGAAACCTTACACAGCTATAAAGTAACAAAGTTCTGTATCTAGCAATGAATGCCTGTCTGAATTTCTGCATCATCTTTAGAACCCACGGTACATTTAACTGGGTTTTCCAAAGCCTCTCTCTAGAAATTATAACAATATTTTATTTTAATAGAGGGACCCTCCATACTAAAGGATCTCAAAGACATTTCTAAACTAAAATACATAATTTTCATCCTATACAAATTTATAAGACACTTATACATAGACCAAAATCCAGATTCCCAGAGCCAAACTTGGGTCTGAATCCAAGGTTAACACCACAAACCTCGGAGAGAGTTGCAACATACTTAAATCTGGTTAGATTCTATTTAAATGTGGAACCTCCAACTTCAGGAATATTTTTGGCAAAAAACACAAACTCACCAGTATAAGGCAGACACGAGGCATGGAAAATTTCAGCCCACAGGGTTAAAGTTTGGCAAAGCTATAACCAACTGAAAACAGAGTCTTATAATGGGAAGTGTCAGGTAACCTTAATAATAGGCAGTACTATTCCCTAAGAGAGTGGGGCAACAGAACAATCTTGCTATCATGTTAGAGTTATTAACTGTACTGTCAACAAAGAAATCAAGACATACTTTCATCTGAAGGATTTAATATGTACTAGAATGGCTGCCATCAATTTATCCGTTATTTTACTTGGGTAAAAGGCTAATGGGCTATTTTCCAGAGTCCTATCCAAGAGGGTTCAAAGACAGTCAAGTTGGATTCAGATTTCCAGTTACTGCTCCAGAGATTTCAAACAGCAACTGCCAGGGAAGGGAAGAACAATGATGTATACATTTGTTTTCAATCCCAGCAAAACCATTGGCTAAATATTTATAAGCATTAAAAAAATGCAGAAGAAAAAGTGAACCAAAGCTTTGAAATATTAAAATTATTGCAAAGAAAAAATGCTTTAAAAAGTAAACTCCACTAACTTACCAAATCAAAAATGAATATTTATTTCTTTTAAATATAGATTCATAGATTCATAGATATTTAGGCCAGAAGGGACCATTATGATCATCTAGTCTGACCTCCTGCACAATGCAGGCCACAGAATTTCACCCACCACTCCTAAAAATATATTCCTGTGCTGAGAGGTATTCTTACCACAGGCTCTTTATTTGGGAGCTAGTGGTTGGATATGGGTAGGCAGTTGGGATGTCTAAAACATATTGCCTATTACCCAGATTCCTGACTCAGAGGTGTATTTGATTCTGCTCTCATGTACAACTGTGTAAATCAAGGAAAAACTCCATTTAAGTGTGCAGAGAATCAGGCCCTGTGTTTTGCAGTCTGCACTTTTGCAGCTATTTGGTCCTTAGCTCATTACCTTTTGCAACCTTCCTCATGATAGGTTATAGTCCCAGAGTAGCTTTAGCAATTGAGAATCCCCGGGACAAGATGTTAAGATGTTTTCATGGCTGCATCCCTTGTTGCTGATACATAGCTATGTGCCTCCCAAAAACATTGCCATGGTGTACCTCCCCGCACTGTGAGGTTGGAAGAGGGGAAACTGCAAGGAGGAGCCTGCTGAGACTTAAGCCAATAGGAGCAGCTGTAGAAGCGGTTTAACTAGGGACCTTCGGACCCTAATGTCAGAGTATTTTCTACAGTTTTAACTGGACTTTCTGTGCCCAGTGGTCATTGTCTGTTTGCTCCAAACCCTTCCCTCTGAATCTCTTCAGCTCAGCCTCACTCCGCAACTTCACTTCACACCCTCTGTCTTCATCCCCATCCCTCTTCTCACTTGCACTGTCCCCATCACCCTTCTTCCTTTTTGTAATAGGGTCCTCAGTGGGCTCGGTGACCTTGTGATTAGTATCCCCTCAGTCAGGGGTAGGTGATCCTGGGCCCTCCCACTCCACTGGGCTCCGACTGAGGGCCCTAGGAGGGTCAGGAGCAGTGACCCCTCGGGGTGGACTCCACTGTGTTATTCTCTCTGGTCACTTCCTACCGCTGCTCTCTCTGCTTCTGGTCCCGGATAACGAAAAAGAAAAAATAGAAAGGAAACCAAATCAAACCATCAGCCCCAACCAGGCTCAGCATTAAGTTCGGGTATATCAGGGAGGCGTCTAGCCCCTTTGGCAGGAGCCTGCATCCGATGAAGTGAGCTCTCGCTCACGAAAGCTTATGCTCAGATAATTGGTTAGTCTCTAAGGTGCCACAAGTCCTCCTGTTCTTTTTGCGAACACAGACTAACGCAGCTGCTACTCTGAAACCTACCAATTTTGTCGCCCCCAAGCAGTCATTGCCGCCACTGCAACAGCTGCTGCCCCAAGCACCTGCTTGGAAAGCTGGTGCCTGGAGCTGGCCCTGCGTGCAGGGTAGGTCTGCACTCTTTCCCAGCCTCAGCCCTTCTGAGCTGCATTTCTCCCCTTTTCAACCTTGTCCCCTGTTGGAGCATGCTCTGTAGGCTTGGAGGGGTCAGGATAGCTGGGTCCAGTATTGTCTTTTAACCCCTTCTTTCCCAGTGTGGGGTTTGTATACCCCATCATTCCTTTCCTTTTCTTTCCATATAGCTGATCCCCTCCAAAGTAAACCCATCCAAAAAACCAACCAAAACAAAACATAGTTGAGTAACATGACATTTGCTATCCTCACACTGTTCACTCTGCTTGTGTGTTATACTCCTTCCCCCACGTTATATTGGGCTTGTTTATGTAGACCGTATGCTTTTAGGGGTAGGACTATCTCCTACACTATGTTTATACAGTGCCCCCAGTGGGGCCTCATTCTCTGTTGGTCCCTACACAATATCATGATAAACACAATGAATTCTGAGTAGTGTCTCATATCACACATACCACCAGGTTAATTCAGTTGAATTTACAGAATCTATTTTTCCTTTCAATTTAAAGAATGTGGTATGAGGCTTCATTAAATAAGCATTATGAGAAAGGGAGAATTAAAGTCAATAGTAAAGTTAGGAGTTCCTGGATCTCAGCCCTGTGCACATTCCCCTATGCCCAGAGAGGATTATGGATTGGCAGAGGAATATTCCTTTCACCAAACTTGTGTTTTCCCTGAAATATTTAGAAATTAATTTGAGCCAGATCAGAATAATTCAGGGGACTAAGGACTTGAGTACATATACAATTTAACTAAACATTATATATATATACACATGTACACACAGCCTAGCAATAAAATGCATTCATTATCTACTGTACATGTATGGAGTGTGATTTCAAACCCCCATAACTTTGTCAAATCAAAATCAACTTCAGCTGGGGCACACACAAAAAAAAAAACACATTTCTGACTGTGGACTATTTCCCTGATAAATTTTACCTTCCTATCACCAACCATTTCAGTGCTGCAGCTGCTCAAAAATATTCACAAGATGTTTTCTGTAATAGGAAAATTTCATTTTTTCTACCCTCCTCTCATTCAAAATTATCCGAACATTATTTGCTCAAACTTGCAAGAGCAATTCACCTTCATGCAGAAACCAAGCTTAGAAAAATTCAGCCCCATAGGAGAAAGTTTCAGAAAGTTATGTGAGAGACTAAACATTGGGGGTTATAATGGAAACCTGTTATGCAACCTTAAGTACAGGAGTCACAACCACATCTTGCTCTAATGCAGTAGCTGTACATCAACATAACTGACAGTTATCACAACAGTTTTGGAAATCTTATGTATTAGTTAAGCACAAAAGCATAGCCGACACACAACCACAAAACTAGGCATACCACAGGTCAATGTTTGGAAAAATAAAACTCAGCTCAAACATTTGTCCATCGAATTCCTCACCATTTTGCAATTTATGGCAAAAAGAGGGGTTTTTCAGTATTAAAAAACTAAGTTTGCAATTATTACACAATTTGTCTCTAGGTTCTTTTATCCTAATGACGCTAATCAGAAACAATGTTTTGGTTTTAGGGGGTTACTTCATTCAATTCGGCTTCTGTTTATTTGAAAACTTAGACTGTCTGGATACTCCTTAAAAAAAAAAAAGCCAGACTATCCTTTGTTTACTCTTGGATATAGATTATGTGATAACTTGCCTCTTCCATCAGTACTGTCAGCCTGTATGTAAACATCAGAGTAACTAGGCCTTTGTGATTGTGTCTTTCTCTAAATCCCCTTTTCTAGTCATGTGCTAGCGAGACTGTGCAGTCATGGGCAGCTACTTCAATCTTAAACAGATCCCTTCATTCTTCATGGAACTTCCTAGAAGTTCTCTCTTCCTTATAAGTATTAATTCTCAGATTCACACAGGAGGTGACAGATTTTAAAAACAAAAAGGTGATATTGTTGAACCCAATAATGACCCTAGGAACAAAGTGTGAAATGGCTCCCAGGTAGAGTTGTGTACCCTTAGGCCCATATTTTTAGAAGTCTGTTACAACTCATCTTTAGGATGCAGGGTGCAACTTGTGGTCGGCTCAATTGTTTTGCTCGATTTATCCCCAACTTGGGGACCAGCCAAAATGGTGGCTAGGCACTCCTCACTCGGCACTCCCCACATTGTGCCACCCTTACTCAGGTCAGGTAGTACTTTGCTTTGTGGGCAATTGCAATGAAGCCTTTAGAACCGCTCCCTGAGTAAGGTATTACTGAAATTGAGTAACAGCAGCAGAATGTGGCTGCATGGAAGGTGGGAAGAATGGGGGAAAGCAATAAATAGACTATGAAGCAGTGTATGGATCCCTACCACATGGAACATACTGACTGAAAGCTGTTTCTAACAGTGTACACTCAGGCTAGGGCCCAACTTTTCTATACGAGATCACGGGAATGCCCAATATATTTTTGAATGGGTGACTGGAGTTCAATTGCCATTGTATTACAACATTTTATTGGCTCATATAGAAAGAATATTACCAGGAAAATAATTTTGAATGACCAGACAATGTTTTAATGTAACTCACCCTTTCCTAATTTGGATTCTGATCCATAAACACTTACCATGGCCATAACTTCCCACTGAACTCAATGGGAATACTCAAGTGCGTAAAGCTGATCGGGTGCATTAGCATCTGCAGGCTCATGTATACATTTTTCCCTTTTTCCCTTTTATAGTGTTGAATCATTTCCTTTAATTCAGAAAGGACAGCACTGATTAACTCAGACGGGAAATGTGAAACTGCTGTGCAAAGACCCCAGGCCCTTAGCCTACACCTGATGAAGTCATTGGTAGCAGTAAGGGACTCTTGGGTTGCATTTCTAGAGAGCTTTTTGGTCATTAGAATTCTTGGCAGAAGAAATTATGGGTCAGAAATAACCAAGTGTAGTCGTCAAGATTAAAAGCAATTGCACAAATTACAACGAAATAAAGCTAGGAAGACTTTTTAAAACGGCTCTTAAAATACAGAGCAGGCATTTAAACCTCTAACCCCTACCACAATGACTTCTTTTTATGTGAAGATTGATTTGAATGTACAAATTAGTAAAACTGTTATAGTCAAAACAGGAATAATGGCATCTGGCAGAAGCCCTGCTCTTGATTGACCATGTTTCACCAAGATTATTATTAACTATATCAAAGCCTGGCTGAGTTGTTTCAGCCTCTCTTTATTCAAACTACAAAATGTATCTAAACTAACATCTTATATTCAAGCTGCCCTAATTCTAATGTTTTTGAGTTCTTGTCTGCTGGATCTGAATCTTATGTGTCAGCGTTTGTGCTATAATAGGAGCAGTTGTTTGTTAGGACACTTTTTATATACTTCACAAATTTGCCAGACTCAGCCTATTTACAAGATGCCCATTAAAATAGATATTTTAATTCTTGTTATGAATGGATATTTTCTACACCACTTGACTACAGAAGTCTGAACTCCCTGCTTGTGCACTGTTTCTTTTTACATAAAGCCATCACGTATGATCTTTAATTTTCATTGTGACAGTAAACAATGTATGTTATCTTTTAGGGGAAACAGGCACTCAGATATAAGTGCTACACTGGCTGGCTACTAGCACTTAAGTAAGCAGTATTTTTCAATGTTTCAGGGAAAGAATTTAAACTTATTGACCAAAGCCATGCTTCTACCTTGATCTTAAGGATACATGCAAACCAGTCATCAGAAGTTAGTCACAAGGTTATCTGAAATGGATCTAAGATCCTGTTCTTCATGAACCTTGAAGTTTGGTACATTCTATTGGCTATTCAAAAGAAAAAACATAAATTTAACCTTTATATCAGAGGTAATTATTTGTACTTCAAATTTCCACTGTTCAAGTGCCCTTCACGTGCACATGTATCAAGGTGAACAATTGACAAGATTACAGGAGTTTCTTCCTTGAACTGGTTATGTTGGGTGGCTCTACTTTGGAGAAACGGAGTGCATCTGAGATCAGCAGTTCTATTTATCAGATTATAACCTAGAACATATGTATAAACAGGTTTATCAGCTGGGTGTGTGCAAAAATTACACCCATTTCAATATGATATGCTGTCACCTCTGAGAGGAGTTATTTTCTCATGGACAGTTGTATTTTGCACGAGGGCATTTTTGATCATGAGCGTAGTTTAGAGTGTTAGTGGAGGAATATGATGTAAGGAAAGGGACCTTGTTCCTCTCACTAATATAAGAGTTTCACAGGTTCTAAAACAGGCATATGCAGTCATACGTTCGTTTGATATTTACTATAACCTACATGCCAATTTTACAGCGTGTCAAGGTCTGGTGAAATCATTTCATTCCATTTTTACCATCCACTGAAAAATCATAAACACTATTACTGGGAGGCTGAAAATCTGCCTATTTATGAATAAGGGATTGAAGCTTAAAATAGAAGCCTCTCTTTATTGATCACACGCAGCTTCTGTGACTAAAAAACCAAAGCTAGATAATGTAAGGATGGCAGTCTCGGCAAGCGAGAGTGCGCACCACTGGTAGCAATGCTCGCACCCAGGACCACCAGAAGGGTGGGCTGCTACCAGGCTAGTATTTAAATCTTTTAACTCTTCTGCTTAACAGAGATAGAAAAATGCAGCTCTCTTGGTCATTGGACTAGTCCCATTGACTTCAGTGGGACTCCTCACGTGAGTAAAAGGAGCCTGGGTTAGCAGCAAAACCAGAGTCTAACCTTCTCCTCTCTCCCCTGCAAATGGTATAATCTCAACCGTAAAGCAGAAATACAACAATAAGCCCTCTAACTCTATTGAAACTCATTATTATTATGGGGTAGGATCAAAGGCAAAAATAGGGAATATAAAAGTTAAGAATTACTTAGGCAAGTTAGAGCTCTTCAAGTTGGCAAGACTTAATGAAATAAATCCTAGAATACTTAAGGAACTGGCGGAAAAGACCTCTGAGCCATTAGCAATTACCTCTGAGAGCTCAAGGAGGATGGAGAGAGCCTAGAGGACTGGAAAAGAGCAAATATAGTCCCTTTCTATAAAAAGGGGAATAAGAACAACCCAGGAATTTATAGTCCAGTCAGCTTAACTTCAGTACCCAAAAAAAGACAATGGGGCAAATAGTCAAATATCAGGTTGCAAGCACCTAGAACAGGTGGCAGGCAAACTTTTTGGCCTGAGGGCCACATCGGGTTTCCAAAATTATATGAAGGGCCAGTTAGGGGAGGCTGTGCCAGGCATGGCCCTGCCCCCGCCTCCTATCCGACCCCCCCCCCCACTTCTCACCCCCTGACGACTCCCCCGGGACTCCTGCCCCATCCAACCCACTCTGTTCTCTGTCCCCTGACTGCCCCATCCAACCCCCCTCTCTCATTGCTGACTGCCCCCATGGATCCCTGCCCCATCCAACCCCCCTGTTCCCTGCCCTCTGACCACCCCAACCCCTATCCATACCCCGAACTCCCCTGCCCCCTTACCGCGCTGCCTGGAGCGCATGTGGCTGGCGGTGCTACAGTCACGCCGCCCAGAGCACCGGGTCAGGCCACGGCTCTCCCACTGCGCTGCCCGGCCGCCCAGAGCATTGTGCTGGTGGCTCAGCGCACTGAGACTGCGGGGAGGGGGAACAACAGGGGAACAACTAGCCTCCCCAGCCGGGAGCTCAGGGGCCGGGCAGAAGTGTCCCGCGGCCCTGATGTGGCTCACGGGCCATAGTTTGCCCACCTTTGATCTAGAAGATAAGATAAGTAATAGTCAATATGGAATTATCAAGGGGATAAAGGGAAGCTGTAGATGTGACAGATCTTGACTTCAGTTAGGCTTTGGATACTGTCTCACACATGATCCTCTTGAGAACAAACTAACTTGGGAAATACAGCCTAGATGAATCTACTATAAAGTGGACACACAACTGGTTGGAAAAGCATATCCAGAGGTTCAGTGGTTCACAATCAAGCTGGAAGGGGACACTAAGTGGGGTCCTGCAGGTATCTGTCTTGCGTCCAGTTCTATTCAATAGCTTCAGAAATGTTTTGGATAATGGTATAGAGTGTATACATATAAAGTTGGTGGATGATACCAAGCTGGGACAGGTTGCAGGCATTTTGGGGGACAGAATTAGAATTCAAAATGACCTTGAAAAACTGGAGAAGTGGTCTGAAATAAATAGGATGAAATTCAATAAGGACAAATGCAAAGTACTACACTTAGGAAGGAATAATCAATTGCACAAATACAAAATGGGAAATGACTGCCTAGAACAGAGTAGTTCAGAAAAAGATCTGAGGGTTATAGTAGATCACAAACTAAAATTAGAGTCCTGCATTTCTATGATTGTCATCATATTTTTCTTTTCTAAATATGCATCTGACTAGCAGATAAATTATATGGCCCGAAAGAACATCTTTGTAGAGAATAAAAAATAATAATAATACTTCTACATCAACCCAAGTTCTGCATTTCAAGCAATAATATGCTGCTTTAATCTAAAATTTATCACCTACACCATTAAATATAAGGAAGATAAAAGGCTAGTGGAGAAAAAATAGCAGAGGAATACCTGACACAGAGAGAGCCTGGCTGGTTAGAGCTAAGGGGAAAATGATATAGGAGGTATTACTATTTACATAAATTAGTGTCTACACATATTATGTTCAAATAAAACTACAGACCTTTATACGGAGAATAGAAGTCATTGCTCTTTTTTAAAATAAAATGGATTATATGGGGAAATAAGGTCATCAAAATATTTTCAGTGAGTAGCAAAATTTAAACGTGATAACGATTGACTGACAATCTGAGGGAAGCATCCAACAATTATTTCTTTAAAGTATATACTTCACTATATTTTATACTTGGAAAACATTCCATATTTTGGCTTGAAAACTCCAGCAGCATTAAAGTGATATAATCTGATCAATTACGGTAATTACTTAACACCACTTGAACAATTCAAGACCAAATCCTATGGTCATCTGCCTGGGTCTGAAATGCAGCAGAAATACCGTGTTTCAAATGTTTGGGGAAGGCAGTGAGGAGCAGGGAGAAAGGGATTCAGTAGTTCTGTGGGAGCTCAACACAGTCTCTCTTCGCAGTGGGATTTTGCATAGGTTGTGGAGGCAGCGGGTTCATGGTTGGGCAAGAAATGGGTCACATTAGTGATTCCTCCTGCAAGCCTACAATCTTCCTGCAGGTCTATAAGGCACCTAATGTGCTTTTAGTTCTGTATAAATAATAATGATAGCAACGGTAGAACAGTAATGTGCAAGCTACGATGCTGCAGGTTGGGGCTGAGTGCTCTGTTCCGCAGTTCTGTGTGCACCTCCCTGAGCTCACAGCCTGTTTACTCAGACAAGACAAGAAATAACACCCCTTCTGGAGCAATCTTCTCTGTCTAACCTATTTAATACTCCCATCTTCACATAGCTGATATTTCTCCAAACTGAGTATGCCCATCGCTTGCTTGTGTTTGTTGTAAGATCATAAGTTTAGCTGTAACCCAGATTGTGCTCCTGTGCAGGGAAATAAAGATGAGAAAGACCTATTCTTCCCATACCATCCTAATATGGGATACCCAGGATTTGCTCCTCATGCATAGAGACAAGGTGCTGTTTCCTTACTTCCCACTGGGTGGGAAGCAGGCAGAGCCCTGGCAAAGAGAACTGAACCAGTACAAAAAGAAAAGGGGTACTTGTGGCACCTTAGAGACTGACTAACTAAATTTGTTAGTCTCTAAGGTGCCACAAGTCCTCCTTTTCTTTTTGCGAATACAGACTAACACGGCTGCTACTCTGAACCAGTACAGGGGGTGGGTAGTAATTTGCTTCCGATATAAGAGATTCCTCTTGAAGCAAGGGGAAAGCAAGCATAGCACTGTAAGTCCCTATGCCACAATTCCTTCCCAGAGATACTATTGGGGTAGCACAGCAATACACTACCCATGACTATAGGCTGTAGCTTATCCTGACTGTCAGATTGTAAACTTTTTGGGTCAGGGACTGTGTTCTTTGAAACGTGTTTGTAAATGTCAACACAATGGGACTCTGATCCCAGACTGGGTTCCTACGCACTACTGTAATAGAAATAATTAATACTACCACATAGTAGTTAGAGATTAAAATGAGGCATTACATCATGAAGTCCCCCCCAGCAAAAGCAGATTACATTCCCCTGCATAGAACGCTACTGCCAGTATTTTAGGATTAAACATTTAAGAAACAAGTAGTATTCTTTTGGTATAACGAATAGTATGACTAGAGCTAGTTGGAAAAAAAACAGTTCCTGTTTATACTATTACTCTCCAATACAGTAATGGTAATTGTTGTTGTTTGAGATCTGCTGTGCACATATATATGCCAGCATAGGCGTATGCGCTCTCAGCGCACTCAGAATGAAGACTTTTGCCAGCAGTACAGATGGTGGCACATGTCCCTGCCATTTGCATGCATGGGGTTGAAGGTAAAGACGGGTTGCAGCCCCCGCCTCCCTCTCCATTCCTTTGCACCATCATCCATCAAAGAGCTGAAGGAGCAGTGAAGGTGGGAAGGTCATGAAACATCTATGCACCATACATCTCAAAGAACAACAATTACTGTACATGTGAGTAATTGTTTTTTCTCCTTCCAGTGATTGTACAGGTGACCACCCAGCAGCTTCCTCATAGGACTATTTGAAGTGTGACTGAGCACTGGTTTGCTGAAGTTTGCATCAGCATAAGCACAGGAAGCTTGAGTAATAGCAATGTCTGGAAAAGGCACGTTCAAATGACCATGTTGATGCTTTATAGCTGTCCACTACAGGTATGTTGCTGAAAAAGACTTATGATGTGAATTGAGCCCTAGTGAAATAGCCTGTTATTATCAAAGCTAGGTCAAAACAGAGTTTAATACATTCTGATATCCAGTGGGATATACATTGAACTGTAACAGGCTGTCCCTTAAGCCTTTCAGAATAGGTCACAAAATGTCTAGAACATGATATGAAGAAAGAAAGAAAAAACTTTGTATGGTCTAGGTAATAGGACAATGCCCTGCGGGCATCTAAGATAAGAAACCTTTCTTCTGCCTTGCTGAAGTGAGCCTTCAGAAAAAATGTCCATCCTCCAAGTGTTCTGATTAAAAATGGAATGCAGAGACAACCTTGGGCATAAATATTCCGTGTGGCCTGAGAGAGACCTTGCTCTTGTAGAATACAACGTAGAGAGGATCAGCTAGAGGTGCCTGAATCTCTGACATTCTTCTAACAGAAGTAATCACCACCAGAACACACTGTTATCATTAACAGATAGGTAAAAATGATGTTGCCATAGGTTCAAAGGGAAGCCCAATTAAGACAAGACCAAGTTCAGGTCCCACAGTGGAACCAGACATGAAAGAAGGAGGGTGGTAGATACATAAGCTCCTTAAGCAATCTTGCTACCAAGGGGAGTGAAAGGACTGAAGATCCATCCACATATAGGTGTAGCACTGAAATGGCTGCCAAATGAACTGACTGAGAGGCCAGTATATTTCAGGTATAAAAAGACAATCCAGTATATGTCTGATCTCTGTGTGAAAAGGCAATGGTGGAACTCAGTCCAGATCGAAAGCCTTCTCCATTTTGCTGCATAAGTGGCTCTGGTGGAAACCTTTCTACTGTTGACCAATATGGCCAGGACATCCTCAGAGCAGACCTTCTCAGTGTAGCTCGTCCAGTTATCATCCAAGCTGGATGGAGACTTTGCAGTCTGGGGAGACACTTGCCCTTGTTCTGAGACAAGTGATCCTTGATCAGAGGCAGATATTGGTGATTGTATTGAGAGCTGTTGTAGGTCCATATCCCAATATTTTCTTGGCTAGGCTGAGGATAACCAAGGCAATGAGGATTAAAGTTGCTTTGTCCCTTTTCAGCTTCCTAATTACTCTCAGGATTAAAGTAACTGGAGAGAACGTGTACCGTAGATGACTCAACCAGGAAAAATTTAAAAGCATCTGTTACCGAGCCTGGACTGCGATCTACCCTGGAGCAAAATCTTCTATAGTTTTTGTTCAGGTTCATCACAAAGAGGTTTATTGCAAGAGATCTCCATTTCTAAAAAATCCATTGCAGGATTTCCTTCTTTGGGAATCAGGAAATAACATGAATAAAAGTCTTTCCCTTTGTGTTGGTAAGGAACTTCCTAGTCTTCCCAACTGCAAAAGACTACAGTTCCTGAAGTAAAACAGACCCATGTGATAGATCACTGAATATGGTCAGGGAAGGTGGGTTGGGGAAAGGGAGGTTTACCCATTTCTGTGGTATTGAGGAGTAGTAGTATAATTGTTTTACTAAAGATTAGAGCAAAGTTCAATTAGGATATCAGAGTACTATAAATGTGTTGCTTATGAAAGAGGATTTTCTACTGGAGTGGTCCTTAGCAAAAGTTTTGTCATACAAAATAAACCAAAGACCTTATACAGTGGGATTGACCCTAGCTAGTCTATTCTTGCTCTTATTAAACAAGCTTATTTAAACTAAAATGAGCAAAACTGGCTGTGAAAATATTAAATAGGCATCAATATGCAGCATTCCCAATGGAAAAATTGTTAAACCCTTCTCATCATCAATATGCATGACAAGAGATTAATTTCTTACATGCTCACTCTAGATTGATAATATCTGTATTTTTTTTAATTGAGGGTGTGCAGCCATCTTCTACAAAAGGAGTAAATACTTAAAGCTTATTCAGAAGCCTTCAGACTTCTACATAAGCTCTTTGACATTTGACCTAACCCTCATAGGTCATGACACTTTATCTGAGCTGGACATAATTACCAGTGACAACGGCTTGAAGCTATATTTTTCCTTAGTCCTAGTTATAGAGAAAAGAAGAATGGGGACAGCAGATTCGGGGGTTGGGCAGCAATCCAATTTGTAGGTTATTAGTCTTGAAGGCATAATTTTTCCCCTTGACAGACAAGCCTCATTTAGAAGTTTGTCTCATAGAAACTGTGGTCACAGGGCAAAACACGTGATATGAAGTCTTCATAGACAGTTCTCAGTCACTGAATTCCAGTCAAAAGTTACTTCCACATATCTGACATAGTATCAGCAAATAAGTTTAAAAATGATGGTGTTCTCTTTCAAGTAGCTCATTGTCTAATCTGATTCTAAGAAAAGATTACAAATACGTTTGAAGTTTTTCCCTGGTAGGCTCCATGCACAGGACAGTTCAGTCTCATCTTCTGAGAGCCTTCCATGGAGTATCCATATGGATGCTACACTATAATTCTGATATTACTCACTAATTAAGAGCTGTAGTAAACAGTTCAAACAATTGCAGAATTCAATGCAATATTCAATTAACTCTTGTGACCAGAGTTTAATCCTTTGAGTGAAGTTCACCTTCATGCAGAACACACACATAAAACTGATACACCACTTTACCACCTAAACTACCAAAACTGGACTTAATGTAGGCCTTGTTACTCAGGATGAGTTTTACCCTTGGAGCACAAGAATCTATTTTATCTTCGATACTTTATTTTGCTCCCATTACTGCAGTAACCAAGCAGCACACACAACAGCCCCCTATCTCTCCCCGGTGAAATAGGGAAATGCTCTCATCCCCATTTTACAGATGGGGACTTGAGAGACTAAGTGACTTGCCCAAGGTCACACAGGCAGACTGTGGTAGAGTAGGGACTTGAACCTAGCTCTCTCAAGTCCTCAGTGAGTGCCCTAACCACTAGACCAAATGTTCCCTACATAAATATTTGTCTTTAGTGCTCTGTTTGGATGTAGCTGAAACTACATCCTGATACAACTCCAGAAGCTATCCTAATATCCCTGGCCCCCTTCATTAGTCCTGTCAACTCCTTCCCCTCAAACAAATGGAGGAGTGGTAGATACGCTGGAGGGGAGGGATAGGATACAGAAGGACCTAGACAAATTGGAGGATTGGGCCAAAAGAAATCCGATGAGGTTCAATAAGGATAAGTGCAGGGTCCTGCACTTAGGACGGAAGAACCCAATGCACAGCTACAGACTAGGGACCGAATGGCTAGGCAGCAGTTCTGCGGAAAAGGACCTAGGGGTGACAGTGGACGAGAAGCTGGATATGAGTCAGCAGTGTGACCTTGTTGCCAAGAAGGCCAATGTCATTTTGGGATGTATAAGTAGGGGCATAGCGAGCAGATCGAGGGACGTGATCGTTCCCCTCTATTCAACATTGGTGAGGCCTCATCTGGAGTACTGTGTCCAGTTTTGGGCCCCACACTACACGAAGGATGTGGATAAATTGGAGAGAGTCCAGCGAAGGGCAACAAAAATGATTAGGGGTCTGGAACACATGAGTTATGAGGAGAGGCTGAGGGAGCTGGGATTGTTTAGCCTGCAGAAGAGAAGAATGAGGGGGGATTTGATAGCTGCTTTCAACTACCTGAAAGGGGGTTCCAAAGAGGATGGCTCTAGACTGTTCTCAATGGTAGCAGATGACAGAACGAGGAGTAATGGTCTCAAGTTGCAGTGGGGGAGGTTTAGATTGGATATTAGGAAAAACTTTTTCACTAAGAGGGTGGTGAAACACTGGAATGCGTTACCTAGGGAGGTGGTAGAATCTCCTTCCTTAGAGGTTTTTAAGGTCAGGCTTGACAAAGCCCTGGCTGGGATGATTTAACTGGGAATTGGTCCTGCTTTGAGCAGGGGGTTGGACTAGATGCCCTTCAGGGGTCCCTTCCAACCCTGATATTCTATGATTCTAAATGGGACCCCTTGTATTTCCGTAGTCAGGCTTTAGTCTTCTTGCCAGACTGGTGGTGATACACCTGTCAAGTAGAGTCTCATCCACTCTCTCTGCCTGCCCTCAGCCAGCTATTACCACTCTTTCATTCTGTTGCTGCCACATCAATGATTGCATTGGAACCAGAAACAAAGCAGTACAGGACTGGGGAGGTAACATGGACTGTGACTGGTTCCTCCCAAGAGTTTCAACATACTCTATCATCCAGCAACCACCTGTCCTTCCTTCTACCTAGAACTGTGCCTCCTGGTAGTCTGGCTGAAAGTCTACGAAAATGGCACGTTCTCAACATGTGAGGGATAGACCTTGTTTTAAGAGTTAAAAAATAATGGGCCACTTGGCATAACTTCCATGGAATTTAGCCCAGTGAATTCATCTGTAACAAAAGGACAGGTGGAACAGAGACTTCTGCTTGTTAAGTATTCCCTACTTGAATGATGATAACTATCCCTAGATTTGCAAGTGCTAGATTTGGTAAAAGTTTGCCAGTTTGAGACTCCAGAATGAGCTCTCTCAAATGAATGACACTCCTCTAATGCAACTCTGATGCCTTGTATACTGTGAATTTTGAACAATTACTCAGATATTTTTAATCGTCAAAATATATGAGGCACCACACAAAGACTTATTTAACTGGTAAATTGATTTTATTCTGAACCTTTGAGTTACTGTCCTCTTTTTGGACAAACTAGCATAGCTCGACATTTAAAAAATACTGTTTAAACCTGAAAAAAGAAAAGGAGTACTTGTGGCACCTTAGAGACTAACTAATTTATTTGAGCATGAGCTTTCGTGAGCTACAGCTCACTTCATTGGATGCATACCGTGGAAACTGCAGCAGACTTTATATATACACAGAGAATATGAAACAATACCTCCTCCCACCCCACTGTCCTGCTGGTAATAGCTTATCTAAAGTGATCATCAGGTGGGCCATTTCCAGCACAAATCCAGGTTTTCTCACCCTCCACCCCCCCCCCCCCCAAATTCACTCTCCTGCTGGTGCTAGCCCATCCAAAGTGACAACTCTTTACATAATCAAGTCGGGCTATTTCCTGCACAAATCCAGGTTCTCTCACATCCCCCCCACCCCCATACACACACAAACTCACTCTCCTGCTGGTAATAGCTCATCCAAACTGACCACTCTCCAAGTTTAAATCCAAGTTAAACCCAGAACATCTGGGGGGGGGGTAGGAAAAAACAAGAGGAAACAGGCTACCTTGCATAATGACTTAGCCACTCCCAGTCTCTATTTAAGCCTAAATTAATAGTATCCAATTTGCAAATGAATTCCAATTCAGCAGTTTCTCGCTGGAGTCTGGATTTGAAGTTTTTTTGTTTTAAGATAGCGACCTTCATGTCTGTGATTGCGTGACCAGAGAGATTGAAGTGTTCTCCGACTGGTTTATGAATGTTATAATTCTTGACATCTGATTTGTGTCCATTTATTCTTTTACGTAGAGACTGTCCAGTTTGACCAATGTACATGGCAGAGGGGCATTGCTGGCACATGATGGCATATATCACATTGGTGGATGTGCAGGTGAACGAGCCTCTGATAGTGTGGCTGATGTTATTAGGCCCTGTGATGGTGTCCCCTGAATAGATATGTGGGCACAATTGGCAACGGGCTTTGTTGCAAGGATAAGTTCCTGGGTTAGTGGTTCTGTTGTGTGGTATGTGGTTGTTGGTGAGTATTTGCTTCAGGTTGCGGGGCTGTCTGTAGGCAAGGACTGGCCTGTCTCCCAAGACTTGTGAGAGTGTTGGGTCATCCTTTAGGATAGGTTGTAGATCCTTAATAATGCGTTGGAGGGGTTTTAGTTGGGGGCTGAAAGTGACCGCTAGTGGCGTTCTGTTATTTTCTTTGTTAGGCCTGTCCTGTAGTAGGTAACTTCTGGGAACTTCTGGAGGGGCAGAAGGAGAGGCCCCGAGATAGAACAGCTGCTTCTGCTGGGCTGAGAGTATAGTTGGATAGGTTAACAATATTGCTAGGTGGGTTGAGGGAACCATTGCTGTGGCCCCTTGTAGCATGTAGTAGTTTAGAAAGTTTAGTGTCCTTTTTCTTTTGTAGAGAAGCAAAGTGTGCGTTGTAAATGGCTTGTCTAGTTTTAGTAAAATCCAGCCACGAGGAAGTTTGTGTGGAAGGTTGGTTTTTTATGAGAGTATCCATTTTTGAGAGCTCATTCTTAATCTTTCCCTGTTTGCTGTAGAGGATGTTGATCAGGTGATTCCGCAGTTTCTTTGAGAGCGTGTGGCACAAGCTGTCAGCATAGTCTGTGTGGTATGTAGATTGTAATGGATTTTTTACCTTCAGTCCTTTTGGTACGATGTCCATCTGTTTGCATTTGGAAAGGAAGATGATCTCCTTCTGTCCCTCCACCCCCACGAACATGATACAGTTCTGTGGTGACCTAGAATCCTATTTTCGACGTCTCCGACTCAAGGAATATTTCCAAAATACCTCTGAACAACATACTAATCCACAGAGGTCTCCCTACCAACACTACAGAAAGAGGGATTCTAGATGCACTCCTCCTGAAGGTCGAAACAGCAGACTGGACTTCTACATAGAGTGCTTCCGCCGACGTGCACGGGCTGAAATTGTGGAAAAGCAGCATCACTTGCCCCATAACCTCAGCCATGCGGAACGCAATGCCATCCACAGCCTCAGAAACAACTCTGACAATATAATCAAAAAGGCTGACAAAGGAGGTGCTGTTGTCATCATGAATAGGTCGGAATATGAACAAGAGGCTGCTCGGCAGCTCTCCAACACGAGTTTTTACAAGCCATTACCCTATGATCCCACTGAGAGTTACCAAAAGCAACTACAGCATTTGCTCAAGAAACTTCCTGAAAAAGCACAAGATCAAATCCGCACAGACACACCCCTGGAACCCCGACCTGGGATATTCTATCTACTACCCAAGATCCATAAACCTGGAAATCCTGGGCGCCCCATCATCTCAGGCATTGGCACCCTGACAGCAGGATTGTCTGGCTATGTAGACTCCCTCCTCAGGCCCTACGCTACCAGCACTCCCAGCTACCTTCGAGACACCACTGACTTCCTGAGGAAACTTCAATCCATTGGTGATCTTCCTGATAACACCATCCTGGCTACTATGGATGTAGAAGCCCTCTACACCAACATTCCACACAAAGATGGACTACAAGCCGTCAAGAACACTATCCCCGATAATGTCACGGCTAACCTGGTGGCTGAACTTTGTGACTTTGTCCTTACCCATAACTATTTCACTTTTGGGGACAATGTATACCTTCAGATCAGCGGCACTGCTATGGGTACCCGCATGGCCCCACAGTATGCCAACATTTTTATGGCTGATTTAGAACAACGCTTCCTCAGCTCTCGTCCCCTAAAGCCCCTACTCTACTTGCGCTATATTGATGACATCTTCATCATCTGGACCCATGGAAAAGAAGCCCTTGAGGAATTCCACCATGATTTCAACAATTTCCATCCCACCACCAACCTCAGCCTGGTCCAGTCCACACAAGAGATCCACTTCCTGGACACTACAGTGCTAATAAACAATGGTCACATAAACACCACCCTATACCGGAAACCTACTGACCGCTATTCCTACCTGCATGCCTCCAGCTTTCACCCTGACCACACCACACGATCCATCGTCTACAGCCAAGCTCTGCGATACAACCGCATTTGCTCCAACCCCTCAGACAGAGACAAACACCTACAAGATCTCTGTCAAGCTTTCTTACAACTACAATACCCACCTGCAGAAGTAAAGAAACAGATTGATAGAGCCAGAAGAGTTCCCAGAAGTTACCTACTACAGGACAGGCCTAACAAAGAAAATAACAGAACGCCACTAGCGGTCACTTTCAGCCCCCAACTAAAACCCCTCCAACGCATTATTAAGGATCTACAACCTATCCTAAAGGATGACCCAACACTCTCACAAGTCTTGGGAGACAGGCCAGTCCTTGCCTACAGACAGCCCCGCAACCTGAAGCAAATACTCACCAACAACCACATACCACACAACAGAACCACTAACCCAGGAACTTATCCTTGCAACAAAGCCCGTTGCCAATTGTGCCCACATATCTATTCAGGGGACACCATCACAGGGCCTAATAACATCAGCCACACTATCAGAGGCTCGTTCACCTGCACATCCACCAATGTGATATATGCCATCATGTGCCAGCAATGCCCCTCTGCCATGTACATTGGTCAAACTGGACAGTCTCTACGTAAAAGAATAAATGGACACAAATCAGATGTCAAGAATTATAACATTCATAAACCAGTCGGAGAACACTTCAATCTCTCTGGTCACGCAATCACAGACATGAAGGTCGCTATCTTAAAACAAAAAAACTTCAAATCCAGACTCCAGCGAGAAACTGCTGAATTGGAATTCATTTGCAAATTGGATACTATTAATTTAGGCTTAAATAGAGACTGGGAGTGGCTAAGTCATTATGCAAGGTAGCCTGTTTCCTCTTGTTTTTTCCTACCCCCCCCCCCAGATGTTCTGGTTTAACTTGGATTTAAACTTGGAGAGTGGTCAGTTTGGATGAGCTATTACCAGCAGGAGAGTGAGTTTGTGTGTGTATGGGGGTGGGGGGGATGTGAGAGAACCTGGATTTGTGCAGGAAATAGCCCGACTTGATTATGTAAAGAGTTGTCACTTTGGATGGGCTAGCACCAGCAGGAGAGTGAATTTGGGGGGGGGGGGGGGGGGGTGGAGGGTGAGAAAACCTGGATTTGTGCTGGAAATGGCCCACCTGATGATCACTTTAGATAAGCTATTACCAGCAGGACAGTGGGGTGGGAGGAGGTATTGTTTCATATTCTCTGTGTATATATAAAGTCTGCTGCAGTTTCCACGGTATGCATCCGATGAAGTGAGCTGTAGCTCACGAAAGCTCATGCTCAAATAAATTGGTTAGTCTCTAAGGTGCCGCAAGTACTCCTTTTCTTTTTGCGAATACAGACTAACACGGCTGTTACTCTGAAACCTGTTTAAATCTGCAATTTCATCTGTGAAAAAGTGAATTTTCCTGTTAAAAATTAATATTTCAAATAAGGCAGTCACTAGGAGAGATGGTTTAAACTTTTAAAAGGAGCAATTTTAAATTAGAAATGAACATTTCACATTAAGAACAAAAGATGTCAGCTATAGAGAAAGGATATTCAGGCTTTTTGTCTGTTCTGTAGTAAAAGAGGGTTACACTTTCAAGGGTTTATTCACAATTTTTTTTTAATCTTGTTGAGGGGGAGAGGGAATATATGCAGCTTCAGATAACTTTCACAAGAGAGGTTTCAGAGTAACAGTTGTGTTAGTCTGTATTCGCAAAAAGAAAAGGAGTACTTGTGGCACCTTAGAGACTAACCAATTTATTTGAGCATGAGCTTTCATGAGCTACAGCTCACTTCAAGCTCATGCTCAAATAAATTGGTTAGTCTCTAAGGTGCCACAAGTACTCCTTTTCTTTTCACAAGAGAGTTTCTGGTCATCCCTATCACTACTAAGTAGTAGTTGCTGGTAGTAGAGGGAAATTTAAAAGTGTTTTTGAGAAATTGTGGGTGAAATCATGGCCTGTTGAAGTCTATAGCAAAACTCCCATTATTTGTAGCCACTGGTTTTGTGTAATAAGAGTCCACCAGCCACACCTGTGTCCCTACCCTAGCCTGCTCCAGTATCTTCTCCATCCTGGACAATGCTGAAATAAAGGGGAGCCCTGTTTCCCTATACTTTAGGGGGTGGGAAGTTTTCATACACACCTGCCCCTCCAAAGCAGTCCTGCTGCATTGTAGGCCTGCCACAGCTTCTGTATTGCGAGATAAAATTTGCCTTAAATGAAAAATATCAGCAGCCTCTCTTCTCAGATGGTTATATGCATGAGCAAACACCTAATTGGTACACATAGGTCAGCTATTTGTGCATATAAAATAGTAGTGCCCAATGTTTGTGCAGCATTTGTACTCCTCTAATTTTGAGAGTCTGGTTACAGTGTTTGTGACCATAAGCTAAGTCAGCAGAGAAAACTGATATTCCAGTTAGCAGCAGCTGATGGTGCAGCACAATGAGTAAAAATAAGCTAACTGTTTCAACTATAGATCAAGTTTAGGGATTGCCATGTAATTGCTAAGACTGTTCATTTTACCAGTAAATAAGTTAAAATGACCCCATTTACTAGTGATAAGAGCTATATTCAGCCAAAAACCTCTGTTAGACAAGTCACATAATTACCAACTTATAACAAAGCTGGCATAAGAATACTTGTATTACTATCATCAGTGGGAGGAAGTGATATAACCCAAGTAGGCTTTAAATAAACAGAAGTAAATCAAACTCCATCCTGCCATTGCTCTCAGTCCTGCACATTTAGACTCACAAAGTACAGTGTTTCAATATGAAATGTACAGAATAAAATCCCATCTTAAAGTGCAAATTTAAAATTTTAATAGATGGGAACAAAAAACAAAAATCAATTTAATCAGGAAACATTTTAGCTTGATAATATATTTGCTTATCCTAATTCCAGTAATTATAATATACAGACAGAATTGTTAACACTGAACACCAATTGTATTTTATACAAATGTTATCATTTTGAGAAAGGCAAAGAAAGACAGCAATTTGTTTTATCTCTAGTTTTATATTGCTTGATTCATGTTATATAAAATAATTACACAAGCAAATTTGTCAGTCAAAGAAAGATAAAGAAATCTCACTGATAGCATGGAAATAGAGTGCATTTTAAAGCAATGAAGGACAAAAAGGGCAACAAGAAAAAGTGATTCATAATTTTGTAGTATTCATTCTTCATATTGGACTCCCCTTCATTCTGCTTTTAAGTACATCTACAAATAAAACATGTGACATGTTCTGTCTGTTCTCTCTTTCTAGATTTCTTTTAATACCATAATTAGCACCATAGTATTTTAGCTCCTTACAAATTTTTAAAAGAACACACGGAATCTCAGTGTGTCAATCTCCAAAATGGAAGGAACTTGTTTTGGTTTTATTTGAGTACCACAAAGATGGAAGAAGCCTCTTCTGTATTTCATTCTATAGACATTGAGGATTGTAGCTACCCTGATGCAGTCTGGGACCAGAGCTGGGGGGGGATTTTGGATGAATAGTTTATTTGCTGAAAAATGCAGTTTCAGGCTGAATGAAGCTATTCAGAGAGACAAGGTGGGTGAAGGAATCTCTTTTATTGAACCAACTTCTGTTGTTGGAAGGGACAAGCTTTCGAGCTACACAGAGCTCCTTCAGGCTGGAGCAGATACCCAGAGTGAGCTAAACACAAGTTGGGACAGACTGTTAAGCACAAGAAGTTCACAACAAATTCACTAAATAGTTTTTGCTTTGGGAAGCCAGGGCAGTGAGCTCTAGATTCTCAAAGAGACTTGAGAGCTTTTCACGTAACTGAGGAGGAGGAGGTACCTTTGACCTCCTCTTCATGGTCTCACCATTAGAGCATACAGTTACAGGTTCAATTTCCCCCTCTGCCTGATTCAGAGCAGGGCCTGGAATTTGGCTATCACAAATGCCCTAGCCACCAGGCTATAGGGTATTTGGACCTGAGCTGCTTTCAATCTCTCTGACGCTATTCCACTTTGTATAACTATGTAAATACTCATGAGGCCAGAGAATGAGAGAATGACTCTATAGCCTGTGGCTGAGGGACTCACCTCAAAGCGGAGAGGGGGTGGACACCTGGCTTCCAGTCCCTACTCCTGTGAATATTTAAATCAGGAAGAATGGGGACTTAAACCTAGGTCTACCACATCCCAGCCGAGTGCTCTAACCACTAGAGTATGGAGTGGGCCACCTCCTCTTTGGTTTTGTGAATGGTGTTTCCAAATTTTCTTTGCATTTCAAAGAAAACTAAGCCTTTCAGTTCAGATCAAACAAAATGTTTCATTCAACCCGAAACAAATGTGTGTGTTTTTCTGTGAAAACAACAACATTTGTTTTGGGTTGATCCAAAACAATTTGTAATCTATTATTGCCAGGTACAGCTGTGTGAGTGTGCTCTGCAGTGATTGGCCAAATGCTGAAAAAACATCTCCACCTCCAGCGCTCTCTGGTCTCACCCTTGTGGTTGGCAATTCCATTGCTCTCGTGGACTCTAGCTGTTGAAGGTGATCATAGTCGGACTGTGAAGTGGTAGTCCCTCAAGTAGCTTCAGTTGTTTCCAACGGCATTTGAAGATCACAGATGAAGCCTTGAGCTTGTCCATATTCCACACAGAATCAGTGTAAGGAGTGAAGTAGCTGAGGACAAACTGTCTGGGTCTTGAATTGCTAAGCTCCAGCATTTTGAACAGGACATGTTGATCAGCAGTGGCTCGCAGACTGTCCAGCTGTGTACACAGAGCAGGCAGATAGCTAGAATAGTAGAGGGGAAGGATAGTCCAGGAGTTAGCGTGCTGGCCTAGGACTCTGAAAATCTCAATTCATATTCTCTGCCCTGTCCCAGACTTCCTTTGTGACCATGGGCAAGTTACTTAGGCTCAGATCCCCAAAGGTCCTAACTTCCATAAGTTAGGCCCAGATCCTCAAACGTATTTGGGCTCTTAAGTCTCTCTGTGTGCCTCAGTGCCCCATCTATAAAATAGGGATGATAGTATTTTCTCACCACATAGAGGTGATAGGACGCTAAATGCATTAAAGTTTGTGGCTAAAATAGATAAGCTGAGTAGTAAATGCTGGCTAGCAGCTAAATTATTTTTGGTGGGGAACATAGAAGGGAGCAGTTTCACTAGCATTCAAGTAAATGAACAACATTGTAGGCTTAGTGTTGCAATAAGGGGCATTGCTCAATCTTTGCACCCGGACTCTGTAAGGCTAGCTCCATAAGCAAGTAGAGATGGTTTTTACTGGATTTACAGAAGATGGGATGAGGTAGGGGTTAAAGTAAGGAGGGGCTGGGGAGAAATCAGCTGCTCCTCTTTCTCTCCTAAAGGCACAGCAAGAGTTCCCTTTACTCTTCCTGTCTTAGGTAAGTGCACCCAGAGCTCCTCTCGTGGTTCAATCTATTCTAACTACTGGGGACAGCTGCACACACCTGATGTGCCTTATCCTCTGGTGTCACAATTTGAGAGTCCGTGTGCAGTGCATTCTATTGATTCAAGGTGAGTTTCATTATGCTAATATTCAAATCATAGAATCATAGAATCCTAGAATATCAGGGTTGGAAGGGACCCCAGAAGGTCATCTAGTCCAACCCCCTGCTCAAAGCAGGACCAATTCCCAGTTAAATCATCCCAGCCAGGGCTTTGTCAAGCCTGACCTTAAAAACCTCTAAGGAAGGAGATTCTACCACCTCCCTAGGTAACGCATTCCAGTGTTTCACCACCCTCTTAGTGAAAAAGCTTTTCCTAATATCCAATCTAAACCTCCCCCACTGCAACTTGAGACCATTACTCCTCGTTCTGTCATCTGCTACCATTGAGAACAGTCTAGAGCCATCCTCTTTGGAACCCCCTTTCAGGTA
Source organism: Caretta caretta (assembly GCF_965140235.1). Lineage (NCBI taxonomy): Eukaryota > Metazoa > Chordata > Testudines > Cheloniidae > Caretta > Caretta caretta. The sequence goes on from NC_134208.1 coordinate 35,934,764, forward strand.
GTTGAAAGCAGCTATCAAATCCCCCCTCATTCTTCTCTTCTGCAGGCTAAACAATCCCAGCTCCCTCAGCCTCTCCTCATAACTCATGTGTTCCAGTCCCTTAATCATTTTTGTTGCCCTTCGCTGGACTCTCTCCAATTTATCCACATCCTTCTTGAAGTGTGGGGCCCAAAACTGGACACAGTACTCCAGATGAGGCCTCACCAATGTCGAATAGAGGGGAACGATCACGTCCCTCGATCTGCTCGCTATGCCCCTACTTATACATCCCAAAATGCCATTGGCCTTCTTGGCAACAAGGGCACACTGCTGACTCATATCCAGCTTCTCGTCCACTGTCACCCCTAGGTCCTTTTCCGCAGAACTGCTGCCTAGCCATTCGGTCCCTAGTCTGTAGCTGTGCATTGGGTTCTTCCGTCCTAAGTGCAGGACCCTGCACTTATCCTTATTGAACCTCATCAGATTTCTTTTGGCCCAATCCTCCAATTTGTCTAGGTCTTCCTGTATCCTATCCCTCCCCTCCAGCGTATCTACCACTCCTCCCAGTTTAGTATCATCCGCAAATTTGCTGAGAGTGCAATCCACACCATCCTCCAGATCATTTATGAAGATATTGAACAAAACCGGCCCCAGGACCGACCCTTGGGGTACTCCACTTGATACCGGCTGCCAACTAGATATGGAGCCATTTATCACTACCCGTTGAGCCCGACAATCTAGCCAGCTTTCTACCCACCTTGTAGTGCATTCATCCAGCCCATACTTCCTTAACTTGCTGACAAGAATACTGTGGGAGACAGTGTCAAAAGCTTTGCTAAAGTCAAGAAACAATACATCCACTGCTTTCCCTTCATCCACAGAACCAGTAATCTCATCATAAAAGGCGATTAGATTAGTCAGGCATGACCTTCCCTTGGTGAATCCATGCTGGCTGTTCCTGATCACTTTCCTCTCATGCAAGTGCTTCAGGATTGATTCTTTGAGGACCTGCTCCATGATTTTTCCAGGGACTGAAGTGAGGCTGACTGGCCTGTAGTTCCCAGGATCGTCCTTCTTCCCTTTTTTAAAGATTGGCACTACATTAGCCTTTTTCCAGTCATCCGGGACTTCCCCGGTTCGCCACGAGTTTTCAAAGATAATGGCCAATGGCTCTGCAATCACAGCCGCCAATTCCTTCAGCACTCTCGGATGCAACTCGTCCGGCCCCATGGACTTGTGCACGTCCAGCTTTTCTAAATAGTCCCTAACCACCTCTATCTCCACAGAGGGCTGGCCATCTCTTCCCCATTTTGTGATGCCCAGCGTAGCAGTCTGGGAGCTGACCTTGTTAGTGAAAACAGAGGCAAAAAAAGCATTGAGTACATTAGCTTTTTCCACATCCTCTGTCACTAGGTTGCCTCCCTCATTCAGTAAGGGGCCCACACATTCCTTGGCTTTCTTCTTGTTGCCAACATACCTGAAGAAACCCTTCTTGTTACTCTTGACATCTCTGGCTAGCTGCAGCTCCAGGTGCGATTTGGCCCTCCTGATAACATTCCTACATGCCCGAGCAATATTTTTATACTCTTCCCTGGTCATATGTCCAACCTTCCACTTCTTGTAAGCTTCTTTTTTATGTTTAAGATCCGCTAAGATTTCACCATTAAGCCAAGCTGGTCGCCTGCCATATTTACTATTCTTTCGACTCATCGGGATGGTTTGTCCCTGTAACCTCAACAGGGATTCCTTGAAATACAGCCAGCTCTCCTGGACTCCTTTCCCCTTCAAGTTAGTCCCCCAGGGGATCCTGGCCATCCGTTCCCTGAGGGAGTCAAAGTCTGCTTTCCTGAAGTCCAGGGTCCGTATCGTGCTGCTTACCTTTCTTCCCTGTGTCAGGATCCTGAACTCAACCAACTCATGGTCACTGCCTCCCAGATTCCCATCCACTTTTGCTTCCCCCACTAATTCTACCCGGTTTGTGAGCAGCAGGTCAAGAAAAGCGCCCCCCCTAGTTGGCTCCTCTAGCACTTGCGCCAGGAAATTGTCCCCTACCCTTTCCAAAAACTTCCTGGATTGTCTATGCACCGCTGTATTGCTCTCCCAGCAGATATCAGGAAAATATATAAAATATAAATGGCCTTATACACCACTGATGAGTAAAGATGCTGGGCCAAACACTGTTACTCATGCCATATGTGGACACATTTTCACACCTCTGTAAGTGTGGAATAATTCCACTGAGGGCCCAAGTGGCTGATGACTTCAGTGGAGTAATTCTGAATTTGCAATAGTACAAGAGCAGAATTCATCTTCTGATCCAAATATAAAAGAGCAGCTGTAGCTCAAGAAAGCTTATGTTCAAATAAATTTGTTAGTCTCTAAGGTGCCACAAGTACTCCTTTTCTTTTTGCGGATACAGACTAACACAGCTGCTACTCTGAAACACCTCTTGCAGTTATCTTGAAGGAGAATTGGCCTCTGTTGGTGCAGATCTCTGCAATCAGATTAAATCCTCCAAGGAGTGAGTCATGCCATGCTGGTGTGAGAGGGAGAAGCAAAGATGCTTTTATAAAGGGATCTGATAAGAAAAGCAGTTCTTAGGTTTCACTTTTACCACCGAAACTGAGATTTCCAAAACCTTGCAAAATAGTTCCATGGATTTAACATTTAAGGCTGAGATTTTCAGAGTCATATGGGGGATGTGGATGTCGAATTCCAAGTAAAATTAGTGGAAACAAGGTGTCAAAATCCCTTAGTTGGTTTTCAAAAGCTATGCCTAAAATGTTTACATTTCTGTAGGTTTTCAGTGTTGTACACAATATAAAAGGACTTGATTTTCAGAACTGCCTGAACTTTTTTCCAGTGCATTTTTGCACATGCAACTAAACTGTGGGAACAGCGTATAGCATGTAAACTTTCACTTTTTGAATGTGCCTGCAAATCAGGTAGTTATACATCTGATATACAATGCACTAGAAGTTATCTGCACCTCCAATTGTTTATAAGTGCAATGATGTGAGTGCAAAAGCATAGCCCCAACTGTGACCCTTCTACAAAATCAACATCTAAAATGCCATTCTCCTTGGAAAAAATCAAAGCCCACGCCTGAGCTCTAAGGCTCCCAGAGCTTCTAAGTTCTTCATCATTCTGCATGGACTGACAGCTAGCTGTGAACCTATAAACCCTGGGAGTGCTGGACCTTGGGCTTCAGATTCAATTTTGTTTCAAGAACGTTTAATAAGATGTTTCAGATTTTCCCTTCTAGAGGACAGTTTAAAATTTCTATTTTTCATTTTAAAACAAAACAATTATTTTCTAGAATTTTCCCATGGAACAGAAATTCCAACTTTTGACCAGTTGTACTCCAGAGTTTAGAGAAACCTGCAGAAAAGAGGAGGGGAAAATCTAGAGACCAGCTTTGTGGCCAGAGAGCTAGGGGGAAAGGGGCTGTAGGGAAAACCTATAAGGAAGCTGGAGAGAGAGGGCGACTCCAGCGACAGGTGAAGTAAGAAGGAAAGGCTTGACTCACTATAGCATGGGTAGGAGTTAAAGGCCCCATAGCATTACTGGACTTATTAAGGAGGCCTCAGCCTGGGATGCTTCCAGTGAAGGGAGAAGTCCTTCCAATACCACTTCCCCTTCAGATTTGCTTTTGTCATATCAAAGACACAGTAGAGAAGATAGAACAGCAAACCAGTTGCACCTATTTTCCTGCAGCTTAGCTAGCTGTTTGACTGCAAGGTCAGGGTTTTGCTCAAAAGCAGTGTTCTGAGGCTGCTTACTAGCAGTATGGGATGAAGATGGGCAGGAGTCCAAATGGGCAGGAGGGGCATAGCAGATGCACCCATCACTGACTTAGCCAGTGGCTGATCCTTGATCTTGTTTCTCCATTTTGGTGAGATGGGAGAACTCATCCACAAGCCAGGGGGCGAGTTTGTATTGTAATGTAGGTTGCTGCAGCCCTGTCTCTGCTGGCACTTAACAATGGCTTTATATTGAATCAAGATGTCATCAGGAATTGCTCTCAGGAGTTTCAGGCCAAATGGGGCTGGGACTCATCATGCGGGTGTTGTGGTATGCCTCTGAGAAATGCAGGAGTCTGAACTTGTCATGCGTCTTTCCGTTGTTCCCATGTACTACTCTCATGGACTGCAACAAGACAACAGTGCCCTCAGAGTTTACCCAGCTCCTACCAACCCCCTTAGCAAAAATAAGTGACATGTGATTACCAGTTTTAGGAGAAGACTTTTCAGGAACACCACATTGTGGATGTCTCAGAAATGACATGCATCCTTTTCTATTTGAAATACTTCCAGCTATGGTTGAAGTAGATAGAAACTAATTTCACCTTACCTTCTGCAACAAGTGATTACAGAATGTTAAAAGCATCTAAAATGTGTTGTACAGAATTGTGGGCTCCAAGTTTTTTGGTCTGCTGCTCCAAACTACTTGATGCACATTTATACCTACTACATCTGAAACACATTTAGCACAAGACATAAAAATATTGCCCACCTTCCCGAGTCTCTCAGCTGTCTTTAAGGGATATGCTGTTTGCCAATATAATTGAGCATATGATGTCCATGTCTTGCTTAGTGAAAGAGTACATCTCTTGTTAAAAAGGAAAAAGCACTCCTATCGGCAAAAACATTTAAATAGGCTGGAGAAATAAAGAGCTGGGTGGGTCCTAGGCAGAGCCAGAGGAAGGAATCGCTTCCTTTAGGGATCAACAGATAAAGAACATCAGCATTTACAGGTCCCCATTTTTTTGTGGCCATGGAAGAACACTTATCTGCTGAATATGCCTTATAAAGTTATCAAAATTTACTATCCCAGGCACAAAGTCTTTACAATGAAGATTGGTGGGAATGAGAAAAAGAAAGATTTTACTCGCCTCCAATAAGTGCGATTTTGTGAGACTTAGGTTACATTATCTGCTCATCTTCACATAATATAATTGACTTTTGCATGGAAAGTGAAACCAGGAGGAAGGAAGGGGAATACAAAGTGGATGGATGAGCCCCAGTGATCCAGCTCTCATTAATGGAAGAACTAAAAGCACAAAATAAATAAAGGATTAAAGATGGTAACCTGTACTAGTGATCTCACACACACACACACACACTCTTCAACTTTAGTCTCCATTTCCAACATAGCAGTCCATCTCATTGATTTCCAGATACCCATGGAATATTTGTGAGGCATGGAGGAAGAAATAGGACTGAACCTGGCAAAAGTGGTTTCTCTTGTTATCTTTCCAAGGGAAACTGGGACAACTAGAAGGAAAGATTTGTTTCAGAGATCCAAGGAAGCAGACAGTCCCATTAGGGGAGTAGTGCTGCTGGCATCTATGCAATCTAAGATTTGCATTGCCAGGCTCAGAAACTGCTGCTATAAAAAAACATCGCCATTATCTTTATCCAGCTTATGAAGGCGCATCTCATCTAGGGTTTAGTAGTTGCTGGTGGGCATCTTTGCTGTGCATGCCATTTCAGCAGTTCAAGCAGGTATTCTTCCAGAAGCAGGAAGGAAGAAGAACTTGCAGCTGAAGAAAGCCAGGGAGAGGAATGTAAAGAAGTATCTTTCTTCCTCTTCTTATAGAATCCTGCATGTGGAGGGGGACAGAAAATCCAAACAGATAAGCCACTGGCAAACGTTTCCGAGAGTGGCATTTGGAAAGTCCAGCAATCTGTTACTCTAGGAGAGGCAGACACAGAGTTGACAAATGACTGGCAGGAATATTTCTGAAATCACTGTGTGTCAAGCTCCTTCCCCACTCTGACTCTAGGGTACAGATGTGGGGACCTGCATGAAAGACCCCCTAAGCTTATTCTTACCAACTTAGGTTAAAACTTCCCCAAGGTACAAACTTTTACCTTTTGTCTTTGGACCTTATGCTGCCACCACCAAGCATGTTAAACAAAGAACAGGGAAAGAGCCGACTTGGAGATCCCCCAAAAATATCCCCCCAAGCCCTACACCCCCTTTCCTGGGGAAGGCTTGATAAAAATCCCCACCAATTTGTATAGGTGAACACAGACCCAAACCCTTAGATCTTAAGAACAATGAAAAAGCAATCAGGTTCTTAACAGAAGAATTTAATTAAAGAAAAGGTAAAAGAATCACCTCTGAAATCAGGATGGTGAATACCTTACAGGGTAATTAGATTCAAAACAGAGATTCCCTTTAGGCAAAACCTTAAGTTACAAAAAGACACAAAAACAGGAATATACATTCCATTCAGCACAACTTATTTACCAGCCATTTAAACAAAACACAAATCTAACGCATATCTAGCTAGATTACTTACTAAGTTCTAAGACTCCATTCCTTTTCTGTTCTGGCAAAAGCATCACACATACAGACAGACCCTTTGTTTCCCCCCACCCCTCCAGATTTTAAAGTATCTTGTCTCCTCATTGGTCATTTTGGTCAGGTGCCAGCGAGGTTATCTTAGCTTCTTAACCCTTTACAGGTACAAGGACTTTGCCTCTGGCCGGGAGGGATTTTATAGCACTGTATGTAGAAAGGTGGTTACCCTTCCCTTTATATTTATGACACTGTGGCAGAGTGGGAGAATAGGCAGCAGGGGAGGATTTATTTCAGGGAAGTATTGAATAAACCAGGAGCAATCCAGTGTGGGAGAACTGTGTGTAGTGACTAGACCCTTTTGAAAACAATGCAAATGATGTCTTTGAGTCAGCTGGTATCAGCAGGTTTAATATCTCCTGAAGTGGGCACCATCTATGACTCCAAGATGGATTGACAAGGCCAGAAGGGACTAATGCAATCATCTAATGATAGCATTTCACCTTGACGAATAACTGATGATAGAATTAGATCATAAGTAAACCTATTAGATCATCTTTCCCAGTTGGTTTGATATACTATAAGTGCTTGGATGGGAGCAGAGTGCAATAAAATGAATGGGAAGTATGTTCACGATCAGTGCTTGTGGTAAAAGCAGTGATCAAGACTTTGGAAATATGTACGCAGTTGTGCTGGTGATGTCAACAACATATCATTGAGATAATTCATGGGAAGATATCTGAAGACTTAGGATATCATGTACGGATGTATATAACACATGTAACTGTGGTTTAGAGGACACAGCATAAGGCCCTATGTTAAACTCACTGAAATCTTTTCATTGACTCCAATGGTATTTCAAACCTACTCATTTAACTTCACGTGGATATCAGGGTGGGGATAGAGGAACAACTTTTTCCATGCAGAAGTAGAGCACCGCTTTAGACTAAAGCCTGCAACTGCAAGGATTTCCTTGAAAGGAGAACAAAAAAAAAAAAAAACCTCACAGAACTTGCAATCAGATTCTATGAACTGGCTGAACATAAAGATAAGTTTTCCATGATTATTTCTATATAAAGTAGACACTTGAGCCTAAGATTGGCAAGCTGTCTTTACCTTTTTATCTCATCAAAGTAATGCCATTCACATCCAAAATCCTGCTGTATATTAACACACCGCACAGGACAAGTTTTCACGTTATTTAACCAGATAATATTTTACTATTGAATCAAAGTGTGAGTGGGTATTCTGCCTTCACAGCCTCTTGAAAGATGCCTTACATTAATGAATAATGGCATAAAGGAGCATCTCTTATTCATACTGAATATGATATAAGCCCCTGCTTTTTCTCTTGTGATTTTTCATTGCCTTTCAGTGCTTTAAACACAAAAATGAATATGTTCATATTAATGCATTTGAATAGTTAGATTTCAAGATCATGGAACTCAGAGAATTAACAGAGGGGGTGGATGGCCTGTCTTGTGGCTTGAAGCACAGCAGAGCTGAGTTCACAAGCAAACTTGGGTCTCTTACTCCTGAGCTACCTGGGACTGGCAACATTTACAGACTCTGGGGAGATTTCTGTCTCCCCATAGCAGGGTGATTCAAGGACTATGCTGTAGTTTTGTCTCCTTTTCTAGTTGCATGGCTGGTATGAATAGATGGAAAGGAAGAAGCAGCATGAACCAGCTAATGGTTAGTCCCTGCCTCTGCTATTGCTGAGTTTATTGGGCCAAGAGATAAGACATTCAGAGGAAAGGCAATGCACAGAAAGTTGAGTGAGTTTTGGCAAAAGCCTCTTAACACCATGTGCTCTTTTCATAAGACAGTTTTCCAAATTTACCTGGCTATGTCTAGAAGGTAGTCAAGGGAAGACTATGCTCTTAAGAATGCTTTATACTCGGACATTCCTTAAACATGAATATCAAAATGTGAAATATGCAATTGCTCTGTGCCTTGTTCTGTGAACATTTTAGCTTTTGCTATAGGTATCCCCTCTTTCTGTTTCTGACATCTTTAGAATGAAAAGCCCTTGCAAGTGCTGTTTACAGTACATGGCCAGCATAGTGTTTATTTATTTTAGAGGCAGCATAGCATAGCACATAAAGAGGATAGGAAATCTTGAGTCCTAGCCCTGTCTGTCATTGATTTGCTGAGAAATGAAAGGCAGGAAAAATAACCTGTGTCTCTGTTTATCATCTGTAAAATCAATATTTTTTTTTCATTTGCTTCAGATTGGGGCCCCCATTTAGCCAGGTGCTGTATAAAAATTGAAAGGAAGTCCCTGTCCCATGAAGATCACAGTCTAAACAGACAAAGGGTGGGAGAAATAAAGTAGCATGTTACAGTTGGGGAACTGAGGCACAGGGTTTGTCCAAGGTCACACAGAAACCCTGCAGCAGAGCTGGGAATTGAACCCAGATGCATTTCTTGGGCTCAGGCCATGGCCTGAGCCACAGGACCAACCTCCCGCTAACGCCAGCTACACTGGCCTCACAGGATACTGCCCAGTGAATCCATGTTACTGAAGGCCCTTGAGCTCTTTGAGATGAAAAGCTGTATAAATTTAAATGGGTTGAATTCTTCCATAGGCAGACAGGCAGAACAAAATCTTCCATGTCACAGGACCCGCAAGGAAACCATTTTGAAGCACTTGGCGGAGTGGAAGGTGATTAGGAATAGTCAACATGGATTCACCAAGGGCAAGTCATGCCTGACCAACCTGATTGCCTTCTATGATGAGATAACTGGTGGCTCTATGGATATGGGGAAAGCAGTGGACGTGATATATCTTGATTTTTAGAAAAGCTTTTGATGCGGTCTCCCACAACATTCTTGCCAGCAAGTTAAAAAAGTATGGATTGGATGAATGGACTATAAGGTGGATAGAAAGCTGGCTAGATCATTGGGCTCAACAGGTAGAGATCAATGACTCAGTGTCTAGTTGGCAGCTGGTATCAAGCGGAGTGCTCCAGGGTTTGGCCCTGGGGCCGGTTTTGTTCAACATCTTCATTAATGATCTGGATGATGGGATGGATTGCACCCTCAGCAAGTTTGTGGAGGACACTAAGATGGGGGAAGAGGTAGATATGCTGGAGGGTAACGGTAGAGTCCAGAGTGACCTAGACAAATTGGAGGATTGGGCCAAAAGAAATCTGATGAGGTTCAACAAGGACAAGTGCAGAGTCTGCACTTAGGACGGAAGAATGCCATGCACTGCTACAGGCTGGGGACTGACTGGCTAAGCAGCAGTTCTGCAGAAAAGAACCTGGGGATTACAGTGGATGAGAAACTGGATATGAGTCAACAGTGTGCCCTTGTTGCCAAGAAGGCTAACGGCATTTGGGGCTGTATAAATAGGAGAATTGCCAGCAGATCGAGGGACGTGATCATTCCCCTCTATTCAGCATTGGTGAGGCCTCATCTGGAGTACTGTGTCCTGTTTGAGGAAGCACACTACAAGAAAGATGTGGAAAAATTGGAAAGAGTCCAGCGGAGGGCAACAGAAATGATTAGGGGGCTAGAGCACAGGATTTATAAGGAGAGGCTGAGGGAACTGGGCTTGTTTAGTCTGCAGAAGAGCAGAGTGAGGGGGGGATGTGATAGCAGCCTTCAACTACCTGAAGGGGGGTTCCAAAGAGGATGGAGCTCAGCTGTTCTCAGTGGTGGCAGATGACAGAACAAGGAGCAATGGTCTCAAGTTGCAGTGGGGGAGGTCTAGGTTGGATATTAGGAAAAACTATTTCACTAGGAGGGTGGTGAAACACTGGAATGGATTACCTAGGGAGGTGATGGAATCTCCATCCTTAGAGGTTTTGAAGGGCCAGCTTGACGAAGCCCTGGCTGGGATGATTTCGCTGGTGTTGGTCCTGCTTTGAGCAGGGGGTTGAACTAGATGACCTCCTGAGGTCTCTTGCAATCCTAGTCTTCTATGATTCTATGATCCCCTGAATAGATATGTGGACAGAGTTGGCAACGGGCTTTGTTGCAAGGAGATCTTCCAGAAAACACCATCCTGGCCACTTTGGATGTAGAAGCCCTCTACACCAACATTCCACACAAAGATGGACTACAAGCCTTCAGGAACAGTATTCCCAATAATGTCATGGCAAATCTGGTGGCTGAACTTTGTGGCTTTGTCCTCACCCATAACTATTTCACATTTGGGGACAATGTATACCTTCAAGTCAGCGGCACTGCTATGGGTACCTGCATGGCCCCACGGTATGCCAACATTTTTATGTTGGACTTAAGGGATGAGTGCTGAGAAAGTGTTGTTCTAACTCCCCTACCCTACTTGCGCTACATTGAAGACATCTTCATCATCTGGACCCATGAAAAAGAAGCCCTTGAGGAATTTCACCATGATTTCAACAAGTTCCATCCCACCATCAACCTCAGCCTGGACCAGTCCACACAAGAGATACACTTCCTGGACACCACAGGACTAATAAGCGATGGTCACAGAAACACCACCCTATACCAGAAACCTAGTGACCGCTATGCCTACCTACATGCCTCCAGCTTTCATCCAGACCACACGATCCATTGTCCACAGCCAAGCTCTACGATACAACCGCATTTGCTCCAACCCCTCAGACAGAGTCAAACACCTACAAGATCTCTATCAAGCATTCTTACAACTACAATACCCACCTGCTGAAGTGAAGAAACAGATGGACAGAGCCAGAAGAGTACCCAAAAGTCACCTACTACAGAACAGGCCCAACAAAGAAAGTAACAGAACGCCACTAGCCGTCACCTTCAGCCCCCAACTAAAACCTCTCCAGCACATCATCAAGGATCTACAATCTATCTGAAGGACGATCCCTCACTCTCACACATCTTGGGAGACAGGCCAGTCCTTTGCTTACAGACAGCCCCCAATCCTGAAGCAAATACTCTCCGGCAACCACACACCACACCACACCACACCACAAAAACACTAACCCAAGAACCTATCCTTGCAACAAAGCCCGTTGCCAACTGTGTCCACATATCTATTCAGGGGACACCATCGTAGGACCTAATCACATCAGCCACACTATCAGAGGCTCATTCATCTGCACATCTGCCAATGTGATATATGCCATCATGTGCCAGCAATTCCCCTCTGCCATGTACATTGGCCAAACTGGATAGTCTCTACGTAAAAGAATAAATGGACACAAATCAGATGTCAAGAATTATAACATTCAAAAACCAGTCAGAGAACACTTCAATCTCCCTGGTCACTTGATTACAGACCTAAAAGTTGCAATTCTCCAACAAAAAAAACTTCAAAAACAGACTCCAACGAGAGACTGCTGAATTGGAATTAATTTGCAAACTGGATACAATTAACTTAGGCTTGAATAAAGACTGGGAGTGGATGGGTCATTATACAAAGTAAAACTATTTCCCCATACTTATTTTTCCCCCTGCTGTTACTCTCACCTTCTTGTGAACTATTGGAAATGGGCCATCCTAAATAAGGCACTACAAAAAGTTTTTTTTTCCTCCTGCTGATAATAGCTCACCTTAACTGATCACTCTCATTATAGTGGGTATGGCAACACCCATTTTTTCATGTTCTCTGTGTGTGTGTGTATGTATGTATGTATCTATCTATATATCTTCCTACTGTATTTTCCACTGCATGCATCCAATGAAGTTGGTTTTAGCCCATGAAATAATATGCTCAAATAAATGTGTTAGTCTCTAAGGTGCCACAAGTACTCCTCGTCCTTTTTGCTGATACAAACTAACACGCTACCACTCTGAAATCTGCGACTTAGGCGGGAGATGCACATCCAGGTGCCCAAAGGAAGATACCAGCACGCCCAGAGGAGAAACTTAGGCGCCAAGGGAACTGTTACCCTGAAAACTTAGTTGCTGAGTGAGCTTTAGCACCTGCAGGGTTTAGTGGATCACAGTTGAGCCAAAACAGGGACATAGGCACATAAATCTGGGGTTAGGAACTTAAGTATCTTTGTGGATCTGGGCCACAGTTATTCCCTTAAATTCCACAGTCCTAGTGGTAGAAAAGTCCACAGCATAAAGCTGAAGTTTTTATTTTAGCCTTGTGCAGCTGGCCACCCTTTCATCCAGACCAGTAAAGCCCACTACAGGTAGGTGGCTGGGCAGCCCTTCCTGCATGGCCCCCTGAGGTTAGTGCACCAGATGTCTGCATAGAAGTTATGCTGGCTGAGGCCTTCAAATCATAAACAACCTAATTCTCTGTTGCATAAGAGAAAAAAAAATACAGATTTTCTATTAGAATCCTAGATAACTGAAGTCAATGGGAACTTTGGCAGTACTTTCATTGGGCTCAGGCTCACACCTTCAATGCTTATTTTTGTTATAAGTTAAACATTTGTGTGTTTATATAAAAATAAAATTTCTGATTAGATCGTTAAGGAATAACGTCCCCACTGATCCCCAGTCATCACAGGATACTGGTAAAGTGTCCTTTGTTTTAAAATGCAGCCTACCTCTACACTCCTCTGACCCCATGCTGCTCATCTAGCACTTCTTTCTCTGTCACCACAGACTATCTTATCACTCTTCTGAAATGAGAAATAGCCCCTCTATATTTCCCTGCCTCCTCAGCTCTCCACCTATTCCTCAACTGACAACAGCTTTTCACCTTTGCCTATCTCGCTCAATTTCTCTGTTATGTAACTACTACATAACATAGATTAAAAACTGGCTAACTGATAGGTCTCTAAATGTAACTGTAAACAGTTAATCATCAGGCGCCAGGGTGGCCAACCTGTGGCTCCGGAGCTACATGCGGCTCTTCAGAAGTTAACATGCGGCTCCTTGTATTGGCACCGACTCCGGGGCTGGAGCTACAGGCGCCAACTTTCCAGTGTGCCGGGGGGTGTTCACTGCTCAACCCCTGGCTCTGCCACAGGCCCTGCCCCCACTTCACCCCTTCCCGCCCCCTCCCCTGAGCCTGCCGTGCCCTCGCTCCTCTCCCCCATCCCGAGCCTCCTGCAACCCACGAAACAGCTGATTGGACGGTGCAGGGAGGGAGAGGCTGCCGGTGGGTGGGAGGTGCTGGCCTGGGAGTGGGCGGGGGGAGCTGATGAGGGGCTGCTGATATATCACTGTGGCTCTTTGGCAATGTGCATTGGTAAATTCTGGCTCTCTCTCAGGCTCAGTTTGGCCACCCCTGATCAAGCGGTTTATATCTAGTGGGGTCCTGCAGGGACTGGTCTTTTGACCTATGTCATTTAACTTTAGTGATTTGGAAGAAAAACAGAATGACTGATTTGGTTTTCATAAGACAAAAAAATTGGGGGAGTGATAAATAATGAAATGGACAGATCACTGACCGAGCATGATCTGGACTGCTTGGTAAATTGTGGGCACGCAAAACAAGAAGTGTAAACGTACATATCTAGGACATGCAGACAGCGTGGGGGACTCTGACCTGGGAAGCAGTGACTCTGAAAAAGATTTGAGGATCCTGGTGGATAATGAGCTGAATATGACTTTCCAGTCTGACACTGTAGCCAAAAGGGCTAATGTGATAATTGGATGCAAAAACAGGAGACTCTCAAGTAGTAATAGGGATTATTCTATCTCTACTTGGCACTGGCATTCACCACTACTGGAATACTGTGTCCAGTTCTGGTGTCCACAATTCAAGAAGGCTGTTAATAAACTGGAAAGGGTTCAGAGAAGAGCCATTGGAATGATTATAGCATTAGAAAGCATGTCAGACTTAAAGAGCTCAAATCTGTTTAAAAAAGGTTAATGGGTGACTTGATCACAGCCTATAAGTACCTACATGGGAAACAAATATTTGATAATGAGCTCTTCAGTCTAGCAGAGAGAGGTATAAAGCTAGACAAACTCAGACTTGAAATAAGGCATAATTTAACAGCGACGGTAATAAATTATTGGAACAATTTGCCAAGCGTTGTGGTTGCACCACTGGCAATTTTTTAGATCAAGATTGGATGGTTTTCAAAAATACATGATCCTAAAAATATATGCTCTAGGAATTATTCCGGGGAAGTTCTATGGCCTGTGCTATACATGAGGTCAGACTGGATGATCAGAATGGGCCCATCTGGCCTTGGACTCTATGAGTCTATTAATTCCAGAAAGCATTTTGACATATGACAGTTAAAATACAAAGTTCAATTAATTACATTGTATTGTGTCCAAGAGATAGAATTTCTGTACTAAAAGTGCCAAAATTTGAAGCTAGTTAACAGCTGATTAAGTAAATCATATCTTGTCTCACTCAAATACTACCTAAGGTTTGCAAATTCAGTATAATTAAGCTCTTGAAATTTAGATTGCTACACAGAACATTCTCGGAGTAACTTGTAGATCAAATGTGCAGAGACGGTGAAATTCAAAGGATGCATTTGTTATGTCATCATGGATCAGTTAATAATCCAGATGTCTAATTATGTAATTAGATTTAGCATTCAAATGCCATTAAGGATTAACTTAATTACAGAATGGGTTTAAAAATCGATCCTGAAAAAGGTAAACTTTTATTTTGGAACTGTTGTATCAGTTTTTCAAATATTGTGGGTAAAGATGTGAAATGTTTAAGATACCACTAAATGCAAATTAATGGAAAAATATTTTGTGCAATACATTTTTTGAAGTAAAAAAAAAAAAAAAAAAAAAGACAGCCACACATCAAATTTATAGGCTATTTAGTTTGTCTACCAGAGAGCACTAATAATGCAGCTAATGCAGAATTCCAATTGTATCTGGAGTAGTACATAAAGAAAGGCAAACAATAATATACTAAATAAATGTAGCCTGTACTAAAGAGGAGAGAAAATCCCAGCTGGGTAACAAAATGCAGTATTTTGTGCTAATAATCTAGAGAATATACATTGTGATGCCGATGAAAATGAGAGTTATTTCTAACCATGTAACTCAGTCAAACTCAAATCATAATGTGCTTCAAATGTACTAATCAGCAAGGAAATGAAATAAGATAGTTTAGCTGATTTCACATAGGTATTACAAAATAACCAGGGAAATCTTCAAACCCTGATTGATTAAGCCAAGTTCTAAGCCAGATGCACCATTATAAAAATAGGCTGGTAAAGTTAACAGAGCTGATTCGCTCTACATTTTATTAATATGCACTTAAGAATAGGTCAAAAATAGCCATCAAGCAGCTCAGTTTATATCTTCTCATCCCAAAGCAATTTTACAGACATGGGGAGCAGTATAGCATCCCCATTCATTCCTGTCCATGGTTTGTTTCTCCATTAAGTCCAGCCTGGTCATGTTCCCGCATATAGTGTCCCACCATCTAATCAATAATCCACCTTATGTGCCTTGTCCAAAATCCATAGTCAATGGCAAGACTCATTGATATCACTGTATTTTGGATCAGGTCCTGTCTGGTCGTGAAAGTGATCAGAAGATGAATTCTGTACTCACTGTCAAATAAAGTTGGGAACAACAGGAGAAAAGATGTCCATTATGTATTCTGTGAATTTTGGTTCATGTTCATGGAAGATATCATGACTGGAACAGGGTACTAATAGGCAGAGAAAAAGTAATTTGATAAGTGAACATATAGAGCTTAAAAAAAACCACGAGTCCTTTTGGCACCTTAGAGACTAACAAATTTATTTGGGCATAAGCTTTCGTGGGCTAAAACCCACTTCATCAGATGTATGAAGTAAAAGATACAGGAGCAGGTATAAACACATGAAAGGACGTGGGTTGCTTCAGATTTGGGGACAATTTATACCTTCAAATCAGCGGCACTACTATGGGTACCCGCATGGCCCCTCAATGTGCCAACATGTTTATGGCTGACTTAGAACAACGCTTCCTCAGCTCTCGTCCCCTTACGCCCCTACTCTACTTATGCTACATTGATGACATCATCATCTGGACCTATGGGAAGGAGGCCCTTGAGGAATTCCACCAAGATTTCAACGATTTCCACCCTACCATCAACCTCAGCCTGGACCAGTCCACACAAGAGGTCCACTTCCTAGACACTACAGTGCTAATAAGCAATGATCACAGAAACACCACCCTATACCGGAAACCTACTGACTGCTATACTTACCTACATGCCTCCAGCTTTTATCCACACCACATCACACGATCCATGGTCTACAGCCAAGCCCTAAGATACAACCGCATTTGCTCCGATTCCTCAGACAGAGAAAAACACCTACAGAATCTCTATCAAGCATTCTTAAAACTGCAATACCCATCTGGTGAAGTGAAGAAACAGATTGACAGAGCCAGAAGGGTACTGAGAAGTCACCTACTACAAGACAGGGCCAACAAAGAAAGTAACAGAACGCCACTAGCCACCTACAGCCCCCAACTAAAACCTCTATCCTGAAGGATGACCCCTCACTCTCACAGACCTTGGGAGACAGGCCAGTCCTCGCTTACAGCAGCCCCCCAACCTGAAGCAAATACTCACCAGACAACAAAAAAACCAACCCCAGGACCAAACCCTGCTACAAACCCCGCTACAAACCCTGGTGCCAACTCTGTCCACATATCTATTCAAGGAACACCATCATAGGACCTAACCACATCAGCCAAACCATCAAGGGCTCATTCACCTGCACATCTACCAATGTGATATATGCCATCATGTGCCAGCAATGCCCCTCTGCCATGTTCATTGGCCAAACTGGACAGTCTCTACACAAAAGAATATATGGACACAAATCTGACATCAGGAATCATAATATTCAAAAAACAGTAGGAGAACACTTCAATCTCTCTGGTCACTCAATAACCACTCAAAGTGGCAATACTTCAACAAAAAAACTTCAAAAACAGACTCCAACGTAAAGCTGCAGAACTGGAATTAATCTGCAAACTAGATACCATCAGATTAGGCCTGAATAAAGACTGGGAGTGGCTGGGTCATTACAAAACCTAAAACTTAATTTCCCCAATACTAATTTCTCCCTACTCACACCTTCTTGTCCACTGTCTGTAATGGGCCACATTCTTACCACTTCAAAAGTTATTTCTCCTCCCTTGGTATCCTGCTGTTAATTGATTTATCTCATTAGACTGACCTAACACTCAGTAAAGCAACCCACATCCTTTCATGTATTTATACCTGCTCCTGTATCTTTTACTCTATATATCTGATGAATTGGGTTCTAGCCCATGTAAGCTTATGCCCAAATAAATTTGTTAGTCTCTAAGGTACCACAAGGACTCCTCGTTTTTTTTTTTGCTGATACAGACTAACAGGGCTACCACTGAAACATATACAGCTTGAGATTTACAGGCTGATCTAATTTCTATTGTGGTCAATGAAAAGACTCCCCTTGATTTCAGTGAGCTTTGGATCAGACCCTGAAATGATGACAAAGGAAAGGAAAAGTCAAACTGAAAGGGGAATGAACAACTCCTAAAACTCTCTTAAAAGCTAAACTGTTTAATTACTGAATCTGAATCAGTGGTTCTCAACCAGCTGTATGTGTACCCCTGGGGGTACAAAGAGGTCTTTTCCAGGGGATACATAAACTCTAGATATTTGCCTAGTTTTACCAAACGCTACATAAAAAGCACTAGCAAAGTCAGTACAAACTAAAATTTCATAGTCAGTGACTTGTCTATATTGCTCTATATACTGCACACTGAAATGTAAGTACAGTATTTTATTCCAGTTGATTTATTTTATAATTATATGGTAAAAATGAGAAAGTAAGCATTTTTTTCAGTAATAGTGTGCTGTGACACATGTATTTTTTTGTCTGACTTTGTAAGCAAGTAGTTTTTAAGTGAGGTGAAACTTAGGAGTACGCAAGACAAATCCAACTCTTGAATGGGGGTACAGTGCTCTGGAAAGGTTTAGAACCACTGGTCTGAATCATAGACAGCTCACTTGAAACACCACTGAAACGTAACTGTTCAGCAGCTGACAGCAACTCTACACTACAGAGTAGGACAGAAAGTGAAGAATGACTCATCCCATGGAAATGCTCTTCTAGGTAGGCAGAAAGCCTCGTTGTCCTGGCCAATTCTAACACCTTGCAAGTCAAAGAGACATTTCACCATTGAGAACAGGGCTGTGGCCAGAATGCATCCAGAGGTGGGTAAGAGATTCTTGTAGTTCTACCTGTTTGGGGAATTTGAAACTATTCAGATAGAAAGTGTTCCAGATAATTGGGAGGGCTCTTTGGTACGATTCACAGTGGACGATATAACCTGCAGGTTTACAGCAGCCTACCCCATTGTGTCCCAGTCTTAGTGACAGCAAACACCACCTCCTTGGGATTAAATATAGAAGACTCCAGAGCAGTAACAGTACAGCAGCAAGAGAATGTAGACCCCTTGACAACCCCAGGAGTCTAGTCCCAGCACACTGGCATCAGAAGGATGAAGTGTTTGTTTATGCAGGGGGATCAATAATAAAGATAAATAGGCAATGGTAAGAATTAGAAGGAACATGAGAGCTGTTTAAAATGTATCTTGTGTTTCCTTCTTTTCAGTACAGTTTGTTGCCTGCTAGGAATGTAATCTCTGAGGTAGAAGCCTGTCTTTTTCTATGTCTGTAAAATTGTGTAGAACACTTTTGAGCAGAATACAAATAAATACTAATAACTAATATGAATGGAAGAATTTTAGATTAAGTAGATTTCAATCAACAGGGTTTAACTGCAAAATAGCTATGGGCTAGATTGTGGCTTTAGGCACACCCCTGTGCCAGGGGTGGTGTGAGAGATAAACCTTGCAAGGAACAGCCTTAGGAAGCATTGTGCCTCAGAAACAGTTCCCCCATTCTTCCCTCTTGTTCCACATGTGTGTCTAGCAATTTGCTACTGGCCTCTGCCAACACCAACACCCCCATGCCAACTCCACTATGCTGACCAGTGTGTTGGGAAGGGGTGGAGATGGGGCCAAGCCCCACCTGCCCCGGAAGTGTGTACAGGTACACAGCACCCACTCCTGCCTGCTAGGATTCAATGTCTAGATAGCCCACACAGGAATGTAAAAGAGGTTCTTACTCTCCATTAATCCCCTGTTTCGGCATAAAATGCACATTGCATGCAAACCCTGTATAATTTATAGCAGTCATAGAATATCAGAGTTGGAAGGGACCTCAGGAGGTCATCTAGTCCAACCCCCTGCTCAAAGCAGGACCAATCCCCAATTTTGCCCCAGAACCCTAAATGGCCCCCTTGAGGATTGAACTCACAACCCTGGGTTTAGTAGGCTAATGCTCAAACCACTGAGCTATCCCTCCCCCCATGTAATTAACCCTGATAGAAAGAGCCTGTTTGCCAACTAGAGCCCATATATTCCCCATGTAGTAGAAAAAGGGCTGATAGGTTACTATCCTGTGGCTAACTGGTTCTTTTGTGTTTTAAATAATGTAGCTACTTTGCTTTGTTGTGGGATTTTCCCTTTTTTTTTTTTTTATAAATAAAGGCCTATACTCTTTTTTAGGGGATTATATTTTTTTCTAAAACATTACTTTGCATATGAAGGATGTTCAAAAGGCTGAATATGACTAAGTTATTTATTACCACAATTTACTGAGAGCCTTTAATAACTCATGAGTGACAGAATGAAGCAAAATGTGCGAGCAGCAAAGGTAATTTGTAATGTGTAAAAATAATGGGTCAGATCCCCAGCGAGTATAAATCAGTACAGCCTCACGGAACCCAAGACACACTGATACACACTAGCAAGGATCTCATCCCTGTATGTCCATAATATTTTCTATTTACTCTGAACTATACTCATGCATGTACGCTCCTGTGATATGTACCCTCAACCTGCCATCATACAAAACAAATATTAAGAGTGCAGGACTCCCTACTGTTATCGGTGCACTTAGTATGGACTTTTTACATGTAGATTTCATTCCTACAGCATATCCCAAAACTGTTTTGAACTTATTCAGCTGGCAATAAAGTACAGGAATCGATACACTGTGGTAGTCACAGCATCATCTCCTCCTGAATTTGACAGCTAAGTTGCTGGTGGACAGAACTAATTCTATCAGTGTTTTGAAAATGTTTCCTCTCCCTCTGCCCACTCTGATCAGGAACAAATGCCAATACAGTTAAGATGCAAAGAAGTTGGCTGCTTGGTACAAGCAAACATGTTACCTTACAGGTCTTCATATTGTCCACACAGCTGAGGCACTAGCATTGACACTTTCAATTAGAGGACACACAGGCATCTTAGAATATCAGAGTTGGAAGGGACCTCAGGAGGCCATCTAGCCCAACCCCCTGCTCAAAGGGGGGGGGGCAATCCCCAATTTTTACCCCAGATCCCTAAATGGCCCCCTTAAGGATTGAGCTTACAACCCTGGGTTTAGGAGGCTAATGCTCAAACCACTGAGCTATCCCTCACCCAGCTCTTGCCCAGGACTTTCAAGAAACAAGGTGTGTTTGAGACCTGCCCAGCTGCCTTTGCACTGCACTTTAATTGAAGTGATTAGAAGCACCTGTGAATTGGTTACTGCTGTCCTTTGTCAAGTGCCTCTGTGGAGCTGGCCATGTACAAACACACCCAGCTGAACCAGGAAATTGAGTCCACAGGATGGCTTCTGACAGGGATTTGTGAGAAGGCTGAGCCAGCCAATTTAAACTATTCTCCTTTCATCAGAAAATTAGATTAACATATCAAATGAATGTGTGTAGACAGCTGTTTAATGAGCCCACTTCATCTGACAATGTGTCATTCATTTTAGACTTATGAGCATATGGGTCCCATATTGAAACTTATCACCACTTTTCCCTCCTGGTTAATAAAAACCAAACTTGCTCTAAATAGCTACACGGAACAAAGCATATTGTTCCTAGCACCAAGTATACACTCATATTCCCAGAATCGTAAGCCTCCTTAAGCACATCAGGATCACTTTGGCATGAAGCACCCCATATAGGAACATTAAACTCCTCGCCCTCACCAATATAATTTACACTCCAGATTCAACACAAGCTAAAGAAACTGGTTTTTCACTCTGGCAAACATGTTCACATGTGGACGTAGCTCAAAAGTTAACTGACCATACTCCCAAATTCATTTAAGTGGATGGTGAGGGAGGGGCAGAGGCTTGTTGGCAGCGGGAAAGACAGAAATGATATCTGGAATGGAGGGGAAAACTAAGGAGTGGGACCAGCCTTCAGTTGACTGCTGTGTCACAGAAATACCTGGTGACTCCTGACCCTATTTCCCACCCCCAGAGAGGAGGCCAAAGAATTATCTCTGTCCTCCTGCCCCAGCCTATTCACTAAATTCCTGCCTGGCACTACAGACAGAGAAGCTGATGTAGCCCTTTGGAGGACCTGTGATGTAAGGCCTGGTTGGGGATTACATGCACTCTGGTAATGCTTGTCTGCTGTAACAGATCCTTGGGGTCCTTGGCAGAGAGCACCAATTAAAGCAGCCCTTAGAGTGCCTGATGCAAAGCAGAGTAGCCTTCAAAGCCACCTTTGCACCCTTCTCCCAGGTTGCACTGTGCACTCTTTAGTTGCAACCAGAATTAGTGCCAGTCTTTTTGCTATGGAAGAGAAGATCAAATCCTCTGCTTGCTTGGATGTATTAGAACCAAAAAGAGGTAGGTACACAATGTTTCCATTGCACTTGTGATTGAAGCAGCACAGGGTCTCGAAACCCTTGTGGATGAGATCCATCAGCTCAACTCTGCTTATCTTTTTAATGGCTGAGTGTACAAACTTCTCTGTAGAGAACAGTCTCAAACAATTAGTGACTGCCCAGAACAAAAAGGCAAGTTAGTTTGGTAATTAGATAGAGATGTTCACTCTCATCTCAGTACATGAGAAGTTACTGTAATTGGAGTGAAAAAGCAGTGCTTTCAGAAGGTCATGGAGATTCCTCACGCTAGGAAACAACATGATTTTATGTTTATATAGCAGCACATAACATTATATATATCAATAAAGAATGAACACCTGTATAACTGTGTACAGGGACTGTACACATTTTTTTAGGACAAGAGGTGAAAGAATCTACTGTAAGGCCTAAAGGGAACTATTTTTCAACTGTCTCCACTGCCTATGCATATAAATCTCCTGTGCACTGGGTGGGAATAAATTCCATATTTCTAAAAGGGCTGGCACTGGGGTTAAAGCTGTTCAAGGGCAACATTAACTTCTGCACTGCTATTTACATGAAATTTGTGGCCTCGCAATTATTTCTGGATCATCCACAGAAGAAGCTGCCCTCATCTTTTTACTAGAGAGTATATATAGGAATTATTTGTGGGTTACTGCACACATCTCTAGTCATTAGTTCACCATTCATTTGGTAGGAGGATGATTACTTTAACAATCCAAGCATCACAAGACACTTGGAGATGTGCTAGACATTTTATTTTCCTACATTAACATTATTTCTTTATTAAATGTTTTTATTGGTGAAAAATGCCCTTCCTTTTTAAAGAAGTAACTGGAGTGAGTCTGAATTAAAGAAAGATTTTTCTTCATATCAATTTTTGAACAGAAAAGGGAACTTGTTGCACATATGTAATCTGCATAGGTTGGAAATGAAAGGAAGACAGCAGTGACCTCAATGCAATGTAACATGTTAAGCATAATACAAGAACCAGTTCATTTATTCCTCACGCTTATACCATCAGTTTTCAATTCTTCCTCCACTCCTATTGCTCTTTAGCATCTTCCATACAAAGATTACAATGCAAATTTCTCTGTAGCACTTCAGTAAACTGGTATCAAGCACTTTATGCACAAAGTTTGTACATTTAAAACTTATATATTGATTTCTTATATTAAGCCCTAGATTAGACCAACAGATCTGGGGAATGAATCTCATGGGATTATGCCATACTCCTAAAAGTGTTCTTCTACAGATGCTCACCTCTTATGTTGGGGTTAACAAATCCTCAAAGGGGAGCTTTTTCAGCATTACGTACCACTAAATCACATTCTATCATTCTGACACTGGAATAAATGAAAACCAATTCACGTGACATTACTGCAGATTTGTTATGGATTAATTGATAAACAGCAGTAATGTCTTCTCTTTTAGTTAGGCTGTTGTGCTGCACCCATCACTGTAACATCTGTGTGTCTTCCCAAACTGAACAAGAGAGCTTGTGGGAGGCTGATTATTTTCACAGCGGTCTCTGGGGAAGCATTAGCATGCAAGCACATTAAGTAAACTGACCCCGGTTTAACTAGCTCTAGTTGTTGCAAACAATTTGTTAGTTATATTTGGCACTTTTTTCTCTTAGTGAGTTATCCGTGAACTGATCATGATCTCTGTGGATTTGTTTATTGTTCTTTGAATAGTTCTTGCAACCATAATACTTTCTAGTAAAAAAGAGAAGAGGAAATGATTCCTATAATATCCTGTTCCTGCTTATCTTCTTACCACTGAGTCCAAGGCAAGCACCTCCATCACTGGGCAATGCTTCCTTTCTTTTTGTAAAGGTTAAGTTATCTGGTGAGACAACAGTAATTATACCATGTGACTTAGGTGCCCACTCACACAGACCAAATATCACATTTTTAAAGGAACATTTGCTATGCAACTTCATGATCGCTGGGTTTTCATGATGCTCAGAGTTTTGAACTTTAAAGAAAAATAAAAAAGGAATGTCAGCTGTTTAGGATGAATCGGGCATGTTTACCAAAGAGAACTAGAGTGACTGGCTACTTAGCTGTATGTTTTTAAATTAAGGAATTTTATTAATTGCTTTGGCCAGTGCCAAATTCTGCTCTTAGGCCGTGTTAACACTACTGGCTAAATTGGCATCAATGCAGTAGTGTTGATTTAGCGGGTCTGGTGAAGACACCCTAAGTCGATGGGAGAGTGCTCTCCTGTCAACGTCTGTACTCCACCTCCCCGAGAGGCAGAAGCTATGTTGACTGGAGAGCGTCTCCTGTTGACCTAGCACAGTGTAGACACTGCTGTAAGTTGACCTAAGTTACATCGATTTCAGTTACATAACTTACATAGTGTAACTTAGATCAGCTTACAGCATTAGTATAAACCAGCCCTTAGTTACACCAGTATAAATCCAAAGTTACCCCATTAAAGATAACTGGGCTACTCAAGATGTACACTGGTAGAACTGATCGTAGAATTTGACTCCATGGGGTAGGAAAATCCAAAGGCTGTTTACCTCAAATATGAAAGGAGGTATGTGTCATTTTGTGGCATGTTTCATGATTATTAAAATGAAAGCCATATTACACAGCTGCCTTTTTTTGGCTCTGAGGTAAAAGTTAGGGTATGTTTGACCTCAGACAGAACTGACATGACACAGCCAAAAAGCACCTACAGGACATGGCTTTCCCTCCGCCAGCCTGTATGCAATATGTTAGAAAAATGCTACAACCTTCATTGGATTTGTGGTTAGCTGGATGTTTTCACTAAAATGATCAACAGTTAAATTGTTAATATTAATGCTTAAGGCCTTTTGAAGTCAATGGGAGAACTCATGTTTAAAGTTAGGCATATGCTTAAGTACCTTGTATATCCCACAACTGCAGCCCTCACCGGAAGGCTTATCAGGAACTAAAATCCCCTATAATCCTCTATACTGCTTCCTAAGCCTCCTACTTTCCTCCAGAAATATCTAGAAGGCAGTTTGCCATCAATACAAAAATCTACAGCCCACAACTAAACTAGACATTTAGAGGAAGAGTAAATAAGTTGAATTTAATATCAAATTAAATAAGACAAGGAACACTGCCGTGAGCATATTATTCATTTGCATACATGATTCCATAAAAACCTACATTTTGAGGGTACCTAATATTGCCACAGAATTTCCAGCTTCTTCTTTATGGGGCCATGAATTGAGATCTCAAACATCATAGACATGCAAGGTTTTACATATTCATTACACTTATTTCAGTCTTCTTCTGTGATACTGAGCAGAGATAGCATTATGTCACACATAACAAATGGGAATATTATACACACAGTCACCAAGGCACAGATACTTTTTGGTATTGTGTAGGGTAGTCATTTGAAGTTGGGATTGCTTTGGTTTATGAGCAGTGGTTTCCACAGCCTTTTGTGTTGTTGTCTTCATCATGTGGTACATTCACCACAGGGGTGCCTCATAGCTGTGTTGGAGGAATCAGCTCTCATCTGGTGTGGCACCCTCTTCTGTCATTCGCTCACCCCGTGGCCTCTCACTCTCTCCATGATTCAGAATGCTCCTTCTTCCTGGCTTGGCCCTCTAGCCAGTCACTATAGTTTTCCCCTTTTAGGGTTTCAAAGTCTCACAAGTCTGCCTGTTTGAGTATTATTCCTGGAATTCTCCAATTCAAAACTATACTACTGCACCAGCGGCTGCTAGGAGAACCCAGGCCTGCCTATTACTCCCGGTTCCAACCCAGGGATCCTACAGTCAACAGCAAAGGTCTACACAATCTCTGACCTAGCTGCTCTTTCCGTGGGCCGCTTCCTACTGCGCCTCCCACAGGCTTTCTTCACCCTTCTGGGTAAACCCTTCCCTCAGGGCCAGGATCCCAGGCCTTCCTCCCTGGGTTTCCTCCTTGTCCTATTCTAAGCCCACAGAGCAACTGCTGGTTTCCATACTACAGCCCTTTTTTTCTGTTGCAAACTTCCTGACTTTATACCTTAGCCCGCTTCCCCACCCCAGCTGGGATTTATCAGACATTAATAATTTTCAGTCAAGCTAGACTCTCCACCAGGTGTGGCCCATAAGACCAATTGGCCCTATCTGCACTGCCTTAACACCTTCAGGGCTGTTGTGGGGTGAACATCCTATCACAGTTGTGCAGCTAGATTGTTGTGTTGTGCAGCTAAATTGCTGTTCATGCACCCCTGGATTTGAGGAGGAGGCTGATCTATAAACAGACTCAACTCCCAGAGGCCTTAATTGCTTTGCTGCTTGTCTGGTGTAATTGCTTAAATTTAAAAGTTTTTTTTTTCTCCTTGGCATGTTGTTACTGTGCCCAAAATGAGGCCAACGTGAGATTGGTGGAGCCAGGGGCCTCTGAACATGACAATTTCTGAAAGAAAGCACTCAGTATTGGTCACTAGATGGAATTTCATCCCCTGTTACACTGTGCCCAACCTGCCTATGAGAAAAATGAGCTGTGGGTCTAAATTTCTGGCCTCTAGTCAGCAACAATGTCTGAATCTTGACATTGCTACATGAGAAACAAGAGGGCAGTCAACTTATGAAGCCTATAAATACAAAACTGCCAATTAAGGAGAGACTGTCTCAAACCAAAGAGAAATAAACGCAATTTAACAACAAAAGCACTGATAAGGCTCAGCAGGGAAGCTAATCAGAGAGACCTGCCCTTCAGAAACCCCAGGATGTAACGGACAACATCTCAAAAGGAGATATCTGAGCAGAGAATAGCTATGTGCTTGAGAGCTGCTAATAAGCGTTGCATGAACCAAAACAAAGGGAAAGAATATGTACAGACTATGGAAAGCAATGCTTATTAAAATTGTTAGTATGATGAGCCAAACCATCTCAAGGGATAGTGCACTGGCACCCACAGCAAAATAATTTAATGTCTCCCTCCCATATGTATGTATGTGCATGCGTATGTAAATACACACAAATATTCTTTTAAACCCCACCTTTCTTTCAAAAAAACAATAAAGGTTGCTAAGTGACAATAATGGACTTCCTTTTATCAGATCTTTTACAAAACCCCAAGCCCTCAAAAGCAAGAAAACAAATATTTAAGGCCATCTATCTAGTTTCTTACATTGGTGTTCAATACTATAGCATCCGAATAGGCAAATCTTACTTTGTCCACATACAAAACGTGCAGTTTTGTATCTACTCAGACTAATGCCTTTATGTTTATTATAGAGGCACTGTATAGATTTTCAAAAAGAAAAGGAGGACTTGTGGCACCTTAGAGACTAACCAATTTATTTGAGCATGAGCTTTCGTGAGCCTGATGAAGTGAGCTGTGGCTCACGAAAGCTCATGCTCAAATAAATTGGTTAGTCTCTAAGGTGCCACAAGTACTCCTTTTCTTTCTACATTTTCAATAAACATTTAAAAATGATTCCCCACTGGAAAGAGATTGATGGCTGTGATAAAGAGTGATGGAGCAGCAGGTAAACAGACAGTATTAGGATGATATTGTAATCAAGGCTAGTGGAATGAGGGTTTTTATGCCTTTTTACACTCTGAGACATCATAGTCTCGGAATATTAAAGGGCAACTGTGGGGGGACATGTAAGAAAGTCACACCTCTGCCTGCAAGAACTAGGAGGGGTGGGTTTTATTTCCCTTTCCCAATATGGCCAAGAGAGGAGATTAAGGCTGGGATGGTTCCTGTTTCTATGGGGATCAAAGGAGGGGTGTCAGACTGTAGGTCCTTCTTCCTCTTCTTCATAGGGCTGGGAGAAGGGCACACAAAGTAGAGATGCTAGGAAAATTCTCTTCTCTCCATTTCTCCAGGGGAAGGGCAGTATGGGGAGGGTTCTATAGTCTCCTGTACAGTTAGGAAGAGAAAAGCAGAGCTAGCATGTCTGTTTACCCAGGCTGGGAGACACACTCACAACTGCTATGCAGACATTTCTGAAAAGACCTAGCTGGAGGGCTTTATCTCCAACTCAGCAAACATTAGAAGCGGGGCAGGACAGTGGAAGACTCTGTGGCTGTTGCATCTCACAGCACCACAAGGCGGTGCTCAGGTAATGATTTGTAGTAACAGGTGCCACAAATCCTTATTATTTATTTAAGTAATAGTGATGGAGGGGGAGGACACGTCCTAGTAATGAATAACAGGCGGATTGACTGGGGAGCCCATGCAAAGAAGGGTCATTAATCCAGCAAACATTATGCCCTCCCAGTTGGTCATTATTATTCTTAACAGATCTTGAACATATATACAAAACACAAAGAGAATGTAAAGCAATTGCCTTTGTATGTGCTGAAATGCCTTGGATCCAGTGTCCTGTTTACAACACTGCTTTTGTTCTAGCAGCTAAGGAACAAGAGTCAACTCATGCAAATCTTTACTGCTTGAACTTCAGAGGAGTCCTCACAGAACAAGGACTGCAGGATTTAGCCTCAATACACTAAGCAACTAAAAATAGGATTTCATGATCCCCATTCCATGAACTAGGGCTGTGAAAAACACTTGCAACGAAATTCAAAAAATATTAAAATTCAAGGTTTCACACATTTCAAAAAAAAAATCCTGAGTAAAATACCATCGTTTTTGAACTCAAAACCAGTGTTCTGCCCATAGCTCTTGAGTGCTAAATCCGGAGGCTTTTCCAAGCACAGGAGGTAGCTGTTGGGAGTGGGTGACAGAGACATAAGTTGCAATCACAAAAGAAGCTTGGGGAGAAAGTAGAGAGAAGGGGATGAGGACTAGGGTGACTAGATGTCCCGATTTTTATAAAAAATACAAGGAGGACTTGTGGCACCTTAGAGACTAACACATTTATTTG
The DNA here is from genome assembly GCF_965140235.1 of Caretta caretta. Taxonomy (NCBI): domain Eukaryota; kingdom Metazoa; phylum Chordata; order Testudines; family Cheloniidae; genus Caretta; species Caretta caretta. The sequence goes on from NC_134208.1 coordinate 35,963,444, forward strand.
GGCATAAGCTTCACAAGTACTCCTTGGTTTTTTTGCTGATACAGACTAACACGGCTACCGCTCTGAAACCTGTCACCATGCAAGGGACTGTCCTGATTTTGGGGTCTTTTTCTTATATAGGCTCCTATAACCCCCCCCCCCCCTTCCCGATTTTTCACATTTGCTGTCTGGTCGCCCTAATGAGGACAGCAAAGTAGGCATGGGCATGGAAATGGATACTTTTGAAAGTATATGCAGCTTGAACGGTTTGTAGAAGAAAATGGAAAGCCTATGCAGAGATTCAGGAAGTGGGGGTGACAGTGAAGATATGAGCAAAACATAGGAAAAGAAAAATACCTTAGCAGAAGCATTTGGTGCAGAATGGAGGAGAGTTTGATGACAGAAGGAAAGGCCAAAAAACTGGACTGGTATCCTGGCAAGATATGTATTGTTTATCAGTGCATGAACTGTGTTCTGGCAGATGGAAGTATTGACGTGAGGGCAGCATTTAGACTTATTTCTTGCCAGACACTACTACAATGCACAGCACTAAGTTCTAGTTATAGAATGACTTTTGGCTGAGAGAGAAGATAGAAATTGAAAGTCTGAGAGGTGTCTCCCATACTGTCAAAGATATTTGGGGCATGAACAAGTCCTGCTTCATTCTCTCCTCTGCAGCATATTGCTTGGGAAAGGGAAATTATGGCTAAATGAATAAAACTGGACTTCATTTAAAAAAATCAAATTCTGGTGTGTTGTGAAGAGGTTTGAAGTCCAGCAGGCATTCTTGAAAAAGGCTTTGAACAGCTCTGTACCATGCTGAGTCCAGTAATAAAACAATTCATATCAAAATGATGAAACCAAACCTGATTTATCATGATTGATGCTCGGTTCCAACACCTTTTGTTATATGTCTTCCATATATGTCAAAAGCGGACCCTTTTAAACTTTATCTATTCTACATATAGAAATTTCAAACCTGTAAATAATGTTTTACACAGTATATATTTGGTGGCTCTTGTGATTAAAAAGTAATGAGAAGATATAATACCACTGTTAGCCAGGGACCATTTGGTGCCAACTGGCAGAGGGCGTAGGCTTCACAGGGTTTTCCAGGGATCCCCAGAGTCCAATATATGCATAATAATTCACCAAACTATGTGAGGTCTCTACCAAGAGACCACTGGTCATCATAATCCCTGTGAAATATATGGATGGATAATATTTAAGGAATTATGTATCTACACTAAAAAACATGTTCTTAAGGTCTGGGAGTAGGGTGACCAGATGTCTCGATTTTATAGGGACAGTCCCGATTTGTGGGTCTTTTTCTTATATTGGCTCCCATTACCCCCGACCCCATGTCCCAATTTTTCACAGTTGCTGTCTGGTCACCCTATCTGGGAGTTAAGGCAGGTTACCAGGAGATGTAATCTCAGACATGTTCATTTCAGGTAGGAGGTAACAGACACTTATCTTTCCCATTTTGCCATGTGTGTGCTGGTTACTGTATGCCTCACAGTGGATGCCTATTTGCATACTGAGACAGCTCCAGGTTGAAAGATTTTTTTGTGTGTGTTTGTTTTATAGTAGATTTTCTCTTATAGATTTCCTAGTCAGCAGAGGGGTGTCCTGTTTATGAAAGAAGACAAAGGATGGGACTAGTATATCTTGAGGGGACAAAGAGATACACTGAGGAGATAAGCTACCGCTTGTTTGTCCTATGAAAGGAGGATCACACCAGCCTGGCTGTAAAACACTGAAAAGGACTTTGGGTAAGCATTATCTACAAGGCATGAGAGTATCTAGTTAACATACATTCTAGACCCTAGATTTAATTATGATTTTATATGTAACCATTTGTTTCCAATAATTCTACTCCCTATTACCTGAATCTGTGCTTTGTTAAATAAACATTTACATGTTTTCACTGTAAACATATCTAAATGCTCTGTGCTAAGCAACACAGTGATCTAACATGGAACTGGTAAGCTGGGATATACTGTTTCTTTGGAAGCAGCAGTTCTGTGAATACTGTGAGTGTTCTGGAACTGGACACTCCAGGGTGAAGCTTGGAGGACTCAAAGGTTGGAGTATGCCTGTTGCTAACCTGTCAAGAGAGAATAGGGCCTGCATAAGCCGAGAGGGGAGTGCTTGTGTTGCCCGTGGCTGTTGGAATTGGGGAATTAACTCCCAGCCGTCTCAGGCAAAGCTTCTTCACACTAAGAGCAGGTGATAGTTAGGAGCCTCATAGCCCTGGATACCCTCAGGAAGTGTCACAACCACGTAGAATACTCAAGGCAAGATTAAGCTTCTCTGGAGCAAATGAGATAGGTATGTATAGGATCAGTATGCCTACCTTCAATCTTACAAACAACTTACTCATATTGTGTGCAATATATGGGGAATGTATAGTACATGAAATTCTGTCATTGCAAAATGCATACATAGCATTACTTGGCCCCTGTAAATTGGGAATGGAAACAGTTCTTACAATATGCCTTCAAAATACACTGCAAATTTAAAGCACTTTAGAGTATGCATTATGTTGTTAATAATCATGATCATGGACCAAATATTGAGGTCTTTACTCAGTTATTCATTACTGACTCAGGCAAACGTCCTTGATTTCAGGATTTGTCATAACAAACAAAATATTTAATAATAGTAATAAACATTAAATTTAATGTACAGGCAATTCTTATGTGAAGAATAACCAGAATGTTTTAATACACAAGTAACAAGAGCTATTGCTTCATAGAGAACTTCTTTCTACTCTTTGATGTTACAGAATCACTGACTGTGTCTTTGAAATGTAGCAGCTGAGGCAAATCACTCTCAATAGCTGTTAGTGATAACCCATTCAGTCTCCCTGTCTCATGGTTGACCTCAGTCTGGGTTTGATCAGAGCTAGTTTGGGGGGAAAAGAGCATTCACCTTCACAGTCTGACAGGCAGAGTCAGGTAAATTGAAAGCTATTTATGTACATTTAGAAAAATAGATTGTATGCCGTCAGATCTTCTCACAAAGTTGATCAGAGAATGGTATTTGTCATGAAACGAAACAAATTCTTCAAAAAATTTGAGCTCCAACTCTTTTCAATATTTGGATTATGAACTAGCAGCAGCTTGCATGCCACTGGTATCAAATGAGTGGTGAATGCTAGTCAGAAATTCAAAGTGACTATAGATAGAAAACTAACCTAAGTTTCTTGACAGTGCTATGACTCCTTGAACAGACTGGAGATTTGGATGCATATTTTCAGGGGATCTTTTAATGCCACACCATGCAAAAAAGTGAGTGACACTGTCGGAGTTGGTTTCATTTTTTTTTCAAATGTTTGTTTAGGGCTCTGAAGTATTTGTAGCATTAGCCCAGAACTTGAAATTGTCCAAATTCACCACAGAATCCATTTTGACTTTGGTACAAGTCACTGATCAACATCTCAAAATGAACAATTAGATGGCACACCATCTATTTTTTTTAATTGTTGACATGAATAGCTTTCAATTTACCTGACTCTCAGACAATATACTTCAGTTTCAAAAGAATAATACTTAGCACATGAAATCAGTGTAAGTGTTTTCAGAAGCACACCATGCATGGTAGGCATACAGTCTTCAGTAAATCAGTTTCGTCATAGAATATAGGCTTTCTACTAGTACTAAATTTTTCCACTTGTGTGCCATCTACCAATAACCACCAGTTGTTAAAAGACATATAGGGCAAAATTCTGCCATCGGTTAGGCTTATGTAACCTTAGTGCCTTTAAATGGTGTTGCATAGCTGTAACTGATGACAGTATGTTATTTATAATGTTTTGACGGTTTGGACAGAAAACTCTGCCAGCTCAGTTAAAATAGGACTTTTTTGTAATAGCTGTTTTCAGCATCCAGAGTATATTAAGACTGTCATTGTGGATTGCCATTAATTACAATGTTTGTTTGCTTCCACATGTATACAGTATACTGCGGGGGGGTGGGTATTTGTTAAAAAAGGAGGAGTAATTAGATAGAGGAAAAATCCAGTGCTAATCATATTTGAAGATTATGTAAATTGTACCCTCACCACTGATACAAAAGTGGACCTGGAGGAGTGTACATGGTTGTATACCGTAAAAGAGGTCAGAGTAATTTGTTAATAAACTGACCACTCGGATCCATGCAACATCCCTTTCTGGGACCCTGTCTGAACCAATACACAGCAAGTGGTCAAACTGAGTATTTTTCTGCTCTTTCCCAGATAATTTCTCAGTATTTCATAATTAAAGCCAGTTATTTTTTATAGATATAAACACGTAAAGCCTAAATATACATGTGCCCAACTTTCATTTTGTGATTTTTTCCCCCTTAATTTTTTATAATTTGCCAATAAAATACGTTTTTTCACAAGAAACCTTTTTAAATAGAGGCTTGAAACTTACTTGTGGCATACACTGTTGGGTGGTTAGGAGGAAGAATGAGAGAAGGCAGTGTTTTATATAAGGTCAGTACACAAAGGAGCTTATGGTTCTCTCTCCACAAACTGCTACAAAAGGGTTAGCAAGGACCATAGTGCTTATAGGGAACAGCAGGCAACCTGGAAGATACTAGGCACAGTTATAACTGCCTTCCTATTACTTTTGTAAACTATTCTCCAACTTAATTCTGGGTGCCAGAAATAAACTCTCAGAGCAAGCAGCTAGAATGTGTAGCTGTCATTAAAACAGAGCATTCAGACTGAGCATGTTGTCCTGCATGAACACCTACTCAATTCTATTATAGTCAAAAGTTCACAGCAATTTTAGTTCAGAAAACCTTCAAATTCTCCCATTCTCAGCTGAGTTCTTCAGGTCCATGCTCAAAAATATAGATTGAAAGGGAGAATCAAGTCAAGCAGAAGCAGCTCCAATAAATACAGCGAGAAGTGACTCCTCATAAACAAGCAGTTTGCTAGACAGCAATGAGAACAATATCCAGGGCAATGTTTAAAATTCCTCAATAATCCTGCTAGTATCAATAACCAAATGAATAAAAAACTTCATTCCTACTCAGCTAGAAATACTTTATATTCTAGGAGGCTATGAAAAATGCATGCTAATCATTTTGTTCTCATGTCAGTTATTTAATACACTGTATATAAATCAGCCTGCTAGATAGAGAGTTTCATCTTTCCTGGTATTATTGCTTTACCATGTCACCATATTTCTCTTGCATTTTGGAGAGATGAAACTTTGATTTAAGCTTTACCCTGTGTGGGCCTGAGAATTCAAAGTGGTACACACTGCCAACTTAGACAATCGCTCGGGGAGGAGAGTGCTCACATTTTAAAGTTTCTGGTCTCCCATGAAGACATTATTTTGGGGATCCCTAAACACTCCTGATTTGTTAATCAATTCACATTGTGTATGCACACAATTCAGTACGTTCTCTGGGCCTGGGACGATCTCTTATTGCCTATTTGTGCAGTGCCTAGCTCAAATAGACCCCTGCTCTTATTTGGGTCTTCTAGATGTTATCATAAAGCAAATTATAATTATTATTTATATTAATTTGTTTTACCATTTTGGTATGTAACTCTGTAGGCTACTAATATGTATCTGACCATATTTCCGCTGCTTATGTTTCTCCTCTTTTTCTTTCCCCGTCCTTCAAGTCATCTGCTTCTTCCCTTCTACATCTTGGCAACATTCTCTTTCAAAAGTTTATTTTTGATGCACAATTTACTAATGATCCTTCCCTCTCTTTAGCATTTTTTCTCTACGTGCTTTCAAATTTGTCTACCTTTTCTTCCCCTTTCTTCTCTGTCTCTCATATATGCCCCTGCCTTTCCCATACATAGCCACATACACCCACAGCTGTCCCTACACACAGTATCCTGACACGCATACAAACTATCGTTAGTCCTACACATAAACACATGGATTTATCATGCCTCATAGCAACACACAAGTATTGCCACTCACTTAGTGAAAGGCTTTCTAATGGACTTTAGTGAATGTTCGACTGGGCCCATGCTGCTCCCAACCCATGCCAAACACACACCCAAACACATTGCCTTTCACATTTAAAGTTACACATGTGCTGGCCTTCCTCAAACAGTGGGCTGATTGGGTAGTGGGGATTTGTTGGTGATGAATGAAAGAGGTAGGAGCGCTCTCATGGCATAGTGAGGATAATGATGATGAATGCTATGTATATAAATAATGTGTACATTTTATGTATCTAATTTATATAGAGAATTTCTTTTACAGTGATGGTCTTTGTTAGTAAGGTATTTAAAAATAAATGTCCCACCCTTCCTCATGCACTGCTTACTATCCACCTTGCATGCTCAGTGGGGCAGTGGTGCAGCAGAAGTATCAGTGTGTGATTCAGGTATGTGATTATAAGGCCAGAAAGGACCATTGTGAGCATCTAGTCTAACTTCCTATATAACACAGAGCATAAAACTTCCCTAAATTAATTCCTGCTTCCACTCCAGTAGCTGTGGTTGAACTACAGAGTATCTTTTAAGAGAACATCCAATCTTGATTTAGACTTTGCCAAGAATGGAGACTCCATCACAGCATTCAGTAAATTGTTCCAGTTCTTAATTACCCTCACTGTTACATATTTGTGCCTTACTTCTAGTCAGAGTTTTTCTAGCTTCATCCTCCAGCCACTGGCTTGTTACACTTTTGTTCATGTCATTAAACACGATCATAATGCATGTACACAAGAGGCTAGAATTAAGGTTGAATGGGCCAACTTCACTTTGGTATTTCTTGCTTTTGAGTGCTAAATTTTGCAACTTTAATGTTCTCTTAACAAGTTTTTGGTATGGACATTCTTATCAGTATTAGTACTTATCCATAATTGTATTTAATATTTGTATTTTGGTCCTGCATTGGCACCCCAGGCATATGTGCTGTATAAAAAGTGAACAAAAAGAGAGTTTAGAAACTAATCTAATCTATAATCCAAATATAAATCTGCATGATGCTTCAGAGATGAAAATATAAAGATCATCCCCAAGTCCAAATAAAGCTGTATTATAAGGAGCCATTTTACTGCCGATAACATTAAAAAAAAAAAACCATTAACCAACACCAGTCTACGCAAGATAATATAATTATTTCCTATTCTAGCTGAGGTAATAATTCAGTATCTCAGGTACCGTAGTTTAGTTACTACTGGTAAATACCCTTTTTTTTAATACAAATAATGCCCAATGCATTGACACCATAGTGGAGAGTGATATGGGCAATTCACCATTTTATAATTATACTGTATCATACAGCTTTAAAAGTGGCTAGTGCACTGTGAACTAAGTGGTTTCTCATAGTTTTCTTTAGCACAGATGGCAAGTTGTAAAACTGTTGCAAAATTATTTATTTTAGAATATTTCATCAGGAAAAACTCATTGAGATGACACAGCTCATTTCCAAGGATACCCTGGGGCAACAAATGAGAGACACCCATTTGCATCTACACTGTTTTAAAAAAATCAACTAAATAACACATACAAAAAACAATTACAAACAGTTATCAGTTCTTTAGTCTATAAGGCTTTAAAAGCTGTAAGACTAAAAGCCCCAAAGTCTTTTATGTTAATGGTAGTTTGCATATTCTTATCCAGAACGGCTGCGTAGCATGCAGTGTCTATTTACTTCGTACTCATTAGCATGCTACACTGGGAAATATTTTTACATCTAATAAGTTACAAGTTTGTTTTTTTAATTACATTTTGGGTATTAAAAACTCAGGTCGAAATTCTGCTCTCATATGCACAACTGTTACTGAGCTTCAAAGGGAGCTGAACACACATACATGAGGTCAGTATCTGGCTCTATACAGAAACAGTATGATAAATAGTGCAAACATTATTATGTTGTGTATTACAGTAGCTAATAGGGGCAGGATGAGAAGGGGGCCCATCCTCATAGGCACTGTACAAACAAAGTAATAGACAGTCCCTTCAAAGGGCTTACAATCTAAACAGACAAGGCAAAGAGTAGGGGAAGATAGAATTCATCGGCAGAGTGAAGGCTGCTGGTTTACTAAGTCATGTTGTAGTATTTTCATAATTTTCATTTTTGTGGTGGAAGGGGTTGGTGGAAAGGTCTTGTTTGTTGGTTTTTAATTCTTTGAATGGAGTTTTCTTAGGAAGGGATTAGCTAAATGGAAATACAAGGAAGGGGGAAATGTCACAGAAGAGAAGAGCTAAGGGGCTAGAACAGGGAGCGGAGGGAGGGAAGCATGCAGGTGGACTGAGGCTGAGATGGAGAGCACGAGAGGGGGCAGGAAAGTGTCAGAACAAAGAACTGCTAAGCACAGGGAGAGAATGGCCAATCAAAACTGTAAGAAATGGTAAGAACTGTAGAAAGCAGCCTGATATCGTCAGTGTCCAGCAGTCACAGTATTGCTAATCCCAAGCATTCAAAAATCACGTCAGGTCCTAAACAATCATGAGAGTGCAGCTGACCATCCAGCTGTTAACCTGTGCAGGTGGGGTGGGAGAGGGATGGATTGTGAGCAGTTCAGTGTTGTCTGTAGGTGGCAGAGGTGCAATGTTGTGGCAATCCTTATTTTACCTTTTGTCCTACATACTTTTGTAAAACCTTATGAATTATATAACACATAATGAATTTCTGTGTTTAATGCATTGTTGACTTCTTATGAATGAATTTTTCAATGATTTTTATAATTAAACAATCTGTTATGGAACAAACAAAAATAAACCTTCAAATGAAATGATACCGCAAAGGTCTTTAATTATGAAAAGATTATGAAAAAAATAATCTATTGTGTGATAACTACAAAGAAACCTTTAATTAAAAACTATAGTCAAACAAAACAGTAAAATGCAACAATACAGTGCAATGCAGAGCCTGAGCTTGGCTCTGTGAAGAGAATGGCCTCTGGGAGCGCTATTGTGGAGGAACAGCTGGGAAGACTTGTTGGTGTTCCCAGTATCCTAGATTGTCCAAAGGCTGCAGAACACAGCTGAGTCTTGGCTTACAAGACTACATTTCTTGCTGCCCTAACAGCAGCATGTGCTGCCGTGGAGCATTCTGGCTCTGTATTGCCTCCAGGAGTTTCCTCTGCATCTCACTATCTTTGGCCATGCCAACGCTGTCTCTGGCAACTGCCACTCTGTTCTTTGCCACTGCCACAATCTCTCTGGAGAGCGCCCTGTCTGTTTCCCACTCTGCCCTCAAACACTGCCTCCGCCTCTCCACTATTCTTGGTGGGGCATTCTGTTATGATGCCCACGAACATTTCATCACGTTTTCTGTTTCCTCCCCTCAGGTTAGCATGGCAGCATAGCACAACAACAATAAAAAGTTAGATACTTGTATCCCAAAGTGCTCTCCATAGGATCTGCCTCCTCAGTCCTGGCTTAGGTTGCTGCCTGGGAAGTGGGGTTGGTTGCTGCAGGGCAGGAACCGGGCTCACCCTCCAGAGCAGGTAAACCGACAGGTCAGTAACAGTCGCCGAGAAAGCAGTGCGCAGCAGCACTGCGTGCACACAAACAAAACACTTAACATCTTGAGTCACAGCAAAAGTTAGTTCACTTTGAAAGAGGATTTCAGAGTTCATGACAAATGCATAGTTAGTACGCTACAATAGACTGAGTCATGCATATGTGAGCATTTTCAAATCAAATTAACTCAACTTAATCCAGTTTAAATCCCCTATGTAGACAAGCCCTAAAGAGACTAATGCAGAGTACTAACTCCCTTGCCACTTGCAACAGCTTCCCTGAAGAATTACAGCAGAAAACCAACTACACAGTATTGTCTTCCAAGACTACAAAACTAGCTCACACACTAAGAAAAAGAACTTGTAACACTATATATAACAGCAGCATCTGGTAACCCCTGCCATAGCAATACCCTCTCTCACGCTAAGGACCTGATCCACAGCCCTTTGAAGTCAGTGAGAGTCTATTAACTCAATAGGCTATGGATCAGGCCCCAATAAAAATCCTCCTCACCATAAATATTGCTTTATAATATTATAGAATCAGTAGAATCTCAGAACTGGATATTTCATTTCCCTTTGCTGCAGCTTTAAGTTCCCTCACAGAAAGTACAATATGCATTTGTATACCTATGTGGCACTGGTTATATACAAGTATGCCGGTTGCCTTCCCCTCCCCCATCATCACGGAGCTAATGCATTTGTGGCAGTTTCTTCTACAAGGGCTCAATCATCCTTTCCTTGCACATTCAAACATTAAATTGAAATCAGTGGGAAATCTGGGTGAACACCTGCCATGGTTATAGGACAAGATGAACTTTAGATCTCTTTTTGTCCCTCTCAAGTATACCTTTCAGGTGACGGGTCTGGCTTCCTTCACCTATCTCAAGGGTGGAACCATGCATTTCAACAACTTTGGGACTGGATTTCTGGGCCCACTTTACAGCCTTCTTTGCTTTAACTTGATGCAGTTAGGCAGGATAAAATTGCACAGGTAAATTGAAGTGCATGTGATATTTATAAAAAAATAATATCTAACTCTCTCATTCTCCAGAACATGTAGTTCAGTTTCACCTATGTCTGCATGTGCATGATATCCCTAAAAAGAGACAAGGAATGCTGCATTATGGCATGATAAACCTATATTTTCAGTGCCAACATAAAATTAACTCACAGGAAACAATGCTCCACTGAAAGAAAAATTGTGTTAAGTACATGTTAATGCCATTTACTTCTCCATTTGGAATCTCTCATGAAAATTGTTTATAAAACAAATGGCTAATTATATTATACTTGCCGAATAATTAAACATTCAGAACATACGATTCACTAAGGCTGGAGATCACAAATTTAAATGTGATATCCAATGTGAGATAAAATGTGAAAAAAAGAACAGATTAAACCATATTGATCAGAAATGATCACCCCCGGGAAGAGAGGGGGGTACCTGAAAGGTGGGGAGCGTGCTAGGAACATGGCACCAGTGCCTGTAGTGGTTTTCTGCAGCCTGAATGAACGCCATTTTCTGAAAGATAGTTACTTATGCTTTTGCCTCATCGGGCTGGGTAGAAAAGACAAAGTTTTTTTCTGTGTGTTAACTTTTGTGAAACTATCATACAAGCAATTGTTGTACAATCATGAATGTTGTTGCTGAGAAAGACCTATTAGATTACCTATCCCATACCTCTGCTAGTGGAGGATAAAGCTTTTAGCAAGAAGTTGTAGCATTTATTAATCTGATGACGGTAGATGTATCACAAATAAGCACTGATCATCAAGTGTCCATGATTATAACCTGCTCACCTCTGTATAAAAGCAGTTTGCACAGGGAATTACATAGGTGCCAAGGGAGATGAAATCCTCTCCATAAACAGGACAGGGAACAGGTGTACGCTCTGATGCTGGCTACTACTACTACAACCTTCACTGTGAGAAAGGAGAGGGATTGTGGTGTAGATGATTCTCTCCATTCATAAACTAATTACCAATGCCCAGTCTCTACCCCTTCCATGCTTTTGCCTTGAAAGACACCACTGAGTTTGTTCCACACCACACAAGGTCTGAGAAGTCTTCCTACATGGCCTCTCTGCTTCCCAACTCACCCATGTATAGGAAAAAGTGTTTCCACTACATCTATGGGGTTTTTTATCCACAAAGATTCAGAGATTCCAGGGCCAGAAGCGACCACTGTGATCATCTATTCTGACCATATGTATAACACAGGCTAGAGAACTTCCCCAAAATAATTCCTAGAGCGTATCCTTTAGAAAGATATCCAGTCTTGATTTAAATTGCCAGCAGTGGAAAATCCATCACAACTCTTGGTAAATTGTTCCAAATGTTTAATTACTTTCACTGTTAAAAATGTATACCTTATTTTTTGTCTGAATTTGTCTAGCTTCATCTTCCAGGCATTGACTGTTACACTTATGTCAGCTAGATTGAAGGGCCTATTATTAAATATTTGTTCCGCATGTAGGTACTTATAAACTGTAATCAAATCACCCCTTAACCTTCACTTTATTAAAGTAAATAGATTGAGGTCCTTGAGTCTATCACTCTTAAGGCATGTTTTCTAATCCTTTAATCATTCTTGTGGCTCTTCTCTGAATCCTCTCCAATTTATCAACCTTCTTCTTGAATTGTTGAAACCAGAACTGCATATCGGAGGCCAAAATGTGGGTAGCATTTACAGGGCTGGTGTGCCAGTGTTTTGGTAGCATCACAGAACAGGATATTCCTGGAAAGTAGGATAGTATTGCCCTCTGCCCATCTAAACCCATTATTGTATTGCATGTATGGCCTACATTCAAAGTATAATTGACTTGTGAGCAGGAACCACACAAGAAGGGGAGCAGACCTCTGACAGGCCACGTGTTAGAATCACCGAAGACATAAAAGGTTGTTTATTTTATTTTAAGATTTCAGATTTTAGTAGGGATAGTATCTGTCAGGGTAAACTAAGTCAAAGGGTGGGGGGAAAGAGGTATTACAAATCCAAGTGTGAATGGGTATACTTTAATGAATTAAATGAAAAACAATCTAGTTTTATTATTCAAACGTTTCCCAGTAATGTGGATTTAAAACCTAAATATATTGGTGCAGGCTGTTCCCCTGAGAACTGTATTTAACACCTGATCAAAAGCCTGATGAAGTCAATGGGAATCTTTCCATTGACTCTAATGGGCTTTACACCAGGCCTATAGAAAAGACCCTCCATGCACACATCTATCCCTTTCCACAAGGAATAGGGCCCAGCCCTGTCTGCGTGGCACAAGTCTCCTCTGTCCTCTGGACCCTATGCAGGGTGCTCTGTGGATCTGGGTTTTCTGATGGTGAGGGAGCAGAGACTATCAGCCAGCGGAGAGGCTGAAGGAAATGGATGTAATTACCCCTACATCCTCGCTGAGAGAAAACAATTCTGCTGAGACCTCCCCACCAGGAATGTTTTGTAGCATGTCTCCAGGGCAATGCTGTTGTGGGGAGTTTCATCAAGAAATTCTCACTGAGTGTTCCTCCTCCTGAGCCCCTTTTAGCAGGTTTTACCACAGAGTGGTGGATAGGGTTGCCAACTTGGTAATATTTAAAAAGCGGACACTCCAGCAGGAATGCCGGGACCGACCCTGCCCTCCCTCCACTCCTCTTCCCCCGTCGCTTGCTGCTTTTCCTCTCCCACCTCCCCTCCCAGGTCAGGAGGGACTCACTTGTGGCGCTGGGGCTGGGAGCTGCAGTTTCCACAGTATGCATCCGATGAAGTGAGCTGTAGCTCACGAAAGCTTATGCTCAAATAAATTGGTTAGTCTCTAAGGTGCTACAAGTACTCCTTTTCTTTTTGTGAATACAGACTAACACGGCTGTTACTCTGAAACCAACCCAGATAGAAAACAGCCCTGGCTGAGTACGGTGATGACCCAGCACCTCTCCCAGCCCGCAGTAACCGGACTTTATGTGTCCGGTCAGTAGATCTGACCGGACACTATCAGGTCCCCGTTTCAACTGGACTTTCCGGTCAAAAACTGGGAACCTGGCCACCCTAGTGGGGGAGCAGGAAGGTAAGCGGGAGATAATCTAGCCCAGTAAGACTGAGCTAGAGCATAAGAACCAGAAAGTGAAAATAAACAGCCTAGTTTTACTGTCAAAGCTGCGATAAGTGCAAAAAAGCACACAACAAGCAAAACGATGGCATTTACTGATCGGAGTCTGCAGTCCTTCCTGAGGCCCAGCTCCCATTAAGTCAATGGGAACCAATTGCGTAAGCAAGACCTACATTAAAGTTTTCAAATTATTTCATTAATCAGTGTGACTAGTAACTGCTAACGAATTTTGTTAAAAACCTCAGGTGATTTTTACCTTGACAGTGTCCCTTTAATAAATAAATGCAATACTTATTAATTATTTATCTGCTTTGAAGCATATAAAATAGCTCTGCTGACAATTACCACATGTATATACTTATAGAACACTGACACATATGTAGAGGGGGTCAAAATTCATTATTTATACAATGCTGGTTTTACATATAGGGAGAAAGTCAATAATTAGTAGAGTTTGAGATGTTGTTACTGATTCAGTTTAAGTTCAGTAGGCACAAGTATAAAAACAGAAATGCAAAACTGAAAGTCCTGGCAAGTTCAGAAATCAAACAAATTCCCTAGTCCAAATGGGTTTAGTAAACAAATGCCACTAGTACGGGTAGAAAAGAGCTTATAAGACAAAACTGATAGCACTGGGAGCCGCAATGGTGGATTTTGAGGTTTTATTCAATTTTTTCAGATCTAGGAAAATAAATGTTAGCTTTCAAACATGTTTACCCAGTGCTTCTTTCCCCTCTCCCCCCCCCGCCCCCATTCCCCTCAGACACACACACCCCTCAAAAAAAAAAAAAAAAAAGGGAGGAGGTGGAAAATTTGTATAAAATATAATTGGCCCGGTCCTGCACTCAAGACTTCTACTGACTTCAATGGAAGTTTTGGGTACACAAGAAACACAGAACTGGGTCCAATGTTTGAAGCATTCTTTAACCCTTCTCCCTTACAATGAAATGAATGGTCTCTTTGTTAAAATTTGATTTCTCCTGTTGCTAATGTCTTGTAATACTCCAGATAATCTAAATCCATCAACAACAGAGAACACTGGAGGTAGGCTCCAAACTACAGTACTCTAACATTCAGTAAGGCTAAACAATGCCAGCCTAGTTAGAAGTTTACAGAGCAAAAATGCCCAAGTCTGCAATCCTGGGAGTTGTATCCAGTTAGGCTGAAAGCAGACAACATTCATCCCCCTCATGTAATTAATGCACCATCAATATTTCATGTGTGTAATTTCAGATGAGTAAATAGCTTTCTGCGAGTTGCATAATTTGTTCATAATCTCAGTGCCTCTTGATCCATTTAAAACTTAAGTGCTACCATTTTTTTTAAAATGCCCCCACAAGAATGATTCAGTTTAGCCAAGAAAGACTGTACCCATCTTTAAATCCCATATAGACCACTGACCCCAATGCAAACACCAAAATGAGGCCAAGCAACTGAATTTAACAAATATTTTGTATTGTGGTCTTTAGATACTGGGCGGGGGGCGGGGGCAGGGGGGAGAAAGACAGAGGAAAGCTAAGCTGTGACATATGAGGTGTGCTACATATAGGAAGGGTAATGAAACTGAGGGCTCAGCCATTAACCTTCAAGGAAGAAAAGCTAGGCCTGGTGCTTTAAAAATTACTGGGACAATATTTCACCATGACAAGCATTAGTAATGAATAATTAAGCGTTTAATATAATGTTGCTTTGGTGAAAAATGATAATTTTACAATTGATGGCCCTTAAACCTATTCAGTGTTATTATCCTGTATTAAAAGAGGCGGGAGGAAGGAAACGGGGAAAGCTTTGATGAAATAAATGTTTTTTTGATGGCTGGACCAAAGCAGTTATGGTTATTAGGTTCAAAATCTTTTCAGAGCCGAACAGTGGTCCTGCTGAGAGAATTTCATGAAAAATTTAAGAAGGCAAATTCAACCTGAAACAGTCTTATGTCTCACACCAGCTCGCCTGAGGTCAAACTGTGTTTTTCCCCATAATACTCAGTTAATGTCAGCGAAATAAATCAGTCAGCAGATGCAGATGCTGAAATCCTCAGAAAAGAAACTAACAAATTCACTCAGGAATCTATTTTGATTAAATAAGGCAATTATTTAAAACAATATAACAGATGCTTTCTCACTTAACTCACCATAATGAAATGTTTTTTGCAAAGGAAATATTTGAGTACTACTTTTTTATATTTAATTGTACTGTAAAAGCTCTCTTCACAGTTTACAAAATTGCAGGAAGAACAAGGCTACAGAGCCTCATTGCATTTCCTCTTTCTTCCTCCTTTTCCTCCAGCTCCGTCTGCTGTTAACAAAAATCATAGCTTAGATAATTAAAAAAATTAATCTTGGGAAGACTTTGAAGAGAAATAGAGGATTTTGCCGTCATATATCAGACTACTGAGCCATCAATTCCTACTTCTTGGAGAGGCCACTTCCTGATGCTGAATGGGTAGATAAATAAACAAACCCTATATGCACCTAATCATGCTTTGCATGAGGAAGGTAGAGATTTCTTACTGTTTCCTGCAGTGATCAGTTTTGATCCTTAAACATGGTAATTATCACTAGCATACTGACACACATAGTTCTGATTCCCGTTAATACTCATGGGGATTGAGGGTTCTCAGTATATCAAAGAATCAGGCCTCATTCATATGCTGACTAAAAGTATTATGGTTTATAAAATTGCCCAATCCCTTTTAAAATACAGTGACAGAATTTGGGCTATAATTTACTACTGGGATAAGTGGGTATACCTGTAGTGACCTCAGCAAAGTTGGACTTGCCTAGACCAATGGTGAACCTTGCCCTTTGACTCTACAAACTGCTGTGATAGCTCATTTCACATCATCCCTTCTACCCGTGTGTGAGGATATGCCATCTCCTCAGGAATAAGAGGAAAGGGAAACAAGGGTGGTAACATAGTAGCTAAAATACTTAGGAGCTAAATAAGAGGGAAATGCAGTCTCCAACAGTCAGGTGCAAAATGGCCATCTTCTCTCTCCCAGATTTAAAAATGTACCAACTACTAGGAGAACCTACTGGAAAGGCTTCTGTAAGAGTGTCAACTCTCAGTGGATAGTTCACAGAGGTCCAACCCATCACAGAGAAAGTAGTTTCTAAACTAAAGGTGAATTTAATTGCTCTTTCTGAGAGCAAAGGAGTTGGCTGGAAGACAACCCAAAGTGTGCCAAGCTAGAGTATGCTGAGTTTGAGACAGTTATGTCCTTTTCTTTTCCTTCGGCGTTGTATTTCTTTAATATAAAAAGTCTAAGGGGAAATTTTTCAAAAGCACACAGCATTGGCCTAACTCCGCTCTCTCATCATGTTTTTGAAAATAATCACACCTTAAACAATGCCTAGCACAAGGGTGTTCAAACTGAGGGTCATGAGCCCTTGGGGGGGTCAAAAGGTGGTTACATGGGGGTCACAAGCCAAAAGCTTTGTGGGGCTGACAGCCCTGAACCCCCATTAAATTAAATCCCCTCCCACCCATTTTTAATTTATAAAGGGGGGTCACATTCAGAGGCTTGCTGTGTGAAAGGGGTCACCAATACAAATATTCTGAAAACCACTGACCTAGCGCTTTTCATTGGTAGGTCCAAAAGCAGATTAAGTAGCATTATCCCCATTTTACAGAAAGGGAAATTGAGGCACAGAGAGGTTAAACTGACTTACCCAAGGTCACCCAGCAGGCAGTGGCAAAACCAGAGTAAAACTAAAGCCAAATCTCCTGAGTCCCAGTCCAATGCTCTACTCAATAAGCCACACTGCCTCTCTGATTATTGGATGTTAGCGGCTTCCTGTGCTTCAAGTTTATTCCCATCACATTCCACAGTTTCATAAAAACTTAAAAGAAGCATACTGGGGCTGATTCACAGATCCCAAAATCATTTAAAGCCCATTTTTTTCTAACCTCACTTCAGAGAAACTCACACATCATTCCAGCCTTTCACTGCTACGAGAAGATACGCAGCGTCACCAAAAAACTCCCAAAGAAATCAGTGAAGAAGGCAGAAAGGGTTCATTAGTAACTGAGATTAATTTTATTTCATGTGGCTCTTAAAGCTCTAGTCTGTAATGATTTATAATCACTGTATGAGGTATGCTTTCTGACAATGTTCTGTAACCTCTCATGCACTAAACTGAAACTAAATTTTGTCTTTTCCCCCTCTTAATTGGTGACAAGTGACCAGATTGTACTTAAATTGAAGCCATTCTGATCAGCATATTGCCTACAAATTGTACTTTCACAAACTTGTCACTAGAAGTGCAGAAATACTTTTTTTGCAAATTTAAAAGAAACCAAACATTTAGTAGACCTGTAAATCGGAGCTCATTTTGTTCGGCCACCAGCTAAACCTGTTGGACTAGTTGTTTGAGTGTGTTTATGTGAATTGAAAATATATGCTCATAGACAAGTAACCTGTCAGTAACACTAAAAGGTTAAAGTAGTTTTCAAATGTATGGTCCAGTCCTGCAACCCTTACTCACAGAAGTAGGGTGAAATCCTGGCTCCTCAGAAGTCAATGACAAAATGCCCATTGACATCAACAGGGGCAGGATTTGACCCATAGTCTTTACCTCACATGAGTAGTCTGAGACTTCCCTACATTCCTCAACATTCTCAAATATCTTCCTATGTGAACTGGCAGCTTGAAAGGAGCTTCTCAGCTCTACAAAAGATTAAATCCCAGTGATCAATAATTGAGGTGCACCTTACTCTTTGACAGAGGGAAACAGGTGTTAAATTATTTTAAAAATTCAATTTCAGCTGATTCACTCCTGTGGTTAGAAGGTGATATTCAAGAACACCAAGTTTTACTGAGGATTGTTGCAATTCTCTGTGAAATTATTATATATAATACTGTGGCTCAATTCTTCTGACTTTAACTTAATGTAGCCTTTATGCCCAATACACAATTAACTAAGCTCTTGTATACTAATTTTACATTGCACTATTCTTTGTGCACAGATTTGTGGTCACAGGGAATTGTATGTGTTCTATTAGGAATCAAGCTCTCTTTCAATAACAAATACTGAGCTTTCATCTCCTCTCTGAATATACCTCATCTCCTTTCATTCCTATGCCACAGAAAGTAACTGAGGTGTGAAAATCTCAGATAGTACGGGGACCCACATAAAGCTGAGGAGGAAAATAAATAGTGCATTTCTTATTATAATTAGCAAATGGTAAATGTAAGTCACAGAAAAAAATATATGGATTCCACCCAAATTCTTTTCCATCCAAATCCAGACCACTACATGGGAGTCATAACCAGAAAGGAAACTGCTAGGGAAAATACTATGTGTTCAGAACATAAAACAGGTAAGAGGGCACTTATTCTGCTATTTGCAGGGAGCAATTATAGCCCACAGGGGATGCTCAGCAAGAACATTTTCTCACACTACACATGCAGCCTTCTATCTGCAGAAAAATCACCACTACTAGACAAGGCCAGTTGAAACCCTATATTATAAACATGACTGAGCTGCTCTTCTATTTTCTTTACATTTTTGTATTTTCATCACTTCTTTTTGTAGTTGTTTGCTTTTCCAAAAATACTTTTGTGTAGTGCATGTCATAACCAAGGCTAAGAAGGATAGCCTAGTGGGTAAGGCACTGGGCTTGGACTCAAGAGAGCTGGGTTTAGTACCTGGCCCAGCTACGAATTCCTGTGTGACCTTGGCCAACTCATTTAATCTACACAGGGCCTCTGGTCCCCATCTGTGAAATGGGGACTAGACATCTCTACCATATAGGACTGTTGCGAGGATAAAATCCACTAATAATTGTGAGGTGCTCAGATACTAGGATGATGAAGGTCATATAAGTACCTTAATAGATAGAGATCTAATTGTACCTCTTGACTTGCTATATTAGGATCAGTATAAAAAGTGCATGTAGGGTGAACTAAAGAGTTTTGTGGCTGCAACTAGGCAGTAGTGGTGGTTGTTTTTAGTATACTGACACACTTGAAAAATTGCAAGAAACTGAACAATAAAGAGGAAAAGTTGAAGCTACAGCTCTGACTCAATTGGCAATCTTTTTCTACAATCTCTTGCAATTAATTTCCTCTTTCAGGGCGACCCTGACAGATCCAATATGTGGACAAGAGGATCTGATAAATTGCTGTAGTGTGTCCACCTGGACTGTGTGATTCATTTTGTATTTGAACATAATACCATCCTGTGTTCACTGAAGCAAAGCGGCAGTCCGCTGCGTGTTTCATTTCACCCTTCTAAATTTCACAATAGCTTTTATCACATGTCTCTGTAACACCGTTAGCAATAGGACTTACTGGCTTTAGTAGGAGGTATTTGAGAAAGCACTAAAAAAATCTCACACAGTGCCTTGTGTATATGTGAAAAGGGACTGCATGCTTTTAGGGGTGTATTGTAGAATTTGCTTAGATTTTGCAGGACAAAAGATTCCTGTCTCAATAGAGGCAACATCCAACCCTGAGATCCCTGTGGATGAATCAATACGTAGAAGTGTAGCCATGACAACCATGGAGATCAAATAGTCTCAGCACACAGAGTATTCACAGTATTGATTTTTCTGCACAGGACAATACAGTGCTCTCAGTGTCTGAATATGGATGAAGAGTAGCTGGCTGAAGCAGAATCCTGCAAAGACTGAAGTGATACAGGTGAGAAGAGAGAAGGACTTGAAAGAATTCACCACCACTATAAAATCACTCTCCAGTAAGGGAATCTGTTCTCAGATCATTAAGACAGACTGCCGGCTTCAATGAACTTCCAGACAAACTAGCCACGATCATGGAAAATGCCTTCTTCCTGCCCTCTTTTGTTGGAATCTGACTTTGCCATAGTGATGCATACATTTATGACATCAAGGCTTGAGCCTTTCAGTTCTCTGTGCCTCGGTATGAAACCACTGGCCTCAAAGCTACAGACAATTAAAAAGCTACAATTTATTCAGAACACAGCAGTTCATCTGCAATGCAGGCCAACAAGAGCGCATCACCACAGTACTCCACTCTTTTCTAGACTCTGTGATATACTAGGTCATACTCAACAACTGGATCCTCATTTTCAAAGTCCTCTAAAATCACCTGCATGATCATAATCTCAAGTGACCCAGAGAGCTTTGTTAATGCAGTTAACCACAATCATGACCCTGCATGATCATGACTTTTCATGACAGCTGCATTCCACTGAAACAACAGAACTGTCAATTCTTTGTGTGCAGGAGACAGAGCCTTTGGGAACCTGGAACTCACTTTTAGAAAAGATAGAACGACTGCAAACCACTTTAAGAGGAAATTGTAAACCCCAATTCTTTGACCTAGCCTTCCTGAACTGACACCACAACACAAAAATAAACAAAGTCCAGGCCCTGCTAATAGAAGAAAAGAGCAGGAGTGGTTGAAACTTTTTTCATCAAAACTGGTTTTTGATGAAAATTTGAGGTTTTGATCAAAAAAAAATTTTGTTAAAACTATCTGCAGTGGAAATTTTTAACTTTTTGTAAAAAAAACAAGCACCCAAAAGGTTTTCAGTTTTAGGGGGGAAACAAAAATTTTTCAGTCAAAAACAAACATTTTGATTTAAAAATGCCACCACAGTGTCTCATGAGAGTTGAAGTTCTTCTGCGTCATGCCACCACTCTTCTCTATGAGCCAAGTTCCCCAGCTAGAGTACACCTCCCATGATGTGCATCGTGATGTATCACAGCAGCTCAGCAAGAAGGGAGACTGTGATGCATCATAGGAAACATGGTTCAGAGAGGGAGACCAGTAGGAGAGGGGGAATGGAGGCATGAGGAGAATGGAGGCATGAGGCCCCTGAACTATAACATCCATGCAGCACCATGCAGGCATTTCTTAACATTATCAGTTTTTGATTTGTTGTCAAAAAAGTTAAAATTTTCTGCAGCTTATTTAGACAAAAATGAATTTTCTTCACTTTTATCAAAATTTTCTGTGGGAAAACCCAATTTCTAGCTCACTCTAGAAAAAAGAAAAATATATCTTTTATGTGTTCCCTTCATACCTTTCTGGGCACTCAGTTACCATGGTAATAGGCACCTAAACAGGAATATACCCATTGTTAATATCTATCACATGCAGATAACGCCTAGAGAAGTGTATTACAGAGTGGACAGGGAATTCCAGTGGGTTTACAATACTATACACTGAGGCAGACAACACTGTGAACTTCCAGTTTCAGAGATGCACAAAAATCTTTTGTTTTTATTCCTGCTGGTTTGTCTCCATTTGACCTCATAAGGTTGTGCTGGCTAGAAATTGGCTTTTACAAATTCATTGTTTTTCTACTGTTAGCTGATACTTCATCACTAAAAGTGTATTTTTAAAAGAGAAGCATATCCACAGGAGATTCAGATACTCCAGGACATGACAGTAATTATTATTATTTACTGCATATAATAATCTCAGTATCTGTCTTCTCACAGGAAATATGGTACATCCTACACTTGGGGAAAAAATAAAGGAGTGAACGTTACTCTGTCAGAGGAAGTCAAAACAAGAACCATTCTTTTAACAGGTTTCTCCAGTTATATAGGAATATGGAAACTGTTTGCATTGGCTTCCTTCTACCCTATTTCCACTCTGGACTAATGCTGAATTACAATATTGCGAGCCTGGGCCAGATCCTCAGCTGGCATAAATCATCACAGCTCCTTTGATTCCTCTGGAGCTATGCCAGTTTAAGCCAAGTGAGAATCAGGACCAGTTATTTTTTTAGAGAAAGCTGTAAATACCATCATTTGTGAATTCATGAAGCCACATTTAGATGGATCAATAGTAATAGATTGTATAGATTATTTAGACTGTAAATTCCTTAGGGCCAAGGACTATCCTGGAAAATCCTTACATCTGGGAAAGAAATCAGATAGTGGGGGCTTTTCAATCTTGCTGACAAAGACAGAACAAGATCCAATGGCTGAAAGTTGAACTTAGACAAATTCAGCCTTGAAATAAGACACAATTTCCTAGTAGTGAGGGTAATTAAACTTGGGAAGAACTGACCCACCATTCATTGGAGTCTTTAAGATGAGATTTAGATAGCTTTCTAAAAGATACGCTTTAGGCCAGGTTCTGGGAGAAATTCTATGGCCTGTGTGTGTGGTGGGTTAGGTTGGATGGCTGTGGTGGTCCCTTTGGGCTTTGGAGTTTGTGGATTTATGAATCCTCCTGTTCATCCCCTTCTTTCATTGGCTGGGACAATAGGACAACCTGCATCACCTTCATCACGCTTGTAACCTTGCAGCTTTAAATTAAGACAATGACCATAATCAAATATAATGCTTCAGGGCTTCAGCTAGGTGCCTGCAAGGGTCAGAAAGGAGATTTTTCCTTTGATACACAATTAGTGAGATGTATTCTGGGAGACTTTTTTTCACCTTCCTCTGAAGCATCAGTGATTGGCCACAGCTGGAGATGGAACATCAGATGAGAGGATCCATGCTCTGTGGTGGTACAGAGAATCCTTTTTTTAAGATGCCTGGCTGGTGTGTTTTGCTTACATGGTCAGGGTCAAACTAAGCACCAGATTTCTCCCAATTTTCCTCCAGGACAGACAGACCAGGACATTGGTGTTTGTTCTCCACTCCCCCACTTCCCACCCTCCACCTTCCTCTGTAGCATGGTGAGTGGTTCACT
The DNA here is from genome assembly GCF_965140235.1 of Caretta caretta. Lineage (NCBI taxonomy): Eukaryota > Metazoa > Chordata > Testudines > Cheloniidae > Caretta > Caretta caretta. The sequence continues at coordinate 35,986,606 of NC_134208.1, forward strand.
GGCTAGGAATATATGGGCATATCTGACACTTGCAGGGGCCTCAGACACTGGTGGCACCTTCAGTTCTCTTGTTCTCTTCCTGTGGCAAACAGGTTAGACTCCAGAGAAATGAAATGCTTTGGTCTGACTAAAGTAATTGGACTCAATATAACGGTATCTGGGTTAAATGTAATGGCCTGTGAAATACTGGAGTTCAGACTAGATGATCTAATGACCAGTTCAAGCCTTAAACTTTATGAAATCTACCTTTTACTTTCCATTAATAGTGGAGAGCCCTGATCTAATTGAGGACTCCAAGAACTTCCAGAGTATAAATGTTTGTTTAGTATTACTAATTACTAATACTATAGCTGTGGGCCCTCTCACATAGCATGCATCTCCTCCTCCCTTAGTTCCCCAAACAAGGGGCTGACCACTTCCCATACTCACCTCCTGGGCAGATCTCAGTGCCCAGGACTGCCTTCCATAGGGTACTGGGAGCCTTGGAATTAACTATCGTCTGTGCAGAAAAGGGAGAGGTCTACACAGAGGGAATACCTACATGGGAGCTGGAAGTTGGCTTTTCCAGCATGGGTAGATATATCCACCCTAGCTCTGATCGAGCTAGTGTGCTAAAAATAGAAGTGTAGCCACAGCAGCATGAGTAGTGGAAGGGGCTAGGCAACTGATATGTGCCTACAGTCTCAGACAGGATCATACTCAGGGCTGCTAGTCCATCCCACTGCTCATGCTGCCACAGCTACACTTCTGTTTTCAGTGTGCTGGTTCAGTTAGACCTAGCACAGGTATGTCTACCCAAGCCAAGAATTACAGTTTCCAGCTCCAGCAGAGACATACCTATAGATCACAGGGGCATGATCTGTCCCTGGGCTATTTACCAGGATCACCACATCTACCAACCCTACTATATTTAGAATTGAGTAAATATAGGGATGCTAACACTGGAATATCTTGATACTTGCTTATAAAATCACAGGGGTTTATTAGGATACTGCAAGTACCAACTCCAGCACACACAGCCAGGGTTTCTTTAAACTGCATGCAAAAAACCTACATTAAAACGTTATTCAGGTTGCAAAATCAAGCACTCAGAAGTTAGGAAATGCTAGAATTAAGGTTGCTGTTACAGCTTCAGTTTGACCCTTGGGTGTGTCTACGTTATGATACAGCCTTTAATTACATCAGGGGTTCTCAAACTGGGGGTCGGGACCTCTGAGGGGGTCACGAGGTCATTACATGGGGGGTCGTGAGCTGTCAACCTCCACCCCAAACCCCGCTTGCCTCCAGCATTTATAATGGTGTTAAATATATTATAATATTAGTATTAAATTAGTATTAAATAATTTATAATGGTGTTAAATATATTTAAAAGTATGTTTAATTTATTAGGGGGGTCGCACTCAGAGGCTGTTGATGTGAAAGTGGTCACCAGTAAAAAAGTTTGAGTCCCACTGAATTAAATGATCACATTTTCCACAGGACCCCGCCTCATTCAGTGCCTAGGATGGAGCTACCCTGAGGCTCCATCAGGTCTGTGCAGTGAATGAGGCTGTTGTCTGTAGGGACCCCTTCTTCATTTGTTACTGAAATTGGAAGGTGTGCAATGAACAAGGCTGTTCAAGGAAGGGATGAACTTTCTGCTAATCCTCCAGGTCAGATCAACAACTTAACAACACGCCAGCAAACAACTTAACGCTAACATAAAGGTACAGCACCATCTACTGGTGGAGGTGCTATCTTTACTAAACATTACAATACTCTGACCATTCCCTGATCATTCCAAAGGACAGCAGATAAAATCGGTGTTTCCAATTAAACATTGGCTCAAAACCCAACGGTAAAAATATTGCCTGGGGTGTTGCAATTATGTCATATTTTAAGTATATTGACTCCAAGCCATGCAATAATGAGCTATAATTGCAGTTATTGGCAAATGAACTCATTCAGCTTTGTGATATGCTTCATACTGCACCTAAGATAATTGTTAATGGCCTATGACACTTATGCACATGTTCTCCTTTCTGTTGATCTGTATTCCCCTATGGAAAATTATGTGCTCTACTTGATAATTACATGCATCTGTCCACATCTCAACAAGGACTCTAATTCTTCCTATTAACAGTTATTTGGTAACCATTTCAATAACTTTCTTACATCTTTTGCTTTCCTGTTTTGTCATTTAATGTCAGTTAGATTCTCATTTCCATGTGACTAGATACCTCTGCATTAGTATGTTTGATTGGAAAATGTGGTTACTCTTAAATGTAAAGAGATATTTAGTCCTTCTCTCAAATATCTGGCAAAATATCACTGACGGTCTTAAATTAAGCCACTCTATGCTCCATTCTGACTTTGTGAATAAGATACACTAGTATACATGAGCGCAGTCTAGTACTATTTACTTTAAAAAATGGTTCCAATCAGCACATACATCCTACTGCTTCCTCTTTCTCTCTATCTCTCTTCTTCTGTCCCTCTTTCCCTGTTTTTTCTTTTATATAAGTACATTAAGGGATACATCCTCCAGCTTCATGCTACCATCAGCAGATTTTGGCCACAGATCCCACTGTAACTAGATTCCACACCAAAGAAGATGAAGTGAGATCCTCTAGTACAGGTCTACAGCCTGTACCCAAGCTCCTATACCACCCCCATCTCTGTTGCCACAGATCACATAGCATGGCTATAGCAAGGGATATATTGCCAGGATGCCCCTATCCTGTTGTTTTGACCCATAGGGACCACTAGCAGCCAAAATAAGCCAGAGCAGCCCTCAGCATCTCTAACTTAACACCTGGCTATTGGCCCGGAACACAGTGACTGCACATTTTGGAGAGCACAAAAGTGTGCTTTACAACCAGCTTGCACTCTATCCTCCTTAGCTGTAGCAAGGATCTGGACCAGGGTCTTTACACTAAGTTACACAAGATAGGAATGAATCCCTGCAAATTATTTATTGTGCAAATTGGGTTTGTACAGAATTGATTTTTTTAATTTGAAGGAGGCAGAAGCCAAACTGGAGTTTATCCAGGATGGAGTTGGATGGTAGGAACTCAGGGCAAGATTTTTAAATTATGCATTCAATATATTATTTATTATAATATATTATTTGAGCGCCAGCAGCATGCCGTAGACAGGGATAGGAGTAATTATACCTCACTTCTTCAGAGAATATGCTGCCTGTGGGGGCCAGTGAAGCCCTTTTTTTAATCTGTCGGTATAGTTTTACCCAATATTTTAGCATCTAGACACTTACTATGAAACACAAAATATAACATGTATGACACACAGGTGTGCTGGAAACCAGATATACATTAGGTGTTTGGGGCTAGAAAATAGAGAACAGTCTCTTACAAGCTCTCCTGTGTCACTCCTTTCTTACAGAGGCAGCATCCCGCATCAAGCTAGAAAAATTAGTGACCTGCAAGGCTGTTATCCATTTATCATCAAAAGGAACACAGGGTTAATTTTTACACATTTGTGAGGAGAGGCCTTGTGTGAGACAACAATGATTAGCTAGTGAGATTGAGAAATATAAAAATAAGTGGTATTCGCCACTGAGTTTATAAGTGAGCTGATAAAACAAGATGCTTTAAATGCATTTTCCTATCTGTGTTTCCTTCATCCAACAGTCGAGATTCAGGTAGCAACAGAAGCTCTTCTTAGCTGATGGCAAAGCATATACAGCTTGATATGAAAAAAAGACAGCTCTCTGAAAAATTAGTCTGTTCCCTGACTTTAAAAGTCACCCCAGCACCACCACCAAGTGACAGTAGGGCATGGCAAATCCATGGCACCAAATGGCAAAAGTGATTTGGAGTGTCTCAGTTTTTGCATAATCAGCATGAGGCATTTTGAAGGGGTCTGATTTTTAGGATGGCCAAGCATCCAGCCTCTGAAAATCAGGCCCTTTTACGGTGTCTCAAGTTGGATGCCCACAAATGGAGGCACCCAAAATCACTAGTCACTTTTGAAAAGTTAAGCCAAGAATTCCAGCCTGAACTTTTGCCCATTTTTTTCTTTTAATTGAACCTTCTGAAATGCTCAGATACCTTTTCCCTCCCCCTTCTTTGCACAGGTTGGTTTTGTTACAGGTGACAACTGGAAATGATGAACTACTCAGAGAGAAGCTGTTTTTAAAACAGTTCCATTTGGAGCAGAAGCATTAGAAATCTGGTAAAATATTGCAGACTCAAGGGGCCTGAGTCATTGTTGCCTTGTACATCGTTTACATGTTTATACCAGAGGCAAAGTGAGGTTACATACTACCAAATCTGGTATAAACAATTACAGCAGATGCAGAGCCATAGAAAAATCAGGTCCAAGAAGTTTACAAAAGCATCCGGACCTTGAAAATGTATCTAAATTAAACCTGAACTATGAGTCATATCCATTTCACCAATCACTTCTGGATATACTACTACATGTAGTGTGAGAAGCAGCATTATGTTTATGACTATAACACAGGTGGGTGGATAGAATAATTCTCTAATAACAGACATTTAGAAAATGGTTTGAAATATAGTTGTACAGGGAAGGTCTTTCTGTCCATGACCCTTATATATTTACACTTCATAAGGACACATAATGCCCTTTTTCCAATCATTCAATTAAACCATGGATAAGCAGAAAGAATGGACATAATCTAAAATCTTTTGTGTTTCATTATTCTATATTTAAATTGGCAAATATCCAGCACTTTAAAGAAGTAATGGAATATTTTAGTTGTGTTTTTACACTGGGTAAAGGGATTGGAAATTATTTCATACTCTGTTGCAATTTTCCTTTATAGTTTTAATACTTGGAGGGCTAGCTTATTTCCAACTATTTGACACATGAAAATTAGGTGATATTTCTACAGGTTTGGGAATTTGATGGAAATGGATATTAGTTTTTAAACTTAATTTGCTGGTAAGTTTCCAGGAACTGGAAGGTTGTGCAGGTTGACAGTCCTGCCTGTAGCAATCTTCCTACTTGTCTCTTTGCTGCATGAAACCCTCTCTCACTCCCAGGGCAGGCTATTGTCTCAAAGCAATTCACATTCTCTTCTATTGGATTTCAGTGTGACAGAAACCTGCAGGGATGTGGGTCTATTTGGGAGCTCAGGCAAGGTCCCTGGGAAGGGACTGCCATAGACCCAGAAGCAGGTCTCTTCTGTATCCCTTGCTCAGAATAGCAAGAGGTTTGGAGTGATTCATTTTAGGATATTGGGTGGGGGGATCGAACAGGGCTCTGTTTTGATGGTTGTAGAAAGAAGCTTTTAAAGGGGGAAAGGGAATGTGGAGGAGCTGAAAACAAATATAACCATACTTGTCCTCTGTCCCCCATTGGACAATAAGGATGAGTATATGATAGTTGCAAAAATGCTGCTGTGGTTTTGTGAAAACTGTCAGTAATTCCAATAAAAAGAAAAGGAGTACTTGTGGCACCTTAGAGACTAACAAATTTATTTGAGCATAAGCTTTTGTGAGCTACAGCTCACTTCATCGGATACATTCAGTGGAAAATACAGTGGGGAGATTTATATACACAGAGAACATGAAACAATGTGTGTTACCATACACACTGTAACAAGAGTGATCAGGTAAGGTGAGCTATTACCAGCAGGAGAGTGGGGAGTGGGGGGGAACCTTTTGTAGTGATAATCAAGGTGGGCCATTTCCAGCAGTTGACAAGAACGTCTGAGGAACAGCGGGGGGTGAGGGGAAATAAACATGGGGAAATAGTTTTACCCTCTGATCCCACTGAGGGTTACCAAAAGAAACTACAGCATTTGCTCAAGAAACTCCCTGAAAAAGCATAAGAACAAATCCGCACAGACACACCCCTGGAACCCCGACCAGGGGTATTCTAACTGCTACCCAAGATCCATAAACCTGGAAATCCTGGATGCCCCATCATCTCAGGCATTGGCACCCTGACAGCAGGATTGTCTGGCTATGTAGACTCCCTCCTCAGGCCCTACGCTACCAGCACTCCCAGCTATCTTCAAGACACCACTGACTTCCTGGGGAAACTACAATCCATCGGTGATCTTCCTGAAAACACCATCCTAGCCACTATGGATGTAGAAGCCCTCTACACCAACATTCCACACAAAGATGGACTATAAGCCGTCAGGAACAGTATCCCCAATAATGTCCTGGCAACCCTGGTGGCTGAACTTTATGGGTGAGGACAAAGTCACGACTATTTCACATTTGGGGACAATGTATACCTTCAAATCAACGGCACTGCTATGGGTACCCGCATGGCCCCACAGTATGCCAACATTTTTATGGCTGACTTAGAACAACGCTTCCTCAGCTCTCGTCCCCTAATGCCCTACTCTACTTGTGCTACACTGATGACATCTTCATCATCTGGACCCATGGAAAAGAAGCCCTTGAGGAATTCCACCATGATTTCAACAAGTTCCATCCCACCATCAACCTCAGCCTGGACCAGTCCACACAAGAGATCCACTTCCTGGACACTATGGTGCTAATAAGCGATGGTCACATAAACACCACCCTATACCAGAAACCTACTGACCACTATGCCTACCTACATGCCTCCAGCTTTCACCTAGACCACACCACACGATCCATTGTCTACAGCCAAGCTCTACGATATAACTGCATTTACTCCAACCCCTCAGACAGAGACAAACACCTACAAGATCTCTATCAAGCGTCCTTACAATGACAATACCCACCTGCTGAAGTGAAGAAACAGATTGACAGAGCCAGAAGAGTACCCAGAAGTCACCTACTACAGGACAGGCCCAACAAAGAAGATAACAGAACGCCACTAGGCATCACCTTCAGCCCCCAACTAAAACCTCTCCAACGCATCATCAAGGATCTACAACCTATCCTGAAGGATGACCCATCACTCTCACAGACCTTGGGAGACAGGCCAGTCCTTGCCTACAGACAGCCCCCCAGCCTGAAGCAAATACTCACCAGCAACCACACACCACACAACAGAACCACTAACCCAGGAACCTATCCTCGCAACAAAGCCCGTTGCTAACTGTGTGCACATATCTGTTCAGGGGACACCATCATAGGGCCTAATAACATCAGCCACACTATCAAGAGGCTCATTCATCTGCACATCTACCAATGTGATATATGCCATCATGTGCCAGCAATGCTCCTCTGCCATGTACATTGGCCAAACTGGACAGTCTCTACGTAAAAGAATGAATGAACACAAATCAGACGTCATGAATTATAACATACAAAAACCAGTCAGAGAACACTTCAATCTCTTTGGTCACTCAATTACAGACCTAAAAGTGGCAATTCTTCAACAAAAAAACTTCAAAAACAGACTCCAATGAGAGACTGCTGAATTGGAATTAATTTGCAAACTGGATACAATTAACTTAGGCTAGAATAAAGACTGGGAGTGGATGGGTCATTACACAAAATAAAACTATTTCCCCCCCCCCCGCCGCGCCGCGCCGTTCCTCAGACATTGTTGTCAACTGCTGGTGTCAAGGTTCCTCCCCCACTCTGAACTCTAGGGTACAGATGTGGGGACCTGCATGAAAAACCTCCTAAGCTTATCTTTACCAGCTTAGGTCAAAACTTCCCCAAGGTACAAAATATTACACCCGTTATCCTTGGAATGGCCGCTACCACCACCAAACTAATACTGGTTACTGGGGAAGAGCTGTTTGGACGCGTCTTTCCCCCCAAAATACTTCCCAAAACCCTGCACCCCACTTCCTGGACAAGGTTTGGTAAAAAGCCTCACCAATTTGCCTAGGTGACTACAGACCCAGACCTTTGGATCTTAAGAACAATGAACAATCCTCCCAACACTTGCACCCCCCCTTTCCTGGGAAATGTTGGATAAAAAGCCTCACCAATTTGCATAGGTGACCACAGACCCAAACCCTTGGATCTGAGAACAATGAAAAAGCATTCAGTTTTTTATAAGAAGACTTTTAATAAAAAATAGAAGTAAATAGAAATAAAGAAACCCCCCCTGTAAAATCAGGATGGTAGATATCTTACAGGGTAATTAGATTCAAAAACATAGAGAATCTAACACATACCTAGCTAGATTACTTACTAAAAGTTCTAAGACTCCATTCCTGGTCTATCCCCGGCCAAGACCCAGCATACAGACAGACACAGACCCTTTGTTTCTCTCCCTCCTCCCAGCTTTTGAAAGTATCTTGTCTCCTCATTGGTCATTTTGGTCAGGTGCCAGTGAGGTTACCTTTAGCTTCTTAACCCTTTACAGGTGAGAGGAGCTTTCCCCTGGCCAGGAGGGATTTCAAAGGGGTTTACCCTTCCCTTTATATTTATGACAGCTGGAAATGGCCCACCTTGATTATCGCTACAAAAGGTTCCCACCCCCCACCCCCGCTCTCCTGCTGGTAATAGCTCACCTTACGTGATCACTCTCATTACAGTGTCTATGGTAACACCCATTGTTTCATGTTCTCTGTGTATATAAATCTCCCCACTGTATTTTCCACTGAATGCATCCAATGAAGTGAGCTGTAGCTCACAAAAGCTTATGCTTAAATAAATTTGTTAGTCTCTAAGGTGCCACAAGTCCTCCTTTTCTTTTTGCGGATACAGACTAACACGGCTGCTACTCTGAAACCAGTAATTCCAATGAAAATCATGGTATATGTAGAGAGCCATGGTAGTGAGATGAAAAGGAGTACTTGTGGCACCTTAGAGACTAACCAATTTATTTGAGCATAAGCTTTCGTGAGCTACATCTCACTTCATCGGATGCATACTGTGGAAACTGCAGAAGACATTATATACACAGAGACCATGAAACAATACCTCCTCCCACCCCACTCTCCTGCTGGTAATAGCTTATCTAAAGTGATCACTCTCCTTACAATGTGTATGGTGGGCCATTTCCAGCACAAATTCAGGTTTTCTCACCTTCCACCCCCCCCACACAAACTCACTCTCCTGCTGGTAATAGCCCATCCAAAGTGACCACTCTCTTTACAATGCGTATGATAATCAAGGTGGGCCATTTCCAGCACAAATCCAGGTTTTCTCCCCCCCCCCCCTTTTCCAAAAACACACACACACAAACTCACTCTCCTGCTGGTGATAGCTTATCCAAAGTGACCACTCTCCCTACAATGTGCATGATAATCAAGGTGGGCCATTTCCAGCACAAATCCAGGTTTTCTCACCCCCCACCCCCACACACACCAACTCACTCTCCTGCTGGCAATAGCTCATCCAAACTGACCACTCTCCTTACAATGTGTATGATAATCAAGGTGGGCCATTTCCAGCATAAATCCAAGTTTAACCAGAATGTCTGGGGGGGGAGGGGGTAGGAAAAAACAAGGGGAAATAGGCTCCCTTGCATAATGACTTAGCCACTCCCAGTCTCTATTTAAGCCTAAATTAATAGTATCCAATTTGCAAATGAATTCCAATTCAGCAGTTTCTCGCTGGAGTCTGGATTTGAAGTTTTTTTGTTATAAGATAGCGACCTTCATGTCTGTAATTGCATGACCAGAGAGATTGAAGTGTTCTCCGACTGGTTTATGAATGTTATAATTCTTGACATCTGATTTGTGTCCATTTATTCTTTTACGTAGAGACTGTCCAGTTTGACCAATGTACATGGCAGAGGGGCATTGCTGGCACATGATGGCATATATCACATTGGTGGATGTGCAGGTGAACGAGCCTCTGATAGTGTGGCTGATGTTATTAGGCCCTGTGATGGTGTCCCCTGAATAGATATGTGGGCACAGTTGGCAACGGGCTTTGTTGCAAGGATAGGTTCCTGGGTTAGTGGTTCTGTTGTGTGGTGTGTGGTTGCTGGTGAGTATTTGCTTCAGGCTGGGGGGCTGTCTGTAGGCAAGGACTGGCCTGTCTCCCTAGATTTGTGAGAGTGTTGGGTCATCCTTCAGGATAGGTTGTAGATCCTTAATAATGCGTTGGAGGGGTTTTAGTTGGGGGCTGAAGGTGACGGCTAGTGGTGTTCTGTTATTTTCTTTGTTAGGCATGTCCTGTAGTAGGTAACTTCTGGGAACTCTTCTGGCTCTATCAATCTGGTTCTTCACTTCTGCAGGTGGGTATTGTAATTGTAAGAATGCTTGATAGAGATCTTGTAGGTGTTTGTCTCTGTCTGAGGGGTTGGAGCAAATGCGGTTGTATCGCAGAGCTTGGCTGTAGACAATGGATCGTGTGGTGTGGTCAGGGTGAAAGCTGGAGGCATGCAGGTAGGAATAGCGGTCAGTAGGTTTCCGGTATAAGGTGGTGTTTATGTGACCATTGTTTATTAGCACTGTAGTGTCCAGGAAGTGGATCTCTTGTGTGGACTGGACCAGGCTGAGGTTGATGGTGGGATGGAACTTGTTGAAATCATGGTGGAATTCCTCAAGGGCTTCTTTTCCATGGGTCCAGGTGATGAAGATGTCATCAATATAGCGCAAGTAGAGTAGGGGCGTTAGGGGACGAGAGCTGAGGAAGCGTTGTTCTAAGTCAGCCATAAAAATGTTGGCATACTATGGGGCCATGCGGGTACCCATAGCAGTGCCGCTGATCTGAAGGTATACATTGTCCCCAAACGTAAAATAGTTATGGGTAAGGACAAAGTCACAAAGTTCAGCCACCAGGTTTGCCGTGACATTATCGGGGATAGTGTTCTTGACGGCTTGTAGTCCATCTTCGTGTGGAATGTTGGTGTAGAGGGCTTCTACATCCATAGTGGCCAGGATGGTGTCATCAGGAAGATCACCGTTGGATTGTAGTTTCCTCAGGAAGTCAGTGGTGTCTCGAAGGTAGCTGGGAGTGCTGGTAGCGTAGGGCCTGAGGAGGGAGTCTACATAGCCAGACAATCCTGCTGTCAGGGTGCCAATGCCTGAGATGATGGGGCATCCAGGATTTCCAGGTAGTAGATAGAATATCCCAGGTCGGGATTCCAGGAGTGTGTCTGTGCGGATTTGTTCTTGTGCTTTTTCAGGAAGTTTCTTGAGCAAATGCTGTAGTTGCTTTTGGTAACTCTCAGTGGGATCATAGGGTAATGGCTTGTAGAAAGTGATGTTGGAGAGCTGCCGAGCAGCCTCTTGTTCATATTCTGACCTATTCATGATGACAACAGCACCTCCTTTGTCAGCCTTTTTGATTATGATGTCAGAGTTGTTTCTGAGGCTGTGGATGGCATTGTGTTCTGCACGGCTGAGGTTATGGGGCAAGTGATGCTGCTTTTCCACAATTTCAGCCCGTGCACGTCAGCGGAAGCACTCTATGTAGAAGTCCAGTCTGCTGTTTCGACCTTCAGGAGGAGTCCACCTAGAATCCTTCTTTTTGTAATGTTAGTAGGGAGGCCTCTGTGGATTAGTATGTTGTTCAGAGGTATTTTGGAAATATTCCTTGAGTCGGAGACGTCGAAAATAGGATTCTAGATCACCACAGAACTGTATCATGTTTGTGGGGGTGGAGGGGCAGAAGGAGAGGTCCCGAGATAGGACAGCTTCTTCTGCTGGGCTGAGAGTATAGTTGGATAGGTTAACAATATTGCTGGGTGGGTTGAGGGAACCATTGCTGTGGCCCCTTGTAACATGTAGTAGTTTAGAAAGTTTAGTGTCCTTTTTCTTTTGTAGAGAAGCAAAGTGTGCATTGTAAATGGCTTGTCTAGTTTTAGTAAATTCCAGCCACGAGGAAGTTTGTGTGGAAGGTTGGTTTTTTATGAGAGTATCCAGTTCTGAGAGCTCATTCTTAATCTTGCACACTGCAATGCATATATGTCACCACTGTAACTGCACACTTCTGTTGTGAAGATGTCTATTTCAACTAGAATTTGTGTAATTACTTGTAAAGTGATATTTAGCCTATACTGACCTCTATTCTTACAGGTGTCCTTCACAATTCAACTATAATTGGTACCTAGAGTATCTATTCATAAGTAACTCAGAGTAGTAATGTTACAGGCCTTGGGCTCAGTTTATTTGCAATAGTCTAGCTCAGTTTACAATGTAATGAAATGCTTCTGCTATGAAGATATTCAAATCCATTACTGCAGTAACTAAAAAGTATATGTACAATATATTATGATTTATTGTTTATGTCAGCGTATAAAAGGGTGCAGCAGATACCAGTGAGTACAATTCCCACTTAATAGCATGTCAAACAAATAAATAAAAATCCACATAATTTAACACTGCAGTAAATTAGAAACTCAGTTTTCTAAAATTGTCTAATTTTTTTAAAAATAAATTCATGTAGTTTATTATAGCAGCATGTGCCCACAGAGTCTAAAGTTGCATCAGCACGGCTGCTTTCTGAGGTGGTTTACCTCAGTTATAAAAGATCATCACTCAACATTTGACCTGTGAGATTGCAGACACAGAGAATTGTTTTTACCAAATTAAGAGAACCAGGTTTATATGTGCATGTTATACAACCACAATAAAACCAGGAATTCACCAGTTTTACTCACTTACTTTACTTACATAAGTTAAAATATAAAATCAAATTGATAAACTGTACAAAGCATCCTATTATCCAATTAGTTTGCATATTCAGAAAGCAATCTTAAACATACAAGCAGCTTAAGGGGGGCATGATTCATCACAAGCACAAAGGGGTCTCCCAGGAGATAGTATGGTAGGGCATCCACAGCCTGCTTGACCTCTAAGGCTTCTTTTTCAATTACAAAGTAGTTCCACTCTTGAGGGAACTGCTTTCAACTTATATGCAATATAGGATGTTCCTCCTCTTCATTTTCCTCAGCAAGGATGGCTCCAAGGCCCACCTCTGATGCGTCAGTTTGCAAGATAAACTCATGCATGAAGTTGGGGCTAAACGGTACCAGCTCCCAGCACAGGTGGTCCTTGAGGACCTGGAAAGCCTGCCCGCACTCCACTGTCCAGCGTATGCACCAGGGGCTGTCCTTTATTAGGGGCTATGTTGGGGGGAGCCACGATCAAGGCAAAATGGGAACAAAACAGTGGTAATAGCCTGCTAGCCCTAAAAATTGCCACACCTTCCTTTTTGTTGTTGGTGGCATGTAGGCCTGCAGAGTCTGGACCCCCACCAGGGGGTGTTCTCAACCGCTCCCCAGGGTACACCTGAGGTAGGTCATCTCCTGCCCAATGATCCTATACTTCTTAGGATTGGCCATCAGCCTGGCAGTGAGGCTGGCCCTAGGGGCAGCAGCAACCTGGTTAAGATGGTCCTCCCAGTGGCTGCTGTATATTACATGGTCTAGATAAGCAGAGGTGTAAGGTGCTATGAGGCCATAGGATGCAGTCCATCATCCTCTGGAAGGTAGCTGGGACTCCCTGGAGACTGATGGGCATCTGGGTGAACTGTTATAACCCGGTCGAGGTGTCAAAGGCTATTTTCTCCCAAGATCTTGAATCTAGCGGAATTTGCCAATATTCCTTTGTGAGAGTCAAGGTGGTGATATACTGGGCATCACAAAGTCAGTCGAGCAGCTCATCAATTTGAGGCATTGGGTACATATCAAAATTTCAAGATGGTGTTCACCCTCTGGAAATCTATGCAAAACCTCAAATTCTGGAGATGACACTAAGCTGGGGGGAGAGGTAGATATGCTGGAGGGTAGGGATAGGGTCCAGAGTGACCTAGACAAACTGGAGGAATGGGTCAAAAGAAATCTGATGAGGTTCAACAAGGACAAGTGCAGAGTCCTGCACTTAGGAGGGAAGACTCCCATGCACTGCTACAGGCTGGGGACCAACTGGCTAAGCGGCAGTTCTGCAGGAAAGGACCTGGGGATTACAGTGGAGAAGAAGCTGGATATAAGTCAGGAGTGTGCCCTTGTTGCCAAGAAGGCCACCAGCATATTCGACTGTATTAGTAGGAGCACTGCCAGCAGATCAAGGGAAGTGATTATTCCCCTCTATTCAGCACTGGTGAGGCCACACCTGGAGTACTGTGTCCAGTTTTGGTCCCCCCACTACAGAAGGGATGTGGACAAATTGGAGAGAGTCCAGCAGGGGGCAATGAAAATGATTAGGGGGCTGAGGCACATGACTTACGAGGAGATGCTGAGGGAACCTGGGTTATTTAGTCTACAGAATTACTTGAAGGAGGGTTCCAAAGAGGATGGCGCTCGGCTGTTCTCAGTGGTGGCCGATGACAGAAGAAGGAGCAATGGTCTCAAGTTGCAGTGGAGGTTGAAGGGTTCATGTAGCGTTCATGCACCTGGAAACAGTCAGGGCACACCCTGACTGTTGCGTAGGAGCAATGCACACATTGCTCTGCTCTGTCCAAGGACATGGACTATGGAAACATGGACCATCTGGGAAGTCAAAATAAGGACATCAACCGTGGGAAGCTTCCTCGGCCTAAGCTCAAGGCCTGAGAACAAAGATTGTAGTAGATAGAGGCTAGTAAATAGGAATATTAATCAAAGTCATATTATTTCCTTTGTTGATGTCTTTTGCGGTCGGTTGGGGTATGTGATGCGCAGGGGGGAGAGAAATAAGAGAGGTGGAAAAGCTGACAGGGGCAATCCCGTCAGCAGACCAGCCTGCTTGCTTGCCTAAAGCTGTGTCCTGTCTTGTATTGAACCACCACAGGAGGTGGTCTAGGTTGGATATTAGGAACAACTTTTTCACTAGGAGGGTGGTGAAGCAGTGGAATGGGTTACCTAGGGAGGTGGTGGAATCTCCATCCTTAGAGGTTTTTTTAAGGCCCAGCTTGACAAAGCCCTGGCTGGGATGATTTAGTTGGGGTTAGTCCTGCTTTGAGCAGGGGGTTGGACTAGATGACCTCCTGAGGTCTCTTCCAACCCTAATATTTTATGATTCTATGATCTGGTTTTGGGACCAGAAAAATGAGACTGCATCACTCTCTTTGGGACTTCTCGACTACTCCCAGCTCCACCAGAGCTTGGACCTCCTTCTCCACTATTTCGTGTGTCTGTCGCAAAAGGGGTCAGGTAGTCTCATGAACAACTTCTCCAGGGCTCATCAATATGGTATATTGGGTGAACTGGGTTCGGCCCAACAGAGTGGTGAAGGTATTGGGGAAGGCCTTCAATAGTTTCTGGGCCTGCCTCCACTGTTCCTTGGTGAGGGTGTCCTCCAGTTGTCGTTCTGTGGAGTCAGTTGGGGCGGGGAAACAGTTCTGGTTTGGGGGGATATGGGGTGATTAGCAGCCCCTCGTTCACCTGTCACAGATCTAAGAGGCTGACATGATAAAGCTGTCATTTCTTCCATCAGTCAGGTTGCCGTATTTCGTAAGTGACCTGCACCACCCGGTGAATAATTTCATAAGGTCCTTGCCATAGGGCCAGGAGGTTTGATTCATCCTAGGGAAGCAGGAGAAGAACGCTTGCTCCCTTGTTGTACATCCCGAGTTTCTTGGGTGGCCTAAAGGTTTTCTTTTGTCAGGTCCCCCGCCCAGGACAAGCACCCCTGCAGCTGTAAAACATAAAGCAGAAGGCCCTGGGATGGAGATGGCATTTGTTCCCAGGTCTCTCACATAAGCTCTAGCAGCCCCTATGGCTGCCGACCATAAAATAATTTGAAGGGAGAGAATTTTGTCAAAGACGGGGGAACCTCTTGAATGGTTAGCAATGGGAGTGGGATAAGCTGATCCCACTGGCGAAGTTTTTTCGGGGGGAACTTCCGTATCATGCCCTTAAGAGTCTGGTTAAAATGCTCCATCAGTCCATCGGTCTGCAGGTGGTAAACAGACATTTGCAACTTTTTTATCCCTAAGAGATCTCAGTCCTGTCAGAGCAGTCTGAGGTAAAATTCATGCCCTGATCCATCAGTATTTCCCTGGGAGGCTCACCCTGGAAAGATTTTACGGAGTTCCCCAACAATGGCTCAGGCTGTGATGTTTCACAGGAGGACAGCTTCTGGAAACTGGGTAGCATAGCCTAGGATGACCAAGATATATTTCAGAGGAACAGCCGTAAGTGAGCTGTAGCTCACGAAAGCTCATGCTCAAATAAATTGGTTAGTCTCTAAGGTGCCACAAGTACTCCTTTTCTTTTTTCAAGATATATTTGAATCCCACAAAACTCTTTGTGAGGGGCCTCACGAGGTCCATGGAGATCCTCTCAAATGGGGTCCCAATCACCGGCAATGCGATGAGGGGCTTTTGGTACTCCTCATGGGGCCACAAGTTAGCACTCGGGGCAAGAGTTGCAAAAGTCCTTTACATCCCAGTGGACCCCCAGCCAAAAGAACCAGGTCAAGACTCAGGCTAAGGTCTTTTCATGTCCTAGGTGTCCCACCACAGGGATATCATGGGCTAGTTTCAAGACTGCATGTCAATGGCACTGTGGTATGACCAACTGGGTCCAAGTGTCTTGGGTCTGGGAATCATGGTCAATATGGTAAAGGTGGTCACCTGTGAATTCAAAGTGGGGATACTGAGTTGCTCGATGGGGATCCGTCACCTCCCCTTTGACATGAGCCAACTGTTCCTAGGTCCAGCAGAGTGTGGGGTCTTGCCGCTGGTCCTGGCTGAAGTCAGTTCCCAAACTTGGGGACTCTTCGCAAGTGGGTGGCGTGGGGATGATCTTACACAGTTAATCTACTGGGTTGGCTGGTTGTCCGGGTCCTTGGGCAGCTCATCTGTTCCTTTGAAAGGATTCCCCTTGAAGGCCATCTCAGCATGTGGATTTACAAGGTTCACAGAGTGCAGGACCTCTGAAAATCCCCTCTAGTCATGCCCTAAAATGATGGGTGTGCTAGCCTCGGTGCCAGGCCTACCATCAAAACACGCATCACCCCATCCACTATCATAGTGACCTGGAAACTGGGGGAGGGCTTCCCATTCCTGTGGATGAACTGGAATAGAATAACCCCAAGCAGTGGGTCTGATATCTTGACGAAGCCCTGGCAGACAAGAGTCTGCACACAGCCAGAATCTATGAGGGCGGAGACCCATATCCCATCCATGTCAAAGGGGATCATCACTTTACTAGTGGGCTGTTTGCGGACTGGTAATTCTCCAGCCCAGACCTGGCTAAAGCTGCATTCCATCATTGGAAACTCATGTTGCAGGTGCCTGAAATGGCCACAGGGGCCTATTTCAGGGAGCCTGGGCCTATCATCAGGGTTTGATGAGCATGTGGGCTGGCCCACCACATCAGGGCCTCTGGGTGCTCGGCAAGACGTTGGGGATGAGCAGAGACGATTTCTGACATTCCGTTCATTGGGGCATCTCGGGCCAGGCCAAGGTGCATTCTTTTGATCTGGGTCCTTTCTTCCCCTGGTGCTGGGGGCCAAGCTCCAGGGCCAATCAGGGTCTCTGCTGCCAAAACGTCTTCCATGAGGGAGACAGCCACACTCACTGTTGGTGGCCAGTGGCAAAGGACTCAAACCCTCCCTCAGGGTGGGAGAAAGTGTGTAAATTGTTCGAGCACCACTTGCTCTGCAACTTCAGCACTGGAGCACCACTTAGGCTGTAGCCATTGCCAGCATGCATCTTTTAGCTGGTAGACTATGATCCTTGACTACACAGGTAGGTCTTTCCCCAGAATCATTGCCAGAATATCTCAGGTGAGATGTCTAGAACATCTAGAATCACTGCTTGCATAGTCTTGGGCTTCCTCAAACAGGAGTCCATGATATATTTTACTGCTTGTGCCAGGTCCGTTAGGCACTGGGCCAAAAGGGTGGCCCACTGCTCAGGGGGCCATTTGGCAGCTGAGGCGACCCACTCAAATGTAATGAGGAAGACCTCCGGGTTATCCTCTGGCCCCATCTTTGCCAAGCACACAGGCACGGCCTGGATAGCTGGTGTCCCTGCTTCCCTGGGGTTTGGACCTCCAGAGTTAGGTAGCAGGACAGCAAGTTGCTGCAGACATTGTTGCTGCTGCTCCCAATGTTGGGCTCACAGCTCTCCGACCAGCTGTTGATTACAAAGTTGTTGCAGGAGTTGTTATTCAAGCTGTGCCGCATTTTGCTGCTGCTGGCTCTTGGCCAATCACCTAATCAGTTTTTCTACATCCATCTTTTATGGTCAGGGATTTTGGTTCTGCCTTAGGCTCAGCCCCTTGTCTCAGGAGTGGGTCACTGCCTGCATATTCCACCACATGTAATGGTCCCTCCCTCATGGGACATTGGGGAGGCCACTCTGTCTCTGCAATGTCTATGGTGCTGTTTTTAGGGCCACATCCCTGAGCAATAGTCTGCAGCCCTGGTCTCTGAGACTCACTGTCATGGGTTTTAAAACACAGTGTAGACATACACTCTGTTAAAATCCTGTTTGCTTCAACAAGAGCCACCCACAATGAAATTCTCCTCTAAAGTTTTTGATGTCGTTTGTTTTGCTGACTGTAGGATCTGAACCCAAAGAGCAAACTCCTCAGTGCAGGGACCTTTACATCCTACTTGTCCATAGATTGCCTGGGCACTTTGTTAGCCCTATGGTCAAGATTTTCAGAAAGGGGTGCCTATGGGGGAGGGCAGAGAAAGACAAAAATAGTGTGTGTATTCAACATCAGTTTATTCTAAACTAGGATCACAAATATTTTTATGCACTAATCATAATTTTGATGTTATTCATTGTGTCACTACTGGGCAGAATTAAGATTGTATGGGTGCCTTTGCAGCACATTTCCGTACCTTAACATGTTCTGATTTCTTTTAAATTTAAACTAGCTCTACATCTCCTTGGTTTATTATGCTTGTTTTGGGAATAACAATATCCCTTTTTAACCCTAAATTATTCATACATATTCTCAGTTTTCACTCCATCATGATGCAGTTTTTGTCTGGGAATTAAAGAAGGTTCTCAGCTCTAGTTTAACATTGTATAGCACGTGAATTAAGACTCATTGCAAACACAACAGCTTTTTAATATATTTTGGAATAGGACACACTGAGCATCTATTTATAGGGCCTCATCTGTCACCTGTACTTACCCTGAGTACTATCTTATTCCAGGAGTAGTCCCATTATTCTGTCTAGGGCTACTCCAAAGAAAGATATTAATCAATATGAATAAGGATGTCAGAGCCTGGCCTACAATTCTAAAGCAGGCTTACTGTAATGTTGTGAGGGATCATGGGTCACAAACCCAAGCACACACCCAGGCATGACTCAGACTGCACTATTACCTGAGCTTGAACGTGCTATCCCTCTGCGCAAACACATTGACAAGGGCTGCTCCAAATTCTGAGACTTCAGGAATCAGTGCCACCTCATGTTCTCACTTTGACTGCAGATGTCCTTTTCCAAAACAAGCCAAGACAGGCATGATAGTCAGCCTGCTGATTGGGAAAGTGTTGGACTGGGTCTCCTCCCTGCTGGAAGCCAGCAGCGTGGTACTGTCCAACTGAGATGCCTTCTAATGGGCAATGATCAGCCATCTTTGACCACCCCAACTGTGCCACTCTGCTAAGGCCACCATGTCGGGCACACCCACTTTCTCCGCAGCTCACTTCTGCCACTTCATATTGGAGAGAGAATGGAATGAAGAGACCCAGTTATTTCAGTTTTAATGGAGCTTGTAGATGAGGTCAAGGATGAACTGGCCCCAATGGGCCTTGATGCCTTTCTAGATCTTGTTATCCAGATTGACAATTCTCTGTGCAAATTACAAGAAGAAAGAAGAGGGGCATCACAACCACACACACCCCATTATCAAATTCTGCCCCACCACTTGAGCTAATTATGGTTGACTTTGGCCCACCAGCAACTGGCCCCAGAAGAGAGCGAGTGTCGGCAACACCTTAACCTGTGTTACCACAGCGTGGCCTGGCAGTTCAATGTGTACATCAACAATCTGCCTTCTACACTCTCGCACAAATTTATCTATGCCGATGACATCTGCTGCAATTACCAAGCCCAGTCCCCCTCAGAAATTGACACGGTCTTGAATGAAGATATGAAGCTCATGGCAGACTACTGTAGTCAATAGCACCTGCAGCCGAGCTTTTCTAAGACAGTTTCTAGTGTATTCCATCTACATAATGCAAGCTCAAGCCACGAGATAAACATTTTCCTCAATGGCCAATGCCTGCGGCATGATACAAGCCCAGTTCACCTTGGATAGGTCATTAATATACCACAACCACTTGAGGAAGATGGCAGCCAAAGTCATTACTCAACCAACCTGCTCAGAAAATTGGCCAGATCAACCCGAGGTGCTAGCACCCAGACACTCAGGTCATCAGACCTTGCCCTCCGCTATTCAACAGCAGAGTACTGTGGTTCCTGACTGGGGTCGCTCATCTCACACAAGGCTGATTGATGTAGAGCTTAACAAAGCTATGTGTATTGTAACCAGGACTTTACGGGCAACTCCATTGTCATGGCTATTATACTTAGCAACATAGCATCGCCCCATATTCACTGGGACCTCTGACATGCTACTGGCTATGATCTGTGAGAATAGCGACCTGCAGTTGTACGCAGACCTCTTTGACTATCTTCTAGACGCCCTTTATGGTCATCTATGCTACCACAGGACATGATGGTGGAATCTCTTGGCGCAACGATTGATCAACGACATCAGTTATTAGTCACTCTCTCATCACTGATCCAACTATCTGTCCATCAGGTTTTGATCTGCCAAGGCACCTGTGATCATCTCTGAACTGGTTTTGAACAGGACTGGGCAACTGTGTGGCCAATCTCTTTTAATGGGGGCTTTCTAATCACAAGTGATGCAGCTGCAGTCAACTTCAGACTATGTCACATCATTGTCAAGTGCTCACTGACTTATTTCGATGGTGGGCATGGTGCTTTTTGAGTTAAATTGCAGGATGGGGTTTCAGAATCAACTCAGGGAGGCACTTACTTTTGGCAAGCAATAAAATTGAGTGCAACCAGGTTCAGCTCCAAGTCTTAATGATCCTGGGCTGCTTTCAGAGGAGAGAAGGGATTACTGTGGAGAAGGCAAGCTAGGGAGTTCTAAAGACAGAAGGGTTGCAGAACTGCCATATTATACTGTAAAAAGAAAAGGAGTACTTGTGGCACCTTAGAGACTAACCAATTTATTTGAGCATAAGCTTTCGTGAGCTACAGCTCACTTCATCGGATGCATTATACTGTGTTGTGCTCTAAATTGTTCAAGGTCTTGTTTTTGTTTTGCTGTGGGGTTTAAAGATTTTAAATGGTGTAACAGAAGTGTGGCCAGAGACTGAGGTCGCTTTGGTTTTGTAGGG
The DNA here is from genome assembly GCF_965140235.1 of Caretta caretta. Classification (NCBI taxonomy): domain Eukaryota; kingdom Metazoa; phylum Chordata; order Testudines; family Cheloniidae; genus Caretta; species Caretta caretta. The sequence continues at coordinate 36,007,711 of NC_134208.1, forward strand.
TCTTAGTATTTTCTTCTGGTCCCACCAGAACCTTGTTAAAAAATAAATCTGAAACCTAGAGAGAGAGAGGTTTATTTTTGCTTTACCTGTCCTCTTGCTGTACAGATCCTGACCTTTTGCACAAATACAGGTTATGCACATGCAAATGTAAGATGAGTGCACCACTGCGTGTGGACATAGAACATTCTGGTGCCATGTCAGGGAATGGCTTTGAAAATCTGATCATTAGATGTCTCATCTTTAATGTCTATGATAACAATTAGTTTCAGCTGCGGCATGTTAAGAATTAGCTTCTAAGGGTTTGCGATTACAGACTAACACGGCTGCTACACTGAAACCTTCTAAGGATTGAAATTAGTCGACATTAGCACAACTTATAATAAATACTTATTCAATGAACTTTCTCTCTGACTACTACATGGCAAGGAACATTTTAAAAAAATCACATTACAACATAACAGTGTTACCCTTATATTAGAGGAGAGTGAGTGCTCTTCTTGGAATATTTATGATGATTTACTGTTTAAAATTAAGTTTAAGGCAATACAATTTTGTTAGGCTCAGCAGAACTATAATTCAACTATCACTGGCTACTTTACAAACAAAACCCTATTATAAAACCCCTTAGGTATCTGGCCCAGGAATGTAAATGGATAAGCTGGAAGGTAGCAAATTGTACTCTAATACACACTTCCAGGCTAACTTAATCACAAGATATTTCTTTGGAGATACATGACTACATTTTTCTTCTGAAACGCTGGAAAAATAGTGAATTACAGATTCAGTCAGCCAGGCTCACTGCTATCCACTGTCCATCCACATTTCCCCCTGGTGAGAGCCATTTCAGATGGCTTCAGTTCATTTTTACAGCCTAAGTATAGTGTAGTAAGTTTTATACAGTATTATCTATTCAGGGAAATTCAGCTGGTTGCTGTGTGGAGTCTGTCTACATTGATGATGGCATCAGGCTGCTTTCCACCATTTTGAATCTGCACATTTTTCAGCTGTTTGTTCCTCTCTCTTCTCTCACAGCCTCAATCTAACTGCCCTGCATGCTCCCTTCTTGCCTTGCCTCTCCTTTCTCCCCCCTCCCTTCCTTTGTCTTTCCATCTAGCTACTCCCCTCCTAGAAAATCTCATCTAAAGAATTTTTTTTAAATTGTGGAACTAACATGAAAGCTGCAGACTCTTACTTTGCTTCTATGTTACATCCAGTTCCTGCACCTTTGTCTTTTTAGATTGTAAATTCTTTGGAGCAGGGATTGTCTTCTACTCTGTGTTTGTACAGTATTACACAATGAAACGCCATTTCATTTGGTCCCTTGGCACTAATGTAATAAATCTAATAATAAGACCATATGTCCCACTGTGATAAATGAGAGGGGGGCTAGCTCCCTTTTGTGGGCACCCTGCCAGCCAGTTGGCTATGGAATCCCTCTTGGTGGTTGTTCTCTACTTGCTTTACCGGCAAAGGGTTAATAAGCCCACAGGTAAAAAGGAAAGGAGTGGACACCTGACGAAAAGAGCCAATGGGAGGGCTAGAACTTTTTAAAATTGGGAAAAAAACTTCCCTTTGTCTGTCTGTTGTGGTTCTCCAGGAAACAGGGAGCAGTTATGCTGTGAGAAGCTTAAGCCAGAAATGAAAAACCATCAAATCATACCTAGAGATTACTTATCTGAAACCCCAAATTAGGGAATGTCTAGAAAGACGTGATTAGGTTTATTTCTTATTGTCTTATGGACTCCTCTGCGCTAACCCCAAATGCTTTTTGTTTTGCTTGTAACCTTTAAACTGGACCTCAAGAAGGTTATCCTTGATGTTTAAATGTTGTGTAAGTGAGTTTTTTAAATCTAGCAAAAGCCTAAGTTCCAGATGTATTTTCTTTCTTTTTGTTTTTAATAAAATTTATCTTTTTTAAGAACATGATTGGATTTTTGGTGTACTAAGAGGTTTGTGCATATGTTGTTAAATTAGCTGGTGACAACAGCTAATTTCCTTTGTTTTTCTTTCTCAGCTCTTCCCCAGAGGGGCCGTGAAAGGGCTTGAGGGTACCCCACAGGAAGGAATTCCCAAGTGCACCTTTCAAAGGGGTTTTTTGCATTTGGGTGGTGGCAGCATCTACCCATCCAAGGTCAGAGAGAAACTGTAACTTTGGGAGTTTGATACAAGCCTGGAGTGCCCAGTATTAATTTTTAGAATCCTTGCAGGCCCCCACCTTCTGCACTTGAAGTGCCAGAGTGGGGAATCAGCCTTGACACCCACTTTTACCAGAACAGACCCAATTTTCCATCAGATGACATGGAGAATTCTTTTCAAGACACCTGAAATATCCTGATTTTTCATTTCAACCATCATTTGAGTTTTTTATAACTATGTTTGTTTAAGACTTATTGATACATACACACACACCTATATATATATAGTATTTTACACCAGTTTCACTTTCATAATGTAGCAAGTGTGTGTGTCACACCAATTATAGTTCAAGGCCAAAACTTCTCACTGTCAGGCTCCCATAACAAGTATTTGAGTAAATGGCCATGCCCAATCAATGCAAAACCCTAGTTCTGGTCCCACAAAGGGTTGACGAGGTGGCAGTCCTTGCATCATTTCCTTTTCCTCTCGCTGGGGTTGCTTGAACCAAGTCCAAGAGAGGTGAGAATCCAGGAACAAAGGGGCACAAGGGGCAAAGAGAAAGCTTGACCTTTCTTTGATCTGCTCCTTGCCCCAGGTTGCACTTTTTGTTCCCAGAGCAGATCAAACCCAGGAACCAGAATGCAGAACACTTGAATATTTTATGATGTGTTTTGCCACAAAAGTTTCTCTTTATTAAATGATGAAAATATGGTGACATTATAAAATACTCCCTATTTTTAGGAAGAAGTTTTCTGGTATTAATCTAATCTATGTGAAGTGTACTTGGACATCCTGGTGACGAACACTTCATAAATATGTATACTTGTGATGCATTAGAAAAAATGTTAAATTTTTAGTAGCTGAGCACACAAAATCCAGCAGGATAATCATAAGCTACAAAGGTAAGTATATGTGATGCTCTAAAACTGTAATAAGGACCCCTTGTAGGGCTTGGTGCAACTCCTGTTAAAGTCAGTGGAGAGGCTTCCATTGAAGAAGCAGGATCAGCTACTAAAAGGCTCAGTTTTAACCACTAGGAGGATAGGGAAAATCTAAAGCAGGAAAGAAAGTGGAAAAAAGGTGTGGAGTCAGGGGGGTTAGGGGAGAGGAGAGAAACAGGGATCTGTGCTGAATGTGATGAAGTATTTACTACAGTCTATCCAGAGCACTGTATATTTGTAGTCTCTCAAGAACTGCTCAGGCACTTTACTGAATGAAGCCCTGGACATATACAGATTTATTCTGAAATGATTTTGGCAGGAAACATTATAGGCAAAAACATGTATTGAAACTTTCAAAATCTTCTCCTTTCCATTGTGGATCAAAAATCAGTCAACCAGCCACTCGCCTGATTCTGAAATTTTTAAATCACAATAAGTATTTTTATTTCATTCCAAGCATACATATGTGTGGCTGTCTCCCCCCACCCCTTTATATCCATACATTTGTTTTTTCTACATTTATTGCTTGGTTTTAAAAGGTAAGAACTTTTTTTTAAAAAAAAGCAAGGAATTTTGGTGTACAGTAATTCTCATTTTTGTCTCAGTTGGGTTTTATCACTTTCAATTTAAAATTGAGAACCTCTCCTATACAATGTAATCTTGATTCAGTCTACCTCCATTTACAAGGCCCCCTCATTTAGTAGCCACACCTTTATCATGTAAGCTTCCACAGAAAGTCATTAAATTTAACAAGAGCCTCCTTCTATTTACAGCCAGAGGGAGAAGTAATTAAATGTAATAGAAGCTGTAAAGGCATGAAGAATTTCTACTCTTATCCAACTGAAATGAGGTTATACATAATGGGCCACATTCAAACCCAATGTAACTCCATTATCTCCAATGGGTTTAGACTAGGGATGTCTTTGGCATAATGTGCTGTTTTTTTCTGTCTGTAATGAAACTAAGTCCTATGCACATCCATATGCCTGCAATCACACAAAGCAAAGAACAGAACTAAAGTGCTATAGCAGCATAATAATGGGTCCAGCATCACCAACAGAAAATGCAATTAAAATTAGATCTTTTTTTAAAATCCATCCCCACCTCTGTGATGCATGGCTGGCTGCCAGAAGAAAGCCTGGAAGATGGAATAGGCCCTGTGCAGAGGAATTGTCCGGGCTATTATAATTTGATATTTTTGAAGAAAGTACCTTAAAAAACTGAAGTTCTTTACAAAAGTTTCAGACTTAGAGATTATAAACAATCAAATTCTGAAATATCTCAAATAGGGCTGCTTGAAATTTTTTCTGTCAAAATTGGGTGTGACTACATTAAATTTTTCACAAAAAATGTATGATTTCTGCAGAAAATTTTGATTTTTTTCCACCCAAAATCCAAGTCCCTAAAAATGAATTATATTAGCAGAAAACCAAAATATTTAAATCTAGATAGCCAGCCTGCCTCGGTCCCTCATGGGAGTTTTAGTTCAGTTCCCTCATCCACCCATTCTGCTCTATGGTCTAGGTTCACCAGGTAGACTAAATCTCTCACAGTGTGCTATGGCTATCCATTGTCCAATCAATTCTAATCTCAAATTACTCAAGGACACATGGCGGTACTATTTGTGGCAAAACCCCATATGACCAATATATTGAGGTCTACCTAATGGGCCTTGATGTTAATGTAAGTGAAACGAGATGGCCCTGGGTGGGTCACTGGGAGTGGAGATCAACCCCAGTATCTCTGGATCTGAAACCATCAGACTATAATGCCTGAGCTAACATACACAGCTCTGTTAACTCAAAGCCATTGACAAACTCATACAAATAGAATCTGTGGTCCAGCTGCTGGTGAGAGACACTAGCTATACTGTTTAAATAGGGGTTATGTAAGACAGTCCATGTTCTGAGACGCTTAGGATCTTCAGGCCCTGCAAGTGCACACATTTTCATATATACTTAAATTAACACAGGTGAGTTCAGTGGGTTCACTTACCTGCAGACAGTTAATTGAATATGTGTTTGCAGGATCAAGACCAAAGGCTGAAATAAGACCAGTGTTACAATTTTGGGGGCCCTAAGATGTCCAAAGGGAGTATTGAGTGGGGAGTTGCTGTTCCATGCAATCCTGCTGCAGAAGTGGAGAGATAAAGTGGCCTGCTTTAACAGAAGGCAAAGGTTGTGGCCCAAAAGGACAGAGCCCATTTAGTCACTTGTGTTGTATTGTGCTCAAGGCCAGCCTTGTCCTCAGACCTTTATAAATGGGTGCAAGAAAAGTGCCTACAATAATATCTGTTCACATATTAAAAACATTCAAAGACACAATGTGAAATTAATAGCTTCCCTTACCTTTGTGTTTAACAAGTGAAACTTCCAATCCAGGGTACAGGATGGCATAGAGTATCAGGCAGAGCTAACTGTAGTACCCCAACATGTCTAAGCTTGGAACAAGGTGAGCCTCCCCCCCCGCACCAAATAAGATTGTCCTCATTGGGAAGGTTTCAGAGTAACAGCCGTGTTAGTCTGTATTCGCAAAAAGAAAAGGAGTACTTGTGGCACCTTAGAGACTAACCAATTTATTTGAGCATGAGCTTTCGTGAGCTACAGCTCACTTCATCGGATGCATACCGTGGAAACTGCAGCAGACATTATATACACACAGAGATCATGAAACAATACCTCCTCCCACCCCACTGTCCTGCTGGTAATAGCTTATCTAAAATGATCATCAAGTTGGGCCATTTCCAGCACAAATCCAGGTTTTCTCACCCTCCACCCCCCACACACACACAAACTCACTCTCCTGCTGGTAATAGCCCATCCAAAGTGACAACTCTCTTCACAATGTGCATGATAATCAAGGTGGGCCATTTCCTGCACAAATCCAGGTTCTCTCACCCCCTCACCCCCCTCCAAAAACCACACACACAAACTCACTATCCTGCTGGTAATAGCTCATCCAAAGTGACCACTCTCCCTACAATGTTCATCGGATGCACACCGTGGAAACTGCAGCAGACATTATATACACACAGAGATCATGAAACAATACCTCCTCCCACCCCACTGTCTTGCTGGTAATAGCTTATCTAAAGTGATCATCAAGTTGGGCCATTGGGAAGGACAATGAAGGAAATCCATGGGGCCAGGGGCTGCCGCCGTACATAGGCCAGAAGCAGCATCAGACCTGCAGCACCCCACCAATCTGGCTATAAAGGGTCTGATTCTAAAGGATGCTGAGCACTCAGTGCTTCACAAGGGAGAGCTGAACATCATACAGGATCACACCTGGACTGGACAGTCTTTTGCTTTTGTGGGTTTGTCTCGCCACCATAAAACATTCCTTAACTCGAGTTGAAACTTCAACTGTTTTTTCAAGCTGTTTTTACACCATTGCCATGTATTTACACAATTGTTGTAATTAGGTCTAATTACATAATTATTGTAATATGTGCGATCACATAATCAGAATGTGTAATTATGATGTGCAATTACATAATTACAATGTGTAATGACAGACTATAAATATCCTTCTAAAAATGTTATGAAACAAAACGTATAGTGGAGGCAGAGGGGCTGATTTTTAAAGTTCAGTTTTTAAACAGTTTCAGTTTCCCTATGAACAATAGGCTACATTAACAACAAATTTCCTCAAAACAGGTATCAGGAGGGCAAATTCTCTACTGGCTTAAACTGACTTTGGTGGAGCACTGCACATTTACAGCAGCAGAGAATTTGGCCCACTCTAAACAAATAAGATGGAAAGAAAAAAGACTGTAGAAGAGAAAAACCTTACTGATATATGGCTAAAGGGTTTAATTTTATTTTTAGAAAGGAAAGATTCCCTTTTTATTCTGGAGCAAAATTTTCATAGTGAAGTTTAAAAAACTTGCACCTGCAACTAGTAAATTAAAAATAACACAACTTTAACTAAAGAGGTACCACTGCATACGGCTATAGAAAAGTGAACTAAATAAAATATACCAGCAGTGAACCATGGACCTGAAATCAGCCTCCAGTGTGGGCCCTTTACAGCAGCTTAGTTGTCTCGGGGCCAGATCAACTCTCCTGCAGGGACACCCACAGGAGGGTATCATGCTCTCATGGAGTGTCCCAAAAATCATTCCTTGTGCCCCCAACCCAGTGCTTAATTTGTAATGAAAGAGGTGCCAGGCCTCAAGCAATTAGGTGCCGGGGCTCAAGCGATTTTTTTACATTGATAACTGATGCAGTAAGCCCAGAGGCACAAGCAAATTTTTTACATTCATAGCTGATGGAGCAAGCCCTATGAACTGCCAAGCCTAGAGGTGCTCGGGCTCAGCTCTGCCACAAATTAAGCACTGCCCCAACCTCTGGGAAATGGATTGCATTTCCCTTCTAATGTCCTCAAAACCATGGCTCATAGGAGAGCAGGACTATCCCTGGGGAGGATCTGTGGCTCTGAGACCACCTCAGCTCCTTCAGCGCTCCACCCCAGTGCTTTAAAGAAAAGGCAATGGTCTAAGATGGTCTAAGCACAGTCTTATTCAATGAGCCGGCTCTCTCGCTCTTTCTCCATTTACTGTCATTTCAATTAGTAAAGTAACCTGACGTAAGATTTTACTCCTGTTGGCACTCAAAAGCTACCACAGCTACAGAAGAGTGAGCTCAATTCAGTTTCAACTGCAGAAAATTTATTGCTGGTGGTGACATGAGCCAGAAAGGGCCCAGCTTGACTTTCAGCTCTCACAGTGAGATTGCAGTGTTGGCAGTTAGAGACCCCACCATTTTGCAGGTCAAATGAATAAAGCTGGTCAGTTTTTGAACTAAACATTTTCCCCATCAGATCAGAGTCTGCAGTACAACAACACGGACTGCAGTACAACTCTCACAGATTTAGCATTGTGTCTAAAGTGCTATGTGATGGCATAACAGGATGCAAAGGTGCAGAATGAAGACCAAGTAGTCACTTTATAAATGTCCTAGATAGGGACTTACTCAAGAAACACCTCCACTTGTGGTCTTGGTGAATGGGCAGTTACTTGCTTGGCAGTGAAAAGCCTGCCTGGTCATAACATATACAAATGTAGGAGACTATACACAATAAAATTCTCTTTGAAGAGACTGGGAGGCCATTCATCCTGTCTGCGATGGCCATGAATAGTTGAGTTGATGAACTGAACTGTTTAGTTCTGTCTATGCAGAATGCCAAAGCCCTTCGGGCATGCAGGCATTGTTTATCTCTAATAAAGTGTGGTTTGGGGCAAAATTTAGGTAAATAAATTGACTGGTTAATATGAAAGTTAAATAGCACTTTAGAGAGAATCTTGGATGAGGGCATAGGTATACTTTGTCCTTAAAAATCATTGTATAAAGAGGTTCAGATGTCAGAGCAGGTAGCTCAGCCACCCTCTGAGCTGGAGGGGTGGCTACCAAAAAAGCCACCTTTGCTGATATGTGTAGGAAGAAATACATTGATACAGGCTCAAATGGAGGCCCCATAGGCTTTGACAAAACTAAGTTCAAGCCCCAGAGAGGAACACGTTCCCTTATCTGTGGGTACAACTTTTCCAGGCCTTTCAAAACTCTGACTGACATGGCATGAGAGAGTATCGAACGGTTGTCCACGTAAGGATGGAGAGCCAATATTACTGCCAAGTGGACCTTGATAGAACTAGTTGTCAAATTTGATGTTTTAGGAACAATAGATAGTCCACGATATGCTAGATTGAGGACTGCATTGGTGAAACCCTGAATCAACAAGACAAAATTAAAAAAAAAATATTTCTTCCACTTCAAATTGTAAGTAACCATGGAGGAGGGTTTTCTATTATTTAACAAGACATCCAAAACTTGCTCCAAGCAAGACTCCTCCCTATGATTTAGCCATGGAGCATATAGGATATTAAATGATGTGCTGCAGGTTTGTGGGCAGGTGGGAGCAGCTGACCATGATCCTGGGGTCTGGGTTGAAAGAAAGCGAAATCACAGAGTCTCATCTGAAAGATCAAGAAGAGTGGAAAACCAGTGCTACTGGGCCGTTACTATAATCTGAGCATGGTCCCCATTGATCTTTAGCAATGCTCTGTGAAGGAATGCAATTGGAGGAAAAGTGTAGCAGAGCTTGCTAGACCAGGGTCGTAGGAAAGCATCTGTGATGGAACTTGGACTGCAACATTGTAGGGAACAAAATCAATGGCATTTGCTGTTGGCTTTGATTGTAAATAGGTCTATCAGGGGATTGCCCCCACTGCTGGAAAATGCACCTGGTTATATCCAGGCACAGAGACCATGCATGGTGACTTGTAAACAATCTGCTTAGGTCATCTTCAAGCTCGTTCTGCACCTCTGAAAGTTAAGAGGCTTTGAGGTTGATTGAATTGGCAATGCAAAAGTACCAGAGATGAACTGCCTCTTGACAAAACAGGGAAGAGTGAGCTCCTCCCTGCCTGTAGAGGTAAAACATTGCCAGTATGTTGTCTGTGAGAACAAATAGGCTCTTTCTCTTGACCAGAGATAGGAAAGCCTAACAGACTAGGTAGATAGCCCTTAGCTCCCTGACGTTGATATATATAGAGAGAGATCCCTTGAGGACCATGAACCCTCAGTTTGGATGGAACCTGGAGAGCACCCGAATCCAGGGAAGATGCATCTGTCACCTGTGTCAGTAAAGACTGAGAGCAGACAAAGGGAATGGCTGCACAAACATTGACTGAGTCTGTCCACCAATCTAAAGAAGTCAGAACTAGAAGTGGCACATTCAGCACAGAGTTCAGATGGTGACGACTTGGCGAATAAATGGAGGCCAACCAACTCTGAAGAATCCTCAGATGTTGTGATGCTGGCAGACTAGATGCCAGTTTATGCCAAGGTCCCCATGCCTCAGTGGAACACTGACAGATACACAGCTGGAATCAGTCTGGCTCACCTGTGTCCTAATATTGTTAAAATAGGTATTAGACTTATTAGAATTTGTTTAATGTTTAGACTTTATGAAATGTTTGTAAATTGCTGCATATATTAATCTCACTTATAACTTCTCAATCCCATATTATGACTTAATATTTGAGTGTTTGCATTGCAAACCTCTGTAACCGTGAAAATCGCCAGACAGTAGATACACATTAACTAGGGTAAAGTGCTGATTTCCAACAGAAGGCATTACATCCTGGCCAACAAGGAAGGCCCATCAACACCAGACAGATTAGAGTGGAACATTAAAGAGGATAAAAGACTGTCTGTTCCCCATCCCCTCCAATGAAAATGAGTCTTGCAAGTGAATCCCTCCCATCAGCTGAGCTTGAACCTCAAAGAAGAAGGGGGGTGTCAAGGTTCTTTTCCTCACTCTGAACTCTAGGGTACAGATGTGGGGACCTGCATGAAAAACCTCCTAAGCTTATCTTTACCAGTGTAGGTCAAAACTTCCCCAAGGTACAAAATATTCCACCCGTCGTCCTTGGATTGGCCGCTACCACCACCAAACAAATACTGGTTACTGGGGAAGAGCTGTTTGGACACGTCTTTCCCCCCAAAATACTTCCCAAAACCTTGCACCCCACTTCCTGGACAAGGTTTGGTAAAAAGCCTCACCAATTTGCCTAGGTGACTACCGACCCAGACCCTTGGATCTTAAGAACAATGAACAATCCTCCCAACACTTGCACCCCCCCTTTCCTGGGGAATGTTGGATAAAAAGCCTCACCAATTTGCATAGGTGACCACAGGCCCAAACCCTTGGATCTGAGAACAATGAAAAAGCATTCAGTTTTCTTACAAGAAGACTTTTAATAGAGATAGAAGTAAATAGAAGTAAAGAAATCCCCCCTGTAACATCAGGATGGTAGATACCTTACAGGGTAATTAGATTCAAAACACAGAGAACCCCTCTAGGCAAAACCTTAAGTTATAAAAAGATACACAGACAGAAATAGTTATTCTATTCAGCACAATTCTTTTCTCAGCCATTTAAAGAAATCATAATCTAATGCATACCTAGCTAGATTACTTAATAAAAGTTCTAAGACTCCATTCCTGGTCTATCCCCGGCAAAGCAGCATATAGACAGACAGACCAGACCCTTTGTTTCTCTCCCTCCTCCCAGCTTTTGAAAGTATCTTGTCTCCTCATTGGTCATTTTGGTCAGGTGCCAGTGAGGTTACCTTTAGCTTCTTAACCCTTTACAGGTGAGAGGATTTTTTTCTCTGGCCAGGAGGGATTTTAAAAGGGGTTTACCCTTCCCTTTATATTTATGACAGGGGGAATAAAAACCCTTAATAAGGAGGAACTGTATCTTTATGCTGCTTTGACTTGGGGGGGAGGAGGCAAGGATTACTAGGCTTAAGCAAATGATTCCTAGAGCTTAGCCTGGGTTAGCCCTAAAGGACATATAGAGCTTGTTTGTCATAGAAGCTACTTTCACTTTTTGAAACCTAATAGATACACACAAATGAGTGTCACAATGTTTTAACCTTACAATATAACTCTTATTTCCTTTTCTTATATAATACCTCTTTAGTTGGTTTATTATAGGATTAGCTACAAGTGTTGTATTTGGTGTTAGAGCTAAATGGCCTGCAATATGACCGCCATGGGCGCGTCTGACCTTAAAGTCTATGAGACCTGGTGTAAGTGACTGGTCCTTTGGGACTGAGAGTAACCTGAACATTGCTTTGATCCTTGGTATAAGGGACAATCTATCACAAAGATAAGCTTATCTGGGAGTACCCAAAAGGACTGCCTGTGACTCCATGTTAAGGCTGTTATAGTGGCTGAGGAGTTTACATTTGATAAGTGGTTGGTGAAGTCTCAGTGTAGAACTCTCAATCAATTTGGAGTTTGTGCCTTGCTTCCTAACTGTCTGCCCTGAGGTTGGTACTCACACTACTGCAGGCCAGCATGATAGGTGTGGCATGCTGGACTAAGTATGTGCATGAGGCCATATGCTCCAGGAGCCGCATATAGTTTTGTGCTGTTGTGACTGGGTGAGCCTTGAGACTTGCAACAAGAGATGAATTGTTTGGAACCTTGTTTTCGGAAGGAAAACTCTGGCCTCAGTAGAGTCCAGTACTTCCCCCATTACCTCTATCTTCTGAACTGGACAAAGGGTAGATTTTTCTAAGTTGACCAGCAGACCCAGTGCCTCAAAGGTTGACTGGATGAAAGATACACTGGACAGTCTCAGCCTCAACTGGTCTCTGACTACCTGGACAGCTAGCTAAGGATAGACTTGCACTCTAACCCTCGTCAGGAAGGCAGCTACCACTGCCATACATTTTGTGAAAACCTGATGCGCCACTGACAGCAGCATGGTGAACTGATATTGAGAGCGCTTTAATACAAATCTGAGATACTTTCTGTGACCCTGGTAAATTGCCACATAGAAGTAGGCGTCTTTTAAGTTAGGGGTGGCATACCAGTCTCCAGTATCCAGGGAGGGAATAATGGAAGCCAGAGTGACCATGCAAAACTATCTTTTTTAGATATCTGTTGAGTTAACAGATCTAAAATTGACCTGAGACCTCCCTTTGCTTTCCGGATTAAGAAATAATCAGAATAAAATTCATATCCCACACTAGAAGAGGACCAACAAATTGTCTTCATCTGTGTCTAATAATTCTCTTCTTCACTACAGGCAAATAGGTTGAAACTATAGTAAAGTTAAGCTTACTGGCCTGTAATTTCCAAGATTGCCTCTGGAGCCTTTTTCAAAATTGGCATCACATTAGCTGTCCTCCAGTCATCTGGTACAGAGGCGGATTTAAACAATAGGTTACATACCACAGTTAATAGTTTTGCAGATTCGGTTTTAAGTTCCTTCAGAACAATTGGGTGAATGCCCTCTGATCCTGGTGACTTATTACTTATTACTACGGACACCTCAATCTGGGACAGTTCCTCAGATTTCCTACCTAAAAAGAATGGCTCAGGTGTGGGAATCTCCCTCATATCCTCTGCAGTGAAGACCAATGCAGAGAACTCATTTAGCTTCTGTGCAACAGTTTTGTCTTCCTTGAGTGCTCCTTCAGCACCTTGATCGTCCAGTGGTCCCACTAATTCTTTGGCAGGCTTCCTCCTTCTGATGTACTTGCAAAGGTTTTTGCTGATAGTTTGAGTGTTTTGCTAGATGTTCTTCAAATTCTTTTTTGGCCTGCCTAATTATACTTTTACACTTGACTTGCCAGAGTTTATGCTCCTTCCTATTTTCCTCAGTAGGATTTGACTTCCAATTTTGAAAGGATGCCTTTTTGTCGCTAACCGCCTCTTTTACTCTGTTTAGCCACAGTGGCATTTTTTTGTCCTCTTACTATTCTTTTTAATTTTGGGGTATGCATTTAATTTAAGCCTCTATTATGGTGTTTTTTAAAAGTTTCCATGCAGCTTGCAGATATTTCACTCTTGTGACTGTTCCTTTTAATTTCTTTTTAACTAACTTCCTTATTTTTGTGTAGTTCCCCTTTCTGAAGTTAAATGCTACTGTGGGTGACTGATTTGGTATTTTTCTCCAAAAAGGATGTTAAATTTAATTACTATTTACTATTACTATAATTACTATTACTAATTAATTCAGCTATTTTCACCTCTTGGACCACATCCTATGCTCCACTTAGGACTAAATCAAGATTTGCCTCTTCCCTGGTGGGTTATAGGACTAACTGCTTCAAGAAGCAGTCATTTATGGTGTCTAGAAACTTTACCTCTGCATCCCATCCTGAGGTGACATGTACCTAGTCAATATGGGGTTACCTGAAATCCCCCACTATTATTGAGTTTTCTATTTTTAAAGCTTCTCTAAACTCCTCAGGCACTTCACAATCACCATCATGGTCAGGTGGTTGGTAGTATACTTCTACAGCTATACCATGGAGTTTCTATGCAGAGAGAAGCTTTTTATTATATTTGACTCCATGCTTCCTTTCTACATATAGTGTCACTCATGCTCCAACATGACCTATTCTGTCATTCCTGTATAATTTGTACTGTAATATTACAATCCACCAAGTTGCTTATTATATCAATATCCTAGTTTAAGATTCATTTCACTTTGTTTCAGAATTTCCCACAGAAAACTGAAAATGCATGCCCAAACACCTGGTCCCACCCCAACCTCTCTGGCTTACCATGCCCTGAGACAAGATCTCCAGCCCCATAGGCGATGGACAGCTTCTACAGAGTATGGGGCAGAACTGACAGTGCCATAGACACTCTTCATACCTGCTCCATATTTACAATGGACAGATGCCAGTGGAGGAGATCTTCCATGCAGGTAATTGGCCTGATGATGTGACCCTTGGACATCTGTCAGTTCAGTTGTTCCTGAGGAAGGTATATATTCTTCATAACGCACCAACCGTAGGTAATAGCACATACAGCACTATCAAGTGAGACTCATTTCTGACCCCAGTTTATGCCGGGATGCATGAGGATTGGTAGTCCATGTACTTTTATCCCAGCTAGAGCAATTGCAAATGCTATTATGCCTTTCAGTGCATCTTTTTTTTAAAAGGTGCATCTCTTATAAACCAAGCTATTATGATGTATCCTCTCTTCTTATTATAAACTTCTGACAATAGATTACTATACTTTTGCTTCCAAGAATATTGTTATTTCTTTCTGTGTACATAAAACATTTATATAGTGCCCCAGAGATAGCACTGTAATGAGTAAAGCATGCCCCTTTTGCTTAAAATATGTTTTAATTTTGAGAGCTTCTGGCTCAAAAATGACTTTTCTGTTCTGCCTCTCTGAGATGCAGTTGTTCTTTAGACATGTGTCCTTAGTGGCAGCCTTCAATCCGGAAGTAAAAAAATTGAAGCCCTCCTGAAATATAATATTTAATCAGTTCGCAGGATGCTTATTGTTTGGATCCTGCCAAGAAGTCCAGGAATTCCTAATTCTTTCTCTTTCCCCTCCCCCATTTCACAAGACAAATCAAAGTGAAAGGGCATGTGATATTTATCTTACATTAGTAATTCCCCGGCAAACCCTAGAAACACTAGCAAAATAAAGCCACACTGGCTCCTGGCATTTAAAGACAAACTAACTTGCTGTATCTGCCAACCCTGACAAAGACCAAAATGACTCACCCCCAATTTATAACGCTTGTTATAAAATGAAAATTAAAGTAAAAAATATGGCTTTTGGCTGGGAAATTTATTGGCAAACATAATTACTAACTCAAATGTGATAAATCCTTATAAATCATCTGCTCATAAATCCAGTGCTATAATCCTCTTAAAAACTACCACACGTCTTTAATGCATCTTTCCCATAAAACTATGGAGTGTTTCTTCTGCTATAAGGTTTGTGGAATTTAAGTTATGAATATAATTTGGGCACACTATAGGAAAGGCATTCAGGTATATAAAAGTTAACTGCACTGTATATTTTATGAAGGTGGTTGGTGTACAATGGCCCTGATCCAGCTCTAAATGCGAGCAAATATAGTGCTGAACAGGGATATTATTCTTCCAAGTAACCATTACACTGATGCTGGGAACCATATGTGCTGTGCTCGTGGGCAGCACTAATGCTGCTCATGAAGGGCCTTGGTGTGGCCAGCCCTACTCCTCCACACTGCTTCCATGGGGCCAGCTCCTACACCAGGAGATATGAATGCTGGATGTTTTAGTTAGTCCCATGTTTATACTGTAAGTATGCATAGCCCCAGTTCCTACGGCAGCTCTATGATGGCCTTGCCCGCTGCATGAGCCAAATGTGTAAAGCCATCTAGTCTTTTTCTTTAACGGGCTGTACTGCTGAGCCCCTCCTAAGACAAGGCTGACAGCTGCACGAAAGAAGTTTAGTTTGGCAGTTGGTTTGGAGCAGTTACCAGAAGTGGCGTACTGCAAGTCTTCATGCCTACGTCCCATACAGGATCTCAAATTGGACCTAAACCTTGGCTGTGAGAATTCAGTGTTTAGGAAGCAATGTTAAAGTTGAGAGGAATTCATTTTTAGACTCATAAAAATACTTGAGTCTTTACTTGTGTATCCATCCCTCTTGGTCTGGATTTTCCTGCTGCTGCTATTTTCCCAACATAGAACCCCACCAAATCACCCTAACCCTAAACTGAAGGAACTGTATTTTAAAGAATCCTTATTGAGGTTGCAGGAACAAACCATCCCGATGTGTAGAAAGAATAGTAAATATGGCAGGCGACCAGCTTGGCTTAACAGTGAAATCCTTGCTGATCTTAAACACAAAAAAGAAGCTTACAAGAAGTGGAAGATTGGACAAATGACCAGGGAGGAGTATAAAAATATTGCTCAGGCATGCAGGAGTGAAATCAGGAAGGCCAAATCACACTTGGAGTTGCAGCTAGCAATAGATGTTAAGAGTGACAAGAAGAGTTTCTTCAGGTATGTTAGCAACAAGAAGAAAGTCAAGTAAAGTGTGGGCCCCTTACTGAATGAGGGAGGCAACCTAGTGACAGATGATGTGGAAAAAGCTAACGTACTCAATGCTTTTTTTGCCTCTGTCTTCACGAACAAGGTCAGCTCCCAGACTGCTGAACTGGGCAGCACAGCATGGGGAGGAGGGGACCAGCCCTCTGTGGAGAAAGAAGTGGTTCAGGACTATTTAAAAAAACTGGATGAGCACAAGTCCATGGTGCCGGATGCGCTGCATCTGAGGGTGCTAAAGGAGTTGGCAGATGTGATTGCGAGCCATTGGCCATTATCTTTGAAAACTCATGGTGATCGGGGGAGGTCCCGGATGACAGGAAAAAGGCTAATGTAGTGCCCATCTTTTAAAAAGGGAAGAAGGAGGATCCAGGGAACTACAGGCCAATCAGCCTCACCTCAGTCCCTGAAAAAATCATGGAACAGGTCCTCAAGGAATCAATTCTGAAGCACTTAGAGGAGAGGAAAGTGATCAGGAACAGTCAGCACAGATTCACCAAGGGCAAGTCATGTCTGACTAATCTAATTGCCTTCTATGATGAGATAAGTGGCTCTGTAGATGAGGGGGAAGCAGTGGATGTATTATTCCTTGACTTTAGCAAAGCTTTTGACACGGTCTCCCACAGTATTCTTGACAGCAAGTTAAAGAAGTATGGGCTGGATGAATGGACTTAAAGGTGGATAGAAAGCTGGCTAGATCGTCGGGCTCAACGGGTAGTGATCAATGGCTCCATGTCTAGTTGGCAGCCGGTATCAAGCGGAGTACCCCAAGGGTCAGTCCTGGAGCCGGTTTTGTTCAATATCTTCATTAATGATCTGGAGGATGGCGTGGACTGCACCCTCAGCTAGTTTGCAGATGACTAAACTGGGAGGAGCGGTAGATACGCTGGAGGGTAGGGATAGGATACAGGGGGACCTAGACAAATTAGAGGATTGGGCCAAAAGAAATCTGATGAGATTCAACAAGGACAAGCGGTAAGTCCTGCACTCAGGATGGAGGAATCCCATGCACTGCTACAGACTAGGGACCGAATGGCTAGGCAGCAGTTCTGCAGAAAAGGACCGAGGGGTTGCAGTGGACGAGAAGCTGGATATGAGTCAACAGTGTGCCCTTGTTGCCAAGAAGGCCAATGGCATTTTGGGATGTATAAGTAGGGGCACTGCCAGCAAATCGAGGGACGTGATCGTTCCCCTCTATCCGACATTGGTGAGGCCTCATCTGGAGTACTGTGTCCAGTTTTGGGCCCCACACTACAAGAAGGATGTGGAAAAATTGAAAGAGTCCAGCAGAGGGCAACAAAAATTATTAGGGGGCTGGAGCACATGACTTATGGGGAGAGGCTGAGGGAACTGGGATTGATTAGTCTGCAGAAGAGAAGAATGAGGGGGGATTTGATAGCTGCTTTAAACTACCTGAAAGGGGGTTCCAAAGAGGAATGATCTAGACAGTTCTCAGTGGTAGTAGATGACAGAACAAGGAGTAATGGTTTCAAGTTGCAGTGGGGGAAGTTTAGGTAGGATATTAGGAAAAACTATTTCACTAGGAGGGTGGTGAAACACTGGAATGGGTTACCTAGGGAGGTGGTAGAATCTCCATCCTTAGAGGTTTTTAAGGTCAAGCTTGACAAAGCCCTGGCTGGGATGATTTAGTTGGGGATTGGTCCTGCTTTGAGCAGGGGGTTTGGACTACATGACCTCCTGAGGTCCCTCCCAACCCTGATATTCTATGATTCTATGAACCGTAAAGGCTAAAGAAAATGATGTGTACCTTTTGAAGCTTTGAGGTTGGCAGGTTCTTTTTTCAGGCTGCAATGCTTCAGTTGATACTACACAGCAGTTCACCATTGCAGGATTGGGGACTTAGTTCACATTTGCCAATGAATATGATGCTTATAAAAGCGAATTGGTTAAAACAAGTATCATACAGGTACAGACAAGGTAAGCTTCCTCCCACCATTGTGTCAATTCTGTAACACTTCTGTTATTCCAATTCTCCATCTCCCTTCCTGGATGGTTGCTTCTATTGGGAATACCAGCAAATATCTATCTGTAGGTATCCATCAGCATAGTATCTGAGCAGCAGTGTGCACCAATTTGTTACAGAGCAGGAGAATTCCTTGAAACATTTTTCTTTTCTTTTTTTTTTAAAAAAAGTGTTTTTCTTTTAAAGCATTATTGATATGAGCAACTGAATTTACAACAAGGAGGTCTAGGGCAGCCACATGCAGCAAATGGTAGTGGAAGATCTAGTGCTAGCAGCAGGAAAAAGTTGGATACCTACAGTATTGCTCATGTGAAGCTACAGGTTTTGCTGGAAAACTAGTCACTAGCTGCACTTGTAGAGATGCACATCCCACACCTCTTAGCTGATGATGCCATATCTGGAGTTTGTTTCCAAAGGAAAACACTGGCTTTTCTGCTTCATTGAAGAAATGGACTGTAAAGTATTTTCTGATGGTCAGGAAACACTGGCCACACACACATTACAGACATTGGCAATGGTGAGGAGCAGCAGCACTCCACGGCCACTTCAGGTTTGGCACTGCTGGGACTCTGCAGTGGGCTCAAAACTGAGCGAGCAGCGTTGAGACCTGGTGCACAGGAGTCACAGCACTAAACCTGAGGGGCACTGCAACCCCCGTGCACAATGTTACCCACTCAATCTCGGCCCTAGTGCTGCCCCATCTCCCCCGTGCCCTGATGGAGAGACAGTAGGGGTAGTGGGCCTTGGTGTGGCCAGCCCTACTCCTCCACACTGCTGCCATGGGGCCAGCTCCTACACCAAGGATCCCCACCCAGGGGCCTGCCTGGCTTTGCCCTGCTTCCCTCTGCCCATGTGCCCTCTTAGGGATGTGGAGTGACACTGCTCTTGGGCTGGGCAGTGGAGCGGAGGCCAGTAGCTACAGTGGGAATAGGTCTATAGGCACTGATATCAAAAATTTCTAGGGGTATCCTTACCTATATTACTATTATAAGCAAACTCTTTCTTTAAACACTAGTCTGAGGTTTCTCTTTCAGTCTAGCAAATCAAATTAGTATTCAATGTATTGAGTATTTACCGTTCCGTTATTTGATCAGGAAATAGTTCTAAAAGACATGGTGCACCCTGGGCTAAGTTCTTCACAAAGCACACTTAAACCTAGGTCAGAGCAAGATATTGGTCTCTAACTGCCTGCTTATAAAAATATACACCATCACTTTCTGAGGGGGAAAAAGTCAGACTAGTTCCTTTAACATCGAAAAAACACCTTCTAATTCACTCAGTATTTTGAGAATTGGGATTTTAAATTATCTCCTGCTTGATAAATATGCTCATAACAGCAGCTATATCATGCACACACATTTCAAACACTGAAGTACAGAATTTGTTCTGAGTGTGTATTATGGGTTGCTTGGTTGTCACATGACTAAAAATTCAAGTGAAGACCTACCTTTATTTTTCTCACATCAAAGTTTTTATAAGGGCTTGATTCTATACGGTGCTGGGCTTCCTCTGACTTGAACAGGAGTTGATGACAATACCTTTCAGGAGTGCTCAGTATCTTGCAGGACTGAGTCTTACAAGGGCATAATTGGCTGAGTTTTACACTGAGCTCGATGACATTTCTCTGTCTGCGATGAGATCACCTTTGACCACCACATCCAATCAATTCCAAAATTTCAAGGAGTGTTCTGGGCAACAATGGTCAGAATTCTATTGATTTAAGGAAGATCAGAAAACCAGAAAGGGCAGGAATGGAGGCTCTGCCAGCTCTTTAGCACAGCCACAACCTCTACCATGTTTGAAATTGTCTATAGATAAAAAGTGGTTGATAGCCTCCAAAAGCTCCATAACAATGTCTCAATTGGTGCTGAGATAATTGCACACAGCAGGGGATCCTTGCATACCTCCATTTCTCTCCCACAACCCTCCCTCTGTGGGTCACCTTCCATAGTTCAGGGGCTCCCTGAAATTCACCCCTATTTCCTCCTTCGCAAGGGTTGTGTGGCCCCCATCTTCCCCTCTCATACCAGGGTCCCCCATTCTTCCCCTATACTAGCAGCTCTGTTAGCACCTCCATTCTCATTTTGCCCATGCTCTCCATAGCATGGGCTCTGTGCCCCATTCCCACCCTCTTCATACCAGGGTTCTCCCAATCTTCTCCAACCCAATCTTCTCCAACCCATGGCATGGGTTCTGTGTAAACTCTCATCTCCCCCTTCTCCCCAGGGCCTTGCCTCCCTCTCCCTCCCCTGGCTAGAGACTGAGTGTTCCCCTTCCTCTCTCCCCAAATGCCAGGGTCCTCCAGTTTTCCCCATGGCACAAGCTCTATCTATCTGTCCCCCATGTCCTCCTATTTCCCCCTCCCATACCAAAGTTCAAGCAATCCCACCAGGGGTTCTGTGTGCCCCCAATTCTCCCCTCCACCCATTCCAATATCCTCCATTCTCCCCTCATAGCGGGTTCTGTGGAGGGACCTAAGGAGATCATCTAGTCCAACCCGCTGCTCAAAGCAGAACCAATCCCCAGGTTTTGCCCCAGATCCCTAAATGGCCCCCTTAAGGATTGAACTCACAACCTTGGGTTTAGCAGGCCAATGCTCAAACCACTGAGCTATCCCTCCCCCACACTGAGCTATCCCTCGCTGTTGATATAGTGTACTTGGACCTACAGAAAGCCTTTGACACCAAAGGCTCGTAAGCAAAGTAAGGAGTCCTGGGATAAGAGGGAAAGTCCTTTCATACATCAGTAACTAATTAAAATATAGGAAACAAAGAGTAGGAATAAATGGTCAGTTTTCACAGTGGAGAGAAGCAAATAGTGAGCTCCCTCACAGATCTGTACTGGGACCATTGCTGTGGAATGCTGTGCGGTCCCTCATAGATCTGTACTGGGAGCATAAATTATGTGGAAAAGAGGATGAATAGTGAGGTGGCAAAGTTTGCAGAGGATACAAAATTACTCAAGGTAGACTGGGACTATTTACTTTAGAAAAGAGACTACTAAGAGGGAGGTGGGGTATATGATAGAGGTCCATAAAATCATAATCATGAACGGTGTGAAGAATGAGAATAGGGAAGTGTTATTTACCCCTTCACAGTATGAACGAGGGGATCACCTAATGAAGTTAATAGGCAGCAGATTTGAAACAAACCTAAGGAAGTACTTCTTCACACAACACACAGTCGACCTGTGGAACACGTTGCCAGGGGATGAAGGCTAAAAGTATAATGGGGTTCAAAAAAAGAATTATATAATTTTGTGAAAGATAGGCCCATTAATGGCTATGAGCCACCTTGGTCAGGGATGCTATCCCATGCTCAGGGCATCCTTAAACCTCCAACTGACAGAATCATCTGTCACTGGCCCTGTCAGAAGACAAGGTACTGGGCTAGAGCGACCATTGGTTTGATGCAGTATGTTCTCCCTGAAGCGTAGGCGTTCTGTATGCCCTATTCCCTTTTCCTCCCATACCAGGTTCCTGCATTTTCCCCTTACATTTCAGGGGCTGTGTGCATTCCCCCTTCCTTCCATTCTCCTCCCTCCCCACCCCCATTATTGTTTTTCTGGCTGGGAGAAATGTCAACATATTAAGCTATTGGGAGGATAAGCAGAGGAAGCAGGAGTATTGTTGTGCATTAAGGTACTAATGGGCAGGGCCGGCTTTACCGTTTTTGCCGACCAAAGCAGGACATCTGAAGACAGAAGCTGCCGCCGAATTGCTGCCGCGGCAGCCTGAGGAAAGAGGCTGCCACCGAATTGCCGCTACCGTGGAAAGACAAGACACCGCCCTGATGGCACACAGGCTGCCGCCCCTTTCACAGTGACGCCCCGAGCACCTGCTTGGAATGCTGGTGCCTGAAGCCAGCCCTGTTAATGGGTGCTAATCAGTTCTTTGATTATGGACACTTGCAGAGGTGCTAGAAGCCGTACTAAAGCACTGGCAGGAGCTCCATTTGTCCCCCATTTTCTCCTTTTGGTTTTCCAATTTTCCCCCAAAGTCAATAGGATTCCGAGTGTTGATCCCTAGAACATCCCCTGAAATTTTTTGGTTCATTACATGTGGCATTCAGGAGTTACCATGTTACATACAGAGAAATGCTGTCTAGTTGAGTGTAAGGCCTTCACAAGCTCTACTTAGGGTTGCCAACTTTCTAATCCCACAAAACTGAACACCCTAGCCCCGCCCCTTCCCTGAGGCCCTGCCCCCCGCTTACTACATTCCCTCTTCCTCGGTGGCTCACTCTCCCCCATCTCACTCACTTTCACTGGGTGTGCAGGCTCCAGAGTAGGGCCAGAAATGAGGGGTTAAGGGTGCAGGAGGGAGGGAGGGCTCCATCTGGGGGTGTGGGCTCTGGGGTGGGGCTGGGGATGAGGGGTTTGTGGTGCAGGAGAAGGCTTCAGGGTAGGGGGTGGGGCAGAGAGGTTCAGGGTGTGGGAGGGGGCTCAGGACTGGGGCAGGGAGTTGGAGCCCTCATCCCCCCTACATCCCATCTGGGGGTGCAGGCTCTGGGGTGGGGCCAAGGATGAAGGGGTTGGGGTGCAGGAGGGGGCTCCAGGTTTGGGGAGTCTCAGGGCTGGGGCAGGGAGCTGAGGCACGGGCTTACCTCAGGCGGCTCACGGTCAGCAGTGGAGCGGGGGCGCTAAGAGAAGCTTCCTGCCTGTCCTGGCAACATGGATCGCACTACGCCCCAGAAGTGGCCCACAAGTCCGGTTCCTAGGCGGGGGGCCAGGAGACTCCGTGTGCTGCTCTCGCCCGCAGGCACCACCCACGCAGCTCTCTTTGGCCAACGGGAGTGTGGAGCTGGTGCTCAGGGAGGGGCAGCGTGCACCCTCACCTAGGACCCAGACCTGATGGCCACTTCTGGTACGCAGTGTGAGGCCAGGACAAGTAGGGAATAGCCTGGCTTAACTCTACAGCACCACCGACCGGACTTTTAACGGAGTCGCCAGGGTCCCTTTTCAACCCAGTGTTACAGTCGAAAACCGAACACCAGGTCACCCTAGCTCTACTAACAACGTCCAACAGCGGCTCTTAATTGAGGGTGTTTTAGTCCAAGAACAAACTGATCTGAGAGCCTTTTTCAGAAAGTAATCAGAACAACAAGTGGCAGAAACAATTTTCCAGGCTTGCCAAGAATTCAGAGATATTTTATTATTGGTTTCCTAGATTACATTTATATTATACTGTTAAAAAAAGTGTGATAGGCTCATAATGTTTCTTTAAAATAGAAGTTCCCAAACTGTGGGGCATGCCCTGGGGGAAGGAAGACATGGTCACAACAAGGTCATCACAGGGCAGCCAACAGTACAGAGCAAAGGCACTTCTGAGCCAGCTGCATGCTGCTGGCCACCACAAGCCCTGCATGAGGGAACTATTAGGAGGCTGACTGAAATTTTGCCCAGGCTCAGGGAGGTAGATTCCCTCAAGTTGAGGTCAGGCAGACAGCTGGGCAACCTTGCCCCCTGCAAGAGTGCCAGATTTGGGAGAAGGGGTCACTGTAGTTGTTGCCTCATGCTGATCGAAAGTAGCAGCACTGAGGTGGCAGGCCCTCCTCAGAAGCTGTAAGTGGTCTTTCTGGGCTCCGAAGCAGACTAGAGGCAGGGACAGCTGGGCACCTGGTACCACTCCTGTCATAAATATAAAGGGAAGGGTAAACCCCTTTAAAATCTCTCCTGGCCAGAGAAAAAAAATCCTCTCACCTGTAAAGGGTTAAGAAGCTAAAGGTAACCTCACTGGCACCTGACCAAAATGACCAATGAGGAGACAAGATACTTTCAAAAGCTGGGAGGAGGGAGAGAGAGAAAGGGTCTGTGGTCTGTCTATATGCTGGTTTCTGCCGGGGATAGACCAGGAATGGAGTCTTAGAACTTTTAGTAAGCAATCTAGCTAGGTATCCATTAGATTATGATTTCTTTAAATGGCTGAGAAAAGAATTGTGCTGAATAGAATAACTATTTCTGTCTGTGTATCTTTTTTGTAACTTAAGGCTTTGCCTAGAGGGGTTCTCTATGTTTTGAATCTAATTACCCTGTAAGGTATCTACCATCCTGATTTTACAGGGGGGATTTCTTTATTTCTATTTACTTCTATTTTTATTAAAAGTCTTCTTGTAAGAAAACTGAATGCTTTTTCATTGTTCTCAGATCCAAGGGTTTGGGTCTGTGGTCACCTATGCAAATTGGTGAGGCTTTTATCCAACATTTCCCTGGAAAGGGGGGGTGCAAGTGTTGGGAGGATAGTTCATTGTCCTTAAGATCCAAGGGTCTGGGTCGGTAGTCACCTAGGCAAATTGGTGAGGCTTTTTACCAAACCTTGTCCAGGAAGTGGGGTGCAAGGTTTTGGGAAGTATTTTGGGGGGAAAGACGTGTCCAAACAGCTCTTCCCCAGTAACCAGTATTTGTTTGGTGGTGGTAGCGGCCAATCCAAATTGTGGTGGAATATTTTGTACCTTGGGGAAGTTTTGACCTAAGCTGGTAAAGATAAGCTTAGGAGGTTTTTCATGCAGGTCCCCACATCTGTACCCTAGCATTCAGAGTGGGGAAGGAACCTTGACAACTCCTGATACAAGTCTACATAGGGGAGGGGATGAGAGTGAACCTGGAGTGCCCTGCCTCCACTACGCACTCAGCACCCATCCTTTTCCTGCTTCCTGAACAACTGCCCCCTGCCTCCTACTCTCCAATATTAGGTGACTGTGCTGTCCTTCTGTCTTCCATTGTGGGGAGAAAGGGACAAGCATGGGACCAATGTCTGAAGGGTAGAGGGGCACAAAGTGCAAAAAAAAAATGCTTGAGAAACTAAAGCAGAGGTTCTATTATGTCCTGCTACTACACCGCACCAGGTTCTTGTGGGAAACCATTTGAAAGCATAGTAAATGTTTTTCCCCAGTCAGTGATAGGAAAGAAAGCCCTTTGCTTATCAGTATCTCCTATAGTATTTTCATAAAAAAAGATACTGCTCAAGTCTGAGTATATATTGCAACATCTTCCTCTTTCATAAACTAGAAACTATATATTGCAATATGTAACCATTTTATCTTTAATCTTATATATCCCCAGTCTTATGTTAATTATAGAGAAATTAGATAAATTACAATATTCTTGCTGAAGTGTTGCAACATCATTACTTTATTTCTTAGAATTCAGAATGATAAAACACAAGAACCCCAAAACAGAGGGAAAGCAGGCTGCTCCCTAAAGAGAGAGGCACAACTCTCCCCATTTTACTGTGGGCTGGCTCTCTGCAGACCAACTGTATATGACTGAGATCACACACTTCTCTATCGAGCCCCTTAATATTACGAGCTATCACTTCAAGTGAAACAATTTTCAATACACTACAGAAAAACAATATGATGTAAATTTTTAACAGGGAAGTCAATTAACCACTGAAACAACTTACCAAGGATTATGGTGATTCTCCATCACTGACAACTTTTAATTCAAGGTCAGATGTTATTTTTCTAAAAGCTATGGTCTAGTTCAAATAGGAATTAATTCAGAAGAGTTCTATGGCCTATGTTAAATAGGAGATCAGACTAGATGATCACAGTGGTCCTTTCTGCCCTTAGAATCTATGAATAAGGTGATTAAGTAATTCAGTGTGGTACCTCTGAGGCATATTAAACACTTGGAATCTTTTTTATTAATATATAAATAAAGGTTTGTACTTTCCCTCTTCAATAAAACTGACCTTTAGTCGAGCCTTCTGTCCCTCCTGTAAATGTCTGCTGGCATTCTAAAGCCATTAATGCAGCAGCATATTTCCTGTGTTTTCATAGAAGGATGGAGATCTGAACAATCAGGATTATAATTTTACACTCTTGTTTGTTTTACCACTTGTGTGTTAACGTGATTTAAACAGTAAATGTCAATTTGTTCTTCAGATACATTATGCCTGTGTTATACACACCGATTTGTCACAGAGATGCTTAATTTTTGTTCCCAGCTTTTTAAAGGTTTGAATAACTATTCCCCACAAACTGCACAGGAAACATGAACAAAACTGAAAGTCCCAATCCTGTGCCCTTTTTAAGCTTTTTCTATGGCACTCATCACCTCAAATAACTTTTTGAGGGAAGAGTCAACATAGTTTTTGAAAAGGGAAATCATGCCTCATGAATCTACTAGAATTCTTTGAGGGGGTCAACAAACATGTGGACAAGGGGGATCCAGTGGATATAGTGTACTTAGATTTTCAGAAAGCCTTTGACAAGGTCCCTCACAAACACTCATAAGAAAAGTAAGCTGTCATGGGATAAGAGGTAAGGTACTCTTATGGATCAGTAACTGGTTAAAAGATAGGAAAAAAGGGTAGGAATAAATAGTCAGTTTTCAGAATGGAGAGAGGTAAATAGTGGTGTCCCCCAGGGTCTGTACCGGGACCAGTACTGTTCAACGTATTCATAAATTATCTGGAAAATGGATAAACAGCTAGGTGGAAAAATTTGCAGACAATAAAAAATTAGTCAAGATAGTCAAGTCCAAAGCAGACTGCAAAGAGTTACAAAGGGATCTCACAAAACTGGGTGACTGGGCAACAAAATGGCAGATGAAATTCAGTATTGATAAATGCAAAGTAATTTATACTGGAAAAGATAATCCCAAATATACATATAAAATGACTGCATTTAAATTAGCTGTTATCACTCAGGAAAGGTCTTGAAATCATTATGGATAGTTCTCTGAAAACATCCTCTCAATGTGCAGTTGCAGTCAAAAAAGCTAACAGAATGTTGGGAATCATTAGGATAGTGATAGATAATAAGACAGAAAATATCATATTGCCTCTATATAAATCCATGGTTCGTCCACATCTTGAATACTGCATGCAGATCTGGTCACCCCATCTCAAAAAAGATATATTGGAATTGGAAAAGGTACAGAAAAGGCAACAAACATAATTAGGGGTATGGAACAGCTTCCATATGAAGAGAGATTAATAAGACTGTGACTTTTCAGCTTGGAAAAGAGTCAACTAAGGGGAGATATGATAGAGGTCTATAAAATCATGACTGGTGTGCAGAAAGTAAATTAGAAAGTGTTATTTACTCCTTCTCATAACACAAGAACATGGGGTCACCAAATGAAATTAATAGGCAGCAGGTTTAAAACAAATATAAGGAAGTAGTCACACAATGCACAATCAACCTGTGGAACTCTTTGCCAGAGGATGTTGTGAAGGCCAATACTGTAACAGAGTTCAAAAATGAATTAGATCATTGGTTCCTAAACTTGTTCCGCCGCTTGTTCAGGGAAAGCCCCTGGCAGGCTGGGCTGGTTTGTTTACCTGCCGCGTCTGCAGGTTCAGCTGATCACGGCTCCCAGCAGCCGCGGTTCGCTGCTCCAGGCCAATGGGAGCTGCTGGAAGCGGCACGGGCCAAGGGACATACTGGCTGCCGCTTCCAGCAGCTCCCATTGACCTGGAGCAGCAAACCGCAGCCGCTGGGAGCCGCGATCGACCGAACGTGAGGACGCAGCAGGTAAACAAACCAGCCCGGCACGCCGGGGCTTGCCCTGCACAAGCGGCGGAACAAGTTTGGGAACCACTGAATTAGATAATTTCCTGGAGAATAGGTCCATCAATGACTATTAGCCAGGATGGGCAGAGATGCAAAACCATGCTTTGAAATGTCCATAGCATCTGTTTGCTAGAAGCTGGGAATGGGCGACAAGGAATGGATCACTTGATGATTACCTGTTCTGTTCATTCCCTCTGGGGCACCTTCATTGGCCACTGTTGGCAGACTGAGCTTACGTGGACCTTTGGTCTGACTCAATATGGCCGTTCTTATAAATGAATTAATTTATGGTTAACACCCCTAAGAGCTCAGCATTGTTATCCCCACTATTCTCCACAGTCATTTGGGAGCCAGCAGCTTCTCCTTCCAAGGCTTTGGCTTAGGAGAGATGCTAATTACCTTAGAGTGAAATATTGAACATCCATTGCGTATGTTTCAAGTGCTGCTTATAGCAGTGGAACCTATTTATAGTTGGAGAAAAACTCTGTGCTATAAATGGAATGAAAGTCCACTGAAATGTACTGAAGCAATTTTAATGTCATCATTGTTTGTTTCATTATATTGAATTTGGTAAGTACAAAATGGGCTCCATACTCTCTGCACCACCTTTTCATATTCATTTCAGTTCTAATTATCATTAGTGTTTTTTATGTTGCCCAAAATGTGCTAGGCTTTTCAAAAGACAAAGGAAGACAACCCTGCCCTAGAAAGTGAAAATACGAGTATTGTTATTCTATAGCACTGTAATCTAAAGGTACTTATATGGCTTCCCATAAACATAGTATCTGAGCACCGCACAATCTTTATCCTCACAATGCACGTATGAAGTACTATTATCTCCACTTTGGATATGGGGAACAGAGGCACAGACCTCCAGAGGTATTTAGGTACCTAACTCAGTGGGAGTTAGGCACCTGCATACATTTGAGCATGTGAGCCAGAGAGACTAAAGTCCAGATCCTCAAAGACATTTAGGAAACTAAATACCTTTGAAGATGTGGAAGGAAAAGGCCTAGGTAGGGAGCGTCGAATCGTGGAAGTCAACGAATGGCTACGCAGGTGGTGTCGGAGAGAAGGCTTTGGATTCTTCGACCATGGGATGGTGTTCCAAGAAGGAGGAGTGCTAGGCAGAGACGGGCTCCACTTAACGAAGAGAGGGAAGAGCATCTTCGCGAGCAGGCTGGCTAACCTAGTGAGGAGGGCTTTAAACTAGGTTCACCGGGGGAAGGAGACCAAAGCCCTGAGGTAAGTGGGAAAGCGGGATACCGGGAGGAAGCACAGGCAGGAATGTCTGTGAGGGGAGGGCTCCTGCCTCATACTGGGAATGAGGGGCGATCAACAGGTTATCTCAAGTGCTTATATACAAATGCACAAAGCCTTGGAAACAAGCAGGGAGAACTGGAGGTCCTGGTGATGTCAAGGAACTATGACGTGATCGGAATAACAGAGACTTGGTGGGATAACTCACATGACTGGAGTACTGTCATGGATGGTTATAAACTGTTCAGGAAGGACAGGCAGGGCAGAAAAGGTGGGGGAGTAGCACTGTATGTAAGGGAGCAGTATGACTGCTCAGAGCTGCGGTACGAAACTGCAGAAAAACCTGAGTGTCTCTGGATTAAGTTTAGAAGTGTGTGCAACAAGAGTGATGTAGTGGTGGGAGTCTGCTATAGACCACCGGACCAGGGGGATGAGGTAGATGAGGCTTTCTTCCGGCAGCTCACGGAAGCTACTAGATCGCATGCCCTGATTCTCATGGGTGACTTTAATTTTCCTGATATCTGCTGGGAGAGCAATACAGCGGTGCATAGACAATCCAGGAAGTTTTTGGAAAGCGTAGGGGACAATTTCCTGGCGCAAGTGCTAGAGGAGCCAACTAGGGGGGGCGCTTTTCTTGACCTGCTGCTCACAAACCGGGTAGAATTAGTGGGGGAAGCAAAAGTGGATGGGAATCTGGGAGGCAGTGACCATGAGTTGGTTGAGTTCAGGATCCTGACGCAAGGAAGAAAGGTAAGCAGCAGGATACGGACCCTGGACTTCAGGAAAGCAGACTTCGACTCCCTCAGGGAACGGATGGCCAGGATCCCCTGGGGAACTAACTTGAAGGGGAAAGGAGTCCAGGAGAGCTGGCTGTATTTCAAAGAATCCCTGTTGAGGTTACAGGGACAAACCATCCCGATGAGTCGAAAGAATAGTAAATATGGCAGGCGACCAGCTTGGCTTAATGGTGAAATCTTAGCGGATCTTAAACATAAAAAAGAAGCTTACAAGAAGTGGAAGGTTGGACATATGACCAGGGAAGAGTATAAAAATATTGCTCGGGCATGTAGGAATGTTATCAGGAGGGCCAAATCGCACCTGGAGCTGCAGCTAGCCAGAGATGTCAAGAGTAACAAGAAGGGTTTCTTCAGGTATGTTGGCAACAAGAAGAAAGCCAAGGAATGTGTGGGCCCCTTACTGAATGAGGGAGGCAAACTAGTGACAGAGGATGTGGAAAAAGCTAATGTACTCAATGCTTTTTTTGCCTCTGTTTTCACGAACAAGGTCAGCTCCCAGACTGCTACGCTGGGCATCACAAAATGGGGAAGAGATGGCCAGCCCTCTGTGGAGATAGAGGTGGTTAGGGACTACTTAGAAAAGCTGGACGTGCACAAGTCCATGGGGCCGGACGAGTTGCATCCGAGAGTGCTGAAGGAATTGGCGGCTGTGATTGCAGAGCCATTGGCCATTATCTTTGAAAACTCGTGGCGAACCGGGGAAGTCCCAGATGACTGGAAAAAGGCTAATGTAGTGCCAATCTTTAAAAAAGGGAAGAAGGACGATCCTGGGAACTACAGGCCAGTCAGCCTCACTTCAGTCCCTGGAAAAATCATGGAGCAGGTCCTCAAAGACTCAATCCTGAAGCACTTGCATGAGAGGAAAGTGATCAGGAACAGCCAGCATGGATTCACCAAGGGAAGGTCATGCCTGACTAATCTAATCGCCTTTTATGATGAGATTACTGGTTCTGTGGATGAAGGGAAAGCAGTGGATGTATTGTTTCTTGACTTTAGCAAAGCTTTTGACACGGTCTCCCACAGTATTCTTGTCAGCAAGTTAAGGAAGTATGGGCTGGATGAATGCACTACAAGGTGGGTAGAAAGCTGGCTAGATTGTCGGGCTCAACGGGTAGTGATCAATGGCTCCATGTCTAGTTGGCAGCCGGTATCAAGTGGAGTACCCCAAGGGTCGGTCCTGGGGCCGGTTTTGTTCAATATCTTCATAAATGATCTGGAGGATGGTGTGGATTGCACTCTCAGCAAATTTGCGGATGATACTAAACTGGGAGGAGTGGTAGATACGCTGGAGGGGAGGGATAGGATACAGGGGGACCTAGACAAATTGGAGGATTGGGCCAAAAGAAATCTGATGAGGTTCAATAAGGATAAGTGCAGGGTCCTGCACTTAGGACGGAAGAACCCAATGCACAGCTACAGACTAGGGACCGAATGGCTAGGCAGCAGTTCTGCGGAAAAGGACCTAGGGGTGACAGTGGACGAGAAGCTGGATATGAGTCAGCAGTGTGCCCTTGTTGCCAAGAAGGCCAATGGCATTTTGGGATGTATAAGTAGGGGCATAGCGAGCAGATCGAGGGACGTGATCGTTCCCCTCTATTCGACATTGGTGAGGCCTCATCTGGAGTACTGTGTCCAGTTTTGGGCCCCACACTTCAAGAAGGATGTGGATAAATTGGAGAGAGTCCAGCGAAGGGCAACAAAAATGATTAGGGGACTGGAACACATGAGTTATGAGGAGAGGCTGAGAGAGCTGGGATTGTTTAGCCTGCAGAAGAGAAGAATGAGGGGGGATTTGATAGCTGCTTTCAACTA
Organism: Caretta caretta; assembly: GCF_965140235.1. Taxonomy (NCBI): domain Eukaryota; kingdom Metazoa; phylum Chordata; order Testudines; family Cheloniidae; genus Caretta; species Caretta caretta. Next base: position 36,039,540 of record NC_134208.1, read on the forward strand.
CCTGAAAGGGGGTTCCAAAGAGGATGGCTCTAGACTGTTCTCAATGGTAGCAGATGACAGAACGAGGAGTAATGGTCTCAAGTTGCAGTGGGGGAGGTTTAGATTGGATATTAGGAAAAACTTTTTCACTAAGAGGGTGGTGAAACACTGGAATGCGTTACCTAGGGAGGTGGTAGAATCTCCTTCCTTAGAGGTTTTTAAGGTCAGGCTTGACAAAGCCCTGGCTGGGATGATTTAACTGGGAATTGGTCCTGCTTTGAGCAGGGGGTTGGACTAGATGACCTTCTGGGGTCCCTTCCAACCCTGATATTCTATGATTCTATGATTCTATGTGGGCCAAGGTGATTGCTATAGACTCACTATGTGAGCCCAAGCAGAGCAAGGAATTGAACACTTGTGTCCCAAGTCCTACACCACCATCCTATCCCCTAGACCACCCTTTCTCTTTGGGTCACAAGACTTCCACGAGTTTTCTTCTTTGGGTCTCTGCTTATTCAGCCTTTGTATTGTTTTGACACCCAAGCATCCTTTTCATGGATGTTGGATACTTTTTTCTCCTCCAGCTGATAACATATCCAGCTGTGCATTGCACTGCACAAGACTGAGGAGTCTGTGTTCCCAGAACAGCTACCTTTTGAGAGCCTCTTTGCTAAATATGTTGTTCTGCTTCTACAATTTCATCCAGTGTTGGTTTTGATTATAAACACCTCCCACACCCCAGCTGAGCAGACTGCCTTCCACCAAGCCCTGCAAATGTGCCAGGAAAGTTGCCAGCAGAGAGCAACCCCCATTGAGGAAACCCAGTTGAGAATTTCCAAGGAGCAGACAAAGCAATCATTACCCTGCTCCATGCCAATTAGAAATACTCAAGCTAGGACAAACTGTTTCCTTCTTAAAGAACAGGAGTACTTGTGGCACCTTAGAGACTAATAAATTTATTAGAGCATAAGCTTTCATGGGCTACAGTCCACTTCATCGGATGCATATAATGAAACATATAGTAAGAATATATATATATATATATATATATATATATATATATACACATACATACACACACACACATACAGAGAAGGTGGAAGTTGCCATACAAACTTAATTAATTAAGATGTTTCCTTCTTAAGGCCTTTGCTTTATCCTACAGAACCTACGTTACGTATGAACTGAAGATACATTCTTATTGAGTCTGCAGCCAAATACACTAAGACAAGGAGAGCTGGTAGAAATGTTTCCATCCAAGACATTTGATAGAAAGTGGCCTTTTCCCCAAAAAATAACAAAAAAGATGACAGAAATTTTCTACCTTATGAAGTTTTTGAATTTTTCTATGAAAACTAAAAATCCTTTTAGTTCCCCCCCACCCGCAACTCCCAAGCCACTTTCCCCTTTTTTTCCTTTTTCACTGAAAAAAGTGAGCCTCACTGGCCTACCCAGCCACTCAGGTGATGTGTTCTTCTCCTCCTGATCCCCTCAGTCCCCAAGGAGACACTTAAAGGAGCCACTGCCCTTTTTTCCTACAAATCCAGGCAGAGACCTCTTGCCTTTGAGATTGCAGGGGTTATATTCATAACTTCTGAAAATTTTGGGGGGTTCCAAATATCCTGTGGAAAAAAGCAGTTGGAATTTTTCCAGCCAGCTCTAAATAATACCAAGAAAGGTCTCCCATTCACCTTACTGGGGTGTTAATTCTATATTTTAACAATCATGTTCAAACTTAAAGGTTAGCATTGTTTAATAATTGCTGTCTGCCAACGAGCAATCCTGCTTGTCTGGTGTAGTGAGATGAACCTTTGTATGTTTTGACATTCCATATATTTTAAATACCAGGGCTATAGAAATCAGCTGTAGTGGAATCTATGTGGCATCATCCACAAGCTGCATCAGATTGATTCTGTTTCTCCCACAGACACCGCTGTATCTCCTGTCATGCTGTCCCTATGTTTGGAGCATCCTTCCAGAAACTATTCATAAAGCTTCTACCCTCAATTATTCCAAACACTCCTATAAACTCATTTCTGCAGCATCGCATACAAAATATAAGTGTTTACCACTTTTAAAAATCAACCATGTTTGAATCCCTGAGAAAAGGTGTATGCTTAAAATGAGTGGCCACTCAATCTTTAAGCATGTGAATAGTCCTATTGACTTCAGTGACACTATTTGAACACTTAAGTATGTGAGTAAAGTGCTTTGCTGGATTGGGGCCTTTGGATATGTCCCAGCTTCCATTAAAGTAAATGAAAATCTTTCCATTGAGGTCAGTGAGAGCTAATCACATCCTAAATGAACAGAACTTATTGCATAATATGGTTAGATATAGGTTGGTCAGGGAACTTTATTTTGTATTATGGTCATGCCTAGAGGCCCCAGTCAGGATCAAGGCCCTGTTAGGCCAGGTACTATATAGACATGCAATAAAAGATGGTCATTGCCACTTTTTTAGAATGGGAAATCACTTAAGGAAAGTCATGAGCTGTAACGTGAATATTTGGTCATTTTTGTATTCTGTTGTGTAGTGCTGAATATATATTTGGGGCAATGCACTGAAATATATTAAGGGAAGTGGAACAGACTAACTGCGTGAGAAGGCGCTGTAACAGGTATGTTTAATCACATCCCTATTAAATCTAGCAAAATCGTTAGAAGTGGTAATTCCAAAAAGCTTTCAGTATTTTGAGTCCAGTGAACTGGCACTGGTCACCATTTGTGTGTTCTTTTTATGTTTTAAATGTCTCTCCTAGTCAATGCTATTAATTAGTATTTTTATAGTGTCCACCATTGTGAGAGGTGCTTTACAGAAAACACATAGATCGGTCCCTGCAATTAAGCAACAAGTTCTGTTCATTTAGATCAGTGGTTCTCAAAGCCAGTCCGCCGCTTGTGTAGGGAAAGCCCCTGGCGTGCCGGACCGGTTTGTTTACCTGCCACGTCTGCAGGTTCGGCCGATCGCGGCTCCCACTGGCCACGGTTCGCCGCTCCAGACCAATGGGGGCTGCGGGAAGGGTGGCCAGCAGGTCCCTTGGCCTGCACCACTTCCCGCAGCCCCCATTGGTCTGGAGCGGCGAACCGCGGCCAGTGGGAGCCGAGATCGGCCGAAGCTGCGGACGCGGCAGGTAAACAAACCGGTCCGGCACGCCAGGGGCTTTACCTGCACAAGCGGCGGACCGGCTTTGAGAACTGCTGATTTAGAGAATGATTAGCTCTCACTGACATCAATGGAAAGATGTTCATTTACTTTAGTGGAAGCTGGGACATATCCAAAGGCCCCAATCCAGCAAAGCACTTTACTCACATAGTTAAATGTCCAAGTAGTGTCACTGAAGAAATTGGGACTACTCATGTGCTTAAAGTTAAGAATATGCTTTTTTTTTTTTGCTAGGTCAGGGCTATTTTTGACAATTTTACCTATGCATAATGTTCAGAGTAGGAGACTAAAAGTAGTACAGGAATTAGAATAATGATTAGTAAGCAATCATCCACCATGACCCACTTTAATTAAAACTGGTTACTTACCTCTCTTAAGTGAAGATTTATTGGTGATGCTAATTCTTAGTTTTATTTTAGGAACTCGGTAAGAACTGTAGTAAGAGACCTAGTTCAGTCTCATCAATTCTTTAAATACTAAGGACAAAAAATTCATAAGAGGACACTGCTTTTGTGTGCCTCAGTTTCTGAAAGCCTTGATCCTGATTTTTCAAGGAGTGCTGGGCACTCAACTCCCTTTGACTTCAACTGCAGTGGCAAGCACTGGTCAGGATTACAGAACAATCAGGCTCCAGGAGCCACTAGCCCCAATCTATTAGACAATTACAAGCAGTTTGGTTTACTCTGGATAATTTTCTTTATATTGTGGTTCATGATACCAGAGGGACACCGCTGCAAAGACAGGCATGTCTTTAAGAGTTTTTCCTCTCTGGAAAACAGTTTGTCCTCACTGGAAACAAGTTTTTCATCTCCCCAGATTAATTAAGTGGATTATACAGAAAAGGACAAGAAGGATCTGTTTACTTTAAAGCTTTCATAAGTGAGTTCAAACAAGGTCAAGTTACATACTGCAGAGACAGTCTGTAATATTGTTTTTGAAATAAATATCCCTAGACTGAGGACTGCACCCAATGGCTACTTTTAAAAAGCCACTTACAGATAATGTGTGTTCAAATGAACAAGGAACTTTATAGAAAGCATGAACATGAGCTTAGTAATGTTAATAACTAGCTTTACATTTATGATTGCAATAATGACTGGAAAGTGTACAATCATACAAAAGAATAAAGAAAAAAAATAGCTGCCATATCTTAGGCTGCTGTTCCCAGAAGCTAAAACCCCTGACAGTTCTTTTTAATGAAGTTTTTATATTACTGATCCACACCACTGTAGAATTTATGGACTCATTTCTATGGGGGACTATAATTGCATCATAGCATTTGAAGGACAAACACTAAAGAGCTAGTGGAATTATTGAGGAAGGCCCTAGAAAGTATAGTAAGGAATAATGGGACAAAATTAAAGAGGAACATTTAGATCAGATGTCAGGAACAGTCCTATCAAACTATGGAATGATCTCTGAAGGGAAGTGAATAAAAACCCAATCTCCAGGGTCAGCCGGGACTGGACTAGCCAAACCAGTAGAGAACATACTGTATAAAACAACCCAGCATTGGCAGTGGTGTGAACAAGATGACTTAATGGGTCGTTTTCCATCTGTAAGGCAGAACAGTCCTCTTCAACTAGCCAACCAGTTAGGTATTCAGTGTAGCCAATCCTGTCTCCTGCCACAAGGAGTGTAGCTCCAATTTTAGATAGTTTGTCAACAGAGGTGAAAGTAAGCCAGTACACCCCGGTATTATGTACCGGCAAGAGCCGGTGCACCGTACTGGGGTGGATCTGCTTCCCCAGGCGCAATTTAAAGGGCCTGCGGCTCCCAGCAGTGGCTGGAGCCCCCAGCCCTTTAAATTGCTGCCAGAGCCCTGCTGCCGGACCCCTGGGGTAGCGGCGGTGGCGGGGCTGGGGGGGGGGGTGATTTAAAGGGCCCGGGGCAGTAGCGGCGGCCGAGCCCTGGGCCCTTTAAATCATCCCCGGAGCCCCGCCACCACCGCTTCCCCAGGGCTCCAGCAGGCTCCGGGGACGATTAAAAGGGTGTGGGGCGGTAGTGGCGGCCGGAGCCCCATCCCCGGAGCCCTGCTGCTGGAGCCCTGGGGAAGCGGTGGCAGGGCTCTGGGGACAATTTAAAGGGCCAAGGGCTCCGGCCGCTGCTACTGCCCAGGGCCCTTTAAACCGCTGCCAGAGCCCCCGGCTGCCGCTGTTACCCCGGGGAGGGGGAAGGAGGCACTTGCCGGTAGAGGGTGGGTCGGGGCTGGCTCTGACCTCCCCCAACCCCGCCCCTTCCGCCCTAGGCCCCACCCCTTCCAGGGGCCAGAGCCGGCCCCAGCCCAGCCCCGTACGGGTAAGTCCCTAGACTTACTTTCACCCCTGTTTGTCAACCTCTTTTTCATGGCCAGTAAAGTATAAACTGTAGGTCTGTTAAATACTTAGAGGGCTACTTTCAAACTAAAGGCCAGATTCTCATCTGGTGTAAATTCACATAGCTCCACTGACCTCAAGTCTAAATCAGCTTTTAGAAATCAATGGAGCTATTGCAGTTGACACTACTGGAGGATCTTCACCAACACTGGTGAGCAGAAATGTGGTAAAAAACTAAGGCAGAGGAAAGAAGTAGGTCCTATTGTCACCAGAAAGTTTAATTTATACTAAATGCTGCCACAGAGACTGGCCTTCATCCTGCTCGCTCACTCTCGCTCTAGTCTCTCCATCAGTAGAGAATGTTTGCTATGACTAGCTCCAGGAAGACCACTTTTCACTCCAATTTGTGATTAAGAGATTGTGGGTATGTCTACACTGCAATAAAAAAAACCTGTAATTTTATAGCCCCAGAGCCCAAGCCCTGCAAAACCAAGTCAGCTCTGTCCATGCCACAGATCTTTTATTGCAGTGTAGATGTATTCCAAAAGGCCAGGAACCTGCTCCTGGTCTCCTGCCAAGGTGCTCAGGCCCACCCTCATTCTACTATTGTTCCTTTGGGTACTGTTAAGCTTCCTGACAGCTTTTCCCAATGCTTCCTTATAGGCAATTTGTTCCCTGCCACACCATATACTGAGAAAACAGCAGTTACTCATTTGTAACTGGAGTTCTTGGAATAGATTTTTCCTCCAGATCTACTTCACGGAAGCTCCTCTTCTCTGCTGAGAATAGTAATCAATGAGGCACATGAGCACACTCAAACAGATCATGCAATATACTACATACAACATCCCTAGCCACATGAAACACCATTGAAGGATGGAGTGACATGAAACTCCACTGAAGGATTCCAAAGAAATGGGAAAGTGAGTGTTGAAATGTAGAGACCATATACTCAGAACTCCACTGCTGGGTAGCAACCTCTCAGGCCAGCAAGGATTGCCTCTGCAGATCTCAACTCTTATGAGACTGGTTAGCAGTAACAACCCCAGAGGTGGGCTTAATTAAATAAAGAGTGAAGGGGTGCTCTCCCAAGAGATTTATTCCACTGGGAGAGATTTATTCCATTGGGAGAGTCAAAAACATAGCTGTCAGGGCCCTTTTGTGCTTGGCACTATACAGTCCTGAAACCGTCCTTGCCTCAGACAGATGAACAGTGTGAAGGAAAATAGATATATGGAGAAATGACTTGCTTAAGGTTATACAGAAGCTTAGTGACAGAGACAGGAATTAAACCCATGTCTCCTGACTCCCCATCCAGTGCCCATCCTTAGATCCTACTGACTGTCAAATGATACCAGAGAGAAAAAATAAAGCATAACCATAGAGCAGGTCTGCAACACAGTTTCAAAGCTGTACATGCCACTTGTGCCCTGCAAGTAGTATCCATAGACAAGAAATCTAGTTGCTTTCTCAGACTATGAAATCCTGAATCTCTGAAGATGCTCTTCCCCTTATGCAAGGAGCTGTAACCACAAGACATGGGAATGGAAAGGTATTTTGGTTACAACTGTGAGGTTCCTCTGAGGGTGTGTGAAATGTTATACTTTTTCAGTGTTAAGTAATCTCAAATCCATAACGGTACAATACTTATTGTATAAGGGAAGGATAAGGAACAGCCCCCACACTATAGTTATATTCTAGCATATAAGAGAACATGGAAATTCTAGCACTCATCATAGAATAACCCGTATGATTTATACTGTAGCATTTACTTTGGCCCAAAGAAACAGAAGCCATGGGGAGGAGAGATGGATTTTAGTTGGAATAATCTGTCTCTGCACATGTGCACAGAGCAGGGCAACTCAGCTAGAAGGGCACATTCAACTCAGCTAGAAACATCCAGAAGTACGATATGGAAGTTACTAGTCATACTCAGTAGCTGTTTCTGAAACTGCATAGAAAGGTTGCATTGTGGGCAAGGAGCGTTGCAGATCCTGCATATACTTATCATTTGAAAGTTCAGCCCAACAAAAGTGAAAGGGGAAGAAGGTTATAAATAATAGTTAAAAACATCCCTCTATTCAGCAGCTGATTGACCAGGACCAAGAGATGTGTCTATGGATCCCAACATCTGTACCACTTTGGATACAGGCTACAGATTTCAGCTTCACTAGCAACTGAGGACCAGTCAACTATTAACCTATGGCTGGACCGTGGCTAGCTGTAGAGATCCCCAGACTGTTGGGTTTCTGAAGTACTTGAAAGGACTAAAGTGTTGCTATTCTCCTCAAACTCTGAAGAATCCAAGTGACACACTACATACTACGGTCACTATAAAGACTGAGAAATCTCTGAAAGGAAATCAAAGGAGAATGTGTTTGTACACGCCAGTGTACAGAACTATAAATATTATGTTGGAGCCTTATATTTAAATATAACAGCAACAAAGTGGGGATGTCTGTATAAAGAATACTAGTCCATTTACTGCCTGTGTAAGTTATTCATAGTATTCCAATTACTGTTTACAATGTTGTGTGTATTAAATGTTTACTAAATTATATGGTACTCTTAAACTGACTGGGAACTATTAACACCTGCTTGTCGGGATTTTATATACAATAGCCCCAAGGTTTAACTCTGTGTAATGCTTTCTGAGAGATCCTGAAAACAGAACCGTGTCCTGTGCTTCAACACCGAGTTAAGCGGAGGTGCAGGAAGATTGAGTGTTTGGTGTACTTACTGCCTCAGCCTCCCACTACCCCATTATAATAGCACCTTTGAGCTAGTTTGGACACATGCACACAAGCAAGCATACAAGACCCATTCTAGCGGTACAGTGGTGTTGCACATTAAGTGGTCCCTGTAGATGCCGCTGATACACTTTAAGTAGTGCTGTATGAAACTGTGCTATGTTAAAGCACACTAGGGAACCTTCGTGCACAAGCAGGGTCTACATCAACCAATTTCTGCACAACATAGTAGTGCGCTTTAGGAATCAAAGCCCCATAGAGCACATTATCTCATCATGCAGACAAGCCCATGGTTGGGTGGATAGGGCATGGGCTGGGAATCAAAAAGTTTAAGTTTCATTCCCAACTCTGCTGCTGATCTACCGTGTAACTTTGGGCAAGAGACTTAACATCTGTGCCTCAGTTTATCCATCAGTAAAGGCTTACATGCCTTTGTAAAGTGCTTTGAGATCTATGGATGGAGAGCCCTATGTAATTGCTAAGTACTCTTAACTAGAAAAGAAAGGGGAAAGACAACCCTTTCTGTATGATGACTTTAGGCCAGGTCAGAACATTGTCATCTGACCCCTATGTCTCCAGTCTGATTAAGGACTCCAGCTCACATTTCATGATCCAGATGTAAGCTTTGCAAATTGCTATTTACATTTGGAATAGGAAGCAGGTCACTAGCAACATAAACCTTCTCTCCAGCTTGTATTATCTGAAAGCTAAATGACTGTCGGCAGCAGAACCTATCAGCAAGAGTTCTGTGAAGCTGACACCCCACTTCCTTCTTAAAAAAAACTCTTCATTTTGTTACTTCATAACATTTAAGTTCAAAACTCTTCCCCAACTCTGCACTGAACATTGGTTAAAATAATTTTATCTAAGAGTTTTAGGATATTAGATCCAAGTGCATTGCTTGAAAAGTCTCTAATAGAACAAGTAGCAGGCCAAACTATGGATAAAAAGGAATAATCTCAACTTATTGCCTGGATAAAAGGGACAATTTTTGTGGCTAATGATTTCACAAATCATTAAACTTAACAGCAATCAAAGCCAATGTTTCCTGCCTATTTTAAAACATGGTATCATAGGGTAAAATGGTAATGTTCCTTGTGAGTGGCCATTAGACTGACCATTACATGGAGGGCTAGTGCATAATTGCTCCCATAGTGTCATGCTCAAATAGCAGATGCAGCTGGGTTATAGCTCCAGGGTCAGAAACCACAAGTACTTACTGTGATTGCAAGGTCTCAGCTGTGTCCAAATTACTCATTTCTTTTCCAAGAGAAAACTTCAGTTAATCAGCTTTAATAAAGCAGCACATTTACATTTAAAGAGACAGTGTGTGCATTCCTCTCCACTTGTGACTGAAAAATACCTTTACTTCCAAAGTCCCATCTACACAACAGGCCAGCTCTTCAGCTGGTGTAAACGAGCATAGCTCCATGGATGCTCTGGAGCTGCCTCTATTTACAGTGGTGACGGTTCTGGCCTGTTACACTGCCACGTGAGGAAACTATTTTTACTCTAAAAAAGGCGGTCTTTGTTACCGTGTTTAAACAAACTTATGTGCTATCTGCACCCTGGCACAACCATTTTAGCATAAGCCTTTTAAAAATGTTTAATGTATTGAAGATCAGACCTTCTACCACACCCACATTGCATCAGCCTAATGGGTTACGGATAGTGCTCTTTGCTGCCAGGCCGAGGACCAAACGTATTATCGCCAGTCCTGGACTTCCTCCTGTGCCCAGCAAAATATGAGTGAGCGATGAAGGCAGGGTGTTTACGATTTGTGGCAGTTCCTTGCATTACTCCAAAGCAATAATGCCAGTGCAGAAAGGAGGAACCACACTGGGCTCTGAGGGAGTCATACCCCATACTTCACCAAATGGCCCACTACCACCCAACAGAACTTGAAAAGCAGCTAAAATAGAGAATAGTAGGTCAGTTAGAAAATTAGGACATGGAACTCTCATTCAAAAATACATTCCGAGCCACTTTCCAGTGGAGTCCAGTCTTTGTCCCTTTACATTAGACCAGTGGTTCTCAAAGCTGGTCCACCACTTGTGCAGGGAAAGCCCCTGGCACGCCGGACGGGTTTGTTTATCTGCCGCATCCGCAGGTTCGGCCGATCGCGGCTCCCACTGGCTGCGGTTGGCCACTCCAGGCCAATGGGGGCTGCGGAAAGCAGCACGGGCCAAGAGATGTGCTGGCCGCCCTTTCCGCAGCCCCCATTGGCCTGGAGCAGCAAACCGTGGCCAGTGGGCTCGGCGATCGTCCAAACCTGTGGACGCGGCAGGTAAACAAACCGGTCCGGCGAGCCAGGGGCTTTCCCTGCACAAGCAGTGGACCGGCTTTGAGAACCATTGCATTAGACTATATTTTACTTTTCTTCACATGCTTGAGTAAACCGTGTAGATAAAAATAGTGAGCAGTTAGTGGATAAACTGAAACCAGGATGTTGGTTCCAGCTGCTTTTTTCTTGAGGAAAGACTGAGAAAATCAGATCCCCTGGCATAATTTGATCTAACATCCTGCAGTTGTATAAGATCAATCAGTAATGCTCTGAGACAAACAAAAAGAAATTCGCACTCTCTTTACCTTGGGTTGTTGGTTTTTTTGTCCATCTCCCCCCATGTTCCCACAGTCTTTCAAAGTTACATTCCTTGCCTGGTATCAATGAGCTATGGAGAAATTTAGTTAAAGGATTTAAAAACAAAAAAAAACCACTGGCCTTTCCACTCTCACTCAAGACTGAAATTAGAATGGAATATGGACATTTGGAACTTGTTCTCACAATTGGATCAGTCATATGCTATAACACTGACTGCTACAATCATCCAAGCACTGCATTTACATCTTATTCATGCCATGACATGTTTCATATATTCTACATAGCTTCCATTTGCTCTCTTAAGAGATTCCAAGATATCCTTAGCAGCCAAATTTTGTCTGATATTTTTATAGGAGCGGATTTCAACTTATGGGGATCAGCCCTGCTTTAATAGAAGTCTATATGTTATTAAGAAAACAGGAAGAGAGATTTCTGTGCTAATATCAGCTGCTTTGAATTAAATCTTTACAGGACCATATTCTGAGAGATGCCAAATATTCTCAAAGCTTCTCCTGAACTTTGGGGGGGCAGGGCAGGAAAAACAGCTGAGGGTGTTCTAAACCTCTCAAAAGGGACTTAGTACCTGCAGGATTGGGCCTTTAAACCCTGAAGTTATTACTCAGCTTTTACTCACCCTCCTTTCTGGGGTGGGGTACTCGGTGTCTTCTGTGGAAACTGTTCCACTTTATTTATAAATCATCACTGGAGCAGGGATTGGAACCCGAGTGTTCTTCCTCCCAGATAGAGAGTCTGTCTCTGTCCCAACTTTTATTTATCTATACATACCAGGTGGACCAGCTTCATCAGGAGACATTGAGAAAACCACCATCAGGCTGTTGCCTATTCTGGGGTGGTAGAGCATTTACCTGGGAGATGGGGGTTCAAATCCCTGTTTCAGAAGTGGGGATTCAAACCTAGGTCTCCCCCATGCCAACTGAGTGTCTACAACACAGGGCTGTTGTCTATGCAGCTACTCTTTCATATCCTTTGCTTTTATTACAGGTGAGAAATGCCTGAACACAAAATGTTTAATTTCAGGTTGAACAAACTGTTTTGTTCAACCCAAAGTGAAGTTCCCCCAAACTTCTCCAATTCACCAAAAATTCTGAAGTTTTTTGTTTCAGTTCAACCCAAACTGAGTTCTCAGCATTTTGGAACTGCCACTGAAGCCAGTTATTCACCCATCTCAAGGCAGGAGGTAGCAGGCGCTGCAGAACTATGTCCCCCATTTTGGGCAGGAGGCAGCAAGGAGAATGCAGAGCCTTGACTCTATCACCCCCAAAATGCCCAGTGGCTTAGCTAAGCTACCATGTTGGTGGCACACAGTGTGACCTACCATAGTTTCCTCCTTCCCCTTATTCTGGGAAGATCACAAACTAGCCCTACTTGTCTAATTTATACAATATAAGGCTTAGTTGGTTTATATTGCATAATCATGTAGTCTCTTATATGAAATTAATACCGTACAGACTAAGGAAGCAACAGTTGTTTGAACATTTTGGTCTTCACACTTTCCTTCTTGGTGACTTTGTGCTAAGAGAAGTGAGGAGTTGATTGCACAGAACATGCTTGCTTCCCAAAAACCATGCAGTAGGAGCAGGTGTGTGACAACTTCTGCACCTCTCTAAGATTTGTCTAGAAGTAAGATCTACAGCAACTTCTAACATTTTTGGCCTAATGTCCTCTTTACAACGTCTTACATTTCAGACACAGTGATTAAATACAAGTTGAATTCCAGGCTTACAGCTTCACATTTTTCACAAACAACGAAACAAATGGATTCCTTTATTAACCATATAATCTTTCCCAAGAAGTGTTTAAGGTGCAACTAAATAATCCACTACTGTATCAGGGCATAAGAGCATTCTGTAACTCTATTTTCTGAGGGGGGGGGAAGGACTGCTATTGTAGGGACTGGACATAAATTTAATATATATTTTAATAACTTAGTTTGCAGTTTGCCTTCAAGTTTCATTCATAAACACTGGACTAAAGATTAGATATGTGAAAACTCTAAGGCAAATTTTCAATGCAACATGTGGAAATACAAACACAAATCCCACTATGAACTACAAGGAGTAAGTGTCTGTCCCTCTGGTGCATCATTTGGAACACTGAGCCTTCGGGCTGACAATACGCCACCATTCCAAAAGCCCTGGTGGGAGTTTAGGGTTCTCCTGAGCAGTTTAATAATTTGGAGGCAATTGAACAGACACAGAAGGAAGCAATGACAAAATAAACTCTCATTCAGGGGTGACACAAATGGCCACGTATGTAACACCCAGGTGTCTCAATTGAAGTGCTTGAAAGGCAGTGTAAGCTGGTAAGATTTACATACCAAAGTGTAGCAGAAAAAGCAGCTAGAAGGAGGGGTCAGGTTAAGTGGGCAGTCAGTCTGTTATGCACACCCTCAGAGATTTATCAGTATGTAACAGGCACTACCATTTACATCACCTCTGAATGGGGCCCTGTACTTCTGAGTTTTGGAACAGAAGAATTATTCATGATTTTAAGGGACATTTATGATCTAGTCTGTCCTCCTGCATAACCCAGGCCATAGACCCTCACTTGGTAATTCCCACATCAAGGCCAGTATTCTGAGCCCGAGTTAGAGTATATATGTCAGAAAGTCATCCAGTCTTGTGTTGAAGACTTCAAGCAATGAAGAATCCACCAGAGCCCTTAGAAATAAGAACCCCATATGGGTCCTCAACACAGCTCAAAGCCAGCACCTTCAGCTGGGCTAGAGAGTAACTAAACAATGCTGTATTGTTTGTTTAGTGATTTCTCCCCACCCCACTGCCCCCAGACATTAGGGATCCATAATTGCAGTTAAAATGACAAAATTATGAAAATATTAGTAAGAACACAGGCCCAAGTCCTGCAGCAAGTGTCATATAGGTAAACCTTGCCCCCACACAGCTTCACTGGAATCAGTTGGCCTCCATGTAGGCAGAAGGTTCAGGGAATGTTTATTGCAAGGTGACAGTTGTAAGCCAGCATACAGATTGACCAGCTAGGGCTAGGAGAGTAAAGTCTCAACTCTCTTCATATCCCTTTATTCGGGACTTGTTTTGTTTCCAAATCCCAAACTCAAAACCAGAGCAAGTCAATCCAGACTATTGGATACCAACCACCCACAACCTTTCCAGAGTCAGTCAGCTGGGGGAGAAGAAAGCATACCCTTACCCATGGTAGCCTCCTTTGTATCAGCTTCCCCTTCCTTTTGTAACCCAGCCTGAGCAGGCATGTGATAGGCAGGAAACCATTAAGCCCTTACATGCTGAAGGGCCTTTAAACCTCCTCACACAGATCTTTTAGGATAACAGCAACATAAGAAATAAGTTGTTTTTAAAAAAGCAATCCCAGACCAACTCAAAACCCTTTGTTACTATTATAAAATGTGTGACTGAAAGGATTTCAATAGATATAACCTATTAAGGTCTAGACTGCAGCAAAGCATTCAGCACAGCACCCATAGTAGGGGTGTCATTAACTGAGCACACACACCCCCATAGCCTATGGTCACTTTGCAGGCACCCTGACCCTATTAGCCTTTTGCATGCCCCTTAAGAACACCACAGTCTCTCTCATAGCTAACAGCACCCCCACGTGGATCTGGTTGAGTTACAGAAATGGTTCAAACAATCCTCCACTCCCCAAAATAAAGATTATAACACAAAGGTTCATACTCAGCCCTGGTCTTCTGCCACACAAAAGCTCTTCCTGTCCTAGTTTACTCTACCCAAATCCACCAGCCCCAGCTCTTTCTGGCCAGGGCTCAACCTACTAGCTTCCTTCTCCTGTCAGCCCACTCAGCTCACAGGCCCAACCAGGCTTCTAGCTCTGGGCCTACAACCCCTCTGGTATCAGGATCTTCCCTGCAGGGGCATTTCTTTGTACAATTTCACAGCCTATCCCATCAGTGTAGCCATCTGCTGACCTTTACGGGGAATTACCTGATCCAACCCAGTTGTGCCTCTTTAGTAATAAGAGTTGACTAGCCCGAGGCCCTCCAGACCTGAAGAGGCAAGCTACCCTGTCATAGTGCCATACAAGATATACTGGAGACAATAAAGTGAAATGGATCAAGGAGTGGTTGACAGATGGGTTAACAGTCTGTAAACACAGAATAGTTACAAATAGTACTGCATGGCATTTAGATGGGATGAAGTATCTAGTGAGAAGCTGGAAGGGCCCTGCTTTCTTTATCAGCTTCATAAATGTCCCTGAGGAGGAAGTAAAAAAAACATGAATTACATTTACAGAGAATACCAGGCTAAGGTATGAGAGGTTGAATCAAAAAACAACATGAAGGGAAAATATAAGCAAATCTACAGACAATTGTGAAGTATCCAAATTAATAAAGTGAGTGTTATCAAGGGGAAAAAAGGATAATGCATGTGGGCAAGAAAATCTTAAACAAAAGAGTTAGTTAGATTGTTGGTTAGAAAGCAGACAAGTGCCAAAAAAAAAAAAAAAAGTCAAAGCTGTATGGAAACAGATTCACACAGGTAAGCCAAAGATCAGAAGGAAGTTTCTCTTCACACTGGTGTGATATAGTGGAGTAGGCACAAAGGGAGGCCTCAGGGTTCTGCCACACCCATCCCAGAAAGGAGCAGTGGAGAGGTCCTGCATGCCTAGAGTGGTTGTGACGAAGCAACCAATCAGAGGGGCTGTTGGAAGGGCCAATCAGGGGCCAGGAGGGCCATATAAAAGGAGTTGCAGAACAGAGTAGTAGCTAGTTGTTGCTTGAAGCTGGAGAAAAAAGCTTATGTGTCTGGCTGGAAGAGTAGCAGGACTAAAGATAGTCTGCTGGCAGGGACTGGGGGAGTGAGAGGCTGCTGGCTGCTAGGACTGAGCCAAAGAGTTTGCTAGCAGGGACTGGGGAAGCAATGAAGGAGCTGCTGGTTGGTTGTGGGGACTCAGCCCAAGCAGGGATGCAAGAAGATAGTGTCTCCAAGGAGGGAGGAAGCCGTGGGGATACAGCCCCATACCAGGGCTGGGACTACATAAAGACTGAGCCTGGGGAGGGTTAGAGAGACAGGCGTTGGTGGACTGTATGCCCCAGAAGGGGTCTGTTCTGGTTCATTCAGTGCGTGAGACTTGGCCGGAGGGCTGAGTCAGTGGGGAAAAAAGCTGCCTGAGAACCACTGAAAGGGTTCACCAGAACTGAAAGAATGCAGACACACCCAACTAGAGGGGTTGCTCATGGGAGGTGGGTGCTTGACCCCCTTAAAACAGGAATAGATGATCATTCTTGCTTATGTTGAATGGTTACATTGTGCATAGTTCAACTGAAGCTAATGGGGCTACATGCAGAGTAAAGCACTATTCAAAGTCAGAATCAGGCCCACAGCATTGCTGTGCTCATATTTCGAGCAGCTAAGGGCAACTCATGATAAGAAAAAGGCAAGTAGGAGAGGATCCAGGAAAGGGTAAAAAAGATGAAAGGATTGGGATGGTGGTGGAATAAGGAAAGGTCAGAAGTGCTCTAAAAAGATACATAATGTGGTGATTTGACAACTGTCTACTGAAAGGAGTCAAGCTTAATAAAAGTTTAGGGAGGACCTTGAATTAATGGCATGAAATAAGGTAAAGGAAAATGTTGGCTGGAGATTATGAAACATGTTTTAATATTGAAGTCAATTCGACTATAGGATTCAAAACAAAACACTTGAGTATGCAAAGCAGAGACAGGAACTAGGTGACCTCACTGGTTTATTCTATCCCTAATAATGACAACAGTAGAAGTTTAGTTTTGGGGAGTTCAGTGACTAAAATGTTGGGAGAAAAATAATAATTTGTAATTATTTAAAAGTTATAAAGAATAAGACTTATACTAATGTGTCAGGGAAAGTGTACGTGGAGAGAAAGCTCATTAATAAACAAGGAGGTGAATTAATGACAACTCAGCAATTCTAAAAAAAAATAGGGAAAAAATGTTTGCACAATTAAGACAAAAAGGAAGAACCTACAAAATAATTACTGGAAATGAGCAGAGAAAGGGCAATTTGAACAAATATAAACTGATGACTCTGGGTGAATAGGGTATAAAAGGAATTTTATGATAAATTACTATCAGCTGGGGAGAAGATGATGGAGAAAAGTGAGTGTAGTGTCAAGTTTCTAAAAAGGAAAGAATGATCCTGGTAATGACTGTCCATTAGGTATCAATTCTATGCCTAGTAAAACAAGGAACTAATATTAAGAAAGAAAATCACTCACTCTTTTAAAATGGACTGGAAAAGAACAAAGTAGTATGAGGGTAAGATCTCTCTGGACAGCAGTGGGTTCAACCCCAGAGGGGACAGAAATGAGGTGGAACTGTTTTCCCACATTTTTAACAGTTTAATCTTGATTTAGAATTCCCTGGCCTTCCAATATTTGCTTTTGACTACAATTTGTATTTGTTACAAGGTTCTCTTTAAGTGACTGATACATATTTACAACTTAACTCCACTCTTAAAGTTGTGGTTTTGCTTTTTTGTTTGTGGGTGTTGTTTTTTGTTTGTTTTCCCCTATGAATGTCCCTAGCTTTATAAAAACATGTTTAAGAATTGCCCACTAACGGTCCCTTTGGAACTTGCAACAACATTTTGGGGAAAGTTTACTTTATTTTAAACCTACAAAGTGTGTAACTAACTAAATAAAATTAACTGTGAATATTTTGTTGTGTCTATTTATTAAAGGTAATTTCCTCTACCCATATTTGAAATGTATTCTCATGTCTATATTAATTTGGGCACTGTGTCTCAATTTCAGTACATGTTGACTCATTTCCAGCACCCATTATTGCTGACTACTGAGTAGAGTATACTCCCATGATATTTTTCTTAGTTTATATCAGTGTGAACCCTAGGATGATCAATAAACACAATGTGACGTTTTCATTGAGAGTGCACCTACAACATGTGGTTGCTACTAACATCATAACAAGAATGTGCACAAATTCTCTGTGAAAGTAAGTTGTAAAGAGGGTTCCTCGAGGTTCAGCTTTATCTACCACCCCTCTCCATTTTCACAGATAAATATGCTGACCCTTAACCCTTTGTTTTGAATTCAATGTACTATAGTTAACTGTCTGCTATATGTGTGCCACTGTCTTCTACTGGTTATAACACAAAATGTCAGCTGTGTGGAGCTGGAGATCTGAAACCTATCCTCACTGTTGCAGTGATGTTCCAAGCAGCCCTGGTGTGCAACCCAGTGATGAACATGAAGTCCTAGGTGGCCATGGGCCTGTCACAACCATCTGACTGTAAAATATACACCATGAAATGAAGAATGCTGCAAGAAGAACTGTCTGTTTTGCCATGTGATACACATTTGCTGCATTAATCAAACTTTGGGCGGCAATCATCCATATCTTCTGGGAAATCATGAGAGGAGTATCTCTCTCGTGGGCTGAACTTACTAGTTGTAATATTTTTCCCCACTCACCACAAAAGCTTTATTACTTGCCGGGAGAAGAGTTAACATCTATATGTTGTCAAAGTTAATTTCTTAGGTGAGTTTATGCCCATAGCTGCAATGGGCTATTATAAGCAATATAAGTTTACCTTTGATTGACTGACTGCAATTTTATGCGGCAATCTTCAATTATTTCTTTACCAAGAACTGCTGCACTTACAGGTTTATTATAAACATTTCTTCTCTCCTCCTAGCATAAGAAGGTTTAAAATAAACAAATAATTGTATTAAGGTTACCAAATTTGAATGCATACTATGACAAAATAAACTATAAACAAATGCTTTAATTTCTGAGCTGCTTTACTGTTCAAAGCAAAAACAAATCACTTTGTTTCAAATTTCAAGTGAGGTGGTACTGTCCAACTAAAGATCTAAACCTTCTCTTCAGTTCTGAATGAAAGACAAAGCCACTACATTCTGAATTTAGTAAATTAGCATGTTTGGTCTTTTCCCCATAGTTGAATGATGAAAGGGCTTGTTTGATTTGAGACAGACATATATGGACTTGCTTCAAGAGCTATTTTTTTTTATGTCCGGGTGAAGGATCTTTAAGTGGTGTGTCCATGGAGAAATAGTGACATCCAGTGGTCAGATCAGTCAACCACTCGTGTTTCCCTGGCTATAAAATATACACACATACCCTGAAGGGATACAGTAAAACTGAAAATACATATGTACTTTAAACATTTGCATAGTCAGTCAACCCCCAAAATAGCGAAAACTAAACCCAACTCCTTTAATGGAACTTCACATACAGATTGAGCTAAAGCAGAACCCCAGATCCAGCTGACTCCAGCGACCCATCCCTGACCTCTGTGAAAGCTGGGATCCAGAGTCAGATTTTGGACTTGGGTCCATCTCTAGTTTTAAGTTCTTTGAACCAAAGCAGTAGGAATACTGGAAATTAAAGTTGGTTACCCCAGTGGTCTTCTATATAAGGATTCAAAGACTGTCACTTCTGATGTCACTCTGAAGTCTAGGATGCCTGTTGAGTCAGTGTGAAGTGATGGAAACAGCTACAAGTATGGCTGAGAACAGTTTTTGTTCAGAATATTACTAGGCTCACTCATCTCCGGGATTCAGTCTGTTGCCATCTGATTTTTAAGTTCTCGGCCACTTTAACTTGTGCAACAGGAAGGCATGTATCTATGTCAGGCCAAAAGTCCTACACCATTTTGATATCAGAGGTAACTCAATCAATCATCACCCTTACCCTACAGCTAATTTGCATGCAACAGTTTCATTGGTCGTAGGATGGAGACTGCACAGAGGGTGAATTACTATGCCAATCCACCACACCTGGTGGACAGCAAGGGCTTTCAGCTGCTAGTGGTAAAATAATAGTTGTGACAGGCACAATGTGTGTAAATACTGAAAGTTGTCTCTAAAATGGTTGGGAGAAGAAATGGTAGAGTATTCTATAGTGTATTGGGGGGGTGGGGTTGTTTGTTGTTGGTTAGTTGGTTTTTGGTTTTTTAATGAGTCATAACTAAAGTACCTGCTATGTACAACACTTCTATAGCCTTCTGATCAAGCCAGATGCAAATTGCACAAGTCACCAGTAACAGGTTCTTCAGTTAGGTTGCGACACGTATTTATTATGAAAAATGAGATTGGTGGGACATATATAGAAACATGAAAACTTTACTTAGCACTCAAATAAGACCAAACATAAGCATCAGCACACAGAAAATAGATATGCAGAATATGACAACTCTAAATATTTACATACTCACAACATTGTGAAGACTGTTAGAAACCAAAACTGAAGAAAACATTAAGTGGAGAACATAGAATATCAGGGGTGGAAGGGACCTCAGGAGGTCATCTAGTCCAACCCCCTGCTCAAAACAGGACCAATCCCCAATATTTGCCCCAGATCCCTAAATGAACTCACAACCCTGGATTTAGCAGGCCAATGCTCAAACCACTGAGCTATCCCGCCCCATCATAAGTGGAAAGGGATGATCCAGGATTCTGCCATCCCATCACCCCTATATGCCCACTGGAGGTTAAAAATACACATTACTTTATGCCCCTTTTTCCTGTACAGTCGCACATGTCCAGTGACCATATTTATATTACCTCCCAGCCTTCTGCTTATGTGTACTATTCCAGGGAACTATAACTGGGATTCCACTTGTTGATAGTCAGTTATTTGCATCAGTACATTTCCCAGTATTTCCAACACGTTAATGCAGTTAACCTCGTTGTTACCTATGCCCTAAAATCCATTATTTTAAGCTTGTCTATATTCTTTTGAGGTTTACTTGTTTATTACAAGGCATAATATTGCAAGCAGTCCTTATAACCACGGTCATGCTAATTTTTGCCATTTTATGCTGTCAGGCCTTACTAGACCTTCCGCTCATAGCAAAGCCTATTTCCAAAAATGGTTTAAATAATATTTTCTTCTATTTGCATAGTAGCATTTCCTGAAGCAGCTTAGATTATTCTAACATATGAATAATAATATAAAAAGCCTTTATATGAAAAGTTCCAAGATCAGGTCATGGATCAAAGGTCAACACTTCCCAATATTTAACAAGGCACAAGTTAGCATTAAGTAGCTTTTTTATTTTTACCTTTCCTTGTGGAAAACCAGTTTCTCCCCCTTACAATCTTCCTTCAGCAATTTCTACTTTCCTGTTCAGACAGGTTCTAGAGTATATACATGAAAACAATTTTCTCAGATTATACCATTAATTGCATTTGTCAGTGTGGTCTATAACAGAGCCTGTCATTCAGTCAAACTGTAACAGTTGGAATGACGGAAATTTCAGAAAACTAAGGAATGAGACTTTTGTCATCTCATTGAAACAGCCATAATACAAATTCTATCATACAAGGAGCAGCATGGAGGAAAAGGCCTTAAAAGTCATCTCAGAAGAGATTTATCAGATCTGATCACATGCAAGTTTTAGCTTCTGAGGAATTCTGAATTTAAAAAATGGAAAATTAGTTTGGTAATATTTGAGTTCCCAACAAAAGAATATAAATATATGAAAGAATATGATCTACAGTTAAAAGTGGACAAGATAAAAATTATGGTGGTATGCAAGGATCCTTGGAAAACATGCAAGATTCCCATGAACAACATAGTCATACGGCAAGTGAGAATTATTCCTACTTAGGAAGCATTGTTACAGAAGATCGAAGATCAGACACTGAACTCAGCACCAGACTAGCAAGAGAGAAAGAGACATTCTGGAAGAATAAACTTCTTATGAGAAGGGAATAAATTTAAAGACTAAATTCCAGCTCTTAAAAACTTACAATTGGTATGTGTTAAATTTTGGCTGTGAGACATGGACTTTCAAAAAATCAATAATAAAGAAACTACAGTCCTTCAAATTATGGTGTTATAGAAGAATTCCAAACAGTTTATGGATAGGCCATGTAACCAATGAAAAAATACTGGAGATGATTGGAACTCAGGAACACTAGTTAGAGATCTTATGAAAAGAAAGATTTGATTTGCAGGGCACATTTTAGGAGTTCAGCGGGCGATACATGTTCACCGGCTCTGAAAGTGAAAATTGATGGCAGAAGAATATGAGGCAGAAAAAGAAGATCTTGCACAGATGATGTGATATTCCTGGGTGGATCAAAAGGACTATTAATCCACAAAGAGATCAGCCATGGATCATGCAGAATGGGATACTGTGGTTGCAAACTTCCAGTAATATGAGATGCTATATAAGCAGAAGAATGAAATACTGCTACATATATTTAATAACCCCTAGTACTCTTTTATAATTTTCCTCAGATGTTCTCTCTGTCTTATGTTAAGCTACTCACCTGAAAAATTTCATAGAATAGGACTTTTACAATGCTGAACATGCAGGTAATGGAATTAAATATTCGAATACTATTAGATGGTAATGGATAGTATTCCCTCACCTTGAATGCTATGTTCGTCTCATCTCAACTCAAAAGAGATCTAGCAGAAAAATAGCAAAGGACCAGAGAGGTAACAAAAAATATTACAGAACTGGAGACTTCCCTATGAAGAGAATCTTTTATACAAACATCCCCATATTCAAATTGAATGTTAAATGCTACCAGATCAGAATTCTATACCCACTTTGCCCAGGAGAAAATGACTGCCCATGGTGCAAGACAGTGGAGAATCAGGTTCTAGAAATGTAGTTAAGAGGGGAGATGAATCAGGAGGGACAAGGCAGATAATTATTCAATAATGAATAGTCTAGAGAAGGCAGATCAGGATACCATTTTTCTCATGATACAACAATAAAGGGAAATCAGTGAAAATGCAAAACTTAAAATTAGTACAAGGATCTTTTTGCACAACTCATTAACCACCTGTGGACTACTTAGATGCATCCAAGAGCTTAGAAGGATTTAAAAAAACTGACACATGGATAATGAGAATATCCACACTTATATTAGAAATGACAAAACATAGAAGAGATATCAGCCATTATGCTTCAACCATAAACCAACCACTACCAACAGGGGTCATAAAAATACTTACCTGATGAGCAGCCTGTTTTGAAGATTCTAACAGCTTCCTGTGAAGTATCTGATACTGGCCACTGTTAGACACAGGATACTGGAACTCTGGGCTGATCCAGTATGGCAATTGCCACCTTCCTAAAATTCAGGTTTATTCTGTATAAATTAGACCCAGCTGGATGTACCTGCTGGACATAAGGGAACAGAGGGTGAAATATTCTTAAAGTTCAAAAGAGATGGAACACAGTACTTGTAGCTTGACTGCATCATGTGCTATAGTGACCTTGTTTAAATGCTGGGTTATGTCACCAGGTATGTCTAGGCCCGAAGCAAAGTTTTACTAATCAATGGGACTTCTGATACTTTTGAAGAATATGTACAGCATACAGAGTCTAGTCAGTGCAGGTACCATTACCGAAAAGGAATGAAATTGTTGCCTTTACTGAAATCTAGTGAAAAATCATAATATTACATTCTTTGTAATATTCCAAGCAATGTTTAAAAAGAAAGTCTAGTGTCATTATTTCTATTATTGTAGCACTTAAGGACCTTGTCTGAGATCAAGGGCCCTTTGGATAAAAATGAATCTTGTTTCTAGTGGTTTGAAACAGTTCCTAGTACAAACGATAGTTTACTGGATGAAAGTTTTGGAGCACAGCATCTCATGTAGCTAGATAAATATATATTTCACTACATTACTTCAGTAACAGGAGTTCTGATCCTCATGGATCATAAAGTCACTGATCACATAGGTAATTATATGCCACGCCAATGCAGAAATCATTTCTGAACTTTAGCAAACACTGAATTTATTCAAGTTCAGCACGTCTTCTTTTTTATTCACCTGTTAGGTTTTGCATCCATCCCAGAAATGGTTGGGGCTATTCACCAGTGAAGGCTCTGGTCTGAACTGGGACAGAAGTAATCCATTATATTTATTGTTACAATGGAATAAAATAGCTCAAAAAAGCACTTAGAGAACTAAACCCTGTTCTCTGCAGCAAGCGTCAGTATTAAGCATCTAAGTATTAAATCCATGAGCCTTAAGGATGCAATGGCTAGTGATCTATTTAGCAGGGGATCTGTCTTTGCCCTTCCTCTGGCCTGCCCTCCAAATCCAAGTGCGCAGGGTTGTGCAGTGAAACCAGCTCTGTTGAAATCAGTGGGACTAGCTGTAGATTAAAGTACCACTCATCATGAACATGGGTGGTAGATTTGGCCCTTAAGTGTAGGAGAGACAAGGAAAATTCCTAATGGATACACATGTGTCGCACTGAATACAAGTACCTCAATTTAACACCCTCTACACACCCTGCATTTGAGGACTATTTCTTTTAGCTGCTGCTGAAAGTCCTAGGGCTAAAACAAATCAAGACAGAGTGGGTCGCCTGGCCTTGTTAATCAAATGTGTGCCACAGATTTGGGCCCTGTGTTTAAAAAGTCAACAGACTGAGAGTTGTGAATAAGTGAATCTCCAAGAGGAGGGCTTCTGCCAGGCTGAGTTGATATTAATTAGGATTGATAGATGGTAGCAGCATGGACTGAAATACAGTATGGATTGTGTCAATACCTGTGGCTACTATCCGTGCTGCTAAGGAAATTAAGAATGTTATTATTCTAGAAAGCCAAAATGAAAAAAGTTATTACTCCAAGGATAAAACTGGTTCTTCTTTTCTGAGAGGCTTAACAGGTTCCAGCACTCGGGAGGCCAAATCTTAGGTTATAGCCCATATTTATTGTCTGGGGTTATAACATGACCAGAACTACATTGACTGCATTGTTCTCTGCACCATTGTTCAAAGGCTTGGACTTCGACTTTCAGTTTAGTAATTCACACATCAATGAATGGGGGATGGGGCAGGGATGGGGAGCGGGAGGCGTTATTTGTTGGGTTTTATTTTTATTTTGTTTGGCTTGCAATTAAATGCATATATCTTAACCAGTGCTATGGACATATCCTGCCACCCTTCCTCATGTGAGTAATCCTTGCTCGCATAACAAAACCTGTTGATGTCAATGGGACACTTGTGTGAATAAGGAATACTCATATCGGTATGGGTGGCAAGATGCATTATTATTAGTAGTATAGTTGTAGCACCTAGGAGCCCTATTCATGGACAAAGACCCCATTATGCTAGGTGCTGTACAAACAGAACAAAAAGACAGTCCCTGCCACCAGGAGCTTCCAATCTAAGTATAAGACAAGTGACTACAGATAGAAACAGGCAGAGGAGCAAAAGGAAACAATGAGACAATATTGGTCAGCAAGATAAGCAGTGGTCTCAGCACACCAGCTACCTAACTGTTGTCAAGTTTTTTGTCGGCATCCCAGCAAAGGGGGGTTTCTAAGGAGGGTTTTGAAGGAGAAGAATGGGGCAGGTTTGCAGACAACAGCCCCAGTGCATGGGCTGCTATTGGGGCCCAGCTTGTAAGAGGACTGTGCTTGGACAGAACGTGTGGGGGGTGTGGAAGGAACTCCACACACACGCCCCTGCACAGCCCACCCAAATACCTGTCACACCCGTGATCCCAATGCTCAGGGGCCGCTTCTACTTTCCAAAGGGATCAGGAAGGCCTGGGGGAGACAAGGCCATGGCCTTCCCTCTTCCACCCAGGCTCGCAGAGGGTTATCAGCAGCCTGCCCTGTCCGAACAAACAGCGCAGCCTGCACAGTGCTCCTGAAGACAATGGCGCTCAGGGAGGGATTGTGTCACTGTAAGTCACAGTCCTTCGCAGAAATTTCCATGGTCAGGCCAGTAGCTGCATGCCACCCTTTTATCCACCCATTAGGGTTTCCAAAATGCCAAAAATGGGATTTTAATATCTCAAATCCTCTTAGTCTTATTTTACTTATAATAATTGAAAGGCTCAGTGTCTTTTAGTCAGTGTAACAGGGTGCTGCCCCCTTGTGGCACAGCCTGACCCTGCAGGCACACTGCCCTCATTTCCCTCTTGGTTCTTGCAGTAATTTACTCCTGGAACTGAGTGCTGAGGTCTTATTCGTCAACTCCTTTACATAGTAAAAATCTCTTCTTTAGACCCTCAAATCCAACCCTGCCTTTGGGGCCTGGTTGCTAATTCAGACAGGATTCCTCTCCTAAGTTTAGCAGTCCAACAGCCCTCCTTCTGGGGCCTGTGCCCCCATTCAGGTAGGCTTCCTCTGCTCAAACCTTGAGTCTCTTAGCCCTCCTTTCGGAGATGAATTATAATTCAGGGCAACTGCAGCCCTCAATCAACTTCTTCCAACTGGCCTCTTTCCACTCAGTCCTTTCACCCCTAGGCACAGAGACGGCAGCAGCCCTCCTCCTGCTAGAATCTTTTTCCTCCAAAGCTATCACCATCAACTTGGAAAATATTTGCTATATATATGCACTATAGCTACATGAAAGATAACATATTGTTTCCTAATGCAATGTTTGTTGTATGTTTCCACAACAGAGAGAACAGGATGCTGTTACATTTCCCACTTGGGTTTTTTTTCCCCCCCTTGGGTTCTTTTATCAGCTGTTGCAGGTAATCTCTTTCATGTTCCCTGGATTAGTCTTTAATTTTTTCTGGCTATAGAATTAACTTTAAACCCAAAAACATTAAAGAACTAGAATAATCATTTTTTGGTATGAAAGTGTCTTAAAAATCCTTTTGAATTTCACTTCCAAGCTTAAATGTAGCTTTTCCATATTTAATCAAAAGCACTCAGGTGTCTGCTTTCAAAGAATTTAATAGGAAACTGCATGCTTATGATTGGCAAGTTGCAATTCTGCAAAGAGCATTGTGAATTGACCTCCGCAAATATAAGAATGCTTCTTGAATTTAAAGTCATTTTCTGCTAACTTCATGGAAATATAAAGTGGACAATATGGTCACCGTCCTTTATTTCTGAAATAAAAAACAAACTTCTTTAGCATTCAAATAAAAATGAATACACTCAGTTATGAGCGTAATTTGATTTCACATTTAAATAGATGACTATCACCCTATCTCAGATTGTTCTGAGACTCTGTTAAGCTTCCACCTGTTTAAATTGTTGGCTGTTACAAATACAACTGCACACCCATATTAGCTGTATCATTTCCAGACTTAAGCATTCAAAATGGACACAGCTTAGCCTTTGTATTTTATGGTCTTGGGAACAAGCTTGAATTCTCTTTCAGTGAGCAAATGAAATTCAGCTCTCAACATACAGTAATGCATTGTCTTCAACATACAGTCCACTCCATCAAATGTCCATGACAGTTCTCATAACAGACACATGAAGGAGACTGAAGTGCAGGAATCAGACACATAGTTTTCTATAAGGAAAATGAGGCTCAGGACTTGGCTTCACTTTGCACTAGTCCATACTAGAGAGGTGTAAATTGTAGTACACACTAGAATGGTGTGCACTAACTGGCCTGTGTGGACCCTGCTGATGTGCCCTAAATGTTCCCTGGCACAGTTCATGTAGTCGCCTTCCAAGCAGTTCTACATGAATACACGGGGAATTCTAGTGTGCACCAGCAGGGTGCTTACTAGAATTTATACCTCTCTAGTGCGGAATAATGCATCATGCTGACAAGCCCTCAAACAGTAAAAACAGATCGTTTCTATAGGACTTTGATTCAGAATTCTAGAGGAGATCCAGTTTTAAGCAAACATTCCTTCAGGAGTCCAGCACCAGTCTGAAACCTAGGGGAGATCATAGGAGCATGAAATTACTCAAGTATGGCTTCAGAGTAGCAGCCGTGTTTGTCTGTATTCGCAAAAAGAAAAGAAGTGAGCTGTAGCTCACGAAAGCTTATGCTCAAATAAATTGGTTAGTCTCTAAGGTGCCACAAGTCCTCCTTTTCTTTTCAAGTATGGCTGTATCTGAAAAAAAATCCTTGTGAGTGGAATTAAAAAAAAAACCAGCAGCAGAGCATTAAAAATTGCTAGTGCATCTCTAGATAATGTATGAAATTTAGCAATGACAAACGCACTGTCCTGAATGGGATTCTACAGGGGTGTAAGTCAGTACTAATTAGAGCTAATGAGTATAGCGAATTTGGCTTATTACAATCCCTTTACATTTTCCTTCTGGGTAAACTTAGCTTTTCATCCATGAAAATGATAATATTGATTTTGTTTCCAGCTAGCTGCCATTAAATCTTTAGTCTTTTTAGGGCTTGGGATATTGTTGTCTTTTTCCACCACTACCATAGTATGTAGTGTTGCACACAAACATATGAAGTCAAGGTCTGTGCTATATCTCATCCCTCTGTAAATAAATATCTCCCTTTGTTATATCCATTGACTTTTCCTGTGGGTGTGTGTGTTCACTCTGGGGGGTTTGGAACAGGTGCCCCTGGGGTGGAAGGAATTTTTCCTGCTGCATTCCTGCGTGCGCCGTCTCTTGGCCGGAGCTGCCTGCAGAGCAGACTCCATCTTGGCCACGAGGGCACTAAAGTTAAACTTGGTGGCCCATACGGGGACATTGCAGTACACACACGCGCACACACCTACGCTGCGCACCCTGGGATCTCCTTCACAGAGCAAAGAAACTCCGGAGTGACTTCCATCTCAGTTTTAAAAAAAAAATGTAGGGGGAACAGTCGAACAGGGTTGCATCCAAACCAAGGCCCCACAGGCCCAGTGGTAGCACAGTCTGAAAGGGCAGACCCTGAGCAATGTGTCCGCACAGACAGTTCAGGAGTCCTGAGCAGAGTTCCAGTTCAATGGTGAGTCTTGGCTGCCCCTGGTCGTCTCCGGCGCCAGTGAACTTTCCCCAACAAACCCCTCCGGTGCCCTCTTCTGCCGCTCTCTGCAAAGCAACACAGAGCAACAACCTCCCCACTTAACTAACTAGCAGCCTCCCTCTTTATTCCCAATGCAGAGTCACAAGCCCCAGGACTCACAGCCCCATGCAGCTCTGGACAGCAGTGAGTGATACTGGGTCCAACTCCGGCCTGTCCTTCTCAGGCAATGCCTCCCTGGCACAGTGCTCCTCCTGGCTCCTGTCCTGGGGTGTCCCCGATTGGCCACCCTGTCCTTCCCAGGCTTCAGGCAGGTTCTCCCTCCTTCACTTTATCCAGTCTCACCGGGCTCCAGAGCCACACCCCCAAGTTTCCCTCCTTTCTCTCACTGCTCCCCCACTCCAATAGGAAAAAGATTTAAAGGGGCCATGCTCTCTAAACCCCAAGGGGTTACAGTGGGAAAGTAAGCTGCGCCCTACAAAAAGTCATCTCATACCTGACTAAATCATGACTATTTCCATGGCAGATAAAGCCACCTGAAGTTAAATGCAAATGATGAGTGACACTGACAAGAAACATATGAGTAGACCTAAGAGGGAAAATCAGCAGCCCCTAATAACAAAGGGACATATTCAAGTGCCAAGACTCACGGAATATTATTCCAGGCAATTATTTGTCAAAGGTACAGACTTATGTTCATCTCTTAGAAAGAAAGGCAAAAAGTGTTCATAAAATGAAGCATTCTGGGGTGTACGAACGAAAATGTCATAGTAAGATACAGGAGGTAATTGTCCCAGTCTATTCAGCACTGGTGAGACCTAAGCTGGAGTATTGTGTCCAATTCTGGATGCCACAAGATAACCGGACAGTCTCTACGCAAAAGAATAAATGGACACAAATCTGACATCAGGAATCATAACATTCAAAAACCGGTAGGAGAACACTTCAACCTCTCTAGTCACTCAGTAAAAGATTTAAGGGTGTCAATTTTGCAACAGAAAAGCTTCAAAAACAGACTCCAAGGAGAAACTGCTGAGCTTGAATTAATATGTAAACTAGATACCATTAACTTGGGTTTGAATAGAGACTGGGACTGGCTGGGCCATTACACATATTGAATCTATTTCCCTATGTTAAGTATCCTCACACCTTCTTGTTAACTGTCTAAATGGGCCATCTTGATTATCACTACAAACGTTTTTTTCTCCTGCTGATAATAGCTCATCTTAATTAATTAGCCTCTTACAGTTTGTATGGCAACTTCCACCTTCTCTGTATGTATATATATTTCTTCTTACTATATGCTCCATTCTATGCATCCGATGAAGTGGGCTATAACCCACGAAAGCTTATGCTCCAATAAATGTGTTAGTCTCTAAGGTGCCACAAGTACTCCTGTTCTTTTTGCGGATACAGACTAACACGGCTGCTACTCTAAACCTAACATTTTAACATAGATTTGGACAAATTGGAGACTCAAGAGGAGAGCAACAAAAATGATTAAAGGTTTAGAAAACCTGACCTATGAGCAGGTCGACCTTACTATCTATTGATAGGGACACAGTGGTGAAATGAGGACACATGCATGGAATTAAGTGGCAGGCTGCAACTTTTATTAAAGTTGCACAAGGGAGAGGCGCTACCTGCCTATCACCCATACTCTCCTATACCAGGCATTTAATTGGTTCCAGTGTAGTGGTTGCAGGTCTCTGTACCATCTAATCCACAACTCATAGTAGGCTCCCCTCAGCCTATGCCCAGGACTCAGCTCACTCTGAGTCCTAGCACCCTGCCCGCTTGCAAGAGAGACCAAGGGAGCGGAAGCGTGGGGACCTCAGCCTGCCAAGGCTCCAAGGTCTCCCCCTATCCCATGAGTCCAAGGCCCATTACCAAAATCTTGGGTCTTTTACCTGTGGGAACTATTCATTTTATACTTTTAACCACTTGAAAACCAGACACAAGGGCTGTCAGTGGTTGGTCCCCCCTCATCCATACTGCCTGGTGTCACAATTCCTTCCCAATCCATTCCCTCACATTCTGTTGCCATATGTCAGCACCTCCATCTGACAAATGTATGCTACCCTCTGTGAAAACACCTCCATCTGACAAATGTATGCTATCCTCCGTGAAAACTTCAGGCCAATTGTAAGGCATATCCTTATGCTTATATCACTGAACCCCAGGAACATCTTGGTGACCTCCCTATTCACTTTCTTTCTAGCCTTGTCCACATGGGCTGTGTTTGCGGCTCCCTGCCAAACCTGTCTTGCAAGTATTTCTGACCATACTAATCTCACCTCTGGCCATGATTGTCTAATCTGGCTAACACCCCCTGATTCTGTCCCTCATGCTGACTCTTGTACAGTCCTTGTGATCTTTCTCCCCAGGGTGAATAGCCATGATGTGAGGTGAGTCCTCATTGTTCATCAGTGAGTGCACAAGTGGCATGAGCAGATCACACTGCACTGGCTCTTCTGCCGAACCACTGGCTGCAAATAGTTTCAGCCCTGAAGCCCAGCTGAGATCTAGTTGCCATCCTGGCCTCCCTCTTGTGGGCCCAGTGCACTGTAGAGCGCCCACAAATCCAAACATTGTGTATGCTCTGGGTAGCCTCTGAAACAAACAAGCACATTGAGTTAATTATATTTTATTGTTCCCTGCAATCTTTTCCTTGGTGCAGACATAAGTCCTGTAACACCTTGATTTCCAGCACCCTAATGCCTGCACCTGCCATGGGCCAAACTCTCTGCAGCCACTGACATTCAGTTCTTCATTCAGTTCTCTCGTCATTCTCTCGTCAACCCCATAAGGTGGTGGGGTTTTTGCACTCCAGAGGAGGCAGACACCAGATGGGCACAAAATGCCTGACCAGTAGACACCACCCACCATGCAAAGTTTAGCTGCCCCAGCACCACCTGTAGCTGCCTCAGTGTAATTTTCTTTGCCCCTTTGAGAGCCCATATCAGTACCCTTCCCAATTCCAACTTCTCTGTAGGTAACATAGAAACACCCCAGACTGTCGAATTCAATGCCCAGACAGGTTAAACTTTGGGCAAGACCTTCTGTTTTTTCTGTGGCAAGGGGGACCCTGAGACACTTAGCTCGGTTCTGAAACACATGAAACATGTACTTACCATTGTCTGTCACCAATCTTCTTGCATATAAGAAGTTGTTGAGATGTAAGCCAGTCTCACACACAATTGCCCACTTCAACATGAAAGTGAATCTTTTGAAAGCAGCGCATGACACTGAGCACCCCACGGGCATGGCTTCATCAAAACAACAGGGGCCTTCAAACTGGAAGTCCCAAACTAGTTAAAATCCCTGAGATAAACTGGAAGCAACAGGATGCAATCAGAGCTACCACAGCACCAAAAGATGAGTATCTCACTGAACACAGCTGGGGGTCAATAAAGTCATTTACTGATGAGTCCTGGGGGTAGGACAGATGACGGATTGCCTTCTTTGATACCTCACCCAGAGGAGATATGGACAATTCCGGCACTGGAAGCCTGGGGAAGAGGCCTGCCACTCTCCCTGCTGCCACCTCCGAGGCAATCTTTGCCTTCAATACACGCTCAAAGCCTTTAACAGACTTCAAGTTCTCTGCCCAGGAGTGACACCCAAAACCAGACGAAAATCCATTCCATAAATAAGCTACATCTTTTTTTCCTGGGGTAGTCCAATAACAAACGCCATAACACTTTTATACAAATTATACTCTCATAAATGCCAAAGGCTGCAGACCAGCTCTGAAGAGTTTCAAACACATTAGGTCTGTAGGTTTGCCCTCCTTCTTTTGCCCTTTTTCCCTCTTCCTCTTCCCTGAACAGCAAGGTAAATAAATCCACAAATACCCCTTTCCAGATCTTATCCTTAACCCTGTTAGATGCTTCCCAAGCAAGCAATCGGATCCCACATAAGCTCTAGGCATCAGCTGCCATTTCTCCTGCTAGAGTTTTTTAGGATTGCTGTGACTGGCAATGGGGTGGGGGGTGATCCTCCCTGATTGATCCATGGTCCACTGCAGGATATCGGTCACACCCCAAACCTGCAGCAGCATTACTTCCTCGTCAGAGAGGGGCCCACTCTTGTCAGGAAGGCTGCTCAACCTATCAACCACCAGTGCCAATGATTTTGCCAGGTCATACCATATCCCTTGAGGGGGGGGGTGTCAAAGGAATGAGAGGCCTGGACTGCCACCCTTTCCCCTGAGTGCTGAGGATCACAATCCCCCCTTCGTTATTGGTGGGCTGCTGGCAAACTCTAGTGCTGTACCCCTAGGATGCCTGTTGGACTGTACATCTAGCACTTAACCATACTCGTGTCCAACTATAGCCTCCATGCACATGTGTACCAGACCAAAGAAACAGTGCAGTGCACCGCACAAGGACTTAGGCCTTGTCTACACCAACAAGGGATGCCGGTAGAGCTATTTTTCTAGTAAAGCCATACCAACAAATTCTGCTAGTGTAGACACAAGTTATACTGGCAAAAGAGTGCTTTTGACACAATAGGTCACACCAGTTCCCCTAATGAAATAAGCTATCCTGGCAAAAGCACAGTACAGTACGGCTTTTGTTGATACAGCTGTCTAGGTTAGGGGGATGCTTTTTTTCACACTTCTAACCAATGTAGCTATGCCAGCAAAACTTTTAAGTGCCTTAAAGAATCATGCCACCAGAAAGCAAGCAATACAATGAGTCCCATGATTTGGCAAATCTAATTATATTTGCAGGGAAAAAACAGAATTAACAAAATAGTTCACCCAAGAGACCGCAGCATATTTGTCCAAACTAAAAATACAGCTGAGTACAAGAAAAATTACAAGCAAACTTTTAAATGTTATATAATGCTAACACCTTGAAGCGAGTTTAAAACTCTAACAATTGTTATTACTAGTCTTATTTGTTATTATTTATCCTACACCCAAATGTTTCTCATATGAGACTTTATATGTTTGCTACACCATTTGGGCAGTATACACTTATATACCTGCTATTTATAATCCATTCAGACTCAAAATGGTTTCACAGAAGAGTAATTTAACCATGCAAGGACATAGATGAGAGAAAAAAGCACACAGGCGATGCATAGGAGCCTTAATGTTGAAAAGCATCATGAGCCCAAAATAAATCAAATTAAAACTAAGGCCCCAATTTAGCAAAGCACTTAAACACATGCTTAACATTAAAGTCATACTTAAATTGATCCCTGTTCATCGCGGGCCTGACCCAAAGTCCATTGAAGTCAATTAAAAGATTCCCATAAACTTCAATGGGCTATGGATCAGACCTCAAAGCATTTAAGCATGTTTAATTTTAAGAATCTACTTAAGTCTCATTGAGTCCATTAGAAATTAAGCATATTTCTTAGCATTAAACCAATGCTTACTAAGTGCTTTGCTGAATTCAGAGCTAAGTCAGGGGAAATGATTTTGAGGTAGTTTTCATAATTAAAAAAAAAAAATCTCACTGTTCTTCTAAGCATGGGTGGCGCGTGAACCGCCAGCTGGGGGAAGCTAGCCCCCCACCCCTTTCCTCTCGAGGCCCTGCCCTTTCTGCATCCCCCCTGCTGGAACCCAGAGCCTCCTCCCCCGACCACAGCCACTGGTCCATGCCCCAGGTTAGCCCCCCAGCCCCGGAGCGCCAGCGGCATGTGACCCCAGCCTCTCCAACCCCAGAGCGCCAGGAGGGCAGATGGTGCATGGCCCCAGCCTCCACAGCCCGAAGACCGTGAGGGAGTCGTGTGGCCTAACCCCACCCCCCGAGTCCCAGAGCATCAGGAAGGTAGGCAGCACGGCCCCAGCCCAAGCCGGGGCCACCGCACAAGGGACTACTGGATTCTGGAGCGGCACGGCATGCAGAGCAGGAAATTCAAGTGGGGGGGGGCGGTTGGGGATGGAGCATGGGCAGGGCCATGCCTGGCTGTTTGGGGAGGCACAGCCTCCCCCAGCCCATGGTACCCGCCGCCTATGTTTCTAAGTCTTCTAGATACCTACAACTGAAACTGAAACCTGCTTGTGAGTGCTGAACCATGATCATTTTGTTTTTGTGCGAGAGAGATAGTAAAGGAGAGAATTGGTGCACTTATTTTGGAGAAGAAAAATAATATCACTGATTACAGGGACCTTGCAGATAGGACATAAAAAGAAATAGGCCCAGTTTTTAGGCCTGACAACCTTGACTGTGTCCCTCTCAGCTAAAAAAAAAAAAGGGGGGGGGGGATCTCAAAGAAGTAAAATACCACAATTTGGTCATACACTCTATGATAGATTGAAATGTGATAAAAGTAAGATTGATGCAATTTTGAGTATGCCACTGCCTGAAAATAGGATACGTTTCTAGGCGTGTTGACCAATCTGTGAAAATGTAATGTATCAGAACATGCAGCACTCCTAAAAGAAATTCTTGTAAAAGATGTTGAATAGTTCTGAGAGAAGAGTAATGGAAAAGCTCTGGAGATGCTAAAAAAATGCTAACCAACTTCCTAATGTTATAGAATTAGTATGTCTGTCAATTTTAGTAAAACCCTCTATAGATACAACCAGAAGGGAGCAGGAACATATTGCAAAAACGAGGTCATAGCATAAGCTTTAAAAGCAAAAACCAGAAACACAGATGTTTTGTGCTTAAATTGAAAAAAAAAACCTATGCCAGCAACAGTGCTCAGGTTGGAAAATTGCAACAATGGAAAAGTAGGAGAAAAATAAAGTTGTAAGATCAATGAGGTATAAAATAAATTAAATATACTTGCCAAAAATAGTCAAATCACTGACCAGCTGTGTCAGGGTTCCCTCCCCACTCTGAACTCTAGGGTACAGATATGGGGACCCACATGAAAGACCCCCTAACCTTATTTCTACTAGCTTAGGTTAAAAACTTCCCCAAAGCACAAATTCCTTTTGTCCTTGGATGGTATGCTGCTACCACCAAGTGATTTAAACAAACATTCAGGGAGGGCCACTTGGAGCCCTATCTCCCCCAAAATATCCTCCCAAGCTCTTACACTGCTTTTCCTGGGGAGGCTGGCAAATAATACCCTAACCAATTGGTTACAAAGTGAGCACAGATCCAACCCCTCGGGTCTATAGGACACTGAAAAAATCAATCAGGTTCTTAAAGGAAGAATTTTATTTAAAGAAAAGGTGAAGAATCACCTCTGTAAAATCAGGATGGAAGATAACTTTACAGGGTAACAAAAGATTCACAAATACAGAGGAGCTCCCTCTAGGCTTAGTTCAAAGTTACAAAAAACAGGAATAAACCTCCCACTAGCAAAGGGAAAATTCACAAGCTAAAACCAAAAGATAATCTAACGCGCCTTGCCTTATTTACTTACTCTTCTTGCAAAATTGAGACTCATTTTAGGATGATTTTAGGAGAAGGAGTTTTTCTGACCCGATGCTTCTCTTCTTCCCCAGAGAACACACAAACAAAGAGCACAAACAAACCTTCCCCCCAACCCCCAATTTAAAAGTATCTTCTTTCCCCATTGGTCCTTTTGGTCAGGTGTCAACCAGGTTATTTGAGCTTCTTAACCCCTTACAGGTAAGGAGGAATTCTAGGCTACCCTTAGCTGTATGGTTATGACAAGCTGGAAATAGAGTTTAGGACCCAAATAAAGGAAAGTATTAAACACTTAATAAAGTGAATTAGGACTTAAACACATGCTTAAAATTAAGCACAAGCTTAAATTCTTTTTTTAATAGGGTTGGGGTTCAGCATTCACTTAAGATCTTTCCTTAAGTCAGGCCTAAATTAATAAAGAGAATTGGTTGAGTACTTAAAAAAAAATCCACAGATTTTTTTTCTTTAGGTTTGTAAGCAAATTTGCTTCTCATTGTGTTTGCATCCTGTTCGTGTTTAGTTTCTTCAGATTTTCTAGCAAATATGTTTCCTGGCAGGAATGTTTGTGGAAATATTAAGTGAGGATTGGATAATATATATAGGGCGTTAACTTCAAATTTGCAAACACAATATTCACACCAGACACCTGACTAGTAGATTCTCAGATCTTTATTTCAGATGATAATGTGCAAGGAAAACACAGCACTTTGGAGCCAGGCTTTTAGGACCTAACCTGTGCAGTTAGGCCCCGTGTCAGCGCAGCAAGCCAATGAAGCAGTTACATGATAAAGGCCAAGGTGGCTCAAAAAGCTTTACACTCACCTTACCAGCCTATCAGCATTTCACTTATAAAACATCTTCAGGGGTTCATAACTCTTCCATTAAAAGAAAATCAGTGTGTGTTGGAACTTGGATTACACAAATCCGCAGTCTACAAGCATTTTAAAATGTTACCTTTTTTTTAATTGAATTTTAGGCCATTTTTCATATATTGGAAGAAGGCATAACAATTAAGTGTATTATTTTTGGGGAGGGGTGGATTTCTCATTTTGCATGCTTTAAAAAAATATCTTTTTCCAAAAATGGACATTTTGCACTAATTTTAATGATTCCACACCAAGGAGTGACATTATATGGAGCCAAAGTCAGTCATCATGTCAGACACGTTTTTCTCCATTATGTAGAAAATGTCATAGTTGACTCCATTCCTGGTAACAATGTTGTCAAATGTTGTTTTACAAGGATTAACGTAATACACTGGAACAGCTCTGAAGCAGCTGATGTCCTCCCCTGAGTAAATAATATGTTGTTGTCCTGAGGTGGGTGAAACTTTGTTATAGATCATGGGTTCTCAAAGTGGGGGTCGGGACCCCTCAGGGGGTCGCAAGATTATTACATGGGGGGGTTGTGAGCTGTCAGCCTCCACCCCAAACCTTGGTTTGCCTCCAGCATTTATAATGGTGTTAAATATATATATAAAAAGTGTTTTTAATTAATAAGGGGGGAGGGGCTTGCTATGTGACAGGGGTCACCAGTACAAAAGTTTGAGAACCACTGTTATAGATTGAATTAAAACCTCTTTGAGATTGATAGGTGTGAATTCATTCTTCAATTAACATAATTGTAAACATAAGCCCACCCCTAAAAATGGTGTGTATGAACCCACCCAGGCACTTTTGGCTAAATATTGTTGTTGGGGCTTTGGGTTGATTTGATAGGCCAGAAAACCAAACAGGAGCCTTTAGGGACAAGATGACACTGGGAAAAAAAGCTAGCCAGAGATTTTGGGTCAGCCATCAGCTAAAGATGCTTAAGGGCTATAAACTAAAAATGCTCCTTTTGTTTTAGGTTCCTTCTCCATTCAAAGACATAGTTCATTCTTTATAAATAAGCAAGACAGTATCAAAGAAAATAACAGACTCCATCAGTTGCTACTTCAAAGTGGAACATCCCCAGGGCCCTGAACTTTGACTAGCCACTTGGGTTTATTTCGTTGTTGAAAGACCTTAAACCATGTCTATATGTGATGCATTTAAATAAAGCTTCCTTAGACTTATTGCATTTTATCAGGTAACTAATATCAGGTGTTTAAAAAGTTGTCTAGTATATTTACAGGATACATAGTAAGAGTCTGTCAAATAATTCATATTTTTAAAAATTCTTAGATACTATATATTTGGTGGGAATTTTCCATCCCCCAGAAAATAGCAGTAACACTAATGATTATCTCATATTAGAAAAAAAGCTACCTTCCTAGCTACTTATCTGCATTAAAGAAATGAAACTACTGTGTACTGTATAAACAATTGCAAAAACATCACAACAAATTAAAAAAGTTTTATGAAGCACCTGAAGTAGATTCCTATTTCTAAACAGAACACTGGAGCTGGCCAGAGACTGACCTTTCTGTTTTGCAGCAACTTTTGATGTTTGTTTTCATTCCACATTGGAACAAAAACAAAACTTTCGGAATGTTTTCACAAAATAGAATTGTATCAAAATGTCCATTTGGGATCAAAAAGGTCAGGTTTTTGATTTGGGTCTCTCTCTCTCTCTCTCACTCCACCCTCTCCCAATTTGGAAGAGATGAGAGAATCCACCCAGGACCTTAGAAATCCTCAAGTCAAATATTGTGTCAAAAGTGATTCGTCTCCGTGAAATATTTTGGCTTTAACAAAAGAGCATATCTAACCCACCCGCCAAATAGGGAGAGAGCTCTTTACAATATCTGTTTGAGGGGTAGGAATGAATATGGTCTGGTTCATTGTTCCTAGGCAGATGCACAACTAGCTCTCCACACTCTACACTAGGAGTTTAGGTCGAATTTAGCAGCATTAAATCGATGTAAACCTGCACCCATCCACATGATGAAGCCCTTTTTTTTGACTTAAAGGGCTCTTAAAATCGATTTCCTTAATCCACCTCTGACAAGTGGATTAGCGCTTAAATCGGCCTTGCCGGGTCGAATTTGGGGTACTGTGGACGCAATTAGACGGTATTGGCCTCCGAGAGCTATCCCAGAGTGCTCTATTGTGAAGGCTCTGGACAGCACTCTCAACTTAGATGCACTGGCCAGGTAGACAGGAAAAGGCCCACAAACTTTTGAATTTCAATTTCCTGTTTGCATGGTCACCTGCAGCTTGCCACGCCGGCCAGAGCTCATCGGCAGAGGTGACCATGATGGAGTCCCAGAATCGCAAAAGAGCTCCAGCATGGACCGAACGGGAGGTACAGGATCTGATCGCTGTATGGGGAAAGGAATCCGTGCTATCAGAACTCCGTTCCAGTTTTCGAAATGCCAAAACATTTGTCAAAATCTCCCAGGGCATGAAGGACAGAGGCCATAACAGGGACCCGAAGCAATGCCGCATGAAACTTAAGGAGCTGAGGCAAGCCTACCAGAAAACCAGAGAGGCAAACGTTCGCTCCGGGTCAGAGCCCCAAACATGCCGCTTCTATGATGAGCTGCATTCCATTTTAGGGGGTTCAGCCACCACTACCCCAGCTGTGTTGTTTGACTCCTTCAATGGAGATGGAGGCAACATAGAAGCAGGTTTTGGGGATGACGAAGATGATGATGATGAAGTTGTAGATCGCTCACAGCAAGCAAGCGGAGAAACCGTTTTTCCCGACAGCCAGGAACTGTTTCTCACCCTGGACCTGGAGGCAGTCCCCCCCAGACCCACCCAAGGCTGCCTCCCGGACCCGCCAGCCGGAGAAAGGACCTCTGGTGAGTGTACCTTTTAAAATACTATACATGGTTTAAAAGCAAGCATGTTTAATGATTAATTTGCCCTGGCATTTGCAGCTCTCCTGGATGTACTCCCAAAGCCTTTGCAAAAGGTTTCTGGGGAGGGCAGCCTTATTCTACCCACCATGGTAGGACACTTTACCACACCAGGCCAGTAGCAAGTACTCGGGAATCATTGTAGAACAAAGCATTGCAGTGTATGTTTGCTGGCATTCAAACAACATCCGTTCTTTATCTCTCTGTGTTATCCTCAGGAGAGTGATATCATTCATGGTCAACTGGTTGAAATAGGGTGCTTTTCTTAAGGGGACATGCAGAGGTGCCCGTTCCTGCTGGGCTGTTTGCTTGTGGCTGAATAGAAATGTTCCCCGCTGTTAGCCGGGGGGGGGGGGTGAGGGGCTAGCCACGTGGTGGGAGGGAGGCGACCTTGGAACGAAAGCTAATGTGCTGCGTATGTAATGTTAACAGCAAGGTTTACCATGTATGCATCCGATGAAGTGAGCTGTAGCTCACGAAAGCTCATGCTCAAATAAATTGGTTAGTCTCTAAGGTGCCACAAGTACTCCTTTTCTTTTTGCGAATACAGACTAACACGGCTGTTACTCTGAAACGTGAAAGAGTGTAGCCATTGTTAGAGAAAATGTGTCTTTTTAAATACCACTGCCTCTTTTTTTTTTCTCCACCAGCTGCATGTGTTTCAATGATCACAGGATCTTCTCCTTCCCAGAGGCTAGTGAAGATTAGAAGCGAAAAAAACGCACTCGTGATGAAATGTTCTCTGAGCTCATGGTGTCCTCTCTCACTGACATACAACACACGACTGCATGGAGGCAGACAATGTCAGAGTGCAGGAAAGCACAATATGACCGGGAGGAGAGGTGACAGGCTAAAGAGAGTAAGTGGCGGGCTGAAGAGAGTAAGTGGCGGGCTGAAGAGAGGGCTGAAGCTCAAATGTGGCGGCAGCATGATGAGAGGAGGCAGGATTCAATGCTGAGGCTGCTGGAGGATCAAACCAATATGCTCCAGCGTATGGTTGAGCTGCAGGAAAGGCAGCAGGAGCACAGATCGCCGCTACAGCCCCTGTGTAACCAACTGCCCTCCTCCCCAAGTTCCATAGCCTCCTCACCCAGACGCCCAAGAACGCGGTGGGGGGGGGCCTCCGGCCACCCGGCCACTCCACCCCAGAGGATTGCCCAAGCAACAGAAGGCTGGCATTCAATAAGTTTTAAAGTTTTAAACTTTTAAAGTGCTGTGTGGCCTTGTCCTTCCCTCCTGCACCACCCCTCCTGGTGCTTCTCTCCTCCACTACCCCTCCTGGGCTACCTTGGTAGTTATCCCCCTATTTGTGTGATGAATGAATAAAGAATGCATGAATGTGAAGCAACAATGACTTTATTGCCTCTGATAGCGGTGATCGAAAGGAGGAGGGGAGGGTGGTTAGCTTACAGGGAAGTAGAGTGAACCAAGGGGCGGTGGGTTTCATCATGGAGAAACAAATAGAACTTTCACGCCTGTCCAGTCGTGAAACTGGTTTTCGAAGCTTCTCTGATGCATACCACGCCCTCCTGTGCTCTTCTAACCGCCCTGGTGTCTAGCTGTACGAAACCAGCAGCCAGGTGATTTGCCTCAATCTCCCACCCCACCATAAACGTCTCCCCCT
This sequence comes from Caretta caretta, assembly GCF_965140235.1. NCBI lineage: Eukaryota > Metazoa > Chordata > Testudines > Cheloniidae > Caretta > Caretta caretta. The sequence goes on from NC_134208.1 coordinate 36,080,772, forward strand.
TACTCTCACAGATATTATGAAGCACACAGCAAGCAGTAATAACAGTGGGAATATTGGTTTTGCTGAGGTCTAACCGAGTCAGTAAACTGCGTCAGCACACTTTTAAAAACGTCCAAATGCACATTCTACCACCATTCTGCACTTGCTCAGCCTGTAGTTGAACAGCTCCTGACTACTGTCCAGGCTGCCTGTGTATGGCTTCATGAACCATGGCATTAAGGGGTAGGCTGGGTCCCCAAGGATACATATAGGCATTTCAACGTCCCCAACAGTTATTTTCTGGTCTGGGAATAAAGTCCCTTCTTGCAGCTTTTGAAACAGACCAGAGTTCCTGAAGATGCGAGCGTCATGTACCTTTCCCGGTCATCCCACGTTGATGTTGGTGAAATGTTGCTTGTGATCCACCAGTGTTGCAGCACTATTGAAAAGTACCCCTTGCGGTTTATGTACTCGCCAGCTTGGTGCTCTGGTGCCAAGATAGGGATATGGGTTCCGTCTATGGCCCCACCACAGTTAGGGAATCCCATTGCAGCAAAGCCATCCACTATGACCTGCACATTTCCCAGGGTCACTACCCTTGATATCAGCAGATCTTTGATTGCGTTGGCTACTTGCATCACAGCAGCCTCCACAGTAGATTTGCCCACTCCAAATTGATTCCCGACTGACCGGTAGCTGTCTGACGTTGCAAGCTTCCACAGGGCTATCGCCATTCGCTTCTCAACTGTGAGGGCTGCTCCCATCTTGGTATTCTTGCGCCTGAGGGCAGGGGAAAGCAAGTCACAAAGTTCCATAAAAGTGCCCTTTCACATGCGAAAGTTTCGCAACCACTGGGAATCGTCCCAGACCTGCAACACTATGCGGTCCCACCAGTCTGTGCTTGTTTTCCAAGCCCAGAATCAGCATTCCACCGCATGAACCTGCCCCATTAGCACCATGATGCCCACATTGCCAGGGCCCCTGCTCTGAGAGACGTCTGTGTCCATGTTCTCATCACTCCCGTCACCACGCTGACGTCGCCTACTCGCCTGTTTTCGCTTTGCCAGGTTCTGGTGCTGCATATACTGCTGGATAATGCGTGTGGTGTTTAATGTGCTCCTAATTGCCAAAGTGATCTGAGCGGGCTCCAGGCTTGCCGTGGTATGGCGTCTGCACAGAAAAAAGGCGCGGAACGATTGTCTGCCGTTGCCCTGATGGAGGGAGGGGCAACTGACGACATGGCTTACAGGGTTGGCTTACAGGGAATTAAAATCAACAAAGGGGGTGGCTTTGCGAGAAACTGAATGGCCCCCTCAAGGATAGAACTCAAAACCTCAAGGATAGAACTCAAAACTGGGTTTGGCAGGCCGCTGATTTCACAGAGGGAAGGAGGAGAAAATGAATACAAAACAAATCTGGTCTATTTCTTGTTTTGAGCCACTTCATCTATCTTTATACATCTTGCTGGTAGCAGACTGTGCAGTACGACCACTAGCCGTCATCATCTCCTGGGTGCTCGGCAGAAGACGGTGCAGTATGCCAACTAGCCATCATCTTCTGCTGGCTGGAGGTTAAAAGACAGTGCACTGGTAGGACTGAATTGTAACGAGACAAAACTTAAAAGGGAAATGACCTGGCTGAGTCACTCCCATGTTTGCCCAGGCACCCGATTAAAAGAGCACCCAGGACTACGTCGATGACGGCTACCATTCATACTGCACTGTCTGCTGCCAAAAGGCAATTAACTGCTGCTGTGTAGCAATGCAGTACCACGTCTGCCAGCACCCAGGAGACATACGGTGATGGTTTGCTGAGCGGGCTCCATGCTTGCCGTGGTATGGCGTCTGCACAGGTAACTCAAGAAAAAAGGCGCAAAACGATTGTCTGCCCCTGCTTTCACGGAGGGAGGGAGGGAACGGGGGCCTGACGATATGTACCCAGAACCATCCACGACAATGTTTTAACCCCATCAGGCACTGGGATTTCTATCCAGAATTCAGATGGCGACGGAGACCACCCACAGTGCAACGCTCCGGAAGTCGACAGTTGCCTCGGTACTGTGGACACACTCGGCCGACTACATGCACTTAGAGCACTTGTGTGCGGACACACACAATCAACTGTATAAAACCGCTTTCTACAAAACCGACTTCTATAAATTCAACCTAATTTTGTAGTGTAGACATACCCTCAGAAGTTTCTGGAATTGGGTGTGGTAGTTTTGGGTATGCTCTATAGGTTCCCTGTTGGTGGACTCAGATTCCATGAGGCCAAGCAATCAGGGCAGCTGCTTTGCAAAAGGCTATGTGTCCAGTGAGGAGTCAGAGAAACTGAGCCCCAGGAGCAGAAAGCAGGCTGTTTTTCCCCTAACTCTGAAGCATTTTGCAGCAGGTTAGTGATAAGGGAAAATTTAAATTTTTACTTAAATTTGATACTTTGAAAGTTTGATTTCAGCCAAAATGTTTTAGTTAAATTGCCTCAAAGAGTATAATTCACCAACTTTTTCCATATTAAAATGTGATGATGGGGAAAGTCTCACTTATACTTTGCTATTCTCAGTTTGCATTTTTCTTGTCACGGGATTTTTTTTAATACAGATACTTAAACTGAGTGATTTCAGCAGAGGAGGCAAAAAAGTCTGCATGGATCCCAGTTCAAGGTTTCTACAAACAGGAGAAGAGAAGATATTGTTGCAGTGCTTTTGACTGAGTAAGCAGACTGTATAGATTTGGTGATCCAAGACTGTAACTAAGACTTAGGTGAACTCAACCTAAGCTTTTGGGAACTCTGAATTTCTTCTCACTGTGTTTCTGTGAGGACTGACCTGTTAAGATTTCATTTGTTTTCTTTATTTATGTTTATGTATAACTGCGAGGATAATGTCTGTGGATTATAAAGTAGACATGTTATGTTGGAGAAATTAAATTGTGGTTGTTATAATTTATGTTTCTTTATCCTTATATAATTGGTACTTAATTCTTAAATTCATTTCATTTGTTCTTTTTGTACTTGATTGTGGGGAAGTTGACCCTGTGCACTCCTTGCTGGATAGGGTCCAGAGTGACCTAGACAACTTGGAGGATTGGGCCAAAAGACATCCAATGAGGTTCAACAAGGACAAGTGCAGAGTCCTGCACTTAGGACAGAAGAATCCCATGCACTGCTACAGGCTGGGGACCGACTGGCTAAGCAGCAGTTCTGCAGAAAAGGACCTGGGGATTACAGTGGACGAGAAGCTGGATATGAGTCAGCAGTGTGCCCTTGTTGCCAAGAAGGCTAACAGCATATTGGGCTGCATTAGTAGGAGCATTGGCCTTAGATTGAGGGAAGTGATTATTCCCCTCTATTCAGCACTGCTGAGGCCACATCTGTAGTATTGAGTCCAGTTTTGCCCCCCCCCCCCTACAGAAAGGATGTGGACAAATTGGAGAGAGTCCAGTGGAGGGCAACGAAAATGATTAGGGGGCTGAGGCATATGACTTACAAGGAGAGGCTGAGGGAACTGGGCTTTTTGAGTCTGCAGAAGAGAAGACTGAGGGGGGATTTGATGGCAGCCTTCAACTACCTGAAGGGGGGTTCCAAAGAGGATGAAGCTAGGCCAGTCTCAGTGGTGGCAGATGACAGAACGAGGAGCAATAGTCTCAAGTTGCAGTGAGGGAGGTCTAGGTTGGATATTAGGAAAATCTATTTCACTAGGAGGGTGGTGAAGCACTGGAATGGGTTACCTAGGGAGGTGGTGGAATCTCCATCCTTAGAGATTTTTAAGGTCCAGCTTGAAAAAGCCCTGGCTGGGATGATTTAGTTGGTGCTGGTCCTGCTTTGATCGGGGGGTTGGACTAGATGACCTCCTGAGGTCTCTTCCAACCCTAATCATCTATGATTCTATGAATTCTGTGTCCCTATGTGCTTTTCCATAGAAGGTTGTTTGTTTGTGGTACTAGGAGCAGGGCAGTGAAGTAAACTCTAGCCCACCCAAATGTTACATACAAAGTAACAAAAAGACAGTTATATAAAAAGACAGTTTATATATAGCTCTATATAAAGCACATTCCTTAAAAGCATGTACATTGACTGAGCAGCAAACATAGGCCTGGAAACTAGGAATCCCTGAGTTCTATCCCGGATCTTACAGTGATGTCTCCTGGGGCTTTGGCCAAGTCATTTAACCTCTCTGCCTTCCCTTCTCCACACGTAAAGTGAGGCTAATAATCCTTACCTGTCTCCACAGACTACTGTGAATCTGGCTACTGACAATCCCTAACCAATGAGTTAATAGTGTATGGCATAGCTTTTCAAACTTTTTTTTTTTTAAATGAGTCTTTAGCTCCCAAAGTACCCTTAATTTAAATGTTTTTTGATTGGAGATGCTCTTACTTAGATTGTAACCTCTCTGGGACACAGGCTGCCTTTTTTTCTGTGCTTGTACAGCACCTAGCACAATGGGATCCTGGTCCATGACTAGGGCTCCCAGGCACTATGATAATACTAATAAAAATGCTCTCTTTTTTAGCCTCAACCATTGAACTTGAAGCCTGACCTGCTCACAGAGAAGGACAATTGAACCTCTAAGCAAAGCATACCGACATTTAGAATATTTACCAAGCCAGCATATAACTTCACTCCACACAAAGCCACCTCCCAGGCTAATTTAAATCATGTCTTTTTCTTCTCTGGAAAACTTCTTGAATATGCATCTTGTAAACGTATTGGTAATTGGCATGAAGTCAGCATACAATTCTCTGGCATGTGCTCATTAAACTTCTCAGTGAGGATTAATTAGTACTGAAAAAGCATTTTGAAGATGAAATGTGTTGTATACATTTGAAAGGATTGTCATCATTATAACATTGTACGAAAATTAGCAATGACTAAGGGATAGTTTAAAAGAACTCCTGCTGAAAATTAAATTAAGTGGCCCATTTTTCAGACAACATCTGAATAAGAATCACACACAGCCTCACATGGATTATGAATCTGTTTCTCTGGGGTGGGGAGGATGCCATCTTGGGTCAGCAAAGGTGAAGCCAATTGGCTGGCAGCGTTGTCTTTGGTGAAAGATCCAGAGTACCAGTTGACCTGGGGTAAGTGACTAGTCTCTTGGGACTGGAAGCAACCTAAATGTGATGTGATCTTTGGTGTAAGTGACCTTTTATCATAAAGTCCAGTTTGTCTGGGTGGTAAGATAGACTGCAGGGTCCAAGGGAACTGTCTGTGACTCCATGGTAAGACTGGCACAGTGATCCAAGAGTTCACATTTGTTATTGGCTTGGTGAAATCTACTTGTAGAACATATCACCGGCTTGGAGTGTCTGTCCTGTTTTCTGACAGTCTGCCCTGAGGTAAGCACTCACAGTTGTGAGCCACTCCAGACAGCATGACAGCTGGGCCAGCCCATTCCAAGCTGTATCCACCATCAGGTGTTGAAAGAGGGTTCAATACATTGCTGAGGATCCCAAAGCCTGGCGAAGTCTCTGTAGGGCCACCTCAGTGGTGCAAGCTCAGTATGGGTCACTGAAGATTGTCACAAATGCTCTCAGGAAGGTGTCCCAGCCATCCAGCATGGGTGATCCTGCTCTAGCAGAGAGGACAACCAGTCCAGGGTCTCACCTGTTAGAAAGCTGATGACCAGTCTCACCTTTACCTGGTCTGTCTGGTAGGTGTTGGATGACAGCGGAAATAAAGCCTGCACTGGTTCACAACACCTCAAAACTTGCTGCGGATACTGTCGTAGCACTCTGGTAAAGGTACAGGGGGTTCAGGTCCTGAAGGCAACATGGGCCATGGGGCTGCTTGCACTCCTAAGATCTGTTCTCACAAGGTGCAGTTTTCCACCTGAAGTCGGTCCACTGTGGCCTGTAAGTCTTGGTTTTCCATCTGTAGGCAAGTGCTCTGTTCCTGGAGATTCAGTGTCTCCTGGGGTGCATGGGGCACCATACCTGTAGCTTCTATACCCTTTTTGGGTATGGGGAAACTAAAACGAGCTGAACAAACTGTAATGCTAAGTGGCTCAGACAGGCTAGAGGGCAGCCCAGAGCAGTAGCCAAGCATGCGCAGGTGGCCGGATAACTGGCAAGTCAAGCTGTATCAGAGGCAGCTTGGCATTCTCGCAGGAGTCAGCAGCTGGAAGATGGCCAGTTCAGTGGGTTGGGGAGGTGAGGCAGGAAGGTAGGGGCAGGCGAGATAGCAGGACAACAAAGAAAGGTCAGGCGATGCAGTAAGGCAACAAGGTAGGGTCAGAAGAGGCAGCACAAGAAGACAGTCTTGGCAGCAACCAGCAGTGGCCTGTTGCTCAGACAGCTTCCACCTCCTCCTGGGGAGGTGTTATATAGTCCAGCTACCCAATGAGAGTGCTGCCTGTCGACCTAATCAGGGGCTTGAGGCATGGGTGATCTGAGCCTGTAGGCCTTTAGCAATAAGACTGGGAGTCAGCACCAGTAGTTTAATGCGTTACTGTGGCACAGTGGCTAAGGATGCTGCCTAAGGACCTGGGAGGCCTGAGGTCAATACCGCAGCCCTGACAGTGGTGTGTCCCAGTCAACAAGCAAAAAATGGTCCAGTTTCTGTTGATGATGCAAAATAGACTTGCTAGCTCTTAAACCATACTTAAATGTCTGCACAGAGTATTCCACTAGTCTCTGTGTAGCAGCATGACAAGGAGTAGAATGTATGTGCTGAATGCCATCTGAAGGTAGGAACCTCTGAAATTCTTCAGAACAGCACTGAGATCTATTGTCATGCAACAACTGTAGTGGCAAACCAAATTGGCTAAACAAGGTACAAAGATGTCCAGTTGTCCTGGTAGCTGTAATAGAAGCCATTCTGAAAACTTCTAGCTATTTTGAATGGGCGTTTACTACAACCAAAAACATATAACCTTTGAATGGTCTGGCAAAGTCCATGTGAATACATGTCCAAAGTGTCTGAGGCCACAAGCCAAGGTGTGAATGAGCTAGGCCAAAATCATGCTGAATTTGCTGAAATGTAGTACATCACATTGCATTCCTCTCAATATCTTTGTCAGTCCCTAGCCACCAGACATGACTCCAGGCTATGCCCTTCATCTGTGCAATGCCAAAATGACCTTTATGAAGAAGCTTCCAAAACCTGAGATTGACGTGATTTCAGAATGATCACATGCATTCCCCATAAGATCAACCTTGAGTCACAGATAATTCATGTTGATGTGACATGAATTGTGTACACTGGGGATTCTTATGATCCAACACAGTACTTTGTAGTACCATTCCCTTCACAAGAGAAAGCATTGTTCTCAATGCTCAAAGTATACCACCTATGATTTGCGGTCTTCAGCAAACTCACCAACTTTGTCCACAAAAGTTGCCTTTTCTCTTCTCTCTTGTCAGACTTTGGGCCTCCCGAATGTCTTCACTGGCACAGGGAAACTTTTTTTTTTTTTAAAGTGAGTGCTACCTGTGCTTGATTTCCCTCTGCTGTCGGTATGCTTAGACTGCAGATTCACTCCTTTGGTTGTAGTTGGGCTCCCTCTGCTGGCTATAGACCCTTAATGCAGGCTTGCAGGTGGTCAGCCAAAATGGCTTCTTACTTCCTCCACTGCTCTGTCTTTCCAAAAATTGGATAGCAATGGCAGAAACCACCTCCTTTGTTCTCCCTTTAATCGCCTAATTCTCCAGCTGTCCCTGCAGCATAAAAAGCAGCAGTCTGCCACCTTGTGCTTCTAGGTGATCTTTTTCTCCCTTTTTAATATATTATTTGCTTACTGTTTCTTCTTCTTAGTCGGGCACTGGAAGCACAGGAGACTTCTGGGATACAAGATTTGTGTTGTCAATATGTGATATTTGGATCCAGCAGAGGAGGAGATAGACACAGAGGGGGCAGACAGAAACACAGCTGTCTACTGTGATAGCTTTATTGTTCTGGCAGCAGAACTGAAACTAAAGTGATGTTCTTGTCTAAGTGAGCACAGAATCCAAATATTTAAAGAGACAGGACATCACAACACCTGAGAGCTATTGTTTCAGGCTCTCTGCAAAGTCAGGTTGCATTATTTACACTCTGGTACATTTTGAAGGTTTTCTTCACAATCATTACAGCCAGAGACTAATTTTTCATTAAATGAAAGCTAAGGCTCCAGAGAGCAGCTGAGAGGAGATTCTGTCTTCATACCCTCAGCTAGTCTTTAGCTCACTCCCTTCCTCAGAGGAGTGCACCCCACATTTTGCAAAACACCAGCTTAATAAATGGTAATTGGGGAGATTTACTATCAATCAACCCTATAAGCCAGAGTAATCAATGCCCAAAGCATTATCTGTGAGTCAAGTGAACTTGGAATTGGCCCATGATCTTGTCTGGTGTCCTTCCAACTAAACAGTTGAAGGTACCTGAGAAAGCTGTAGTACTGCCTGACATGTCCTCCCAGCATTTAATCTAAGATACAGTTTGTTCTCTAGTAAGACCTGATGCTTCTAATTAAATGTGCTTATATACAGAAATGTTTTGATTTCTTTTTCTCTTTTCTTTTTTTGAGAGAGAGGATGCTCTCAAATGCATATATTATGGCTTAGAGGAGAGGCGGTGTCAGACAGCTATTTTAGATTCCATTTGTCAACTCCCCATTTAGGCAGAAGTCAGATGTGTGAGGGAGGAATCTGTGGCAAGAGATAGATGGGGAGCATGTTCAGCACCTTCTGTGGCATAAAATATGGGGTGCCATGCATAATATGTAACACAAAGCACAGCTCTGAACCTATTATTATATGAAATTTGTACAAGCAATGAGCATGCAAACAAATGGAATGTCATTATACATGATCTGCCTCGGCTGCAGGAGGTAGCAGAAAGACTAATGTTCTCTAGAATCTGGATCTTGGCTTTCACTGCCCTTGGAAGCTATTTGTAGCTGGCTTTATTGCAAGTGCACCACAGACATGTTTGTGAACACGTGCTATAGTCACCAGATTGAATGCAATTTCTAGAATAATTTGGGTTTGAAGAAACTTCTAGATGGTCATTAATCTATCCACTCACTGTATAAGATCAGCATTAATATATTTAATCATCCCTAAAGCTGAGTATCTATTGTCACCTTGCACTCTATTGTAACCTCTCTCATTGAATTGCTTGTTATAGTTAATTTTTATCGAAGTTTCATCTAATATCTACCCTGCACTTTTCCTTCTGTAGTTTAAAAACATTTCTTCTTCAACCTTCATTTGCTAATGGGAATAATTGATCTTTGTCCTTTTCTGAACATTCTTTTGTGCATTGGTGACAGTTATGTTTCTTCCTCAGTTATTGATATAACTTAAGGTTCTAGGAGCATAGTGAGTAAGACTCCTTAACAGGAGAAGTTAAATTATGCATCCCAGAAAGCCTAATCTAAAACCCAATCCCGCAAGGTGCTGAGCAACTTCTACAAGATGACCAGCACCCTCAAATCCCATTCAATGAATCACTGAGATCTGAGAGTATTCTGAATCTTGGAGGAGGGTGTCTGGACCTTACAGATCAGGCCTTGAGTTGTACTTCTAGAAAATTACTAGGGTATCTCACAAAACCCAACTAGTAGATAAAGTGTGGACAGAGGTTTACATAATTCAGCTTGAAATAAAAAAAAAATTAATCCATTTGGTCTTTATTACAGCTGGTTAAATTTTTTGTGTGTGAAAAGCTTTCCTGTTGAAAAATGCCATTTAATTGAAACCAAAAAAATTTGCATGAAAATGTCAATTCCAGGGGAAAAAAATTGTTTCCTTGGGGGGAATTTTGAAATGAAAATTTTCATTTCTAATCAACATTTCAAAAACTGTGGATGGCTACGGTGGGGTGTGGGGCAGGGATTGTTTCCTGACATTTCTGGTAAATAGTGTTGATGATGGTGATTGTTCCACAGCAGTAACACCACCTTTAGGAAGTATGTCCCTCCCTGTTATTTTCTAGCTGAGGGCGTCTTCATGGCTCTGTATTAGAGACCAGTATGGGTCTCTAACATGCACGATTCTGTCTCTTCTGTTCTCTGTGGCACACAACAGTTAAGTCTCCCGAGGACTGACCTACTTCAGCTGAACCCAAGTTATTGGGCTAAATATAGGAGTAAATGGGTGAAATTAATGGTCTGTGATATACAGGAGGTCATATTAGATGGTGCCTTCTGGCTTTAAACTATATGAAATATAGAAACCTTGATTCATTATTACTGGAATTTTAGGCCTTTGAAGGGTTAGGATGATCTGTAACCTACCTCCTACTAAAAGCACAAAACAAACAGGCTGTTCAAGGGAAGCTACTGAAGAAATTATGATGACAGGTCAGGGCAGATACAGTTTCAATGGCATCAAACTGCCAATTAAAATGAGATGTTATGAGCGGTAAAATGATCTTGCCATGTCCAATCGGTTGTGTGCAGTTAGTACAACTATAGTAAGCAGATGAATGGGCATGAAGATATTTATACAGAAAATTTCTTTGTGTCATTGGAAGAAATCATGCATACTCTGCGGAGCTTAAGACATTATTATCAGTCTGGTGAGATTATCTGTTCCTGCTTGTAAGGATCTGTGGGACTAAAACCCAGGTCTGTAGAGCCTAGGATAGGTGATATTTGTACTTACCACCAGAAGGTCATACAGAGGTGCAGCCAAGAACCATTGTGGAGATTAGGCACTGCAGGAAGTACCACCTAAAGGGTCTAGAGTGACAATACCTTGACGCCCTCTGATTGGTCATGCTCACTATTTAACCCTGGAGGGTGGCCCAGGCAGTTGTCTGGGCAACTACAAAGACTCTGGGCCTGCTGCAGCTTCAGACGTCACCTTGCTTTCTGATAGCCAGTCTCTGACCCCAGCCGGATTTTAACCCTGACCTTCTGATTCCAGCCTGGTAACTATCTTTGCTCTCTGTTCTCCAACTCCAGCCTGACTCTGACCCTGACTCTTGCTTATTGATCCCAGCTCTATCAGCTACACTGAATCCTGCTGCCATCTGGCTGTCCTTGACCTGTGGATACTAGCCTAACTGTGCCTTCTAGGCCAGACTGCCTATTCCCTGGTCCCTTACACTACTGTATTTATGAATGATACAAGATGATGTAAAAGCTTTTTAATATTGCTTGCTCTCTTTTCCACACAACAAATTAGTCACATCATTTGAAATTGCCCTCTTTAAAGAGTTTGGAGTGGGGGAATGGGTAAATGCAGCTTTACCTTACCTTTGGTTCCATGTAATGGAAAGAATTCAGCCTCAGGAATAAACTGGAGCAGCCTCAGAGCTGCTCTAACTTGGTGGCCTATCCCCCAGCAGGCCATTCCAACAGCCTGAGGACAGCAGCTACTCTCTCCTTCCTTGGCCGTCCATCAACACTAGGGGCTGCAAAGGAAAGGTGGTATAGAACCGCTACAATAATTCTGTGCCACCTGGGGATTCCTGCTCCATGGAGCGGTAGGTAGGGATTCCCAACTAGCAGTTAAGTCAGCAAAGTGTTGTAAACACACAAAATTGCAGCTGAGGATGGATCTTAAAATATCCACAAGAATAGACAGTGGTCATCTTAAGAACTTGAAGAAATCAGCTGGGGATTTAGGAGGTAGGTTTTTAATCTTTCTCCATTAACTACAGATTGGGACTTCTAGATAAGATGTAAACTGTTTCTTGCAGATTGCCCCAAATAAAATAAAAAATAACAACCAAAACAAGCTAACAAAAAACAAGGTATCTTGTAAAGTGCGTCAGTCCATGATTTCTTTGCTATCATTGCAAGCAGCAGATATTATTGATATATTGTTCCAACTACACAACAGTAGGGGAGTTAACGTGAAAAAAAGTTATGGCTGTACTGCATGATAGTATAATTTTCCAGGGGCAAGAGGGGAAATTCAAGACTTTCTGCCAAAAGCATTGTCAGTGTGATGCAATCTTCATTCATTGTCAAACTAATCTGTTTTGAATTTGCCTTGTGACCAGCAAAATATGTAGACAAGCAGAGAGATGGTTTTCAATGGTAGACAATTTGTATATGCTATTCTCAAAGTATTTGATTCATTTCCCTCCATTACTGGTAACTGTAGTCTACTGAGAAATTCAGTGCAGCTCAGTGAGGTAAAATTCACTATCAGCATGCCACAAGTTATTTCATTTGATTATAATTAGGGCTGTGAATTAATCACAGTTAACTCACATGATTAACTCAAAAAAATTAACTGCAATTAAATATGTATTGTGATTAATCTCCCTGTTAAACAATAGAATAACAATTGAAATTTATTAAATATTTTGGATGTTTTTCTACATTTTCAAATATATTGATTTCTATTATAACACAGAATACAAAGTATACAGTGCTCACTTTATATTATTATTTTTATTACAAATATTTGCACTGTAAATTGATAAACAAAAGAAATTGCATTTTTCAATTCACCTCATACAAGTACTATAGTGCAATCTCTTTATCGTGACCATGTAACTTACAAATGTAGATTTTTTTTGTTACATAACTGCACTCAAAAACAAAACAATGTAAAACTTTAGTGCCTACAAGACCACTCAGTCCTACTTCTTGTTCAACCAATTGTTAAGACAAACAAATTTGTTTACATTTATGGGAGAGACTGCTGACTGCTTCTTATTTACAGTGTCACCTGAAAGTGAGAACAGGAGTTTGCATGGCACTTTTGTAGCCAGCATTGCAAGGTATTTACATGCCAGATATGCTAAAGATTCATATGCCGCTTCAGCCACCATTCCAGAGGACATGCTTCCATGCTGATGATGCTCGTTAAAAAAATAATGTGTTAATTACATTTGTGATTGAACTCCTTGGGGGAGAATTGTATGTCTCCTGTTTTGTTTTACCCACATTCTGTCACATATTTCATGTTATAGCAGTCTCAGATGATGACCCAGCACGTTTGTTTTAAGAACACTTTCACAGCAGATTTGACAAAACGCAAAGAAGGTACCAATGTGAGATTTCTAAGAATAGATTCAGCACTTGACCCAAGATTTAAGAATCTGAAGTGCCTTCCAAAATCTGAGAGGGATGAGGTGTGGAGAATGCTTTCAGATGTCTTAAAAGAGCAACACTCCAATGCAGAAACTACAGAACCTGAACCACCAAAAAAGAAAATCAACCTTCTGCTGGTGGCATCTGACTCAGGTGATGAAAATGAACATGTGTCGATCTGCTCTGCTTTGGATCATTATTGAGCAGAACCCATCATCAGCATGGACACATACATTCTGGAATGGTGGTTGAAGCATGAAAGGACATATGCATCCTTTGCGCATCTGGCAAGTAAATAATATGCGACACCAGCTACAATAGTGCGAACACCTGTTCTCACTTTCAGGTGACATTGTAAACAAGACATGGGCAGCATTATCTCCTGCAAATTGTAACCAAACTTGTTTGTCTTATCGATTGGCTGAAGTAGGACTGAGTGGACTTGTAGGTTCTAAAGTTTTACATTGTTTTATTTTTGAATGCAGTTATTTTTTGTACATAATTCTACATTTGTAAGTTCAACTTTCATGATAAAGAGATTGCACTACAGTATTTGTTTTAGGTGAATTGAAATACTATTGAGATTGCAATTGAGATTGCACTACAGTATTTGTTTTAGGTGAATTGAAATACTATTTCTTTTGTTTTTTACAGTGCAAATACTTGTAATCAAAAATAAATATAAAGTGAGCACTGTACACTTTGTATTCTGTGTTGTAATTGAAATCAATATATTTGAAAATGTAGAAAACATTCAAAAATATTTAAATAAATGGTATTCTATTATTGTTTAACAATGCGATTAATCACAATTATTTTTTTTTATTTTTTTTTATTTTTTTTAGTTGCTTGACAGCCCTAATTATAATTACAGCTCTTTGGAAAATAGAATTTTTGTCCTGTAGGAAAGTTCAACATTTCAAAAATTAGTTACCATTCAGAATCAGAATAGAAAGTTGAAATATAAAAAAAAGTCTCAGTGAAAATTCTGAAGAGTTTTGAATCAGAAATGTCAAAATGAAAAATGTCAACAGTTTTAAATTGAAACTAAATTAACTTTTTGTGTATAGACGGTGACATAAAATGGGTCAATTTTTTACACTGAAAAACAAAGTGATATTTATGATAAATGTCTTGAAATGTGAATTAAATGAAAAACTTCATTTCAACATTTCTTGCCAGAAAACTGAAATTTTGTTGAATTGACATGTTGCTGTGAAAAAATTCTACTTTGACAAAACTATATTTTTCAATGGAAAAGAAATTCTGGATGAAAATTGTGGCCAGCTCTAGTTGTGGTGATTCAGATCTGTCTGATGTTCAAACTACGCAGTAAAATAATTATTATATATTATATTATATCATATATATAAAAATTACTAGAGCTGTTCAAAAATTTTCCAATTTCCATTTTCAAATGAAAAAAACTTCCAATTTGTCAAAATCTTAACTTTCTGCAGGAACATACTGATTTTGACGAAATTTTGTTTTAAAAAAATTGAAAAATATTTTGATAAGATCAAAACATTCCATTTTGACCCTATTAGAACAGAACATTTTATTTTTCATATCAAAATAGCTTTTTGTTTCAAAATGTAATTATAATATGAAAAGTCAAAATAGGAACAATGTTTCTGTTTGATTGAAATAGAATATTTTAATTTACCTCAAATGATTTTTTTCTCAAATTTCATTTTGAAGGAGTTTCAATTTTTATTTTTGTTTTTCATTATGATTCAGAATTAAACCAAATTTTCAATCTCAGAATTCAATCTGTGAAAATGGAAATAATGAGTTTTGAACAGCAAACCTGTAACAAGAGGGCCCATCTAGGAGAGTACCAGCCAGGAGACTGGTGGGCCCATCTATGTGAGTACCAGCCAGGAGACTGAATGTTACTCCTGCTTCTGACATTGGAATCAAAGTTATTGGCCCAATGGCAGGGCCCTTTCAAGGTGGTGAGATGAGTGGGGGAAGTTGACTATGAGGTCTGACACACTCGAGTCAGCTTCTTCCTCCCAGGTTATCACGTCAGCCTCTTGAAGGCATGGAAGGACCAGGTGGGTCTCCTCAACACCCTGTTCCCTCCCTAACCCCAAACTGGGGTCCATGGGCTTCTATGACCCAAGATCCTACCCCTGTACTGGTAGGGAGACATCTGCAGCCTGACTAGGAGCAACAAGTTTGTCAGCTGGTTGCCTCATTTCTAGAGGTATTCTTGGTGTTTCCAAGACAAATGCCTCTGGTGTCCCACGATATTGACACCAAACCCATATGAAAGGTGTGTTGGAGTCTGCAACCTCTTCCAAAGATGAGTGGGAGACGATATGCCAGGCACTCTGGGTCATGTTAGATCTAGGCATTGCGGAAGAGTTCAGAGTTAGTGGAGAAGCCCCATTGTGCTTGTGCCCAAACATGACAGGTCAATGTAGTACTGTATCAATTTCCACAAGAGGAATGAAATTTCAGATTCAACGCATACTCCATGCCCAGGATAACAGACCACTAGAAAGACTGAGGGTGGCCAAGTATATATTCACTCTTGGCCAAATGAAGGGGTATTGGCAGATCCCTTTGACACCCAAGTCTAAAAAGAAGGCAGGGCCGCCGATTGGGGGCTCAAAAGGGGCAACAATGTTAAAGTGCTGCCACGGAAGCACTTTAAAGTCAGAGATACAGGCTGGTACTGGCAGCTACCTTTTACCAGTACACCATACCGGCCCTTACCACCTTACTTTCACCCCTGGGCATACAGTGGGAGGGGGACAGTTACAACCTTTGCTGGGCAAAGTCTAAGCCGTAAATGACTGCCCTGTCCCCTCCACCAAGAAGCAGGTTTGCCATTTCTTGGGATTGGTGGGGTACTATGAGTGATTCATCCTGAACTTCACTACCATTGCTGCCCCTTTGATGGACCTGGTAAAGAATATGGTGCCCAAAAAAATCTGTTGGGTGAAAAGCACTTAAAGCACTGAAAGACAGTTTGAGCCAGAAACCAGTGCTATCCCAGACTTCACGAAGCCAATGATTGTACAGATCAACACACCCGATATCAGGCTCAGAGCAGTATTGTCTCAGGAATTCGGAAAAGAGCATCCCATCTTCTCTCTCAGCAGAAAGTTTTTCCCTTGGAGATAGCATACTTGGTCATTGTGAAAGAGACCTTGGCAGTAAAATGGGCTGTTGATACCCTTTGATATTACTTACTAAGCAGAAGGACTGTCCCCATAACTGACCGTGCACCACTCTGGTGGCTGAACTCCATGAAAGACCATAACCTGTGCATCCTGCAGTAGTACCTCTCACTGCAGAGGGATAGCTTTCAAGTGTCCCATCACAGAGGCATGGCAAATATGATGGAGGAGACCTGGATCAGCCCTGTGACACAGCAACTCAGGGGCCGAGGGGGAGGGTGTATGGTATGGTATACAAACCCTACACTGGACCCTAAGGGTTTAAAAGGCAATAATGGGCCCAGGTAGCCATGTGCCTCCAGAGCTGCCGACCATGCTCTGACTGGAGGAGCAGATTAAAAGGGGCTCAGAAGCCCAGGCAAAGGATGCTGGACAGGCTGGAACAAAGAGGAATCCTTCTTCGGGAAGCCAGATAGAAGAGTAAGCCTGAAAGGGGACCACAGAACAATAAAGACTCACAGACTGAGCCTTCTCTAGCCACCACTAACTTTGAGAACCAGTAGGTCCTGCAGGGCCCTGCTTCCTAGGTTTCTTTTGTTGTAAGATGATTGACTGTTTGGACTAAGGGGCTATGCCCCAAACTGAAGGGATCTATGGGTAGGAAGTAGCCCAGGGAAGCAACTAAGACTCACTTCAGGGAGGACCCCGCTGGTGCTACTTCTCACAGGGCCCTGGGCTGGGACCTGGTGGAGAAGAAGGGCCCAGGTCCTTCTATCACACTCCTTAAGGGACTAGGCCCAGATGTGGGGGGAAAGCCGAAAACCCCAAGCTTAAGGTTGGGAACAGGTACCTCTACTGCCCTGACAGAGGAGCAAGGGGCTAGAAGGAAGGTGCATGGCTCTTCGAACCCCCTATAACTGTCTCTGCCTTGCTGCATGACCTTGGGTAAGTCTCTCTCTGTTTCCCCATCTCTAATACACTGCTAATACTGACCTGCTTCACAGGGTTGCTGTGAGGCCTGATTCATGGTTTTAACAATTAGGACAAAAATGTACCTTTACACTCTTCGCTGAGCAAGGGGCACAAGTAGCTACAGTGCCCCAGGAATAGGCCAGAGAACAAACAGACTGTCAGGTTTCCTCCTGTGCTCTGCGGAGGAAGTAAGTTACTTCATTTTTTTTCATGGGGCAACTTACTCCCTGCTGTGTACCCAGCCAGCTACCCTGACTAGCTAGTAAGGGGGACAGAGCCATGACTCCCGCTCACCGCCACTACCTGCTTGCTTGCATACAGAAAGGAGTATGCTTTCTTTCCCCTTTCAACTATGGCCAGAGACACAATCTGAGCAGGACCACATGAGAGAGTATGGTGGGCCTTACTCTTCCTTGTTCCCCTGTGTGACTAAGAGCTTTGACAGTACAACCCCGAGAGTGCCTTGGATGAAAGTGACAGTTAGGATCATTATTCTGTATTACAAAGAGATGTGAGACAGATCTAAGGGCTGAATTGTCCCCTAAGAGGTAACTTTAGCATCTTCAGGGTTGGATGGATGTGGTGTTTGATCAAGTACATGTACCCATCTATTTGAAACAGCAGCTCTAACAGGACAAAATAATAGCTGTGAAATGAATGTTATTATGGACAGCCAGCTGAAACAAGAGCTGAAATGAGATATTGAATTCAAATAGACCTTTTCCCCCACAGTAGATTACAAAGCATAGATTGCACAAACATGCTATTTCTATTTTTTCCACTTGCACATTTTTCTCTGTTTTTTTCTTTCACATTCATCAAGAACTAAGACACATTTTAAATCTAGGAAAATATATTGAATATTAAAACATGTCTAAGTGAACCCAGAAGGAAATCAATGTTAAACTGCAAACATTAAGCCTCAGACATGCTGTATGTGTGGGCCAAGACTGTGGCTGTCCCTGTGCAGGTGTACAGGGAGCAGGAGAAATGCAGGAGACAGGCACAATGAGATTTCCCTGTGCCCACCTCTATCAACACTGTACAGTGTCCAGCCACACTATGGCTTGGGAGTGGAGCCGCTGCTCTCTGGTAGAGCTAGCTTCCTGATACAGGGTTGAATAAGAGTCGAGACTTTTGCTTATATGACAGTCACCACAAGGGATTGAGCCAGACGTCTCCAGAGCTGAAAGCACCAGCTGCTACAGCTTGAGCTAAAGAGCCAGCCTCTATAGTTGGGGACTGTAATGGACTTTACCATCCTCTGTGTATTGGGCACAGAGGAGAACACACAACACACTGACGAGTGGACTAGAGACTCATCCACTGCCTGCATTTGTCCTGCATAGCAGAACAAAGTATTCAAATAGTGACATAGCTGCCACTTCAACTTGCTGTCCCCCAGGAAGAATTTTGGCTGAGTCAGCCAGAATTTCTCCTGGGCCTCCAGAAGCAGCATGGTCTTTGTTCTCCCCAATGCTTTCATGTCACACTGTAACCATAAATATACACATTCCTCTTGAGATGGGTTAATAAATTGCTTTAAGGCTGTTTTAAGATCACTAACCAAATATACATTGATTTTTCTAAGATTTACTCTACCCGCAGTTTAAAAGATTTATAAACAGCTTGCCTGATTGACAAAAGAAGCATCAAGCTGAGCATTCTGCATCAAGTTTTCAGTAAGTGGAATGACTGGTTGCAAAACAATTTCATCTGTTAAATTATCTCACACTTTACCTCAGTTATGCCAAATGTGTTGTGCCTGCTTTCTGCTTCCAGCTAAAACGATAGTGTATGATGCAGCCCATACACCGGCCAAAAAAAAAACAACCAGTTTTAAGGGTTTGATGTTTAAATCTGATAGATACTGTCTAAAATCATCAAGCATTAAAATGTCATGCTAGTCCAGGATTTCTTTCATTTTTAGCTTTTTGGAATAGGGACCATGTCTTTGCATTGCTTTGTATAATGCCTAGTACAATGGGACTCTGATACCAATTAGGGCCTCTGGGCACCCCGGTAATATAAATATGACTAATAATAAGATAATGGTGCCTTCAGCTTTTGCCGTTTCCACTCCATTTTTTACAGAATAGTAGAGAACAATATTTAATTGAATGCTGCACATGTGAATGATTAGCCTTCAGGATCTTGGTCTGTCTTACAGAGAAATATAATAGAAAGTCTCTATTTTCCAGCATGTCTGGGAGTGATGATTTGTAGTTGTGTCAATGAGCCACTCTACTTACTGGGGTTAACGTCTACATTTGAGTGGACACGCATTTGCTTTAACTGGTGGGCATAACCTCATTAGCTCACATGACCTGACTAGAGTCATGTTAGGAAATAAAAACTCTTTGCTAGCTAAACAAAAAATTAGGCAAACAGGATTTGGTCCCCTGTATATCTCAGAGAAGTAGTCCATTAAACTACTAACAAGAGAAAAATGAACAGGATTTCCCCTGGAATTTATCCAAGAACAAAATTAATAAAAGTAATCTAACACAGATGTAAGAGAGCAGAACAACCTAAGCTTTTAAATATCAAGGGGTAGCCATGCTAGTCTGTATCCACAAAAACAACAAGGAGTCTGGTGGCACCTTAAAGACTAACAGATTTATCTGAGCATAAGCTTTCGTGAGCTAGAACCCACTTCATCGGATGCATGGAGTGAACATTTTTAGTTTTAAGAATACAATACTACAATACCCACCTGGGGAAGTGAGGAAACAGATTGACAGAGTGAGACGTGTGCCCGCAAGGGCTGTGGGGGAAGATACCAGCGAAAGGAGTACACTCAGGCCTAAGAATAGTAAACTATGCTTTATTGAAGGAAGGAAGAACTTACGCTCCAAACTGCGCAGGGAGCCCCTAGGATACGTGGAGGGGCTGCAGGGGACTCTGGCCGTTCGGGACAGCTGACCAGGCAGGACTCCGCCGGGGGGGAGTCCTCTGCAGCGCTATATTCTCCACGCTTATCTTGGGGTTACATGGGGTCAACAGCTGGCTACATTCTTATATGTACGATTTATACTTATTACATAAACTGACTCGTTTACAGGCAAAAATATGCTGAGCTATGCTACAATGTCTTTTGGCAGGGTCTGTCGGACAAAGTTCATTGGAACTGCCTGCATCCTCTGCTTACATCCAGTCACATACTCAG
The DNA here is from genome assembly GCF_965140235.1 of Caretta caretta. Lineage (NCBI taxonomy): Eukaryota > Metazoa > Chordata > Testudines > Cheloniidae > Caretta > Caretta caretta. Next base: position 36,101,005 of record NC_134208.1, read on the forward strand.
TCCACCACTTAGCCCCTCGCCAATCTTTCGCAACCTTGCCCCTAAAAGACGGGTACCCAGAAATCACCTACTATGGGACAGGCCCAACAAGGAAAATCACAGAACACCACTGGCCATCACATACAGTCCCCAGCTAAAACCTCTCCAACACATTATCAACGATCTACAACCTATCCTGGAAAACAATCCCTCACTCTCACAGACCTTGGGAGGCAGGCCAGTCCTCGCTTACAGACAGCCCCCCAACCTGAATACTCACCAGCAACTATACACCACACCACAGAAACACTAACCCAGGAACCAATCGTTGTTGCCTACTCTGTCCCCATATCTACTCTAGCGACACCATCATAGGACCCAAAAACATCAGCCACACCATCAGAGGCTCATTCACCTGCACGTCTACTATGTTATATGTGCCAGCAATGTCCTTTTGCCATGTACATTGGCCAAACCGGACAGTCCCTACGTAAAAGAATAAATGCACACAAATCGGACATTAGGAATGGTAACATACAAAAGCCAGTAGGAGAACACTTCAATCTTCCTGGACATTCTATAACAGATGTAAAAGTAGCTATATTTGAACAAAAAGACTTCAGAAACAGACTTCAAAGAGAAACAGCAGAACTAAAATTCATTTGCAAATTTAACACCATTAATTTGAGCCTGAATAGGGACTGAGAGTGGCTGGCTCATTACAAAAGCAGCTTTGCCTCTCCTGGAATTGACACCTCCTCATCTATTATTGGGAATGGGATCAAATTGGCCCTGTCAACACTGGGTCTCCACTTGTGAGGTAACTCCCTTCTCTTCATGTGTCAGTATAATAATGCCTGCATCTGTAATTTTCACTCCATGCATCCGATGAAGTGGGTTGTAGCCCACAAAAGCTTATGCCCAAATAAATCTGTTAGTGTTTAAGGTGCCACCAAACTCCTTCTTGTCTAAGCTTTTAAACACATGCTTACTTTTAAACACAAAGGATTTTATGCTATGTAACCCCCCGTCAGCTTGGTGTGACACTGTCCCCTCTAGTGGTGGGTAGGCCACCACATAGTGATCGCTAGTACTCAGCCATGGCTAATAGGCCTGAGTCTTTTAGCTCAAGCATTAAAGTTAGTCACCACTACAGAGAAATGGCCCTTAAAGTCAATGAACAGTCTCAACATGGACATGGGGGTCTGCACAGATCCAGTTGCAAGATGGAGACGTAGGTTTGTAAAGTGCTTAGCACAATGAGGCTCTGATTCTGTGCACTAGCACAATATTAAATGTTACAATAAACAAGAATAATACTCCTGACAAGGCTTGCCTACCTTTTGGTGTGTATATAGATAGGTGCATTTTTTCCCGATGTATACATCTCCATTACTACTAGTGAATGTAAACCACAGTATAGCTACATAGCACAAGGTACTGCCTGATGGTCTTAAAAGAGGGAAATGACAGTTTCTATATAACGATAAACTATATATATATGCCTACCTTTTGGTGTGTGTGTGTATATATATATATAAACAACTTCAGAGTTGTTTTTTTCAAGCATATTGACTTTGCAGTTGAAACTGGGAAGTGGAAGTTGGGAGATTAGACCTATTAATTTAAATTTAGAAATATGATGAGCTGCATGATTCTCACCCCATAAAATTAAATTACAACCAGGGAATTTCTGAGACATGCTTGTATTGGCACATATGATGAATTCTTCCACCAACATGGGAAATTTTACACAAGTCTCATATCCAAGGTTCACCTATTGATTTAATAAGATAGTAAAGTTTAAGAGATAAAACCATTTAAAAATTAACAAGAGACAGATTTCATCTGATATTTTCCCATGTATGAAGTCACTACAAGGTAAATCTAAACAGCTTAAAGATAACCATTTATTTCAGCAAATGTATTAAAGCTTACAATCTGCAGCCTGCAGCCTAATTTTAAAAAGCCACTGCTTTTTTTAAAGTGTGATCATTTTTTAGTTTCCACAGTTACTGAATTCCCAGAGTGAGGAGCAAAAGTCATAGGTCACATGAGTCACCAGGAAGTTTGTGCTCTTTGGGAGGATCATTTATAAATACCTACAGTATTCAGCTAAAAGAAAAAGAATTCAGTTTTCCTTAAGTCAGATTTAAAAAAAAAACACAAATATTGCAATACTTGTACACAGAAGCTAGACTTAAGATAAACAGTTGCCATACCAATGAAGTGGCATTGAAATCTTGTGGGAAAAGGTGCAGACTATCTAAAAGAAAGTGTACATACAGCTTGATAAATTAGCATGTGACAGATCTGAAGATTCAAATTTCTTTTGTGCTTTGAAAAGAAGGGTGGAAAGCATCTCACGCAGAGCACTATTATTTATTTATACAACACCAGAGCTATGGTAGTTCTTCATAGACCAGTAAAAGATTACAAGCTCCTTAAGGCAGCAACACTGGACAATATTCTAATTTCATCTAATCTTTGTCAATGCCATTAAAACAAATGGCATTTCTCAAGAATTACACTGGCGTAATAGAGATCAGAATCTGGCCCCAGCGTCTCTCTCTCAAAGAGCAATCTTTGGCCCTGATCCTAAAAATACATCTATTTTAGATGGGGTTTTAAACTGCCCTCATCACCATAGTTTCTGAGCACCTTCACATGTTAATATTAATTGACTAACGTCTGTCACATGTGGTTCATTCTCTTTTATCCTCTTCCCAAGGCGAGAATTGTGTGTGCATTGCAGTGTTTTGCTTTGGTAGGCTGGTGGTTGTATTTTTTGTTTGAATGTGTAAATATTGGTATGTGTTTGTTAGTGTAGGCAAGAATGTGGAATTATGCCTTGCAGTCAGAATGGAAGATGGTGAGGTTTCTGATGCTCTTTAGTTCCCAGGGCAGTTCATTCCACAGTCTCAGACCAGCTCCTGAGAAAGCTCTGTCTCCTACACAGATCATGCTTTTGGCTTTAGACAAATTAGTAGTCTCATTGATGGGACTACTCATGTACCTGAAGTGAAGCATGTGTTTGCACGATTGTATTATTTACAAAGGAGCAGTTATATGTATGAGAAATCCAAATTATCATGATTACTTATTTTCTCTATGTTGTTAAAACTCCTGCATGTATTTTTACCTTGTTGGTAAGACCAGATTTGTAACATATACTGGACATGTAGATGATGAGACAGGCTGGATTTGTTCTTCCATGGAGCAGGTTTCTAGTGTGTATTTGTCAGGCCCCAGCTCTATACTGAATTCTGAATTAGCTAGTAAGTAGGAGTTTGTTAATTTACTCTGCATGCAGAAATCAGAATTATACACACAATTAAATATATGCTTGTATTGTTCATCATTGCAGCTGCTTGGTATTTTATAGATAAGTAAGAAAAACTTGGCTTATAAAATGTCCCTCAGCTTCCCACATGTCAGTTTTGGAAGGGAGGCGTGGCACTAGCATAGCAGAATTACTTAGCTGGTGCTGAAACGAAAGACAATTTATATACAGAGCTCCCGAATGGGATTAGCACCACCTAATTCTGTTTCAGAAAGAGAAACTCCAGCACTTTGTCCATTTGCCAAGTCTCTTATGGACACCTGGGCTTCGGGGCTTATGGCCTGGCTTTTTAAAGATATGTAGGGGTTGCTGCACTCAGTGCTGCGAAACCTAAGCGATTTGAGAGCCTAAGGGCTAGTCTACACTGGCAACGTTAAAGCGCTGCCATGGCAGAGCAGAGCACTGGGAGAGAGCGCTAAAAAAACTCTTTAAAAATCTCTATAAAACCCACCTCCACGGGGGGCGCAGCTCCCAGCGCTGGTGCACTGTCTACACTGGCGCTTTCCAGCGCTGAAACTTGCTGCACTCAGGGGGATGTTTTTTCACACCCCCGAGCGAGAAAGTTGCAGCGCTGTAAAGTGCTAGTCTAGACAAGCCCTAAATCTCATTTTCAAAAGGAATTCAGGTTCTTAGGAACCTAACGCCCTTTTGAAAATAAGATTTAGGCTACTAAATAAATTAGGCATTGCAGCACTGAGTGCAATGTCAAAACCCCTTTAAAAATCTGGGCCTATGACGAGAGTTTCTGCATTTACCCCATTTTACAATTTTCAGTGAAAGGCTATTTTAGTGTTTGAGAAGGGTTCAGCATGATAGCCCTAGAGTCGGCATTCTCCTAATAGATCCAGATCAAGCAGCATACTGCCTGATCCTGCCATGCAAATGCTGCCCAAAGTATCACATGAATGCTTCTCAACTCTATTCCAGAGGGGCCGGTTTTTCTTGAGAACAAATCCCTCTCTGCTGAAATGTGCACCAAATGCTTACTACTGCACTTTAAACATTGCCAGAAAAAAAGGGACATTTTTTCAAGATTCTCATAGGTTTGGGCATTTTTATTAATCTTTCTCCAATAGCATTTTGGTCTAATCTGGAATGTTTGTTTTGTCTGTGACTGGGCTAGATATCTTGTTATAAGTATGTGATGATGTATTTGTCCCTAATCACAAACTGACAGGGTTATCAGTCATGAAGTAGCTTATATTTGAACTGGGTTAAAGTGAAATGCACACATCACTGAGCAACACCTTTCATCTGCTCCCCTTTACTGGTTTTATCATTCTTAAGATTTATTGACCATTTATTGAAGTGAATGTAATGAATGAAAATATCTCCAGTTTCCCTTTTTGTATTCATACCAGTCGCTGCTCATTAATTGAACTAGGTAATTGGTGACTCATATGTTTATTTTTTCCCCTCGCTAATTGAATATTATCAGAATGTGACCTCCTTAATGGATGTCAGGAATGTCCCAGTTTATCACATCCGTTCCCCAGGGAAGTTCCAGAGGTTGTCAGAATCACTTTTAATCTCTAGCTTTTGCTTACAAGTTTTGACTTGTATGTCTACACTGGCAAGTTTCTGCACAAGAAGTTATACCACTTTTATTAAAGCGCTGGAATTAAACCTCTGTTGCGTGTCCACACTGCGCTCCTTGTGACGCTGGAGCGCATCCACATAAGCAGCGCTTGCAATGGCAAAGAGAGCAGTGCATTGTGGTAGCTACCCCACTGTGCAACTGGCCACAGGGTGCTTTGGGAAGGGTTTGCAATGCTTCATGTAGGGTGACCAGATGTCCCAATTTTATGGGGACAGTCCCGATATCCAGGGCTTTTTCTTATAGAGGCCCCAATTACCCCCTACCCCCGTCCCGATTTTTCACACTTGCTATCTGGTCACCCTAGCTTCATGGTGATGCAGGTTTCCCAATCCCATTGTTCCATGGGCATCCTACTACATTGCCAGCTGCTTTTCCACTGAAGGTGGCAGAGTGTGTGACAGGGAGTGTGTATGTGTATGGAGGGAGGAGAGACAGTGTGTTTTGGGGGACAGATAGTGTGTCAACATGCTGTCTTGTAAGTTCAGACAGCGGCAGGAAGCAACCAGTCCTGAGGCAGGGGGAGGGGGAAACCCCAACATCAGCCCCTGCCTCCCTCCCCAGCTCTCTGCGCAGCAATTGCTCTCACTCTCTCTCTCTCACACACACACCCCTGCCTAAGTGTTCAACAGCACAAGCATTCCACATTAATGGTTTGCTTTGTGTCCTGGAGCAGATCAGCACAGTACACAACGGCTGTCAGAAAGGGAGCTTTGAAAGGGGAGGGGCACATGTCTCCAGGGCAGCCTAGTTCAAAACAATGAGCAGAGCGGCCACTTGAGGGATTATGGGACACTTCGGAGGCAACTGATTGCTTTCTGCGCTGCAATGTGTTTACACTGTCAATATAGCGCTGGACCCTCGCCGCTGTAAGGCTTATGACTCTCGTCGAGGTGGGTTTTTTTGCAATGCTGCAATTGAGGAGTTTCTGCGCACTAAGTGGCTTGGCCGTGTGTAAATCTCGGGAGTTACACCGCAGAAAGCTGCTTTACTGTGCAGCAACTTGCCAGTGTAAACAAGGCCTCAGAATGGAATGGCCATGCAGTGTCATGTGACAATGACAAAGAATCACAGAAAGGGGAACTTTTTCACTGAACAAGGGACTGCATTAGAATAAGGAAAACAGTATTACCCCTAAAGCTACTCTGTCCAGCATCTCCAGCATCCCTAGCCCCCTCCAGACTGGATTCCTGTTAAAGAGTTAAAGAAACAGAGCACGTATCCTCACATTGTGGTCTTTGGAGTTTCTTTTCTTTTTTAATATATATTCAGGTTCTAGGCACAGTTTGAAACCATTGTACTATATTCTAAACTACAATAGTAGCACTATACCCTAAATGTCAAACTATAATAGTTAGTATGAAAGTCTTTAAAAATTATTAAGATTAGCAGAAACTTAACAGCTCTACAGATAAGTTCTGATAGCAATTGAGAGGGACAGCAGTAAGGATTCTGAAAAGATCTCTTTTTCCTCAGAATGCATCTCTGCATCTTTCACTTTGAAGGAAGATCTCAGTGATGAAATTGAACACTGACATCCAGAGCTCTGTTTGTTCTTGGGATCAATCATACACATTCCAGCCTCTTAGCTAAGATGGGTACACTAAGGCAGTGCTTCTCAAGCTGTCTGATGTAGGGGACTGGCAATTTTTTTTTCCAATGTGTGCGCAGACCAGCAGCCGATGGCTCGTGGACCAGCACCGGTCCGCGGACCATCACTTTGAGTAGCACTGCACTAAGGGATACAAAACATTAAATACATTTCCCTGACACTGAAAGCAAAAATAAATACAATTGAAAAGATTTTCTTGTGTGTTTTCTATTTGGGGCAAATGCAAGTGATATTTTCCTTTGAATTTAGGGTTTCATTTATCTTTTTTGGAGTTTGAGAGCCAAACTCATCTTCTCCAGTAATATAGGACTGTGGAAAACAATGGATTTGTTATTGTGCCAGGGATGAAGTTAGCCCAATTAGTCATTCTAAAGTTAAGGCTGAAACTAGGCTTCTACACAATATAGTTTAAAAAAAAACAAATTTGCAAGGTCTATAGACACTTAAATAAACCTAAACCACCATGTAATAAACATGTTTCATAACATCACACAGATAAATCATTCCAATTCTGTTCATAAAAATATTCTTCTGTAACCCTTCTGTGATGTGGTTAACAGCAGCAAATAAGGGCTGTGTTCAATATATCGAGGGTCCCTCTTGACAAACAGTTAAACTGGCTTGAGCCACCACCCAGAAACCTGGGAAAACTAAATGTGCCTTCTCTGTGCCCTTAGTACTGGGTTTCCCCACTCTCAAACACTTCAAGACTGTGTACAAACAAGGAAATCTTTATTAGGGAAAGGAAACAGAGGCATACATTTGGGAAGAGCCAGTAACAAAATATATGTAAATAAAGAGTAAAATACCATGCCTCTTCCAATAACATGGCAGTAATCTAACTCTCTTCCCACTCACTGGTGAGACTGTTCACCAGGTGATAGTCCCTTGACCTCACCCACCCACCAACCTGAACTCACTCTTTGGATCAGCAAGTAGCAGATATGCAAGCGTCTCTTTACAGCTCTGTCTCCAATCCCAAAGGAGCATCTTGCCCGGTCTGCCTGGAAGCACCATCTCCTAACCCAGCTAGTGAGTAAGCTTTATTAAGGTGCTGGGGGAACAGGGCCTCACCAAGTCCACTCTGCTCTGTTACTCTCCTCCACATCATCTCTTACTCTCACAGCTCTTTCCCCACTACCCCCAAAATCCAAGTTTATGTACAGTTATGGTAATTCCTCACTAGAGGAATTGTGGGTAGGTAGCCTATGCATTTAATATGCTCGCTGGCAGCATTTTTCTCTTTTCACCAGTAGAGGGAGTAAAAAGTGCTTTCCCCTCTGGAGTTTCTGGCCATAGGGTTTACACTTCCATTCCATGAACACAATTTGAAAACACACAGAACTCTGACAAACCTAAAGGTTATCCTAGGACTACATTACTTTTTAGATCCTTACTATACATTTAGTAAAATATGGCCTCTATCCTCCAGTCCAGCCAAGCAGCATGTGGCACAAGACTGGAAAAACCTCTCTGCTCTGAGGACTCCTGGTTATGAGGTCATCCAGGCAGCCGCCCTATCTCAAATCAGGAAATGGAGATGAGGGCTAAAAATGGAGACTTAAAAATATAGTCACTTTCAGTGTGTTTCTTAAAACAACATAAAGTTTAACAATACATGATGGTTTAAATTTTGAAGTAGACTTGGTAGTGGGAACAACAGCTGAAAGAGGTCTGCATTCCATGTACTTGAAGGAGTGTCTAGTTAACAGCTCACTGCAGCTCCAGCTTGTCCATCCTTCCACTGCCAATTTCAATCTATTTTGACATTTGATGCTTATAAATTGCATTCATATAGGCCCCATTTCTATTCTGACATATTCATTTAAAAACAATGGGAGAGCTCACCTCTGTAGAAAAATATGAGTTTTCACATCTCAATTCACCCTTTTATAAATTATTATTCTCACTTACCATTTTTTGGCACCAGTTTATCACGAGCTATAGGATAAGTGAGGGGAAAACAGCGGTATCAAGAATACTGGGTCTAAGTTTGTCATAAATATAAAGGGAAGGGTAAACCCCTTTGAAATCCCTCCTGGCCAGGGGAAAGCTCCTCTCACCTGTAAAGGGTTAAGAAGCTAAAGGTAACCTCGCTGGCACCTGACCAAAATGACCAATGAGGAGACAAGATACTTTCAAAAGCTGGGAGGAGGGAGAGAAACAAAGGGTCTGTGTGTCTGTCTATATGCTGGTTTCTGCTGGGGATAGACCAGGAATGGAGTCTTAGAACTTTTAGTAAGTAATCTAGCTAGGTATGTGTTAGATTATGATTTCTTTAAATGGCTGAGAAAAGAATTGTGCTGAATAGAATAACTATTTCTGTCTATCTTTTTTGTAACTTAAGGTTTTGCCGAGAGGGGTTCTCTATGTTTTTGAATCTAATTACCCTGTAAGATATCTACCATCCTGATTTTACAGGGGGGATTTCTTTACTTCTATTTACTTCTATCTCTATTAAAAGTCTTCTTGTAAGAAAACTGAATGTTTTTTCATTGTTCTCAGATCCAAGGGTTTGGGTCTGTGGTCACCTATGCAAATTGGTGAGGCTTTTTATCCAACATTTCCCAGGAAAGGGGGGGTGCAAGTGTTGGGAGGATTGTTCATTGTTCTTAAGATCCAAGGGTCTGGGTCTGTAGTCACCTAGGCAAATTGGTGAGGCTTTTTACCAAACCTTGTCCAGGAAGTGGGGTGCAAGGTTTTGGGAAGTATTTTGGGGGGAAAGACGTGTCCAAACAGCTCTTCCCCAGTAACCGTATTTGTTTGGTGGTGGTAGCGGCCAATCCAAGGACGACGGGTGGAATATTTTGTACCTTGGGGAAGTTTTGACCTAAGCTGGTAAAGATAAGCTTAGGAGGTTTTTCATGCAGGTCCCCACATCTGTACCCTAGAGTTCAGAGTGGGGGAGGAACCTTGACAAAGTTCATACCTAAAAAACTATGAAAAACTTCCATAGGAAAGCCTTTGACAAAATCCCTCCCTAAAGGCCCTAAGCCAACTAAGCAGCCATGGGATAAGAGTGAAGGTCCTCTCATGCATTAGTGACTGTTAAAGATAGGAAACAAAGAGTATGAGTAAATGGTCAGGTTTCACAGTGGAAAGAGATAAATAGCAGGGTCCCCTAAGGGTCTATACCATGACCTGTGCTGTTCAACATATTCATAAATGATCTGGAAAAGGGGGTGAACTGTGAGGTAGCAAAATAATAATAATAAAAAATTACTCAAGATAGTCAAGTCCAAAGATGACTGTGAAGAGTTACAAAGTCTCTCACAAAACTGGGTGACTGGGCAACAAAATGGCTGATGAAATTCAATGTTGATAAGTGCAAAAGTAATGAACTTTGGAAAAAATAACCCCAACTATACAATACAAAATGATGGGATCTAACCTAGGTACTACCACTCAAGAACAAGATCTTGAAGTCATCATGAATAATTCCCTGAAAACATCTACCCAGTGTGCAATAGCAGTCAAAAAAGCTTATAGAATGTTAGGAACCATTAGGAAAGGGATAGATAATAAGACAGAAAATATCATAATGCCACTACATAAGGCCATGGTACTCCCACACCTTGAACCCTTCATGCAGTTCTGATCATGCCATCTCAAAAATGAAATATTAAAATTGGAAAATGTGCAGAGAAGGGCAACAAAATGATTAGGGGTACGGAACAGCTTCCATTTGGGGAGAAATTACAAAGACAGGAACTGTTCAGCTTAGAAAAGAGATGACTAAGAGGGGATATCATCCAGGTCTATAAAATCATGAATGGTGTGGAGAGAGTGAATAAGGAAGTGTTATTTACCCCTTCACATAACACAAGAACCAGCAGTCACCTGATGAAATTAATAGGCAGCAGGTTTAAAACAAACAAAAGTACTTCACACAATGCACAGCCAATCTGTGTAACTCATTGCCAAGGGATGTTGTGAAGCCCAAAAGTATAAGTGGATTCAAAAAGATTTTAGATAAATTCAGGGAGGACAGGAGTCTCAATGGCTGTTAACCCAGATGGTCAGGGACACAACCCCATGCTCTGGGTGTGCCTAAATATCCAAAAGCTGGGACTGGCCAACATGGTGATGGATCACTTGATAAATTGCCCTGTTCTGTTCATTCCCTCAGAAGCATCAGGCACTGGCCCAAGTCAGAGACAGGCTAGAGGCTACATGGATCAATGGTCTGACCCAGCATGGCTCTTTTTATGGTCTTAAGAATGAATGAAGAAGGGGAAAAATCAAGTCCCTCTGTGTTTGAAGGCATGTGGTAAGATTCCTTTGCATACAGAACCCCATTGAAAGATGTTTTCATATTTGCTGAATATGATAAAAAGGGACCAATTCAAATGAAAAGAGTATGTCATCTTGAAAGTAACAATTGGTGTTCCATCTACTATTAGCCTTGTCTCCCCCTTCTTCTCTATCTTGTGCCTTACACAATTAATATTCATGGATCTTTGGGGGGAGGGACTGTCTTTCATTTTATATTTGTTTGAAGCACCCAGCACAATGTGGCCCTGCAACCAGCATAAGGGTGTGGCAAGAGTTTCCCTGTGCCCTAGAGAGCCCTGGTTTCTATAATAGTTCTTTGGGGCTATTGGCTCCCAGCAGCAGTTAGTACAGAGCTCAGGTTGTTGCAATTTATGCTAGGAAACTGGACCACCACACAGTCCATCCCTGATTGGGGAAAAGCAAGGTGATTTAAAAACACCTTTACATGCCCTTACCCCAGATCCACAGTTCACTCATGAGCAAATCTTGGTTACCAACTATTGTGATTTTTATCATCAGTCTTTGATGTTTTTGTCTCAGAAGCCCAGGGCCCAGGTGATTATGTGAGAACTTCAGCTTTCATTTTTTTTAAAAGTAAAGTTCTAGCCCAATGGTTTGAGAAAAAACCTTGAACCCTACAGACTTTTTTTTAAGGCAAATAAAATAAAATATAAATAAAATCAAATTCCTAAGTTCTGCACTCCTACTTTAGCATCTGGGCCTGCACCTGATGTTGTGAGGGGTCCGCTAAGCAGCGGACTAAACTACCATCAGCCCTATCCCTACAGCACAACCCCTTCCTGCTGGCTGGGTAACGGTAAAGGCCTGAACCAGGAAATGGCTGGGCTCCGTTTGGAAGTGTCAGCCACCTGGCAAGCCAGGAGCTGCTACATGGCAAGCAGAGAGCTGGAGAGAAGCTGAAATCAGAGGTAAATCCTCAGGAACCATATGCAGAGCCAAGTATGGAACAGATGGAGACCACCAGACATTACCGTTGGTGCAGGCCATGTGGGCCTTGAGGGGGAGCAGCAGTCGCTGGGCAGGAAGTTAGTGCAAAGGGCCCCACTCAGAGACACTAACTGCTTCTGCCTGTAAACCTGCAAGATCTCAGGACCCAAACATTTACCACTGTCGCTCACTTTGAACTGTAACTGTTTTATGCCTCTGAACCTAAGGTATTTGCAACCTTTCTCTTTTCCGCCAGCCCTAGTAAAATATCCTTTCCCTTAGCCATGTGTCTGAGTGATTACTGGGACCCAGCAGGGCTAGCGCCTACAAGGCCTAGCTGCTGAAGCCCCAACAGTGCTTGCCTCAGAGTCATGGACTACTTGGCAAACAACTGGAATCTTAGGAGCTTGGTGTACAGAGCAACCCCCATAATTGCAATTTTTGACTAATGATTTTTGAGTGCCTCATGTTGGCAATACTGGCTACTCATCCACAGCACAGGATCAAGGCCACTGCTTTGTTTCCATAGTGTCTCATGAATCCACATGATGTAGACAAATACTAAACATTGCATGTAATTTATGGACAAAATCTGCCTTTTCTTCTTGATAGTATCACACCAAATAATGGGGGATGAGGGGAGATTTGCTAATTCTAGACACGTTCACACCACATCCATTTGAGAAATTCTGATAGCTCACAAATGGAGAAGAAGCAGATCTTGTAGGGGGCAGGAACATACCAGGGGATCTTTAATTGCATGCAGACACTGCTGGTTTTCCCCTTTAAACATATAAATAAACCAGATTCCTAAGATCTACACTCCTCCTTTAACATCTGGCCCTGCACCCGAGAAAATTACTGAAATTCAGTGGCATAACAATTATACACCGTCTCATTGAAGAGAACGGTGATTGCTGAAATGTGTAATCCCAAAAGAAGGCTGCACCAGCTGATGGTGTACTAAATCTGCAGATAAAGCATTGTTTTTATACCTGTATTAAAATCTTTTAAATAAATGTGCACCTTGTGAGATCAGAAATGAGCATTTTGAACACTGGAGTGACAAATAGAAGCCTCTTTGTTAAAGCACGGGTCAAAGAGAGAGTTCACCACAATCGTCATCCCAATTACTATTGCACGCTGCAGTACTCCCAGCCTGATAGACAGACCAAACTGTGAAGTGTGAACAATCATTTTCTTGAATAAGGCATGTCAGAAATGAGCTGGAAAAAAAATTTCTCTCCATTATATTACCTTTTTTCTTATTCTGTGCGGTACACCAAAACTGAGCTATCACACAGTAGAGTCTGGGAAACATGGCTATTATGGAAAAGTACAAAGATAGAGAGCTCAAACTTCCCTTGAAATTAACTTTTGTCATTTTGGCAAAGAGCTGTGTCAAATGAGATTCTATTGTAACATGAATTTTAAAGTAAACTATATCATATTTTGTAGGGAAAAAGGCACTCAGGCAAGTTCTAAATAAAATCTTGCAGTAGTTTCAGGCTTTAATTTAAAAGGGAAGTACACCTTATTTTACAAAAAGAAAAGGAGTACTTGTGGCACCTTAGAGACTAACAAATTTATTTGAGCATAAGCTTTCGTGAGCTACAGCTCACTTCATCGGAGGCATGCAGTGGAAAATACAGTGGGCAGATTTTATATACACAGAAAACATGAAACAATGGGTGCTACCATACACACTGTAACGAGAGTGATCAGGTAAGGTGAGCTATTACAGCAGGAGAGAGAAAAAAACAAACAAACCACCTTTTGTAGTGATAATCAAGGTAGGCCATTTCCAGCAGTTGACAAGAATGTCTGAGGAACAGTAGGGAGAGAAAATAAACATGGGGAAATAGTTTTACTTTGTGTAATGACACATCCACTCCCAGTCTTTATTCAAGCCTAATTTAATGGTGTCCAGTTCGCAAATTACTTCCAATTCAGCACTCTCTCATTGGAGTCTGTTTTTGAAGTTTTTTTTGTTGAAGAATTGCAACTTTTAGGTCTGTAATCGAGTGACCAGAGAGATTGAAGTGTTCTCCGACTGGTTTTTGAATGTTATAATTCCTGACGTCTGATTTGTGTCCATTTATTCTTTTATGTAGAAACTGTCCGGTTTGGCCAATGTACATGGCAGAAGGGAATTGCTGGCACATGATGGCATATATCACATTGGTAGATATGCAGATGAATGAGCCTCTGATAGTGTGGCTGATGTGATTAGGCCCTATGATGGTGTCCCCTGAATAGATATGTGGACACAGTTGGCAACGGGCTTTGTTGAAAGGGTAGGTTCCTGGGTTAGTGTTTTTGTTGTGTGGTGTATGGTTGCTGGTGAGTATTTGCTTCAGGTTGGGGGCTGTCTGTAAGCAAAGACATTATTTTACCTTCACAGACTTTCCCTAATATTCTCCCATAGTTTAGTATGCACAGATTAGCTAACAAATCTATAGACCAGTGTTTCTCAATCAGTAGATCGTGACCCCCCAGGCGACCATTAAATGGTGTTGCTAATTTTATTACATTCTACAGCAAAGAAAATCTCACTTTTCCATTCCCCTCACAGCTTTATCCTTCACGGTTCAATGCTCTGTCATCCTCTTGAAATACTCTCACACGAATAAATTAGATAGGCCTGTCATTGACACATGTTTTACTCTAACATTTACAGTAAATGTAAGAGGGTCATGAACATTTGACTTTGGATAAGGGATTGCCAACCTGAAAAGGTTGAGAAATACTGCAATAGACCATCATCATCTCTATTGTGCCTGTATTTCAACAGCTTCCAAATGCCTGCATTTTTTCTTAGCCACTGAAACTAAGAGGTTGAAACATGCTAGTACTTACCAGTATGAATTTCTCCTCTGTATGGAATGCAGGAACCTCTTCAAATGTGACATGCTGCAGCAATATTGTAAATAGAAATTCTTTTAAAATAAAAAATGCCATTGCTATTCCAGTTTTTATTCTGAAACCTTATGGGTTTGACATGTTATCTAGATCCGGGGACGTAAGCAGGTTTCAGGGGTCCCTCAGAAAGAAAAACTGAGAGCCCCTGATCTAGATAACATGTCAAACGAAGAGGAACCAAACTAGTCTGGGAAAAAATGGTTACTTCTGAAACCAAGTGTGTTGACTGCTTCAAGTCAAGCAATAAAGCTCATGCAGCCACCTAATTACGTAGGGTACTACATCTCATAAAATAATAACTTGTAAACTGAGGCTAGAGAACAAAAGAAAAACATACTTGCAAAAGGGGGGTAAAGACAAAGTTAACTCTAAACAGAAGAAATACACAGTCTCTGAGAATTTTTGTACCTTATTATATATGAGTGAAAGGCGAAATAATGAAGATCAGATCAGCATGTGTGAATTTACCTACTTACTAAAGACCTTGGATGAGATCATCAGCCCCATCCCCTAGCCCTTTACACCACCTAAGAAGGCCAGAGCAGCATAAAGGTACCTGAGATGCCCCAGTTAGTGCTGGATGAGGATGCCCCAGTCCAGCAACTGTGTCTTTCAAGGACCCTTTCACAAGCCCCAAAGGCAGGGCAGGAAGCATATGAGGGGCCACAGCACTCAGTGCTACAGAGATTCCAGGAAGTGTTTTGGTCCATAAGGCAACTCCAGGGAGGCTGCCATAACTTAGAAAGTCCCCCAAAGTTGTAGTTACATCAGGGCATGTCCAGTCCCCAGAGCAGCCCAGAATCAGGAGGGCACAGTGACAGTGTTAAGTTTGCAAATGAATTGAAATATGAATGAATTGAAATGAACAGGGACTGGGAGTGGCTCGCTCACTACAAAAGCAATTTTCCCTCTCTTGTATTGACACCTCCTCCTCAATTATTGGGAGTGGACCACATCCACCCTAACTGAATTGGCCTTTAACACTGGTTCTCCACGTGTAAGGTGACTCCCTTCTCTCCATGTGCCAACATATATTTATGCCTGTGTCTGTAATTTTCACTCCATGCATCTGAAGAAGTGGGGTTTTTTACCCATGAAAGCTTATGCCCAAATAAATCTGTTAGTCTTTAAGGTGCCACCGGACTCCTAGTTGTTTCAGAAATGTAACTGTTTGATCAATAAGGCACAGAGGCAACTCACCCATACATACAAAGATCCCAACATTGTTGTTAAAACAAGGAGAACAGAAATGGAATATTTATACAGCTGTCGCAACCTGCTGGAGAACAACAGTTCTTGAAGTGACTTTGCATTGTATAATGGACTGTTAAAACAAGTTCAAAGAATGTGGAGGAACTTTGTATAAACTATATGAACTTTAAACTGGACATTTCAGCAGCTAGCAGAGTGTTGATGGAGAAACTGCAACTTGACCAAGCATAGCATGCAAAGTTGGCTATTGGATGCACTGCAGAGGGGTCCATGAAAAGGACTTGCAGCGATAAGTTGCTGACCAAAGCAAACAAGCCAGTGTTCAATGTATGTCCTAAGGTGATTGTACCAACAGCTATGGCCTAATGTGTCTTACACAAGAGGTGTGACAAGATGTTTTGGAAAAAACCTCTGGAAAATTCTAGCCCCAGCTGCAAGAACTCAAAGGTGATGCCTCATTCCCTGATTGGATGGTGAGAGGACAATTAGGGCCCATAATGTAGGCTGTCTGACCTACTGGTTAGAGCCAGGAGTAGAATCAGGGTCAGAAATCACACCAAGGATCAAAGCCAGAGTCAGGATCCAAAGTCACACCCAGGGTTAATACCAGAGTCAACAATTAATACCTGGCAAGGATGCAGGAATCAGGCATAGTGACAGGGACAACATATGGTATCAGGAACCAGGCACCCAGTCTCAGAGGTCTGGACAGCAACAGGCCACACAACTAATTGCTCAGACAAGGGATGGGACAGGAAGAGGAAGAGGAGGCCAATCAGCAGTCTTCTGTTAGTCATCTCACCCTGGTGAGTCAGTGGTTGTAGCCTCTCCTGGTGGTGTATTAGCAGCAGTACCCTTAACTAGTCCTCAGAGCTTCATGGTGTAGAGGATCAAGCACCCGCTTGGCAGCTCTAGGGGCCTGAGCTTGAGACTTGCAGTACCAGATACAGACAACCTTTCAAGTTCTTTGTGTCTACATGTGCTAATAAGATCTTGGGGCTAATGTAACTTGTTTGGGAAGTAGGTTAAAAGGGTATACTGCTATGGACCCATTGGGATGGAGACTTTAGTGAACTGGTATGTAAGCAATTGTCTTATGCTTTAACTTTGGATTGCTTTTCCTCTGTTGTGTTACCAACTGCAGAGCTCATAACAAATTAAACTGACACAAGTGAGGTCCTATTTTGAGCGACGTTTAGTCAAAAGTCTAAACAAAATCCCTTTCCAGAATAGTGGTTAAGTAGCAGTTATTGTCTATTGTGGTTGTATTATTTGATTCTGAAAACCTGGATAGTTAACATATCAACCAATTTTTTTATATTATCAAAACTGTAGTCCAACACTATTTTTACCTCCTTATATCCTATACTTTTGGATGCTTTTGCTAAGGATAGTTACGCTATTGAAACTAAAAGAACCCAAAGAAAGGTGGCATGGGTATTCAGCTAAGCAGTTTGCTTAACTAAGATTTGCTTTATACCCTATATTTCTTACAAGGTTCATAGTGTAATTAAACAGATTCTTGCCGGCAAGTGGCCAGATCCTGATGGATTTTCAAGCTTGCAAATTTGTCTGATAAATTCCCAGAATCCGTTGTCCCCTAAATCTATGGATGAAGCACATGTTTTGTTGACTTTGAAACCTGCCAAAGACAACATTTATTTTGCCTCTTATAGACAAATTTCCTGACATTTGCCAAGGTGCTCTGTGGTCTGCGCTGGCTGCTTATTAGTTTCTAGATGGAGTGTAAAGTGTAGTTTTTGACCCTTAAATCCCTAAATGGCTTCAGGTCTTCTTACTTGAGGGAATGCCTCTCTCCCTGTGCCATATTACCACAAATAAGTGGAAGCTCTCAAATTTGATCATTCTTAGTTTAAAAGATGGGGAGCTGATAGCAAAATGTTCACTATGTAGGACTGTCAGCTATGGACCAGCTCCCTCCTTGGTCTGAGCCCAGACCCGCACACCACAGAGCACGCAGTAAAAGCTATTTATCAAGGGAGTGCTTGTACTGTCCAAGCACAGGCCAAAGTAAGGGCTGGCATGGAAGCTGAAATGCCCCAGGAGAATCAGTGGAGGCAGGTGATTCAAAGAAACTAACCACAAATACCAGCTAGACACCCATCAATCAATGACTATAAAGCTCCCAACCTTCACGCAAGCCTTGACCTCCATCACGTCCCACCCCCTCCAAAAGCCTTGAGGCTTGACTGTGCCCTTGCCTTATGCAAGGAAAGTGCAGGGAAGCAGAGAGGAATAAAGCAGACCTTGGTTGAGCTATGTAATGGCTCCCCAGAATCACAGCCCTGAGATCAGGAGCAAAGACAGGTTGCACCTTATCTGCTCCATGGAACAATTGTGCAGAGAGGGGCAGCCATGGAGTAGATAAGAGTCTTTATGATATATTTTATACATAAATATGTATAAGCTTGAATATTACTCTGTCCAGTTTCACAGAGTTTAAGGCCTGAAGGACCACTAGATGACCTAGTTTGACCTCAGTGAAGGCACAGAGAAGGGAAGTGACTTGCCCAGGGTCATGCAGCAAATCTGCGGCAGAGCCAGTAATAGAAGCCAGGTTTGCTGCCTCCCAGACCAGTGCCATATGTGCAGCCCCACACATTGCCAGTTCAGTAAATTAAATTAATATATGCCATCCACACATCTTCTGACACAGGGATGCTCAGCACTGGCCTTGAGTCCTGTGACAGCAGAAGCTGTGGACCTCCCTTTGTTATTTTTTTTTTAAACTAAGTGAAGACAGCTCTAAATAATAATAAATAAATAAATATACACTGACATGAATTGATCCCTCTGACCGAAAGGGGAAAGTAACTGGGTTCCATTTCTGCAGCAGAAAGCTGGGAAGACATAAAATACCAAACATATTTGTAACAAAAATGAGTTACTAAGTTTGGTATGTATTTCAACGCATCATCTCCCCCACCCTCCCTAAAATCCTTAGGCCAGCCCTGTGTATAGCAGTAGGACTCTGGTGAAAAGGAATCAGTTACCGTTAGTTTTTGTGCAAGGGTGGGCAGCAAACATTTCTTTCAAAGGTGAATCCAAGGTCAGTTCTGTGTGGAAGACAAGAATCCACAGGCTGGAATCTTCTGCTGCTTCTCTGAGCAAGGAAGATGAGCAGGGCTGGATTACCCAATAGGCACAATAAGCACGTACTTAGGCCACCAGCAAAGCAGGGGGCACCAAAAAAAAAAGATTTTTTAAAAATAAATTTGATATTTCAAAAAAAGTATCGAAGTAGTCATCATGAGAAAAATCAGAACTTTTTTAGACTTCCTTACACTCCACTATACACACTTCCCCCGTTTTTCTGTTCTCTTTTTATTACTTATCCCCACCTAAACCAGGAGAGTGTCCTGCTAACGTAGATCGAAATAATGCGAGGAAATCAGATCCTGTCATGTATTGCAATAAATTTGTTTTATTATTGATAAATTCTTCTGAGTTATACGTACTTGATTCATTTTCTTTCATATATATATAGATATAGATAGATAGATATAGTGTACATTGTGTAATATTGCGCATCTACTTACTACGCTATAATTGATACACTTGAAGCTCATATGAAGAGGAGAGGCGAAGTGTACAAAGAAGTATCAAATAGATTTTCTTTTCTAAACGATGTGAACTTATCTGACGAATAATATTCACAAGGTTTCCAAGAGCTAGTTGACTCATACCCTGTTGACTTGAATATGAATCTCTGTGGAGAAGTACGGCAGTTCCACTGTTATATGCACGCAAAGTTTAATGAAACAGGAAAAACAAAATTCAGTCACATTGATCTTCATGACACAATACTGAAAGACGGAATACAATGTGTGTTTCCAAATGTAGAAATCGCACTACGTATTTTTCTAACATTGATGATTACTAACTGCTCCACAGAATGCTCTTTTTCTCAGCTGAAAAGAATAAAAAACCCTCAGAGAACAACAATGTGTCAGGACAGACTTGATTCACTTTCCCTAGTGTGTATGGAAGCAGACATGCTTCGTCGAGTCAGCTTCGATGAACTTATCCAGAATTTTGCAATCAGAAAATCTAGAAAGAAGCTATTTTAATTTCAGCATACATGTAAGTTTTGTGTCATTTCAAAAAATAAAATTTTATTTTATGGTATAGTATTGTTTTTATTTTGAATTACATATGGGGGGCACAATAATCTTTTCCGTTCTTAGGGCCTTTAAAGGTCTTAATCTGGCCCTGGACATGAGCACACCCAACCATCTGCCAGTGAATTCCTGCACCTGAGGTCAATTTTGGCAAGGCACAGCTTGGGGACATGGTGCATTCTCCAGCATTATAACCAAGCACAAGTCCTGTGAACTATGGAGGGAGCTGCCTGGCTGTGTGTGCAGTGGGAAGGGCTCCCTATTCCCAAGTTCCCAGCCTTGCACACTCGTGCACCACAGGGCAGGCGTTAGCCCTCAGTACATGAAGACTTTCAGGACACAGGCGCCAACTTTTGTTGGTGCCGGTGGGTGCTTGCGCCCGCCCCGCCCCTATTGGATCTTTCCACAAATCCCCGCCCCAGCCCTGCCTCCTCCCCCACGAGCGCCACATTCCCCCTCATCCCCACTCCCTCCCAGGCTTGTTGCGCGAAACAGCTGTTTTGCGGCTCAAGCGCTGGGAGGGGGAGAGAAGCAGAATCAAGCGGAACGCTCAGGGGAGGAGGCGGAGCAGAGGCGAGCTGGGGCAGGGAGCTGCCAGTGGGTGCAGAGCACCCACCAATTTTTCCCCCTGAGTGCTCCAGCCCCGGAGCACCCACGGAGTCGGCGCCTATGTTTCAGGATACTTTAGGCTGACAGCACAATGTAAAATGGAAGCTTATTTAGCATGTATTTCTATTATGTATTTAAAACACCTCATACTCAATTGGTATACACTGACATAGCTCCACAGAAGACAAGGGAGCTGCACTGATTTTCTGCAGCTGACCATCTGGACTGCTGTGTTTTCATTCTGGGAGGAAATCAATAGCAAATTTCTGTTTTGTTTGTCTTTTACTTCTACATACTATAGTGTTACTTGACAATATGATGTAAAATTTCCTACTGCAAGTCAATATCACAACTATCAATACTTTAATAAGCCAGAGAGTCATAATTCCAAATTCCATTTTGGGAATCACTTGAAGTTGTTTTGATAAATTATTTCCTCTAGAAACCAAATTTTCCTGACCTGTTTGCAATTACTGCACTAAGGTAGAAAGAGTTAGACTGGACCAGAGGGATTTGCTATCTTGCACTTCAATCTTGGCAAAGATCTATACTATAAGCACTTTCTGAGAAATTTCTCTAGAGATGTCAGCTAAGCATGCCAGAGGCTAACCTCTTCTTTTGTGATTTGTGACTTGTATTTGCATGATTTCACACTTAATCCATAGTGTAGACTGTCAATGGACGTTATAACTCAGAATTAGCAATCTAATGTGTGAAGATTGATTGGAAAAGCCTAGAGATCAATTTAAGGTGAAACTCACATGAAAGTTGAAACTTAATTTTCAGAATGAGTCCAGATATAGCTCCGCAAAAGTATAGTTTTAGTCCTATTTTTTCATTAACAAGAAGTATCTTGTCATATTCATAGCTAGCTCTTTGGCCTACTTATGCCCATATATTTACCACTTGTAAAAGGAACATGTATTTTCCCTATCTTACAGCTGTTGGGCTTTCATAAGCAATTCTGTATTTTAAATCCCTCGTGGCTTCAAAGACTAATAAGGCTATATACAGTCTAAATGATGACAAAACAAAATTCCATCCCTTCCTAAACTAAATTTCCCCCTTTGACTCCAGCTCTGTAAGAGGATGAGCACCTCCATAAAGCCACTGGGAGCTGAGCACTCAGATGATTGGGTCCCTTCTTCTCCAAATGCACTCACTGCTCAAAAATAGATACAGCATCTGTAAAAAAACCCAAAAACCTGTATCTACAGCTGTTCTCATTCAAAGTGTTTTATGTTACTTATTATAATCCAGAAATTATTAGCAACTGCCACAGAAGATATTCTAAAAGGCTGGTGTCTTGGTGTGTGTGTTTAAAAATTTTTATACGTTTTTTTTTATTTCCACAAGAATCTATTACTTTCTTTTGCAGCTCACAGGTGTGTAGGGCTTGCAACAACAGAGTTTATATGTAAAGGTCAGCTAGTGTGTTCCACATTTTCCACCTAATCCTTATGGTCTTATCTGCCGCTATTTTCAATATGTGCTAAACTGGGAGTTAAAAAAATTGTGAAGAAGGTTAAAATGATTGATAATCTGCATTCTCATGAGTTTCACTATAGCACTTCAGTTCAAATATAAGGTGAAACATGACAATTGCTATGTAGAAATTGATTTTTTAAATACTAGTTGGAAATGTCATTTATCAAATAAAACAGTGTCTCATAACTCAATGTCCACTTATGTGTCTTGAGTGACAATAGCTGATTAACATCACAGCTCAGAAAGAATGAGCGTTCTCCTATAGCTTGCTTGGTAGAAGCTTAATGTTTACTATGAGTTTAAAGAGTATTTTTTAATATTTGGAAATTCTTACATAGTTTTATATCGAAAGATGCCCCTCCCTTCCCACTGTTATCTTTGTTATAATCAGTTTGTCTCTAAACTACATGTAAAAAAAACAAAAAAAAGGACTGAAGTTCTATAATAGCTATGGAACAAGGAACAATGGCAAGGAACAGATTAATTCATATGACCCAGGAAAGAAAAGAAAGTCTATCTTCGTTGTGATCTACTGATTATTTAACAAAATTGGGAATCAGGACTCAAAGGTCTCAGCCCTAGACCAAAGACTTTACTAAACTGGGATTAACACTAAACTTGTATCAACAACATAAGGAAAATAATCCAAACCTTTCAAATCAATAGATGAGTCAGAGCTGCAAAATTCAGATCCAAAGTTGGAAAACTCCCAAATGGCAGGAGTGTTTGGTTCCAGAGTTTTGATTTAGCCAGTTGTAGAGAATGGAACCATCCATTATAGTTTGCATCTGTGATCTGGCACCCCTCCCCTACAAAAGTTCAGTGATGCTCAAATGGCCTGGCTTGGACCCATCTCTAATTAGAGCTATAACTTCTTTAAAAATAAAACATTTGAAATCCAAAAACACTCTGAGTTAAGACCACCCTAAAACGAGTAAAGGCCTGAAAGTTGGAAATGCGGAGTTATGGGGCCAGATCCTCAGCTGTTGCAAATTGGCCTAGTTGCACTGACTTACATGGTGCTGCACCAATTTACACCAGCTGAGCCTCTGACCCATAGTTTCTCAAAAAGGAGTAATTCTACCTCTTCACCCCTTCACTCTGCACACCACTGGTCCTAGCCTATCTTGGATGTTTTGTTGAATGACATACCCTTGGCTCTGAATCCAGGATTAGCATCTAATATTTGAAAAATGAACAGCATTAAGATAGATATTGGGTTGTCTTTCTCAGGCTTCTGTTGGAATGCTGGACCAAACTGGATTCCTTTCGGCTAAGAACAAGTTATCTCTAACTCTCATGCACTTTCTCCTTGACATCATTCCAGAGAAATTCAACTGCCTTGATGTTTCATAGAGATGCACAGTAGCATTGTCAGGGAGAGGACCACATGCTCATGCAGCCATTGCTGTACTCTGAAACAAGGCATGGCATGTGCTGCCTTCCTTTCTGCCGTGCTGGCTTCTGACAATAGCCTCTGCAGAAGAGTCTGGGGACCCTGAGCCCCACTCCAACACCTCTTGACAAATCTAGCAGTGCCAGCAGTGACATTAAGGTTAAACCTGTTTTTCAAGGATATTTCACACTTTATGAACTCTTGGAAGGTGACCTTGCTAGCTCTAATCATAACATTTAAAATAAGTGTAAAAAGGTAAGTAAATCTGGTTTCCATGAGGTTTTTATATATATAGCTAACGTGTTCTGTTTCTAACGTGGCTGGGGTACATGTGTAAAATGTTTAAATCACATTAAACATACCCAAAATATAATATCCTCCATGCTGGTATCTTGACCTTATTCAACCATATCAAATGCTGGCTACCAGTATCAAGTGCTCTTTAAAAAAAATGATCTCATATCTGGGTCAAATAAACTCTGCATAATTAGTAAATATCTTGTTCATCTCTCCGTTACCTGTAACTTGAGAGCTCTTCTCATCTTTGATAGCATTAAGACCAACATCTCATTGTTTACATTACTTCAGTCAAGATGTCAATAGCATACCCAGTTTCTCTCTCCCTCCCAATAAACAGATCCTAACCAAAAAACTGCAGGTTCAGCTTTTCCATGCAAGATCTTGTGTTAAACATGTACTTGGCATCCGGAAGCTACACAACAATGCTTTCCTGTTCAGTGCTCTGTAGTTATGTCATTTGTACCTTTCTTCTTCTAAGTTAATTTGTTCTTGTAATTTGTGGTTTTTTAATTTGCTGAGGCACAAGGTGACCTTGTGATTTAAAGAAATTTGTCTAGGACATGAGATATTACCCTCTATTCCATTTTCTTGAGCCATCTGAGTTTATGAAGGTTAAACCTGGTAAAAGCTCCAGAAATACAAATTTCACAAGTTAGAATGGGAACTGTCCTATACTTCATGCACAAAGATGCAAGGTCTGACAGCTACTTAAGGAGGCTATGCAGTTCAGAGTTGCACTAACTTGATGTTTCAGAGCTATTTTTATTATACTATAATGGGAAACAAACTTAATTAGACCAGTATCTGTACCTTATGCTGCATTGTGTATCCCAAAGTGAGTATTATTTTTCTACATTCAAATTAAATTTCAGCTTACTAGTAAAGAAAATTGCTTACCTGTAATAACTCTTCTGTAAAGATAGCATCAAATTACTCAGACTCTTGGCTCCTTATGTTGGAAACACAATGTCCCAAGAATTCTGCTAGCTTTTAGGACCTCTGCAGTACTGGTAGTTGAGCCCCCACCCAAATCCCTCTATTCCAATTGTCAGGGTCCTCCTTAGAACCATCCAGTAACTTCCTGACAACACAGCAAGCAAAAATTCCCATAAATACGCTGTTGAAACAAACACACAAGAGTTATCTGCCAGGATGAACAAAAATCAATGTAATGAGCAGAGTTTGGTTTGGTATGTGGGTGAGTGGAAATCTTGTGTAGTCTTCAAAAGAAAAAGAATTACACATGAACAATTTTCTTTACTTTAAAGGCTAGATTTTGCATTATACTCCAGCCCTTTCACATCACCTGAGCTGCACAAAGGAACCAGATTCTAACCATAACCCACCAGCAAAGAATTTCGCTGAAGGAGAAGGAAGCGAACTGGAGGAATGCTGGCAGCAACATTTCCTGCCCCAGCTGTCCTGATTGCAGTGTAGAGGGTGCTAAGGGTGGAATCTGTTCCCCTATGATGAGCCTCCATTGGCATAAGGTCCCTTAGGACTAGCACTTTCCCGTTTGCCTCTCTACAGTAGAAGAGTTTGTGAAATACAGAGAACAAAGCAGGCCTTGGTTTCCTTTAACTCTGTATACTGACCTCAACCTTTTCACCAAAATGATTCTCCACAGAATAGGAGAGGTTGATTAGCTTCTGAATGATACATATATGCAGCCATGGATATCTAATTTAAAGCAACAGCTCTTACCACCATAATTCCTGAATCAAAGGTTGCCAAACCAAACCAATACCTTACAAAGACCTCTTTTTCATCTCCTGTCTTTCTTCTTGGGAAGAGACTTAATTAGTGAAAACACTATTCTACTATTATGTATTAT
The DNA here is from genome assembly GCF_965140235.1 of Caretta caretta. Taxonomy (NCBI): domain Eukaryota; kingdom Metazoa; phylum Chordata; order Testudines; family Cheloniidae; genus Caretta; species Caretta caretta. The sequence goes on from NC_134208.1 coordinate 36,126,662, forward strand.
GCATATTATCATAATACCAAGGAGCCCCAGTCATGGACCACGACCCCATTGCGCTAGCAGCTGTACAGACACAGAAGAGAAAGACAGTCCAAAGAGCTTACAATACATGGATACAAACAGAATGACAGGGGAGCACCAGGGTTTTTCCTTCTGGGTGTGAATACATATTCGCTCACTCTGTTCTCCAAACACTAAGCATATAGGCCATGATTCAGGAAAGCACGATTCAGGACAGCACATGAGCATGTGCTGAAGTACTGTCCTGAATCAGGGCCTTAGTCACAGACAGCTCAAGGAGTAATATTGCCTAAGTTGTTCCAAATCTTTCATCTTCTGCATGTTAGTTCTCAATCAGAATTGTGCTGGCCCTACATCAAACAATTGTATTTCATGGAAAACAGTTACGAGTTCATGAATACTACATTGTGTAAAGATATGGCTAAAAACTGGTGCTTATCATTAGGGAAAATGTGGGTAGGAAAGGATTTATTTTATATGCAGGAAACAACAGATATTTCATTTTGTTTGCACAGAAGTCTGTCTCTTCCTGATATGAATGCTAGGCTGCAAGCACATTTCTGATCAAGGTTAGTAATTAAATTTAGCAGCAAATATGTTTTCTTATCAGGTTTGAGAATTTTTTGCTACCTCAGTGATTTATGTCATGTTGACCTCAGATCAAGGCTGGTATTTTTAATTTAACTGAGGAGAAATTCCTTCATTTTGCAAAAGCATATGGCTTATTGAGGATTCTTTACATTTCCTTGTTATGTTGGGACTGACTTGAAATAGATTGGATTGTTTCTAAAATGCTATTCTGTTTTTTATAAAGGTCATCAAACCAAAGCAAAGGATCAGCATGTCATTCTCCTTGAGTATGTGACTGTTATTACTTTATTCTACCTAATTTAATCATCAAACATATTCATCTTATGAGACGGTAATATTCTTGCAAGTGCGTTATATTTCGCAGTATGCCTGCTGATTAGGCAGAAACAGAGAAATAACTCATCAGAAAATTACAAAAAAAATTAATCATCAATAACATGTACAGTAAAGATTGCAGTACTTGGTAGTCACTAATTAAACTCCTTCATTCTCAAACGTACTAGTCAAGGCTTAATAGGAGGCATGTATACATACCCAATGACTGAGTATAGATCACATAACCACTCACTAAAGGTTTACACTTCTAATTGTGCAAGAAAGATGGAGGAATGTATTTGTTTCTTTATGAGGAACTTTATGTCTTAACTGATGGTGCAGAAGATAGTCCCCTGTAGTAAGCATGATATTTCATGAGTTGCAAACTACATCCTGGCCTGCATCATTAAAATCCTGAAACAGAGAAATGAAAAGATAATGTCAAAACACAGATGACTGTGGTTGTTTGTTATTATTACTGAAGTCCCTCAAAATATGATAGATGTTGTATAGACACCTAGGATGACACAGTCCCCACAAACAACAATTTACAATCTAAGGCCTCAATCTTGCTAGCGTGCTTAACTTTATGCACTGTGAACAGTCCCATTGACTTCAGTTGGACTATTCACAGTGCATAAAATTAAACAGGTGCAAAAGTCTTTGCAGGATTGGGAGCCTAAGGCTCTGGTCCTATAGGTGACAGTACACAAGCAGACGGCTACATGCACACAGAGCCCCACTGAAGTCAATGGGGCTCTGCAACAGTGCATCACACTATAAATTGCAGGTTAGGAGCCTAACAAAATGTATATGAAAGTGCACAAAGAAAAACTATCACTGTAAGGCACTGAAGAGTTCACCAATTTACCTACTAAAATCCCAGTCTGAAACAATTTGACATTTAAAGCTCAATCCTGATCTGAGATAGAGTTCATTGACAGATAAATAAAACTCACTGGCACCTATATAGGTTCCTTCAGTCAAGGATCTCAAAATAATATACAAAAGTAGGTATCATTATTACCATCTTTTTACACACAAGTGAGGCACAAGTACCCAGGTTCACATAAAAAGTCCGTGGCTGAATCAGTGATAGAACCCAAGGTCTCTAGACTCCCAGTCCACTACTGTTATCACTGGAAAACACTGTCTCCCTCACTGGCCATATGAATTTGCAAGCACTGTAGCTGCCTTTAAAAGTTATATAGAGATGCACTATTATGATTACTCAATCAGGACTAACTACTTAATGTTTAAATCAGGTTTGCTTATCCCCATTCCCTGCCCCCCGCCCTGCACATCTGCTTACGAGTTTCACTTTTAAGAATTATTTATTAATGTATTTGCATTTATACATACACTAAAAAGGTGGCTTTACGATGCCTGTGGTTTTCCCCATGGAATTTAAACTAATGGTTTAGGATTTACCTACCTGAAAAACCACCTCTGTCCCCACCCCACATTATCGTAGTGGATGTCATCAGAGGCACTTGAGCTGTCATATACTCTAGGAGTCCTTCCCGTAAATTAGAGACCCACCTCTAAAATAACACTTCAGTATCCCTAAACAGCAGCTATACTGCTCAGTACAGCCTATAGCCAGCAAGCTAGCCAACTTAAATCACCATCCTGCTCCAACAATTCTCCTCCGGCTTTTTTCAAAAAAGGTTGAAGACTAGCTTTGCAGCATACCCTACCTCTGTGCTGCTATGGACCGAGGGAGGTTCCAAAGCCCTGAGGCCTCTTGCTACATCAGCAGGGCATCAGCTCAAGCACTTTACTGATTTACAACACAAACGCATGGCATGCTGGGATGGTGATTTCTTTGGTCAGTATGCGCTAAGCCATTTAGGGCTCTATAGATCAAAACCTGTACCTTAAACTCCTCCTGAAAAGCCACAGACAGCATAAAGCCACCCTCAGGCCCCCACTCAAGTTCTGTGTCCAGGAGAACCTGGCCAGCCCTGAGGATCAGGCCAGTGTCCAGCAGCTACTGTGAGATGATTGTAGAACAGTCATGGCTTCACCATGGCTTTCATGGCTTTCAGTCATGGCTTTCACCTTCCTTCCCATCCTCAGGAACAGCATTTCAAACAGGATACTAGACACCCTGAATCAATGGATGCTACCAGATACGATGGTATCCTCAAGAAAAGGGTAGGGGAAATCCATGCCCTGAAGCAGTAATTTTAGCAATAATAATATGGATCGAACACCATGATTTTATATCATATAGTTATTACATATAGGTAGAAAGTAAAGTATTACATTTATGAGGCAAAATATATTTCCTTCATTTAGTCAAAAAAGTTCAAACTGGAAAGATGACATTTTTAATAGGGAGGATAATAAAGTAGTGGAACATCTTACTAAGGAATTCAGTACCCTTTCCACCAGTTGGAATCTTTACATTGAGACTGGATGGCTTCTAAAAGGTATGCACTTGTTCAGCCACAAGTTATGGGTGGGGTGAAATTCTATGACGTGTTATGCAGGTGGTCAGACTAGACTATCATGGTCTCTTCTGGCCTCAAAAATCTATACATTTACTGAAAAATTTAAAGAATGCCTTCAAAAAATGTGGGTCACAAATCAATATAGGAATAAAGGAACATTTTCACTTGATTCTTGGACAATTGCCAGAGCCTTAGGGCAGGTCTACACTTAAAACACTGAAGCAGTGCAGCTGTGCCGCTGTAGTGCTTCAGTGAAGATGCTACTATGCTGATGGGACAGCTGCTCCCATAGGCATAGTTAATCCACCTCCATGAGAGTGGGGTAAGCTCAATATAACTGCATCACTCAGGGGTGTGGATTTTTCACACCCTTCAGCAACGTAGTTATACCAGTGTAAGTTTATAGTGCAGGCATGGGCCTTATATTCCAGCACACTAGTGAGATATTTTCAGAATCAGGCATATTTAATCTCCAGTTTCTATTGTTTTTTAAAAAATCTTAAAGCCAATCATTTCAATCCAGCTCATTTTGCAAATCAGAAAGGAAGAGAATAAGGGGAAAATTAAGTATTAACATCTTTCGTACCTCTATAGCACATGACATGACATTTGAAATCATCTTTTTATGTTCCTTTTTTTTTCATTAATTTCTTCTGGTATGGGTTCCTCTGCAGGCTGATTTTGTTCGGATTCTCCCTCTTTGTCTACAAAATAAATAAATAAATGTGATAAAACATTTTATAATTAGATTCTTTGTTTTACTTTAAAATAATACAGATTTTGACTGCAATAAGTTAGTCTCCCTAAACTATGTAAAACACTATATAAATACTAAGTTATGCTTTCATTAAAGTAACTAGTACCCTTTCAAGAAATAACATTTATAGCTCCAGGAAAAGAAAGCAAAAACAACTTCCATGCTAAATAACCATGTGTCAGGGTTCACTAGACATGATGGACTCAATTCTATCCCCAGATATGTACGTAGAGCTCCTATTGATCTCAATGAGACATCCACATGTCCAGTTGAGTGCAGAATGTGGTTGGATTATCTTATTTCTTCTTCTCACTCTTCATTGGCAGTCCCTCCCCTGGCCTATGTTTCTTCTGTCTTCCTGCTTTGTACTTAAAAAAAGAGCAGCTGGGGCTTCTTCTCTTCCCCTCCAGAGAGGCCAGTGTAAAGGCTCTGGGCTACACGGATCTTTTTGTCTCTGAAATTAAGGGGGAAGGGGGAGGCAACTCACATCTCCACTGCATTCCAAGAGCGGGGAAGCCTAAGTACAGCTACTTCCAGCAGAACGGTCACAGGTGCCAAAAACGGGATTTACAATTTAATAAACAAACAGATAAATCACCTAAAAGCTACGAGTAACCACTGCCATCTAGTCATCTAATTCACTGTTGTCTATCTAGTCCATTAGTATCATCGCTTTAAGGACAGTTGTTTTTGTGGTCAGATTCAGTAACAACTCTTGTCCTTTCATGGTGCATAGGCCCAGGCAAGATGTAATGTTTCACAGCATGTATGGCCTTTTGCAGGTCAGAAGTTGGGAGGAGTTTTTATGGATATTGATATCTGAATGATAGTTTGAGTAGACATCGTTTGTGTGTTCTGTGCTACTGTGAAAGAAAATGGCAAGAGGTGATTTTTTTCCTGACGCAGAAGATCTGCCAAGGCAACAACCAAGAATATACAACAAAACTAATGCATGTTAAAGTGATGCACCTGCATGCTTACAGAGTAGGCAGATTCACTGAAAGAAGTCAAACAACTAGGCATAGTTGATCACAGTTGTTACAAAATAGCCAAGCTACTAATGAAAATAATATAAAACTAAAATAAAACGGGAAGACAAAAAGCAATATCTAAAAACATTATATGTTCATCAGGCATATGAAATATATAGAGTACATTGTATATGTAGTATGTATATATACATAAAAAATATATACACAAGACATATACTGTTTGCATATACGATTCTGCATTCACAGTTTATAAAAAAATCAATGAAAGCACACTTTATTTTGTTACTACATTCATGACACATTCCTCTCATCGGTCATCTACTCACAATAAGTCAACCAAAGATTGAAGACATATGAAATCTACATTTGAGAAGAACAGCCAATGGTGTGTGTTCCATAATACACTATTTAGCACATCAGTAAGGCTGCCAACACAGAGAACAAACGGTATTGCAAGGATATTGCAAAGCAACCCATTTTACCACTAGTAGCCAGAGCTGTGCAAATAATTAGCCTAATCTTGCATTCCTTGGGCACCAAAAGCCATCACTGGAAGCAGTGGAACTTTTAGGTGTATAAAGAATGTAGGTTCAGAACCTCTAAGAGTTCCATACAAGAAAGAGTTTTGGAAATAGAGCAGGTTTTATACAATATATGTTGATAGCTGAACTCTATCAAATCTGTTGCCACAAAAGTAAAAAAATCAAATAGGCAAATGAACTAAAAACTCCAGTTCAACAAAAGAGACTGGAAAACAGTACGGAAAATGACAAACACCAACTCAGCAGTATTAAGGGGTTTTCAGAAAGATACACAATAGGTTTTACTGTAAAGCCCTCCTCCCCCCATAGAGTATATAAAGTAGGACTCTATCAGGGTAAAAATGCAATAAGCCTCTAAGTACATCTTTGCAGACCCATGAATTAAGAAAGCCAGTATTGCATATGGTTACCTTTATCACCAAATCTGGAAGTAACAGAACCTGTTTACAGAAAAAAATCAAAGTGTATAATGCTATTGTCCTCACAACATTACTCTATGGATGTGAAACATGGCCCTGTTATCAATGGCACATTAAGAAGCTTGACAGTTTCCATTTGTGACACACATAACATCTTCTGGGCATTTAATGGCAGGATTTGGTGTCCAACACAGAAGTTTTGGCAAAAGCCGGTTTGGTTCGTATTGAGGCTCATTTGATTTATGTCCAGCTGGGATGGGCTGGTCATATAATTCATATGCCTGAGACCTGTCTATCAAAACAAATACTATATTCCAAATTAAGCTCTGGCAATTGTAAATGTGGAGGGGAGATGAAACACTTCAAAGATACTCAAAACAAAATCTGCATACGATGAACAGTTCTGATCTGATCTTCGAGCATCTGGCAGCTGACCACATAGCACGGCACCATGCTGTAAGCATGGGTGTCTGCAACTTTAAGAAGACGTTCCACAGCTGGAAGCACAGCGCCAGGTACAGAAACAACATGGTTGTCAACACAACCAGACACTGGCTCTATGGATCCATGCAAAGATCCCCTGCTACAAACTATGATTGTTGAAGTCACCCTCAAAATCAGGATGACTGGATAAAAGAAACGTCTGCGAAGGATTACAATTCTCTGAACATCAGCAAACAGCTAGTATTTCACACATAAGATTTTCATATTCTGAACTGACTTTTTTGGCCAGAAATACTTAATAACCTCTCCACAGCCTTAGAAATAAATATCCCCTAATCAAGATATTATATGACTCCTTGTCCTTCCAAATTAATACACCCTTACTATTGACAAAATGGCTCATAATAGCCTTGACAGTCGGAAAAATAATAATTCTCATGAAAGGGTGAAACAGTGAAGGTCTATCTCACACTAAACAGCTAATAGCTAGAATACCGTAGTAGTAAAGATCACACTACTGGAAGAATAAAGAGGAAGACAGTTCAGAATGGATTAGATGAATGAAATAACTACCTAGGACAAGCATTAAAACAGCCCTCCTGCTGTAAGTAAAAGCCTGAGTCCACTGCCTTGACAAGGAAATAAATCTCTGCACCATAACCACAGTCATCAAATGTTAACAAATTGTTATTTTGAATATAAAATAATATATGAACCTATGTCTCTGCAAATTTCTCTATCACGAAGCAGTTACAGAACAGATTTTTAAAGGCACAACTCTGCATGCACCTGATGTACACCAGCCAGGTGAACACATAACTACATCTTTAAAAATGTGCATCTAAAAATACCCAAAATATGTACTTTATAATTCATATAATTAAAATACAGTACAGTTAATAACAAACTATTTCCAGATGTGTCTTCCAGTGAGGTGTGTTCATATAATAAAAGGTCAAAATGTTATAATACCTTTACATTATAACTTTGCAAAAAGAAGCATAGGCACAGTGTCCTACTGCTATGTTATGAAATTATGAAGGATATACACACAGTATTATAAATCAGATATGACTGTGATATGACATGAAAGGCTGCATGAAACACCTAACTCAGGCCCTGATTCAGAAGTTTATTTAAGCACTTGCTTAAGTTCCATTGACTTAAATGGGACTAAAGCACATGCTTAAAGTTAAGTACATGTTTGTGCTTTGTTGAATCAGGGTCTCAAATAACAGTAACATTGGATAGGGTGACAAGGTGGGTGAGGTAATATATTTTCTGAGACAAACTTCTGTTGGTGAAGAGACAAGCTTTTGAGTGACAAAATTAAATACAGTCCCATGGAAAGAGCAGCATCCTTTGAAATCCATGCAATAAAGACCATCTATAGAAAAAGTAGGAATAGAACGATAATATTCAGTATAAAAATAGATTACTTCCGTAACCCCCTTTCAATAGCAAGGCTAATATATAGATATTTAACTAAATTATTGAATATTAAACTAAAAAGACCCTATCACATTATGATCTCCAGTTCAATGAAAACTAAGCACTCATCTGCTGCATCTATCCAGAAATAAATAGTGCTACTGTATTAGCCATCATCTTTTAATTAAGTTTCACTTCTAAATGAAGAAAATGAAAAACAGAATTTTCAGTCACAATATTTACCCTAAACACTGGACAAGGAAGCAGTTCTACAATATGATGTAACTGAGTGAAGTGTCCAGTTATAGAATTATTATTGTTCCTGGGCCAGATTTTCCCTTGGTGTAAATCCACAGAAGTTAAAGGTCCATAGATGTAACTGATTGTTGTCAGGGGTCTGATTTCCAATAAAGAAAACAGGAAAGAGATTGCAGGAATTGATAGCAGTACATACAGTAACATTTGCAGTAACTAACTGACATGGCGTTCTAGTCAAATGGTTGTTTCATGACAGGAACCTGTACACATCTCTTTTTTTTCTTCACCTAGCAGATCACAAATCTCAGTTTCTGCTAAAAGGACATCATCATCATATTCTCCATGACATACTCATTCCTACAATTCAGAATGATGTGAGTTACCTGACATAAGTAGCCCTAAAAGAAGTGGATGACAAGAGAAACAATAACTTGTACTCATTGGGAACCCTTTCTGACTGCAGGTGAGGTAGGTAAGCATTATCAACATTTGACAGTGGAAGTAACAGACACAGGGTCTAATTGTGAGCTAATGTACAACTCATGTGAAGTCAATTAAATTGTAAAATAAAATTGGAATTTGATCTAGTATGACTTACACAAAGTTGCATGACTCAAAAATAGAAGTGGGATTACCCACTATCCCCATGCCCCCAGCACCCTGTTCAATTCTCTGTAACACAATGCCTCTCAGAAGAACCTAAACACATCTCTTCTCTCTGTATCCAGTACATCTAAAAACAAAACTGAGCTTTAAAAAAGGCATTCTATGAAGTTAATCTTTCTTACAATATCTACCAAAGAACAGCACGTGAAATAGGGAGAAGCCCTGTATACAGTATTCCAAGTCTAGTTGGCTCCATGTCTAGTTGGCAGCCGGTGTCAAGTGGAGTGCCCCAGGGGTCGGTCCTGGGGCCGGTTTTGTTCAATATCTTCATAAATGATCTGGACGATGGTGTGGATTGCACTCTCAGCAAATTTGCGGATGATACTAAACTGGGAGGAGTGGTAGATACGCTGGAGGGGAGGGATAGGATACAGAAGGACCTAGACAAATTGGAGGATTGGGCCAAAAGAAATCTGATGAGGTTCAATAAGGATAAGTGCAGGGTCCTGCACTTAGGACGGAAGAATCCAATGCACCGCTACAGACTAGGGGCCGAATGGCTAGGCAGCAGTTCTGCGGAAAAGGACCTAGGGGTGACAGTGGATGAGAAGCTGGATATGAGTCAGCAGTGTGCCCTTGTTGCCAAGAAGGCCAATGGCATTTTGGGATGTATAAGTAGGGGCATAGCAAGCAGATCGAGGGACGTGATAATTCCCCTCTATTCGACATTGGTGAGGCCTCATCTGGAGTACTGTGTCCAGTTTTGGGCCCCACACTACAAGAAGGATGTGGATAAATAGGAGAGAGTCCAGCGAAGGGCAACAAAAATGATTAGGGGTCTAGAACACATGACTTATGAGGAGAGGCTGAGGGAGCTGGGATTGTTTAGTCTGCAGAAGAGAAGAATGAGGGGGGATTTGATAGCTGCTTTCAACTACCTGAAAGGGGGTTCCAAAGAGGATGGCTCTAGACTGTTCTCAATGGTAGCAGATGACAGAACAAGGAGTAATGGTCTCAAGTTGCAGGGGGGGAGGTTTAGATTGGATATTAGGAAAAACTTTTTCACTATGAGGGTGGTGAAACACTGGAATGCGTTACCTAGGGAGGTGGTAGAATCTCCTTCCTTAGAGGTTTTTAAGGTCAGGCTTGACAAAGCCCTGGCTGGGATGATTTAACTGGGAATTGATCCTGCTTCGAGCAGGGGGTTGGACTAGATGACCTTCTGGGGTCCCTTCCAACCCTGATATTCTATGATTCTATGACTCTAAGTATACCAAGTTAATGGAAAGAAGGGAAGTGAGAGCTAGAGAATAATATAATTTATTTGGCTTTGAGTAGGCTGATTCTGCGTGTCTGAAGTAGATGTCAAAATAGACAGGATTTAAATTAATCACAAAGTCACAATGAACCTTTAAAATTAAAAATTGTTGATCACAAGGCAAGTCAATTTAATCAGTCCTTTTGCATGCTCCACTGATTACTCCAACACTTCCTCATTGTCCATTATATCCAAATACTCTCACACTTGAATTGTCCACATGATCATCAACATCCGATGAAGTGAGCTGTAGCTCACGAAAGCTTATGCTCAAATAAATTGGTTAGTCTCTAAGGTGCCACAAGTACTCCTTTTCTTTTTGAGAATACAGACTAACACGGCTGTTACTCTGAAAGCTATCAACAATCAAAGAGATTAGCCTGATTTGAAATCTGAAAGGGTGCTCAGAACAAAACAATTCTTTCACTATGTCTTCGTCTATATTAGAGGCCTTTGCCAGTGTGGTAATATCTCTTAGGGCTGTGATTTTTCTTTTTATGACATTTTTATACCATCAAAAGTGTAGATGCAATTACTTTACCAACAAAAACGTTTTTTCAGGGAACTGGTATAAGCCATACCAGCAAAGCACTCTTTTGTTGGTGTCAATTGCATCTACACTTGGAATGTTTGCGGTTATAATTGTACAGGCGTAGTGATACCGACAAATCGTTTCTAGTGTAGACAAGGCCTAAACTTAATCACAGCAGTAACTTTAAAATCATTCTATCTTTGTCCTTTGATTTGTCTAACAGCTAAGTAAGTTTTAAAAATTAGACAAGATGGGTCAAATTCTCACAAATGTGTGTAAAAACACATGAACTATTGCATGCCAACCCTGAATGTCCATTTCCTGTATCTGTGCACATAAACAGCTAGTTATATGCATAAATGGAAACCGTCACACCAAAGGAGGTGCATGTGATGGGGTGTCCACCCCACACAAGGTCTGTGGGGTTACACTGGCTAGCTGGGCCAATTAAGTCCCCAGACTGCATCTGGAGGAGTCAGGGAGCAGGGATTAATTAGATAAGGCTCGACTGGGCAGGAACAGGAGGAGCCTGTATAAAGCCCAGGAGCTGAGAGCAGCTAGGGGCTGCAGGGAAGGAGTCTGCAGTCACCCTCTGGAAGAAGGGAGGTATGTTTGGGACTATAGAGGATAGTCTACAGTTACTCCCTGGGAGGAGGGTGTGTGAGTGGCAAACCCAGACTTCAGGGAGAGCCAGAAAGGTAGGAAAGGCTCAGGGGAAAAGCAGCAAGGTATGGCATAGGGCAGAACTTGGGTGCTGATGAGAGGGCCCCAGAACTGGGTCCTGGAGTAGAGAGTGGGCTCATGTTCCCTTACCAGGCACTGGCGAAGTGGCACAGACCAGGCAGGGGAGAGCGGACTTCCTGGGACAGTTTGTCCTGAAAGACTTTGATACCCCGAGAGATGAGGGCGCATAGTGACCTGGCTTGAGGGCCAAGTTACAAAGAAGGAGTACCTGGAGTTGCAAAGATGGGTGGAGAGACTGCCAAAGGAAAGTGCAGCATGTGGAAGGAGCTAATCCCCAGAGTGGCCAGGAGGAGGCACCCCTAGTGGTGAGTGAACCCCATGACATTGCACACATGGTTTTTGTAAAGAGAGATCATGCCTCACTAATCTATTAGAATTTTTGAGGGTGTCAACAAATGTGTGGAAAGGGTGATCCAGTCTGAGATTGTCCCTCACCAAAGGGTCTTAAGCAAAGTAAGCAGTCATGGGATAAGAGGGAAGGTCCTATCATGCATCAGTAACTGGTTAAAAGATAGGAAGCAAAAGGTAGGAATAAATGGTCAGTATTCACAATAGAGAGAGATAAATAGTGGTGTCCCCCAAGGATCTGTACTGGGATCAGTGCTGTTCAACATTAATGATCAGGAAAAGGAGTAAACAGTGAGGTAGAAAAGTTTGCAGAAGATACAAAATTACTCAAAATAGTTAAGTTCAAAGCTAACTGTGAGGAGTTACAAAGGGATCTCACAAAACTGGGTGACTGAGCAACAAAATGGCACGTGAAAACCAATGCAAAGTAATGCACATTGCAAAACATTATCCCAACTATGTATATAAAATAATGGGGTCTAAATTAGCTTCTTCTAGCATTTGTAGTGCTTGCCGAGCCACCCAACAGCCACTTAATAAGCTAAAAGAAAAGGAGTACTTGTGGCACCTTAGAGACTAACCAATTTATTTGAGCATGAGCTTTCGTGAGCTACAGCTCACTTCATCGGATGCATACCGTGGAACTGCAGCAGACTTTATATATACACAGAGAATATGAAACAATACCTCCTCCCACCCCACTGTCCTGCTGGTAATAGCTTATCTAAAGTGATCATCAGGTGGGCCATTTCCAGCACAAATCCAGGTTTTCTCACCCTCCACCCCCCCACACAAATTCACTCTCCTGCTGGTGCTAGCAAGCTCATGCTCAAATAAATTGGTTAGTCTCTAAGGTGCCACAAGTACTCCTTTTCTTTTTGCGAATACAGACTAACACAGCTGTTACTCTGAAACCTGTCATTAATAAGCTAAATTAGCTGTTACCACTCAAGAAAGAGATCTTGGAGTCATCATGAATATTTCTCTGAAAACATCTGCACAATATGCAGCAGCAGTCAAAAAAACTAATAGAATGTTTGGAACCATTAGGAAAGAGATAACAAGACAGAAAATATAATGCCACTATACAAATTCCACGGTACACTCACACCTTTAATACTGCATGCTGTTCTGCTTGCCCCATCTCAAAAAAGGTATCTTAGAACTGGAAAAAGTACAGAGAGAGCAACAAAAATTATTAGGGATATAAAACAGCTTCCATATGAGGAGAGATTAAACAGATTTGGACTGTACAGTTTAGAAATTGGATGAATAAAGGAGCATATGATAGAAGTCTATAAAATCATGACTGGTGGGGAGAAAGTGAAAGTCATCCAATGAAATTAATAGGGAGCAGGTTTAAAACAAATATAAGGAAGAACTTCTTTACAAAATGCACAGACAATCTGTTAAACTCATCTTTAGGGGATGTTGTGAAGGCCAAAAGTATAACAGTATTCAAAAGAGAATCAGATATGTTCATGGAGAATAGGTCCTTCAATGGGTATTAGCCAAGATGGTCAGGGATGCAATTCCATGCTCTGGGTGTCCCTAAGCCTCTGACTGCCAAAAGCTGGGACTGGACAACATTTGATAATTGTCTTGTTCTATTTATTCCCTCTGAAGCATCTGGCATTGGCCACTGTCAGAAAATAGGTACTAGGCTAGATGGAACATTGGTCTGATCCAGTATGGCCATTCTTATGTTCTTAAATTCACAATTCCAAGTGCATTTTGCCATGCCTCCTATTATAAGATTCAGATAAACTCTTTTCAGTTTATTGTAGAGATAACAACATCAATAGAAACCATTTTATAGCTAAGCTTAATACATTGAAAAGGAAGGTGGAAGTTCAGAGTTCTTATCTGTATATGAAAGGAAATGTGAGCTTGAGGTCTAAGTACAAAGTAGGATCCATAATGTCTTGAGTTCTACTCTTCCCCATAATCTAACCACATGCTATCCAGCAGACATCTATTTAATAGCTCACATTGTTGTTGGTGTCCTTCATGACCAAAGATGCTGCTGAGGCGGTTTTATGTCTTGATGCCGAGGAAGGGATTACAGTCTGTGCCTGCTGAGGTTTACAACTCTGCCTGTATCCTTTAAGATCCATACTGCAGTTAATCTTGAATTGGGTAAATCCATCATTGACCACTTCTTGCCAGCATGATCTGTAAACATCAGTCCAGCTGTCAAAATCAACATTGAACTGTTTCAAGTTATGTTTCAGTGTGTCCTTGAAGCGTTTCTTGTGCTGCCTCATATGCAGTTGCACACTGTGTTTGCCAGACAGCTACTGCTTTGGCATGCTGGTGTCATCCATCCTCAACACCCGACCAGCCCAGGGTAACTGTGATGTGATAAACATGGCTTCAATTTGTGTAGAGTGACTACATTCCAGAACCTCATTACTGGTAACTTTATCTGCCATATTTGATGCAAGGTACGGCATACAGATGTTGTAAATGGAACTTATCTAGCAGCTTAATATGATGCCTGTAGCAGGTCCAGGTCTTATGCCCATACAAGAAGTTTGACAGTACAACCACTTTATAGAGTTTAACTTAGTTTGAAGCTTAATAACATGTTGCTGCCAGACTGCCTTATAGTTTGACAGATGATGAACTGGTCTTGTTGATACAACTTATCAGCTCCTTGTCTACAGTAACATCATTCAACAATATACTACCAAGATAGTAAAAGTCTGTAACAGCATTCAGATGTGTGTTGCTGATAGTGACTTTTGGTTTCATGTAGGGTTTTCCTGGTGACATGACCTCTGTCTTTTTCAGATTGATTGTCACCCCTTACCTCTCTGCAGACTGCGTGAATCTGTCTGTAATCCATTGAATATCTTCTGGAGTATGTATCTCTAGAGCACAGTCATCGGCATACAGCAGCTCATAAATAATTGCCTTGAAGATCTTCATGGAAGATTGCAGCCTGTTCAGATTAAATAATTTTCCTGAGGATTGGAAATTTATCCTGATACCGGCATTCAGGTTTTTTGTAGCATCATCAAGCATTGCTGCATAGAAGAGATTGAAAAAGAGTGGACCAATAATGGAGCCATGCTTAATACCATTAGTAATAGGAAATGGGTTGGACAGAACACCATCTACTATTTCCATCATGAAATAGTCTCAGAATGTTGGTCAATTTTTCTGGACAACAAAACTTACATAACACTTACCAAAGGCCAGGTCTACTGATGGTGTCAAATGCTTTAGCCAGGTCTATAAAGACAGGTGCTGTTATCTGCATTTCTTATGCATCTGATGGACTACCAATATCAAGTCTGCCATACCTCATGTTGGCCCAAAACCGCATTGCGATTCCAGTAGCGTGAAGTTAATGACGGGGTGGGGGGAAGCCGAGGCACAAAATGAGATCATACTAGCTAGGGACATAAAAGGAAACAAGTACTCCAAATATATTAGAAGCAAGAGGAAGACCAAGGACAGAGTAGACCCATTACTCAATGAGGGGGGAAAGACAACAACAGAAAATGTGGAAATTGCAGAGGTGCTTAATGACTTCTTTCTTTCAGTCTCCACCCAGAAGGTTGGTGGCAATTGAACATCTAACATAGTGAATGCCAGTAAAAATGAGGTAGGATCAGAGTCTAAAATAGGGAAAGAACAAGTCAAAAATTATTTAGACAAGTTAGATGTCTTCAAATCACCAGGGCCTGATGAAATGCATCCTAGAATACTCAAGGAGCTGACTGAGGAGATATCTGAGCCATTAGCAGTTATCTTTGAAAAGTCGTGGAAAATGGGAGACATTCCAGAAGACTTGAAAAGGGCAAATATAGTGCCCACCTATAAAAAGGGAAATAAGGACAACCTGGGAAATTACAGACCAGTCATCTTAATTTCTGTACCCAGAAAGATAATGGAGCAAATAATTAAGCAATCAATTTGCAAACACCTAGAAGATAATAAGGTGATAAATAACAGTCAGCATGGATTGGTCAAGAACAAATAGTGTCAAACCAACCTGATAGCTTTCTTTGACAGGGTAACAAGCCTTGTGGATAGTGGGGAAGCGGTAGATGTGGTATATCTTGACTGTAGGAAGGCTTTTGATACTGGGTATGTCTACAATGGAAACTTCAAAGTGCTGCTGAGGGGATTAGCTCTGAGTGCTGGAAGCCCAGCTCCCAGCGCTCAGAGCCTGTCTACACTAGCGCTTTAAAGCACTCAGACTTGCTGTGCTCAGGGGGGTGATTTTTCACACTCCTGAGCCAGCAAGTTAGAGCGTTATAAAATGTGAGTGCAGACATACCCACTGTCTCACACAGATGGAGCTACTACAAGGTGAGTGTATAACTTGTTGGAAAATCGTTCCCAGAGAGTAGTTATGAGTGGTTCACAGTCATGCTGTAAGGGCATAACGAGTGGGATCCTGCAGGGATCGGTTCTGGATCCGGTTCTGTTCAATATCTTCATCAATGATTTAGATAATGGCATACAGAGTACACTTAATAAAGTTTGAGGATGATACCAAGCTGGGAGGGTTTGCAAGTGCTTTGGAAGATAGGATTAAAATTCAAAGTGATCTGGATAAACTAGAGAAATGGTCTGAAATAAACAGGATGAAATTCAATAAGGACAAATGCTAAGTACTCCACTTAGGAAGGAACAATTAGTTGCACACATACAAAATGGGAAATGACTGCCTAGGAAGGAGTACTACAAAAAGGGATCTTGGGGTCATAGTGAATCACAAGCTAAATATGAGTTAACTGTAACTCTGTTGCAAAAAAAGTAATCATTCTGGGATGTATTAGCAGGAGTATTGTAAGCAATCCATGAGAAGTAATTCTTCCGCTCTACTCCACGCTGATTAGGCCTCAACTGGAGTATTGTGTCTAGTTCTGCGCGCCACATTTTAGGAAAGATGTGGACAAATTGGAGAAAGTCCAGGAAAGGTCAACAAGACCTATAAAAGAAGATTGAAAAAAAATGGGTTTGTTTAATCTGGAGAAGAGAAGACTGAGAGGGGACATGATAACAGTTTTCAAGTACATAAAAAGTTTTTACAAGGAGAAGGGAGAAAAACTGTTCTTAACTCTGAGGATAGGACAAGAAGCAATGGGCTTAAATTGCAGCAAGGGCGATTTAGGTTGGACATTAGGAAAAACTTCCTAACTGTCAGAGTGATTAAGCACTGGAACAAATTGCCTATGGAGGTGGTGGAATCTCCATCATTGGGGATTTTTAAGAGAAGGTTGGACAAACACCTGTCAGAGATGGTCTAAATACTTAGTCCTCCCTTGAGTGCAGGGAACTGGACTAGATGACCTCTCGAGGTCCCTTCCAGTTCTATGATTCTATGTTGCATAGTAGATGATCAAAGAATATTTTAGTCAGAATCTTTCCAGCCATGGAAAGTAATGAGATACCGCAATAGTTACCACAACTGGACTTTTAACTTTTCCTTTTGTATATGGTGACAATGGTGGTGTCTTTGAAGTCTTGCGGTACATCTTCTGTACTCCGCGTATTGAGAAATAGTCTTTGCAGTCACCTCAGCAGGATCTCACCTCCATACTGGAATATTTCTGCAGGAATGCCATCAGATCTAGGAGCCCTGAACTTCTTTGTGGCACTGACTGCAGTGCTGACTTTGTCACAGGATGGGGTTGCATTCATGTTATTACATGTTGGCTGATCAATTACTGTTATTAATGTCTTGTCTCTGATGTTGGACAGTGTGTTAGATCACTTAAACGCTGTTGTCACCACTGAAGGATTTCTCTTTTGTCAACAGTCAGTGTTAGGCTGTCCACACTCTTCAATACCACTGTAGTGGTATGTGTAGGAACATATATGTCTTCAAAGCAGCACAAAGTCTTTGTTCTCATGAGGGTCAGCATAGCCCTGGATTTCATCTGCCTTGGCATTCTACCATTGATTCTGTACGTCTCTAAGCTTAGACTGGATCTCATGACCAGGGACCCTAGAAATCCATTTCCCACAGAAAAACATGGAATTTGCGTTTTTATAGAATCTTTAATTTTTACATTTTGTGAAAAAATAAAAACATATATTAACTATTAACTAAATTTTACTGAAAGTACCAGTGTTACTTATTCAGTGTGAGCAACCTCCCCCTCTTGTGGTTGATTTTTGAATGTGATTTAAATTTACATGGCTAAACATACTCCCTTACAAGTGCTATGCCTCTCTCAGGTCGGCTGGCAGTAGCGTTGTTGCATAAAGTCCTAATATTCCATGAAACATTTATAATTGGTGTTGTGAGCCACCTACATTCAAATGTGTGACTACAACCACCAGCATTACCACACCTGTGGCTTTGCCACTTGCCCATCACTGTAAAACTTTCCCCCATCATCAGATCACGGGCATGAATTATTTTCTGTGGTGATGGCTTGTGTCACACCATCCATGCTCTCTTTTCCATTCAGCAGTGCTCCAGCAGCACGCATTCCCAAGAGAACTGGTAAGAGTTAGGGTTCAGGCTATAGCTGTCAACGTGGAATTATTCCATGAGCCCTCTATAGCAGTGATTCTCAAACTTATTTGATTGGGGCCCCTTTCTTTGTGTCTGCAGTCGTTTACACACACACACACACAAAGTACACACACAAAGTACACATACAGCAACCCAGCTCTGAAGACAGAGCAGAGAGTAGCGGCTGCTGGCCAGGCACCCAGCTCTGAAGGCAGCACCGCTGCCAGCAGCAGCACAGAAGTAAGGGAGGCAATGTGAAAAGTGGTATTTATCAATATCACTTTTCACAGCAGACTTAACTCCCCATTGCCACCCTTACTTCTGCGCTGCTGCTGCCATCCCGAGGTTGACAGCCAGAGTCCTGCCACCTCCAGGTGAGGGACTGAGGGAAGGAGAGCCCAAGCCCAGGCTACCTCCCAGTGAGGGACTAACTGTGTGTGGGGGGGGGGGGGAGGAGGGGTTAGAGCAAATCCAGGTGGTGGGGCTCTGGCTGTCGGCCCCAGGATGTTGGGGCTCCAGCTGTCCCTTTTATCCTCGCCTCCCAGGTGTGCATAGCCCTTCTGCATGAGCCCCAGCCACCAAGGGTTGACAGCCAGAGCTCTTTAAAAAAAAAAAAAAAGCACACAGCTCACACCTCCCTTGATACATTCCCACGCCTCTCTTGTGTAGCCCACCCCATAGTTTGAGAACCACTGCTCTATAGTAGTAGACATCGTCTTGCAATGCCATTGTAGAGTAGAATACTCTCATCAGCCACAGAAACCACAGAAATCAACATAGTAATTAGGGGCATAGGTTAGTGAGTGTCAGGGCATGTTCACTACATTTCTGGGACCCCTTGCTGCTCCAAGATCCCTCACAGAATTTGCCTGGGCATGCAAGGACCCAGTTGCCAGTTGGTACCACTTAGGAGGTACTGCGAGGATCTTGCCTATGCAGGGGCTATGTACCAGCAGGGAAGATTCATGCACTTGGTCTCCTTTTCACCTAGATTAGGCAGCCAATGAAGATAGTAGTAGAATCGCTATCTTGATCACCAGCACTAGATATTTCACACAGGCCTGTTCCACTAACAGTGCCATGGCACTAACCAATCTATTAGCTATGTGAGGCAGCATAAAAATAACTTTGTCAGATTGTTAGCCAACTTTATTTCAAAGAGCAAATTCATAATTTAGCAGCAGGGGAAAACTGATGCCAAGTTCTTTTTTCACTCATACTTATACCCTCATCAGCCAGTTCAATACACTTATACATGCTGACTTGCAGCTCAAATTTCAAATCTGCTGATTCAAAAGATTCCTAATCTACATCATTCAGTGTAGGAAACCTACAAATAGAGATTTGACTGGGAGAGTTTATGCAGGAAGGTGAAAGTCAGCTACATCTAACACAAAATTAGGATGACTGTATTACAGTTTTCTGTTGTAAATTTGTTTTGTGCATAAGTTCTTTCTAATCCATCAATAACTGCATAACATACCTTTAGATTCTTCAGGCTTTTTGAGAAAGAATCCAAACATATTTTTGAAGCTCCATTCTTTCTTCTTTTCCTGAAATACAAATCATTGGTATTTTTCTATGCAACAGGTTCAGAGACGGTGACGCATTGACTTGTAAGGAAAAATTAAAACAGCTAACATGTATAGAATGGCTACAAGAAAATAAGGGGAGACTTGCTGGCAGGCTACAAATATCTGAAGCATACAAAAAAACAAATTCAAACACAATTTAAATTATTTTCTTGATATACAAATGCAATTCCCACTGAAGTCACTGGAAATGTCCAGAACATTTCCAAGGAAGAATTTGGCCCAAAAGATAAAAGAGAATTATTTGGGTGTAATTTGGAGTAATCAGATGGAATCATGGAAGGTTAGATATAGTGAAAAACTTCCCAGTGGGACATTATTACAGCATTAGGCTGTAAAAGAGCTCCTAAGTGAGTACGCAAACTTTTCCTGTCACGCCACCCTTACCATTCACAGAATTTGTCCCCCACCAACTTCCCGTCACCTGCTCTGAAGGCCAGCAGAAGTAAGGGTGGCAATGCTGCTTCTGCTGGCAGCAGCCCTGCCTTCATAGCTGGGTGATCAGAGAGGCGCAGCTGCTGGTTGGAACATATATGTTGTTTGTGGCCCGGAAGGATCATCTTTTTTTTTTAATCCCGCTCCCGTACCACTCTGCAATAACCACTCTATTTTTATCCCATTCCTGCTATTATGGCAGTGAGTCCTGCAGAATCCCAGTTTCTTTGTGCCTCCCCAAAGAACCTCTGGTACCCCCCCCCCCAGAGAGGCATGCCTTCTAGTTTGTGCACAAAAATTAGTGGGTGCCAAGCTCCCCTCCCCACACTCCCACCCGCCAGCAGCCTCCTGACAATCAACTCCTCCCCCTTCCTCCGAGTGCCTCCTGCATGCCGCAGAACAGATGTTCTGCAGCATGAAGGAGGTGCTGGGAGGGAGGGGGAGGAGTGGAGATGGGGTGCACGCGGAAAGAGGTGAGGAAGAGGCGGGAGTGGGGAGGAGCAGGGTGGGAAGAGGCAAGGCAAGGGTGGGGTCTGGGGGAAGGGGTGGAGTGGGGGCAGAAGAGGTGGGTTGGGGGCTTGGGGAAAGGTGTGGATTTGGGGTAGGGCCTGGGGCTGAGTGGGGAAAATTAGAAGCCAGCACCTGTGACTGCTCTAACTCATTGTTGCATTAATACTTGATCTTCCTCTACATACAATATGCTAATGAATATGGATAAAAACCTAAATGGATGGATAGGACATTTAAAAGTTCAGTTTTGAATGTTCTCTCCATTGTTTTCCTGTTTAGCATTATTGATGACTGATGCTTAGTTTATACAACTTCTCGGTGATCAATGGTGACCTTGTCTAGGTGGGAAGTACTAAAATACTTAATTGTAGCCAGAGAACATATAAAGAAAATAAGTGGAGAAAAAAAATTAAAGATACTGTGTGGGCAACATATTATAAAAATCAATAAACAGAATCAATGTGACTTTGATTTTTTAATCACAAAATTTCTATGCAAGAGACACTTGATCAAACAATCTGAGTTTTATTGGCAGTTCTAACAATATTAATTAAAGAGAAACCCTTTGCTAGTATACTGATAAAGCAACCAAAAATTATCAATTACTGTTATAGTTTTTTGCATATATTCAAGTCCCATAACTTGTTTAAACCTACGTAACCAGCTGTACACACTGATAATATTGCCAGTGCAAATATCTAATTTTCAGTTTAAAATTTTCATGAGAGGGAAAAATAATAATTTCTCCATGATACTTGTCACCTTTAGCTGAGGGTCTCAAAGCATTTTACAAACATTAACCTTCACATTCTTTAGACACACACAAAAAATAGGAAAGAGTTTAATACTCATAAAGGAAGAAGATTTGTAACAATCAAACTATACAATTCTTTTGGGTATTAAATTTTAAACATCCAAAGTCAAGTTTTGCTTTAAGTTACATGCCTGCAAACCTATTTCAAATGTACATTTCAAATACAATTGTTATTATATTCCCTTTCTGAGTATTAAACTCTTCACTTTACCCTCTTAGTTTCCTTGAAGCATCTATGTATCTTACGTCTGTTGTTTTTGCAAATTAATACTATTTTGATATATAATGTGTTCTACAACATATTAGAGATTATGGGGGGGGGGGGAACTTATCTGAATTTGAATGCTTAAAAGTTAGTAACATGCACAGATCCAAACCCCATAAATTATAGAGAGTATAGCTGGAAGCAGAATTTGGTCCACAGGACATAATGAATTGTAAATACTAAAGGATAATCATGCTGACATGTAGGTTAAACTAATGTATTGGTGGCACATGAAACTAAACTAAATATATATAGAAATGCACACACACATACAGTCCCTTCATTAGAATCACAAGTAAAAGATGTAAACTATTTTACTCACATTAATAACATTTTACTCCAACATAAAGTTGTTTAAGGCCTTGTCTCAGGAAAGAACTTACGAATTTGTGGTCATGCTTAACTTTAAGCATGTATTTGAGTCCCATTGACATCAATGGGACTCAAGCACATGCTTAAAGTTAAGAACATGCTTAAGTGGTACACTGAATAGAAATGCTTTCCTAAATCAAGATGCTTTCCTGAATTGGTGACTGTTAATGGGCTACTCCTGTATATATAATTAATTTGTTTACTACTTCTGAAACACAAAATTTTCACTCTGAGCTCTACAAATGTTTTACAGATTCTCTGTCATATATTTAATCCGACTAATGCAGTTTTATTAAGTGATCTTTGTACACTATAGGAAGATATTGCCTCTTAACAATGGGTAATTATACATTTCTCCTAAGCGTTGGCCAAGTTTCAATGCCAAAATTCCCATAGGGTACAGCATGTATGATCATGTTTCTAATACAATAGCCTTAGACAAATCATTCCTGAAAATAGCATGACAACTCACTGTGAGGGGGCTCACTCACTTCTTGTCCATTCGGTGTGAACCTGCACTCACTCTCTCTGCTCCCAGCACCCCCTGTGAGTTGTTAACCTTGTCAGGTGGGACTTGAGCGGCCCAGCCCTCTGGCCAAGTCCCATACGGTCTCTATGCACAGACAAATCCCTTCCAGGGTAAAAGGTCCAACAGGGCCTATCCCTGTGCCCTCGTTAGTCTTTAGCCTGTCTCTAGGCTCAGTCCTCAGCCCCTTCTCGGCTAGCTTTAAGTCCTTACCGGCCCTGCTATAAAGCAATGCCCCCAGGGCTTCATCTCTGGAGACTCTGCCTTCTCAGTTTTTATTGCCCCAGCTCTCCAGCCAGATCACTTCTTCAAGTTCAGTCCCCTTCTTGGAGTAACAAATGATTGGCCCTTTGCAGGGTCTTCAGTCCTAGAGCCCTTTAAATTCCATCCCTGTGCTTGGGCTTCCACATGAAACTATTTCGACCCCATTTGAAAACCCAGTTTCTTTGCTGTCTGCAATGTTACCCTTTCCATAGATATGAATGAGATTCATGATGCCCCTAAAAATCCTCTGTAAATCAGGAGATTAGAATTGTGCTCTAAATCTCTCTCCAATAGAGCAGCCCCAGTGTTAACCCACCCGATCTTCTTTGTAATAGGAGCGTTAGGGGACGAGCACTAAGGAAGCGTCGTTCTAAGTCAGCCATAAAAATGTTGGCATACTGTGGGGCCATGCAGGTACCCCTACTCTACTTGTGCTACATTGATGCCATCTTCATCATCTGGACCCATGGAAAAGAAGCCCGTGAGGAATTCCACCATGATTTCAACAATTTCCATCCCACCATCAACCTCAGCCTGGACCAATCCACAACAGTGGTCCATTTCCTGGATACTACAGTGCTAATAAGCGATGGTCACATAAACACCACCCTATACCGGAAACCTACTGACCGCTATCCTTATACATGCTTCCAGCTTCCATCCAGGACACACCACACGATCCACTGGTGACAGCCAAGCTCTAAGATACAACCACATTTGCTCCAATCCCTCAGACAGAGACAAACACCTACAAGATCTCTATCAAGCATTCTTAAAACTACAGTACCCACCTGCTGAAGTGAAAGAACAGATTGACAGAGCCAGAAGAGTACCCAGAAGTCACCTACTACAGGACAGGCCCAACAAAGAAAATAACAGAACTCCACTAGCTGTCACCTTCAGCCCCCAACTAAAACCTCTCCAGCACATCATCAAAGATCTACAACCTATCCTGAAAGACGATCCCTCACTCACGGATCTTGGGAGACAGACCAATCCTCACTTACAGACAGCCCCTCAACCTGATACAAATACTCACCAGCAACCACACACCACACAACAAAAACACTAACCCAAGAACCTATCCTTGCAACAAAGTCCGATGCTAACTCTGTCCACATATCTATTCAAGTGACACCATCAGAGGACCTAATCACATCAGCCACGCCATCAGGGGCTTGTTCACCTGCACATCTACCAACGTGATATATGCCATCATGTGCCAGCAATGCTCCTCTGCCATGTACATTGGCCAAACTGGACAGTCTCTACGCAAAAGAATAAATGGACACAAATCCAACATCAGGAATCATAACATTCAAAAACCAGTAGAACACTTCAACCTCTCTGGTCATTCAGTAACAGACAACTTTGGCAATTTTGCAACAGAAAAGCTTTAAGAACAGACTCCAACAAGAAACTGCTGAACTAGAATTAATTTGCAAACTAGATACCATTAACCTGGGCTTGAATAGAGACTGGGAGTGGCTGGGTCATTACACAAATTGAATCTATTTCCCCATGTTAAGTATCCTCACACCTTCTTGTCAATTGTCTGAAATGGGCCATCTTGATTATCACTACAAAAGTTTTTTTCTCCTGTTGATAATAGCTCATCTTAATTAATTAGCCTCTTAGAATTGGTGTGGCAACTTCCACCTTTTCATGTTCTCTGTACGTATATATATCTTCTTACTACATGTTCCATTCTATGCCTCTGATGAAGTGGGCTATAACCCACGAAAGCTTATGCTCCAATAAATGTGTTAGTCTCTAAGGTGCCACAAGTACTCCTGTTCTTTTTGCAGCTACAGACTAACATGGCTGCTACTCTGAAACCAGTAACTTGACATTCTTTTTTATACAAACCTTTTTTTCAATATCCTCATAGGCACTTCCATCTTCCTCGACCTATAAAAAAAAGATACACGATTAGTCACTTGCACTTTCAGTTGCAATGCCATTACTAACGTTTATCACTCTTTCTTTGCTCTCAGTTTTAATCTCACACACGGACAACATATAAAGAATAGTTTTGACATGCACACCATTTTCCTTTATTGTAAATTCTATTAAATCTCAAATTGACTTTTTCACTGTATTTTAATGACCTGAACAGTGTTTGTACATTTTTACTAAAAGTAAGTTATAGGCATCAATTTCTCAAGAAACATAGTGCTTGAAGAATTACAAAGACAGACAAGTTTAATCTTTTTTCCATGAAGAATATAATGACATTATCACAAACACTCAGTTATGCTAACATTTTGGATCAATATTCCAAACTATACATATTTTGTCATTTAATTTTTTTTTATCACTATACAAGGGGTTGAGTTCTGCTTTCAGATATGCAGGCACAATTCCCTTTGGGTTCAATTCTAAGGGCAGAGTATGGCCCTCAGGGCAAAACTGGGATTAGCCCTTTGAAGATGTGTGTAGAAGAGAAGGAAAGCCACAAGTAGCTCATCCTCTTCTCAAGCAGAAGCATTCTGTAATCTGAGCCTTGAGATCATCCTGTGAATAGCCTGCCAGAGTCTTGTGTCTCCGGCCGATTATGGAGTTGGAAGGGACTAGGGAGAAGTCTTCTCTCCCCAAATCTGCAAAGAGCTAGGCAGGTGAAGACTGCAGAGTGGAACATGCTATACTCTTTGAAAGGGTGTAGAGTAAGTGCCACACTTTGCTCCCCTGACACTCCTAGCAAAATTGCACGTTAAGAGAGGCTTAAAGCTGCAATATGGATCTAAAAATGTAAAATTAGAACTTGGAATAAAAGGGTATTTTAAAATATCCATTAGAACTATATTAGAAGCAGTACAACAATGACAGTACAGTTCACTGGAAGTATGATCAGACACAGACATACAGAGCCTAAAGTCCTTACTCTGCTTTTACTTATTTTTTTCTCAGACAAAACTGAAAATACTTCTGGATTTGATCTGTTATAACTGTTAAAGGTCATATAAAGGTACAAAAACTCTCCATGTTTCTTCAAAATTCTTTGTTCTTCCTCTTAAACAGTATCCCTTCAAGTGCCAGAAGGTCACTCATTTCATTATTTCAGTCCTCCATGTTCAGAATGATAGATGATTTTCAGTTTCTTTCAAATGTTCTTTTCACAAATGAAGACATTCTTAGAACTGTTTTGGAGGAACACAAACCCCTAACAACTTTCAGATTTATTCATTTATATATTTGCTAATCAGAGCACTCCTTTGATATCCGATCTCTCAGGGGTAGATTTGTATTTAAAATTATATTTAGCTTCCTCTTCCCAGTATCTGTTTTTGGGCAATGCCACAATAAATCTAGAAGATTCCCCGTTTCCTTCCACACAATGCCAGTAAAGAACTAACGCCCACATCCTGACTTTATTTGAGTTCTTACTGAAATAAGAGACTCTCTATATTTCATTTGTGTGTGTCCTTCACACTTGGAATGATAAAACAAAAAATAGTTTTATGTAGTTATTGTCTGTTTCAGGCAGATCCAAACTCCTATGCCCACGTTCCCTGCATATGACTTGGGCCTGATCACAGTTTTGACAGTGACTTCAAGCTCTGAGTCCAAAATTTGCAAAATAAGGTGCTTAAAGTCAGGCTCCTAAATCCATATTAAGGCACCCAAATAAGGATTACAGGGCCCGAACTTTAGGCACCCTTTTTTTTAAATCTTGGACTAAGCTATTAAACTGCCTCAGCAGCAGATGGCAATGCATCTCCCAGCTGTTGAGTCATTACAAGTAGTAACTGCCTCACCCATAATCTTTTCTTTTTTCCACCAAAAAAAGAATCAAATAATGAAAAAATATATATTTCCCCGTTCCAGCTAGGAAAAAGAGAGTGAGTGTGTATCAGCAAACACATTCAGAACAAAAGGTTTCAAGATCCAGGTACCATAGTTGGCCTTAGTTTTCACCACTGTTTCTTGTGATCACTGTGGTTTGCAAGTACCTCCTCCCCACTCCTCATTATGAAAACCCCACTAAAAGAAAAAACGGTTTGCTGGAAGTGAACCGTTAGTTCATGGATTTATATATTGTTTATTATTTGTGATACTATTAATCCCTGTTCTGATACTGATTAACTCTGTGTTTCAGGCATATCATTTAGCATCCTTGTTTCTTCCATATAAACTCTAGATCGGGGTGGTCAAACTACAGCCTGTGGGCCGCATCCAGCCCGTCAGGGCTTTGGATCTGGTCCGCAGGATTGCCCCCCATGGTGTGGCAGGCCCCGTGCTACTCTCAGAATTGAACGCCATCATGTCCCTGCGGCCCCGGGGGCAGGGGGGGCAGAGAGCTCCGTGCATTGCCCTTGCCTCCAGGTACCACCCCCCGAAGCTCCCATTGCCTGGGAACAGGGAATCACAGCTAATGGGAGCTTCGGGGGAGGTGGAGGCGTGGCAAGGGCAGCGCATGGAGCCATGTGCCCCTCCTACCCCAGGGGCCGCGCAGGGACGTGGTTCCAGCCGTCCGGCGTGGCATGGGGCAAGACAGGTGTGCAGGGAGCCTGCCCTGGCCCCATTGTGTGCCGCTGCCACCCCAGAGCCGCTTTAAGTAAGCAGCGTCGGGCCGGAGCCCGAACCCCTCCTGAATCCTACCCCATAACTCCCTGCCCTAAGCCCCCTGCCTGCACCTCAACTCCCTGCCCTGAGCCCCCTGCACCCTGGTGCACCCCAACTCCCTGCCTTGAGCCCCCGCTGCACCCCGCACCCCTCTTGCATCCCAACTCCCTGCCCTGAGCCTCCTGCTGCACCCCGCACCCCTCCTGCATCCCAACCCCCTGCCCTGAGCCCCCTGCTGCACCCTGCACCCCTCCTGCATCCCAACCCCCTGCCCTGAGCTCCCTCCCGCAGTCCGCACCCCTCCTCTGCCCCCAATCCCTTGCCCTGAGCCCATTCCTGCACCCCGCATCCCTCCTGCACCCCAACCCCCTGCCCTGAGCTCCCTCCCGCAGTCTGCACCCCTCCTCTGCCCCCAATCCCTTGCCCTGAGCCCATTCCTGCACCCCGCACCCCCTCCCACATCCCGCACTCCCTCCCTCACCCCAACCCCCTGCCCTGGCCATGCATACAATTTCCCCACCCAGATGGGGCCCTCGGCCCAAAAAATTTGCCCATCCCTGCTCTAGATAATGCCTTACTCAAAGGCTCATTGTGATCATTAACTGATGTTTGTAAATGGAAAGCACTATGTGAGAGATTATGAGAATAACATCTAGTTGTGCATTAAATCTTTAAAATAATCTATCAGATTATTAACAGTATGTCCAGTTCTCTAGCTACAGAGTATAAATTGGTTATAAATCTATGGAAGGGGATGTGTGTTAGTAAACAATGTGATTAATAATTATTGGGCATATTTTTACAAATAATTATCAAAGGTTTGTTTCTAATTATCCTGTGGAATCTGGGATCAAAGTACTTACTCCATTACTGAACCATTTAGTTACTTATTATTTATGTTGCAAAGGGCACAGTGCCTACAAACCACCCCTTGGCTTACTTGTGGCATTGAAATAAAAACAGAAGCAAATGTGTGTTTAATACAGGCTTGAACCATTTTGATTAAACGATATTGATTACAAACACTTTTCTTCTTTTTATTCCTTTTTTATATCCTTTAATTAATCTGAGAAAACTGTCTTGTACAATATCACACACCTTCGGCCTACAATAAAGATAATTATTTTTGGGTGCATCGAACCTTAATTAAAAGTAAAGCTATCCAACCAAAATCTTGTAGTTATCACAACTGTGGCAGACCAGCCTGTCATCTGTACAGGTTGGTGTACCTTGGAGCCAGCATACACTGCCTTTCACAGCTGCTCTGGGCTTGAAAGTGGTGGAATTTGTGTGCATTAGGCTCTAGGTGCTGAACAAGCTTTGATAATTGTCAGTTTTTAACGCACATGAAAGACACGAATTAAGCAAACCTTACAACACACTTGTGAAGTAGATACTATTACATACATTTTACAGATGGCTAAAGCAAGGCACAGAGACCTTGTCCATGGTCACACTTTGTGGGAGAATTAGGGCAATTCTACACTGCAGCGCTACATCAGTGCAGCTGCACCACTGTAGCGTATCTGGTGAAGATGCGCTATGCTGACAGGAGAGTGCTCTCCCATCGGCATAATTACTCCATCTCAGCAAGAAGCAGAAGCTATATTGGCGGGAAAGCATCTCCTGCTGACAAAGCGCTGTGTGGAAAGTGCAAAACTTGTATGGCTCGGGGCAGGTTTTTTTCACACCCCTGAGCGATGTAAGTTAGACCAACTTAAGTGATAGTGTAGACCTGTCCCTAGGAAGAGAACCTCGGAATCCTTTGTGCAGTGTTCTGTTCTAATTACTAGACCACACTGACTCTGTTTTTCATTTTATAGTGCCCAAAGGGGAAGACATTGATACAGGAGCAATGCTTTGCAGATTAACAATTCTCTCAGAATGAAAACTACATACTGGATGAAATCCTAGCCCTATTGTAATCAATGGCAAAATTCCACTGACTTTTATGGGGCTAGGATTTCTGCCACAGTGTGTACTGCACAAGGCTGAGAGTTAGCACTTTGTCTTAAAATCTTTTTTAAATAAAATATGAATAAAAATCTAGGCCAAGATTTTCAAAAACAAGTGCCTAATGTTAGGTTTGTGAATCCAAATTTAGGGACAAAAATACATGTCCTGAGTTTCAAAAGTGCTCAACAGCCAGCTACTTCCCTTGACTTCTATGTTGGCTGCTAGATGCTCAGCACTTTGGAAAATCAAACTACTTATTTAAGTGCCTAAATATGGACTTAGGAACCTAACTTTAGGCACTTGGTTTTGAAAATTAAGGACATTTACATCACTACAAATGTAGTGCATTTTAATTTATGGTACAGATGGGTTAAGGAAGTGATGATTAGCTATAGGCTAGGTTCAAGTCTCAGTCAAGGCTGGTTCAGCAGCCACTGAAATTTTATGAACTGTTATTGTAAATCTGAGGCCCCAAATGACAGAAATATAGTTAGTTCAGATGATCCTGCAAGATTTCCACTACCTTTGAATAATGTATATTTCATGAGATCAGATGTTCTTTTGAGAGTTCAATGGCATCAAAACCAAAAGAAGAAAATAGATCCAGCCCAGTTTGGGATCCAACATAGGACTAAAGCTACATTAGTTGGTTTGGATCTCAGAATCAAATACAAGTGTTTCACATTCAATCCTGAAATTCAAAAAGTGGTTAGATTCAAGGGTTGCTAGTCTAGTCCACTCTTAATTTACAGATTTATACACTTTCCTCCCTACTGAGAAAACAAAAAAATCTGACCTCATCAGCAGGAGTACTGGCAGGTGCCACAATTTCTTCTTCTTGGACAATCTGAGCTGGAACCTAGGTGAAAAAAAATCAATGTAATAGACAGAATTTGTATCCTAGCTACTAACT
Organism: Caretta caretta; assembly: GCF_965140235.1. Lineage (NCBI taxonomy): Eukaryota > Metazoa > Chordata > Testudines > Cheloniidae > Caretta > Caretta caretta. The sequence goes on from NC_134208.1 coordinate 36,157,136, forward strand.
ACTTTTCTATTACACTTATTTTGGTTTCAATTTCATTTTAACATACATTTTAAAATAAAATTTTAGTCTACCCAACAGTAATAATAGACAGAGAAATACTAGCTTAATAATTTGTGCTTCAAAATATGTACGCACAAAAATTATGTACTTGTTAAGAAACAGAAGCGCTGATCCAGCAGACTTTACTTTGACTTCAGGCTGAGTATGGACTTCAATGGGACTTTTGCCTAAGTTATGGCTGAAGGATTTGGCTCAAAGTATTTAAATAACGAAATGTGTATATTTCATATCAGTAAAAGAAAGTCAGTTCATAAATAATTTATATGAACTCATAATCAGCATTAATGTTTGAAAGTGATTTATCACAACCACAAGGAATGAGTGTGGTTTACAATACCAAAAACATTATACCAAATACCAAAACCTCCTTCCATTATGCTGAAATGGCTAATGATCAGCTTAGTAGAAGGTTTCTGAGTAAACAGGTCATTTAAGGAAGTTTACAAAATAGCACAGTTATGACAATCTCTATAAAGTTTACAGAAATTTAAATCCGCACTAGACTGAATTTGGAATTAAAAAAACTTCAGAAAGTAATTCTAACAGTGAAAAGGAAAAATCTCTTTTCCACAATATACCACTAAAAGTAAAAAGCAAAGTAAAAGAAAAGTAAACCATCTTTTCCTGCTATACAATGAGGATATAGATTAAACACACTGGGCCACAATCTGCACTTCTTTCTCACATAAGTAGTTATATTGACTTTGTAGGGACAAGGTGTATGAGTAAAGCAAGCAGCACTTGATCCATGTCAGGACACCTTAGTTTCCTTTGCAATGTTATGACACCACTTTCTCCATAGAAACATAGGTATTTTACTTTGCAAGTACCAGCTTAGCAGGTGCTTTGGAATTTTAAAACAAGAATTAATTGTAAACACTAATGGAACATAGGGAGTGAAAGGGACTAGGAGCAGAGAGAAAATTTAGCTAGGAAGGTTTGTGAGAGCAGAAAGCTGCAAATGCTCTGCATAAAGTCAAGGAACTTCATTTTGGCTTGATGGAGTAAAATAAATTTTGGGAAACTACCTGACTAAATACATTCTAAGAAAAATATAAGAGAAGGAAACAATTAACAGTCAGAGTAATGCAAAGTAGCTTTAGAGTAGAAATAACCTTAGATGTATTGTTTTTCCAGGCAAAGAAAAATTTTGCTGCCCCTCCCACAATGCATCTCCCCAAACCAAACAAAAATAAATCATCAGAATTTTATACTACAAATATAAAATCATATCCGTGATGGGATCAACCCTACAAGACTACCTGGCAAATAGAAAAAAGAAATGTGTATTTACGGCTCTCTCTCTCATTCTCTCATTTACACACACATTCTATTCTTTTGTATCATATTTAATTTCTTTCTGTTTTCCTCTCTATCATTTATTATTTCTGTTCCCATCCTCCATTTGTCCCATTCTTTCTCTTTCCTTAGGACCGTTATCATTTTTCCCCCTCTAGGGCTATCCCCATATCTTCTGATGGCTTTCCTTCACACATCTTCCTGAACCACCAACTCTCCGCAGCTGTCTTTCTTTACCCTTTGCCCTTCTCTCATGCATCCTGCACCATTTCCTAGAAGCTTAACTATGCCTTTCCAAGGATATCCCCCAGTAAAGCACATTGCATTCTAGCCTTATAGTTACTTAGGCACAGATTATTGTGGTGGCGACTTCAAAAGGGTTTATTTCCCGAAACTGAGGGAAATTATGGGCAAAACTAATTGGGAGGAAAAATTTAGACAGAAATACATGAATGAAAATTGGGAATTCTTTAAGATGAATTTCTTGGATGGCCATCTGGTGAGGCAGAGTGGCCTCCCACTGATGCAGAGGGGGAGGTGTTGCCCCTCGAACCCAGATGGGTGGAGTCTGGCCAGTTATGCTGGTATGCCCTGAATATGAGATTTGAACATTAGACTATAACCTATGAAATATTTGACTTAGGTACCTGGATGGAGGCCTGAGGCTGGATCACTTTAAGGGAACTGTATTGTTTGGACTTCTGAGTAACCAGTAAGGTAATAAAGAAGCTGTTTTATGCTGTCTTGGTAAATCTAAGTATTGGAATATCCACCAGCTTTATAGGGATTGTCTGCCCCATTTGTTGCAGTTCACCCTAATTGAGTGACCATAGCTGGCCCCCACTGGGACTCCATTCACATAGGGAAAAATCCATGCTAACAGGGCTAAGGACAATAGGAAGGAGTTTTTTAAGTATATTACAGGGGTGGCCAAACTTACAGACCCCTGAGCAGCATACGACAATTTTCAGAAGTTTGCAAGCCAGGGCACACCTGCTGGGAGTCAGGTGCCGGGGCTCAGGGTTTCAGCCCTGCTCCTGCTGAAGCCCAGAACCCAAGCAGGCACGCCCTGTGAGGCTGAAGGCCCAAGATCCTCCTCCCCACTGGGCAGAAGCCTCTATCCCACCACCCTGCTGCAAGGCAGAGTCCCAAGCTCCCTCCTCAGTCTGGTAGGTGGAGAATGGGGGAACCCCGAGGGGGAATCTGTGAGCTGCACTTTAATTATAAAAGAGCCGCATGTGGTTCATGAGCCAAAGTTTGGCCATCCCTGGTATATTAGGGACAAAAGAAATCCTAGCAATGGTAGATGGAGATGGTAAAATTATTAATAATGGTGCAGAAAAGACAGAAGTGTTCAATAAATATTTCTGACTTTTTTTTAAATAAGAGGGAGGATGTATTCATATCACATGAGGATGATGAAGCAATTTCCAGTCTGTTAGTTGCTGAGGAGGATGCTAGACATCATCATCTACTAGTGATAAACATTTTAAAATCAACAGACCTAAATAGCTTGCACTAAAGAGTCTTAAAAGAATTGGCTGAAAAAATCTTTGGCACACTGATGTTAATTTTTAATAAGTCTTGGAAGACTAGGGAAATTCCAGAACACTGTAGGAGTGTTAATGTTGAAAGTGGCAATATTCAAAAAGAGAAAGCAGGATGACCCAGGTAAATATTGGTCAGTTAACCACACATCAATTCCAGGAAAGATAATGGAAAAGCTGGTACTGGATTTAATTGATAAACAATTATACAGGATTTAATTGATAAAGAAAGAATATAAAAGATCCTTGGATGTATAAACTGGGGGGATAGAAAGTAAAGGTAGGCAAGTGATTTTGCATCGTGTACAGCAGGGGTCAGCAACCTTTCAGAAGTGGTGTGCTGAGTCTTCATCACTCTAATTTAAGGTTTCGCATGGCAGTAATACATTTTAACATTTTTAGAAGGTCTCTTTCTATAAGTCTATAATATATAACTAAACTACTGTTGTATGTAAAGTAGATAAGGTTTTTAAAATGTGTAAGAAGCTTCATTTAAAATTAAATTAAAATGCAGAGCTCTCCGGACCGGTGGCCAGGACCCGGGCAGTCAGAGTGCCACTGAAAATCAGCTTGCGGGCTGCCTTTGGCACATGTGCCATAGGTTGCCTACCCCGGTGTACAGCATTGGTGAGACCAATATTTGAATATTGCTTATCGTTCTTCCACCCACATTTTTAAAAGGATGTTGAAAAATCTGAGAGGGTACAGAAAAGAGTGACAAAACCGATTCATAGAATAGAATCATAGACTCATAGAATATCAGAGTTGGAAGGGACCTCAGGAGGTCATTTAGTCCAACCCCCTGCTCAAAGCAGGACCAAGAGCTGGAGAAAATATCTTAAAGTGATACATTTAAAGAGCTCAATCTCTTTATCTTTTTTAAAAAAAAAAAAGATTGAGAGATGACTTAATTACAGTTTATACATACTTTCATGAGGAGAAAATACCAGACTCTATCAGAGAAAAGCATAAACAAAAACTAATGACTGGAAACTGCAACCAGTCAAATTCAAATGAAAAGTTAGGTATGCATTTTTAACTGTCAGAGTGATTAACCATTGGTACACTTACCAAAGGAAGTGGTAGAGATTCTCTACCTCTTGATGTCGTCAAATCAAGTTATTTGGTTCAATGCTAGGTAACCAGATGAAATGTGATGGCCTGTTATATAGAGGGGGTTAGATTAGATGACACCTAATGGTACCTTCTGGCCTTAAACCAGTGGTTCTCAAACTTTTGTACTGGGGACGCCTTTCACACAGCAAGCCTCTGAATGTGACCCTCCTTATAAATTAAAAACACTTTTAAATATATTTAACACCACTATTAAAGCTGGAGGCAACGTGGGGTTTCGGGTGGAGGTAGACAGCTTGCGACCCCCCATGTAATAATCTCATGACCCCCTGAGGGTCACGACTCCCAGTTTGAGAACCTCTGCCTTAAACTCTATGAAACTATGAAGAATCAGAAAGAAATGATAGCAGTCTGGGATAGCTGTATCTGAAATAGCATCACCACCAAGAGCAGAGATGCATCCAAAACTTTCCTCCTCCTGCCCAAGAATGAGAATAATGAAGATCAAAGACACTTCAAATAGAAGACCATGCCTTCTAGATATTTCCTCCTCCTCAAATCAGCATCTCCTCCATCTTATCTGGGCTCATTTTTAACCAGTTTCCTCCCAACCACTTCACCACACTTGTCAGATTGATGACACTGCAAAACAAAAAATTCTCACTATTTCCCCTGAAGTCTTGACATATATATTGGAGAGGATGGTTGGCAAGTTGGAACCCTGCAGTATTCTGCTTGTCAAAGATCTTGGGGAACTAAAATAATGCTTTCATTCTACCCTTTAGCACCTTTCAAAGAGGAAGGAAAGAGTCCACTGAAGGGTTATCTTCCTGAAAGATCCCACAGACAAGTTATCAAAGCCTAGTAGTTATTAGTATCAAAGGCTGCTGATAGCTTTTGATCCTCATCAGCATGTACACCATTGCTGAGAGAGATTGCCATCAACAAAACCACCTGTGCAGCTAAAACAAAACTGATAGTGATCTGCAACATTTGCAAGTTCAAGATACAGCTGGAGCTATTCAGACACCACCTTTCCAATAACCTCCCCAAAAATTAAATGTTAGAGACTGAGACCCTTAACTTCATGAGATTTTTTTTTGAGCAGTGCCCCAATAATGGCAACCTGCCCTGTTGAATACTCTTTTTTCCGAAATATGATCTAAAATTAAAATATAGTTTTCAAATATTTTAATATTTAAAGCCATGCAATTTGATTAAAAGTGCTTTATGACTAAATGTAGTAAAATGCATGCGCAGCATATGCGATTATTTAAAAATATAAATAAAATTAGTAGTTTGCAATGTTGGTATTTGCTGCTCTATATTAGAAACTCTTTGAGACACTGGTCTTGTCTACACTAGATAGACTTTGCTGGTATAGCTATACCAGAAGAGCTATGCCTGCAACCTCTCCTAGTATAGATGCAGTCTATTTTATTTTAATTATTTTGCCAGTATAGTTTATACCAGTTCCCTGAAAAAAACAAGCAAAAGGACTTTGATGTCGCTATCACTGTGTCTATGCTCTTTACTGTATAGCTGTGCTGGCAAAACTTTTAAATGTAGACCAGGCCGCAGACCAAGGTTTCCTAAGTGTTTAAACAAAGCCTAACGCATCAGGAGACCCAAACCTGATTGCTGAAAGCTTTTCATCTTCACCTTCGGACCAAATCCTGATGCCAATGAAGTTGGTGGCAAAAATCCTGTTTTCTTCAGTGGACCAGGATTTGACCCCAAGTACTTTAGCATTAAAGGCACAATATCAGTTTGAAATTCTCAGTTAAAAAGTGACAGGTTTCAGAGTAACAGCCGTGTTAGTCTGCATCTGATGAAGTGAGCTGTAGCTCACGAAAGCTTATGCTCAAATAAACTGGTTAGTCTCTAAGGTGTCACAAGTACTCCTTTTCTTTCAGTTAAAAAGTGTGTTGAAAGTTGAGTACCCTGCCCGTTGTTGGGGTTTCAGAGCCCTATTTATTTTTAAAAATACATTTATCTTCCCTGTTGCTGTGTAAAAGATTCACACACACACAAAAGAGGGAAGTGACCAACTAATGGACTATACAGTGGAGACAATGAAAACTAACTTTACACAATGGGCTATGAAATGCCTAAACTTTCAATTATACTGGATTTTAGGGGTTACTTGTATCAATAGTAAACAAAATATCTTCAGAAATAAGTGTGACTTTTAAATTTTTGACAGATTTCAGAGTAGCAGCCATGTTAGACTGTATTCGCAAAAAGAAAAGGAGTACTTGTGGCACCTTAGAGACTAACCAATTTATTTGAGCATAAGCTTTCGTGCATCCGATGAAGTGAGCTGTAGCTCATGAAAGCTTATGCTCAAATAAATGTGTTACTCTCTAAGGTGCCACAAGTCCTCCTTTTCTTTTTAAATTGTTGGTCTCCCTTTAATTATGGGCAAATATCAAAAGCCCGTCTGACTTTTCTAGTAAAGTCTGCAGTGGTGTTCTGCATTGATATCTTCAGCAAAACTGAACAGACTGTCTTCTGGAAAACTGCTTGGAGGGCCTCCAAGATACACCTTTTAAGATTGCAGCAAGATGTGGAAATCAGATAAGCTCTCTGTTTTCATCTTTCCACGAGGTCGCGTTTACCAAGCCAGGTTGGTTCTATGTTAACTATCCCCATTGCAAATTTTATCACAAGTCCCAAAGGCTTGTATTATCCAACAAAATTTCTTGACTGGTGATTACATTTCACTTTTTGGTGTTATTTCAATGGGAATTATATTTGTATTCTTTAGCTGATTTTTTTTTCCTGCTAGTCTTAGTCCTAGTCTTCATTTAAAAATTGGATTGACCTAGCTCCATTTCTCAGGCCTGTGAAAAATTTTGCACCCTGTGCATTGTAGTTGGGTCGACCTAATGATTTAGTGTGGCTAAACAGTGAAGAAACACAGTTTAATATTTCTGATTTTGTAATTCCACTTATCTGTATTTTTTGCCCTGAAGTATAATTTGAAAGTGTCCACTGATGGTAGAATAATGGAAATGCAGTGTTACTTCCTGCCAGTCTCTTGAATGAAATCTTCAAAGAATTTCAGCATTGTAAATATAGTATCAGTTAGAGAGACACCAAAGTTGTATTTAATTTCTTAGTAAAAGAGACAGATGAAGCCACTTTATTTTCAGGATAATCTTTTCATATGTAACAGGTTGAGGTCTATCTTGTGATAATATCAGGAAGGAGCTGTGTAACAGGCAGGCCCAGTTCCTGAAATATTATATGAGTTCAAAAATGGCAGCAAAGAAATTCTTACAATAGCTGACCAGTTTCCAATCTCTATATGGCTAGTAGAGTTAATAAAGCATCATGAGTAGACAGCTGAAATGTATATGCAAACCCATGCAAACTGTGAACATGAGTCACTAAAGACTTCTTTTAGTATTAGTATCATAGAGGTGAACAACACAGGTATTATCTTTGTCTCTCAACCAATGAGCACATGGTTCTTGTGCTTAAGTATTCACAGTGGAGAACAAAAGTATTCTGGCAAATTTTTTATTGATCTAGTTATCAGTTAGATGGATTTATAATTATAAGTAAATAATGGGTCTGTACAAGAGCCATTTTTCACCAAGGAGGTGATGTAGTGTTTGGCCGAAATGGAGCACTAATATATGGGAAGCCTCGTTAATAAAGCCTATAGAGTCAGGTTTCATTCTGCACCTGTATACAGAGCTACAAAAAAAAAAAAAGTGTCCGGTGAAATACCCAGGGAAATTCAGAGAGCGGTGATGATAAAGCATTTTCTGTGCAAGAGTGTGTGACCCACTTCCTTTGAAGGCCAATTAAAACTAGTCACAGAACACAAGAGAAAGCTAGCATGCCCTCAACAAACAGCTGTCTTTTTCTCAGTCTCCAAAAGTAACGCTATGTAGCTTAGAGTGCAGGCAGGACCAAGTTTATCTCTTACTCTGAGAATAGTAACTTCCAGTTGTTACTAGAATTAGGGGACTTTGTGGGGAAATTAAAAGAAACTATGTCTCCTTTTATAACAGCAGCTGGCACTGGGATGTCTTAAGGAGGAATATGACTTTCAGTCTCTATATGATTAGAATGTATATGAACAGAGAGGCAAAGGAGTGTCAGGTCATGAACCAAGCTAACCTGAGCTAATCACTCCAGATCAGTTCCTACATATTGGTGGGCTAGTAAGCAGCAACCCACTGCTGCATCTTGAGCAGCATCTGTTCCATGAATAAACAGATGACTTCACTTCCCTGGGCTGTCCATCTGGCACCTTTCACAAGCTCTAAATTCAATTTAAAATACAAACAAAGATTTTACTGTCACAAGTGGTTTGACCTGATAGATGAACTGAATGAGAGAGTTCACAGGAGGTAATAGTTCATTGCCCTTAGGCAATCTCTCTCATTCTTCCTGAAACTGAAAGATGATGGTGTCTTTAATCAGATTTGTTTATGCAAAAAAGAAACATAAAAGCCATTATTTGTATTTGGAGAAGATCAAGATAGAGATGAAGTAGCATATATCATGTATCCTGACTGGTAAACACTTCTCCTTGCTTCATTTTTAAAGTATCAGCAACACTGATGTTTTAACCAGTCTGTTGGAGTACTGTGCAAGTATTGTTATCCAGATGTTTAAAACATGGAACTGGTCTAATCCCTTCCTCTATACACAGAGCAGACTGAGAACTGTATCTGTTAAATTAAACATGAGATCTATGCTCTTCATTGGCTATGTCTACACCACAAATTAACTGTAGCATGGGTAGACATACCCATGACAGCTTTAATCTAGCTAGCGTACATAAAACGTGGCACAGACCCTGACACAGGCTAGCAATCCGAGTATGTACCCAGGGTCCCTTGTGAGGTAACCAATGACACCATGACTTCACTACTGTTGTTACCCAGACTACCTAGATTAAAGTATGTAGACCAATGTCTTATGGTTGCCTTAGACAATAACTAAGAATAAACTTACAACAAAAGACAACAAGCCTTTAAAAAAAATTCAGAAGCTGGCAAACATAACCTGAATCTGCCATACAGTCCACAAATACAAGAAACAAAAATAGTTTGGGTCTTGTCCTGAAAGATGCCACAAATGTACAGAACAGTCACAAAGATATCATGTTAGATCATAAAATCAGAGAAATGTCAAGCTGGAAGGGACCATGAGAGGTCATCTAGTCCAGCACCCAGTACTGCAGCAGGACCAAGTAAACCTAGACCATCCCTGGTCTAACCTGTGCTTAAAAACCTCCAATTGTGGGGATTCCACAATCATCCTTGGTAACCTTAACTATCCATATAGTTAGAAAGTCTTTCCTCATACGTAACCTAAATCTCCCTTGCTGCAGATTACAGCAATTACTTCTTACCCTACCTTCTGTGGACATGGAGAACAGCTGATCACCATCCTCTTTATAACAGCCCCTGATATGCAGGTCCTTTATGCAGAAGACAGCCTAAACTATTATGTGGAACAATAAACAGTTCCAACTTTGAGGATCCTAACTACCACAAATTTTATCCCAGTTCTCAATGATCAAGTGATCTCTGAATCTTTTAAGGGGGATTTTCTGTAAAGCAAACAGCTTGAGGTAGGAACCAAGCTGAGTCTGGAGACATGAGGCAAGCCTTCCATTCAAAGTTGTCTTCAGAGTATAGCAGAGGCATTTTAAGGAACTAACTGGTTGAATCTTTAATTATTTGAATTAGGATAGTACCTAGAAGCCCAAACACAATCAAGGCCCCACTATGCTAGGTGCTGTACATACTCAAAGTAAGAGATCTCCTCCTCCCAAAAGATGTTACAGTCTAAAGAGACTAGAAGATTGATTATCCCTGTTCTAGAGATGGACTTTTAAAGCACAGAGAGATTAAGTGATTTGACCAAGGCCACACAGGAAGTGTGCTGGAAATCAGAAACTGAACCCAGATCTTCTGAGTTCTCATTGCATGCCTTAGCCACAAGACCACCCTTCCATTCTCTGAATGAAGAAGTAAACAGAGTTGTATTTTTATCTTCTTACTCAGCTTATAATACAGCAGCGCAAGGATTACAATTTCAAATAACCCAGTGGAGATGTTCCTTAAATACATATGAAGAGAGCTTCATGCTTGCCTCACATAGAGCTCCAAAGATTTGACTGACTGACTTTTCTGCAATAAGGTAAACCTGGGCACTTTAATATTTATCAGCTCATAATGAAGTTCTTGGTTTTGGAGGCAGAATTCTTATGAACAAATGGAGTTGTGCTTCATACCCTTCATGCAAAGTCACACTTATCTTGGTGTTACCAAAACTCTTGATGGAAGGAAAAATCTGTCCTATTTGAGGCACAAAATCTTTAAATACCATATACTTAGATCTGAATAAAAGGAGGCAACTAAGCATCCATTAGCTTAAAGTGAATGTTAATATGTAACAATACAATAAGTGTGCGTGTTCACACAATTAAGCGTTGAAACTGAAGTGGGATAAAGAGATTTCCCTGCCTCCAGCAAACTTTCAATTCATCTCCACCTCTGTACATGACTATACATTAGTCTTTCCAGGAATAACGTATAGTTCTAGATCCAAAAAATACATTTGAAAAGCAGAGGGTTAGTCTGGTTTTAGAATGCATCAAAAGACAGGTATTTTCAAAATGCTTCTTGAGGTTGAAGCCTCCTGAACACCCGACTGGGGTCTTATCTTTCCATTTGTCAAATACTGCCGAACTGGACATAACCAGTTTTATTTCCCATCCCTTATCACCACAATTTACAAACTATTCAGTGAGCCATGGGATGGTTGAAATGTATTGTGGGAGATATTTTGAAACTGCTAGATGAGCCTTTAAGCCTTGAGAGCTGCACTGGAGAGCTTCACTTACAGCTTTTGAAAAGAAGTACAAAGGAGCATGCTCACTGACAGCTGTTCACAACTCCAGAGACTTTATGTTTGCTCATGCCCTGAACAGAAGAAATGCCTCCAGGCACTATTGTTTGTCTGGTGCAGCTCCTTCTTCCTCCCCACTACAGGGGCTGGTTCTACTTTCAGTAGCTTAATTTGGCTTTTAATGCCTAACTTACCATAGTTGGAGAGGTGTAGCCTGGTGCAATATACACAGACATATACCATGGCTCAATAGCAAAGAAATTAATAGAAGCAACTCCAAAACTTAGATAATTTGTGGAAACATAAAACAAGGTCAAATTTAAGATTCATAGCCATTCTGAAACATCTGGATAACAGTGCTGATAAAACTTCTGCAGCAGTTGATAGCTGATAGCAAAGCACAGCGCTCCAGTCAGCTAACCATGGATTAAGAGACTGTACAATCTTAGAAACCAGCCTCTCTACTTCAACCCATATATATTGCCGGCAATATTTCTACAATTTTCTAACTGGGGGTACTCAAGGAAATAAGCAAGTTGACATGAGATCCTTTAATGTGTTTCCAGATATTCAAGCAGACAGAAAGACAGACAGACAGAGACACACAAAGAGAATCAGTTATGTGATTCAAACACTTCAAGGCTAGAGAGCCTGAATTTGCTTTTCTTTATTCAATAAAGCTTGTTTTTCATCTGTTCAGTAAAGGCTGAATGATTCTTACCCACACTGCAAGAAAAAGCCTGAAGTTCACTTGAAATGAATAATGCATTCACACTCAGTTGTGCTCAACAACTGTCCAGTAGTAAGTTTTTGTAATATTGTGTTGTTATATTGCCTAGGAGTGTCTGCATTTCTGCATAATAATACGCAGTTGTCTGTTTCAGTCTGTACATTTAGTGATCCATGTCTCCATGTCTAGTTGGCAGCCGGTATCAAGTGGAGAGCCCCAAGGGTCGGTCCTCGGGCCGGTTTTGTTCAATATCTTCATAAATGATCTGGAGGATGGTGTGGACTGTACCCTCAGCAAGTTTGCAGATGACACGAAACTGGGAGGAGAGGTAGATACGCTGGAGGGTAGGGATAGGATACAGAGGGACCTAGACAAATTAGAGAATTGGGCCAAAAGAAATCTGATGAGGTTCAACAAGGACAAATGCAGAGTCCTGCACTTAGGACGGAAGAATCCCATGCATCGCTACAGACTAGGGACCGAATGGCTCGGCAGCAGTTCTGCAGAAAAGGACCTAGGGCTTACAGTGCACGAGAAGCTGGATATGAGTCAACAGTATGCCCTTGTTACCAAGAAGGCCAATGGCATTTTGGGATGTATATGTAGGGGCACTGCCAGCAGATCGAGGGACATGATCATTCCCCTCTATTCGACATTGGTGAGGCCTCATCTGGAGTACTGTGTCCAGTTTTGGGCCCCACACTACAAGAAGGATGTGGAAAAATTGGAAAGAGTCCAGTGGAGGGCAACAAAAATGATTAGGGGACTAGAACACATGACTTATGAGGAGAGGCTGAGGGAACCAGGATCGTTTAGTCTGAGGAAGAGAAGAATGGGGGGGGATTTGATAGCTGCTTTCAACTACCTGAAAGGGGTTCCAAAGAGGATGGACCTAGACTGTTCCCAGTGGTAGCTGATGACAGAACAAGGAGTAATGGTCTCAAGTTGAAGTGGGGGAGGTTTAGGTTGGATATTAGGAAAAACTTTTTCACAACGAGAGTGGTTAAACATTGGAATGCGTTACCTTGGGAGGTGGTGGAATCTCCTTCCTTGAAAGTTTTTAAGGTCAGGCTTGACAAAGCCCTGGCTGGGATGATTTAGTTGGAGACTGGTCCTGTTCTGAGCAGGGGGTTGGACTAGATGACCTCCTGAGATCCCTTCCAACCCTGATATTCTATGATCTGTAGGTACAGTTGTGTCACAAAGTAACTGAGTGTAAACACTAGAAGAATCTTGCCATTTCATATGCTGTTCAGCTAGATCCAAGTCCCCACTCTGCTCTCATTTTGCTAATGAAACTGGTTACATCTCCCTTCCACATGTGCTGTACAGAAAATAGACACAAAACCTGACAGTGTTTATCTCCAGGGAATCTAATAGATTCCAGATCAAAAAAAAAATTTAGTACATACACACACAGGGAAATCGGAGTATTCTCCCAGAGGCCACAGAATTTCAGCAAGTATCCACACATCATCTCCCAGGCACCAAGCAATTAACATTCTAAAGCATCTTTTTCTTGGGGGCTAACTGATCCAGTGTCTGTCAGGGATTAGAAGGCATACCCTTGCTCAGGAGTATAAAGCTGGAAGCTATGCTTTGAATCATTGGAGGAGATAGTGCAAGGGAGCAAGTAAAAAGCTGTGACCCCTTACAAGGCTATTTTAAGTTCAAAGACTGAAGATTTTTCTCTCATTTCTATCATCATCAGAGGGACTAAAATGTTATAAATACATGTTTTATGTTTTATAGTTTATATACCGCAATTTAAATCCCTGGTTCATACACCTGAGTAACATGCAAATACTTAGCCCATAGTTTTTGGCAGATGCATGAATAAACTTGATTTTAGCATTTTTCCCTACCTTGATGGTTTAAAAATTTAAGGAATAGTATTTAAGTAGCAGAGGAAAAAGTTTTATGAAGCTGCCTTCAATACATGCTACTTTAAAAACTTACTGGTATCAAGACAACCCTTATCCATCAGATCATACAACTTTTTGATTTCCTAAAAACATTACCGACACCACAGCAAAGACAGAAGAGAATAATGCATTCTGGAATGTCTTTTATTGCATTGAATGCAGCATGTGTGATTACCTGCCTTGTGGGCAGGTGGTGTATGTGTGCATTCAGTGCACTCTTGAGACCAGAGTGAACTGGAAGAGATAAGGCAAACAGAGAGGTACCTAGATGAGACCTTCAAGAACACAACAGAACAGTCCTACCCCCACTCAGACAGCTTCTGTGCTGTGGAGGAGTACGAAAGTCTGGGGGAAGGAGAACATCAAGCTGGAGTACAGGGAAACAATCCCATAATTAAGACTCTCCTACAGATGATGTCATCCTCTCATTCCCTCTCAGGGGAGCGGACCCCAGTTATTAGGAATAGCCAGGCAATAGTAATGGGGATTCGATTAAAAACATAGATAGTTGGGTTTGTGATAACCAGGAGAACCACATTGTGAATTGCCTGTCAGGTGTGAAGGCTGCAGACCTCTTGAGACATTTAGATACACTAACATTCTGTGTTGGGGGAGGAGATGGTGGTCATGGTACATGTATGTACCAGTGACATAGGGAAAGGTAAGGGAGGTCTTGGAGGCCAAATTTAGGCTCCTAGGTAAGAGATTAAAATCGAGAACTTCCATGGTAGCATTCTCTGAAATGCTTCCAGTCCACACAAAGAGCCAGCTAGACAGGCAGAACTGCAGGGTCTCAATGCATGGATGAGACAACGATGTTCAGATGATGTTCAGAGAGGGGATTTAAGTCTTTTAGAACCTGGTGAATCCTTGGAGAAAGGAGGAGCATATACAGGAAAGATGGGCTCCATCTAAATCAAAATGGAACTAGATTTCTAGTATGTAAAATTAAAAAGGTCTTAGAGGAGGTTTTAAACTAAGGGCTGGGAGAAAGCCGACTGGTTCAGAGGAGCACATGGTTCAGACAGAGACATCCCTGAGCGGAGGATTTATTAAAGGGGATACGCTATATCCTCGTAGAGATGAGAGGACAGAAGTTGATAAAGTACAAGTAGGAACTAAAGAGAAACAGTCAAAAGAAAAAGAGTCCCGTTCAATTACATCACACAAATGCAGAAAACTAAATATTGATAAATTTTATAAGTGCTTGTATACAAATGCTAGAAGTCTAAATACTAAGATGGGTGAACTTGACGCCTGGTATTAAATGAGGATATTGATAAAATAGGCATCACAGAAACTTTGTGGAACAATCATAATCAATGGGATACGATAATACCAGGGTACAAAATATACAGGAATAACAGAGTAGGTTGTGCTGGTTGCGGAGTGGCACTATATGTAAAAGAAAGCATGGAGTTAAATATAGTAAAATCTTAAACCAAACAGTACCATAGAATCTCTATGGATAGAAATGCCATGCTTCAATAATAAGAGCATAGCAGTAGGAATACACTACCAACCTAACGGTGATTGTGAAATGCTCAGGGAAATTAGAGAGGCTACAAAAACTGAAAACTCAATAATAATGGGGGATTTCAACTATCCACATAATGACTGGGTATGTGTCACCTCAGGACCAGATGCAAAGATAAAATTTTAGATAGCACTAATGATTGCTTCTTGGAACAGCTAGTCCTGGAACCCACAGGGGGAGAGGCAATTCTTCATTTAGTCCTAAATGGAACACAGGATCTTGTCCAAGAGGTGACTATACCTGAACTGCTCAGTAATAGTGGTAGTAATAGTAATAGTGAATATAATGTAATTAAATGTAACATCCTTATGGGGAGGGGGACATCAAAGAAGCCCAGTACATTAGCATTTAATTTAAAGAAAGGGACCTAAACAAAAATGAGGATGCTAGTTAAATGGAAATTAAAAGGTACAGTCACAAAAGTGAAATGCCTGCAAGCTGCATGTTATTAAAAACACCATAATAGAGACTCAAATTAAATGTATACCCCAAATTATAAAACATAGTAAGAAGACCAAAAAAGCGCCACCATGGTTAAGCAAAGTAAAAGAAGTGGTCAGAGGCAAAAAACAAAAGAAGGCATCTTTTAAACGTTAGAAGTTAAAACCTACTGAGGGAAATAGAAAGGAGCATAAACTCTGGCAAGTCAAGTGTAAAAGTATAAGTAGGCAGGCCAAAAAGAATCTGAAGAGCAGCTAGCAAGAGACACAAAAACTAATCATTTTTTAAAGTACATCAGAAGCAGGAAGCCTGCCAAACAATCAGTGGGGCCACTGGGCAATCGAAGTGCTAAAGAAGAACTCAAGGAAGACAAGGTTGTTGAAGAGAAGCTAAATGAATTTTTTGCATCAGTTTTCACTACAGAGGACGTGAGCCATTCTTTTTAGGTGACAAATCTGAGGAGCTGTCCTAGACTGAGGTGTTAGAGGGAGGTGTTGGTACAAATTGATACATTAAACAATAAGTCACCAAGACCTGGTATTCACCCAAGTGTTCTGAAGGAACTCATATACGAAACTGCAGAATTATTACCTGTGGTATGTAACCTATTACTTCAATCAGTCTCTGTACCAGATGATTGGCAGATATCTAATATAACTGATTTTTTAAAACAGCTCCAGAAGTGATCTTGGCAATTACAGGCCAGTAAGGCTAACTTCAATACCAGGTAAATTATCAGACACATAGATGAACATGGTATGTTGGGTAAGAGTCAAAATGGCTTTTGTAAAGGGAAATCATGCCTTACGAACCTATTACAATTCTTTGAGGGTGTCAACAAGCATATGGACAAGTCTGATCCAGTTGAATAAGGGTACTTGGATTTTCAGAAAGCCTTTGACAAGGTCCCACACCAAAGGCTATTAAGTAAAGAAAGCAGTCATCGGCTAAGAGGGAAGGTCCTCTCATGCATCAGTAACTAGTTAAAAGATAGGAAACAGAGGATAGGAATAAATGGTCAGTTTTCTCGGTGGAGAGAGGTAATAGCAGGGTCCCCCAGGCATCTATACTGGGACCAGTGCTGTTCAACATTTTCATTAATGATCTAGGAAAATGAATAAATAATGAGGTGGCAAAGTTATTACTCAAGATAGTTAATGTCAATGCTGACTGTAAAGAGTCACAGAGGGATCTCAGAAAGCAAAGTAATGCAGATTGGAAAATGTAGTCCAAACTAAACATACCAAATGATGGGTCTAAATTTTTACCACTAAAGAAAGATCTTGGAGTCATCGTGAATATTTCTCTGAAAACATCTGCTCAATATGCAGCAGCAGTCCAAAAAAGCAACAGACTGTTGGGAACTATTAGGAAAGGGACAGGTAATAAGGCAAAAAATATCATAATGCCACTATATAAATTCCCAAAACCAGGAGCCACCAATTGCAGCAGGTTTAAAACAAAAACAAGGAAGTACTTTCACACAATGCACAGTCAACCTGTTCAGCTAATTGCCAGGGGATGTTGTGAAGGCCACAAGTATAACTGGGTTCAAAAAAGAATTAGAAAAGTTCCTGGAGGATAGGTCCATTAATTATTATTAGCCAAGATGGTCGGGGATACAACCCAATGCTCTGGGTGTCCGTAAACATCCAACTGACAGAAGCTGGGACTGGAAGACAGGGGATGAATCGCTTGATAATTGCCATGTTCTGTTTATTCCCTCTGAAGCATCTGGCACTGGCCACTGTTGAAAGACAGCATACCAGGCTATTGATCTGGGTCAAACAATTGATCTGACCCAGTATGGCTGTTCTTATGTTCTTAATAAACCTCAAAGTGCCAGAGTTTACAGAGGGAAATGTTTCTTTTTTTAAAGAACAAGCTACATTTCTATTCCAGTGCTGAATACCACCATAGCTTGGCGCACATATAAATTTTCTAGAGTAAGCCTGGTCCTGCTGCCCACAAGAGAGCTGTACTGACTGATATTTGATCTGTTAAGGAGAAAGGGGACAGAAACTTTGAAATTTGTAATTCTGACTGCTTGGTTGGCTACTGACCAGTAGCTGTCTGGGGTGGCAAGCTTCCAGGTGATGATGGCCGCATGGCTCTGAATGGTTGTGGGAGTATTCATGACAGTGTGCTACAGCTGCAGCTCAGGGGTGAGCCCAGGGCAGATTTCGGAAAGTGCCTCTGGCAGAATGCTGGACACTAAGGGAGCCAGCACTCTAATCACTTAGGGTAAGTCTACACTGCAATGTAAGCCCTGGTTACAAATTCAGCGTCACGCCTAACTCCTCTTTATCTACACATAAACTGAGCTAACCCAGGGCTCAGACGAAGGGTCCCAGGACCCCACAGAGGTGAAGGGTCTGAGCTTGAGTCAAGCATAGGACCTGGGACACAGGACTCAAGCCGGGACCCTGGGTTCAAACCCTATTGCTTTGCAGTGTAAACACAGACCTGCTGGACTCATGCTCTGGGACCCCACGAAAAGTATTCCACAATTCCACAGGACAGCTTTCATTGTCCTCTGGACAGTTAAGTTTGGTGGATAGTCAAGTTTTCCCTCACTGCACCACAAGCAAAGGACACCTTTTGGGAGGGCGCTAGGAAGTCTCGGATATGGGGGATTGGACTTGGGCCCACATAATGCAGTGTAGATTCCCATTCCTAATCTAGGGTTACAAATGAATGTAGATGCTCAAACCCTAGATTAATAAACCATGGTCTGTTAAGTAAAGTTCTGCTAACTCTGGGTTTACACTGCAGTATAGACATAGCCTTTGGAAAAGGCTGACTGGAGATATGCAAGCTAATTAGCCGATCAGGCTAGGAGGGCTGATGAACCAATTAGCCCATCAGCTGAGGAGTATAGAAAGACACAGGAAGGAAGGGAGTCAGGAGAGGACCTGGGCTAGCTGAGTCCAGTGTGTTCAGAAATCTCAAGGAAGGGAGACTTCTGGCCTGGTGGGAAAGGTTTAAACATAGAGAAGCACTGTATATTATATTGCTGCATGGGTCTGCATTCCCATATTGGTGCTAGAAATGTAAATAAATAAATTGAGGTTGCCACTCAATGGGGAGAGTCTCAGAGGTTCCTGGGGTATCTGCAAACAGGGACAAAGTGCACCCTATTACAGTGCCCTTTGTCATCCTCACATTCTGCCACAATGACTGATCACCCCAAGTCTCCAAAACAATCTGGTACAGCTGCTGTTGCAGCTGCCAAAAGTGCTCGGCATATGGCATCCAAAGCCACAGTCACCTGGCGATAAGATCTCAAATAAATGTTCACCAGTCTCTGTGGATTGGCAGTTGTCAGCATCACAACTTGGAGCACTATTCCAGGATAGCAGACACAAAATGCCGGATGTTTTGAAAATGGAACAGGCTTGCGCACAAGAAATGAATAAGACGGCAGGAGAGGAATCATGGGCACTGTTGAGCTTATCCCCAAGTGCCACAATTCCACTCACTCCCAGCTAACTTCTGCTATGTATCTGTAGCAGGGCGGTCACCCCACTCCGGCTCAGAAAGGGTTAAAAGCCAGCCCTTGGAGAGGGCTGGGGCTAGGAGTCAATCAGAAAAGACTGGGAGGCAGCCAATCAGGGCCAGGCAGGGCCCTATAAAAGGGCTGCAGGCTCAGAAGGCAGTCAGTCTTTCTCCAGCCTTGGAGAGGGAAGGACTGGCTGCCTGCAAGCAGAAGGGGCGTACCTTGGGCAGAGTAGTGCTGGGAGAAGCAGCAGGAGGAGCTGAGGAGCTCCAACCTGGCAAACTCCCAGGCTGAGGCTTTGCTTCTTAGGCTTGAGGGGGCACTGGGACTGTGGGGAGCAGCCAGAGTAGGAAAAGGCAGCAGGTCCAACCCCCTGGCTGATGATGAGTGGCCACTTCAGACTACAGTTTGCCCCTGAGGGAAGGGGCTAGATGAAGACTGGCAGTGGGTCACTGAGGTGAGGGGGGCTTAGAGGATTGGGGTTCCCTGGGGAAGGGAGGAGCCCAAGTGTGGGGGTACTGTCACTGGCAGTACCCAGGAGAGGAGGCACTGTGGTCCGGTGAGGGATGCGGCATCAGAAGTACCATAAGTGGTCGAGATTGACCAGTAAGCAGATACCGGCCAACAGGAGGCGCTCTGAGGCTGGGATGAGTTAATTCCTGGATGACCAGCGGGAGGCGCTGCAGCAGTGAGTGCACACTGCTACAGTATCCCACAATGCAAAGCAAGAGAAGTCCCAGAATGCATACAGAATAGCAGCAAAGCACTCCGGGATACTTGCACAGAATGTTGCTCACCTACTCCGCCCAAAGTCCATGCCATGTATACAAACCAATCCATACTGAAACAGAAAATATTTTACAGTGGATGCACAATTATTGCAGACTGTCTAATATGCACCAATCAATGTGCAAGAAATATCAGTGCAAATTAAGACCTCATCTAGGCAAGGCCTTATTTAAGGCTTGCTGATCTTTTTCATTAAGACTAATAGAGAAGACATGTGCTTTGATATGTATAATTCAGCAAGGAAAGTGGAAGATCATACACCAAGTTTTTTCACTACTTCTATCTTTAATTCAACCATGGGATTTTTACAGACTAGTAGCTTAGTCAGGTCTCACTAATTTTTCTAATATAATAGTTACAGTAACTTAAACAAAGGGCTGCTTTTGCCCAGAGACTCTAGGAAATCTATTTCTACCTTATTCTTGTCAAAGACAGACAGAGGGAGAGAGGGATGTGCTAATTAAATTCTTTCTTCCTATTTTAAAGGGCCAAGAATATTTTATACCAATAAATTTATTAGAGGGCAATAAGTTTGCCTTGAATTTACCTGATCAATAGGCATTTCCACTTTCAGATTTTTGTCTTCTTGTACCTCTGCTGCCCCTTGAACTTCTCCCCGGGGTTTACCAGCTTTAAAAATACTTGGTGCTGGAAAGTAATGGAAAACATTAGTTATCAAATACTGCTTGTACACCTCCATGAACATGTCACAGTTCCTTGTTCATCAAACTGACATGTAGGATTATTAAAATTCATTATTTTTCTTAGTAAGTAAAGAATCAATTCTATAATAAGAAAAAACGTTAATCTTATTGGCTTTATTTCCAAAAGTTGCAGAACCTAATCAGTTTCAAGGAAAAAAAATGTATTCCTGTTGAAATATTTTATTTTTGCCTGAAAGGACTTACTAGGAAGTGTTGTGCAGAACACTTGGCCAAAAAAGGGTTATGTAGCAGTGCAAATATCAATGTCCAGTAAACTAAAACTATTACAGAAACAGACTAAAAATGTTGAATTATCAGTCTTCATGCCCTAGAAGAGTAAAGGGCAATCAAATAGCCAAAACATAATTTCTTCTTGTCTTCTCTTAATTTATTATGTTTTATTTCTTAATAAAAAGCAAGAATATACATTCAGAAGTTTGAGACAGAATGAAGATCATCAATTTGCATAATTTAATATTAATGTGTGCAGAGGACCTGATTACCCCTCATGTGCTAGGTTTTGTACAAATGTAAGTAGGCAGGTAGACACAACGCGCAGTCTAATGAGTTTACAACCTAAGATGTTTAGAAGAAACTTGCATATAAACAGAGGTAGGCAGGTGGACACAATCCCCACGTGAGGTGCTCGGGCTCTAAAACCCATGTCTGCTGGTTCAATCCACACTGCTACCCAACAGCTCCAGTGAAGCATGGAACAGCAGATTATGAGCCCTATAGGTTCAAGCATACTGGATGTCCCACCTATAGCAGTCCTGAGTGGCAAAGCCTACTGTGTTCCCTGATTGGCCCAAGAATGCTATTTAAGGTCTAGGGTAAACACCTGGAGTCTGTCTGCACAACTATTTGGGTCCCTGGATTGCTCCTGCAAACAGATTGTGCTGCACATTCCTGATACCTTACCTTACTCCTGGTTTCTGACCATAGCCCTGCTCTTGACACCTGGCCTCACTCCTGGACCCCTGCTCTGCTCCTGACACCTCAGTTCCTGGTCCCCTGCTCCACTTCTAATGCCTAGCCCTGCCGTGGTTCCACTAATCCTACTTTGGCTGGCTCATTTGGCTCCAACCCGATGCAGCTCATTGACCTCAACTACGACCTGATCCTATGGCATGACGCTGGTACGGACTGCTGCTTCTGGCCTTGACCCTCTAGACTGAATTCAGACCATATTCTCAAGTTCCCTCCAACCCAAGCCTTAGCCTCAACCCTGCACCCCAATAGCTGGGATCCTGACACCCCAGGCTAATGATCTTACAATCTAAGAAAAGTTTAGAAATATGTACACAAATATACATAGTATGTATACAGTACAACAGCTATGTTTTTTCCTAAAGTATGATTTTATACAAGAAATAAGGGATATAAATGTTATAAATGGATATATTTTCACACTGTTACGTTCACCATAAACCGTTCACCATGTTCACCATAAACCATTCTAAAATGGCTGACCAAATGACATGGACATTGCGAGGGAATTATGGATTAAGAAGTCTGTCTATATGCACCTATATTCTAAATATTGGTTTGTGTGTTTTCTCTGTACTACTTCCAAAGGAGCAATAAATATTTTCACTTCTCTGCTCCTCATACATTATATTTAATAGAAACATTTCAACAACCATTCCATAGACTTAAAAAAACAAAAATGGAAATAGTTCATCAAAATAAAATTCTTAAAACATAATTGTTGCCTTACACAACAGAAGCAGTATTTCATATTACCCTTATCAGATCCCAGGGGTGTAGTCCTTTCAGGTCTTGCCTTCTTGACTTCTTTGCTTTCTTTGGCATAAAAAACTGAGTGTGCTTTTCCATCTGCTGGTTTGGGACTTTTCTGTGATTTTGCTGAATGTTTACAAGAAGGTTGACTTGCACTGTGTTTCTCTGACTAAATGAAACATTAAACAGAGAACATCCAAATGATTAACAATCTCTTTTATATTAACTGTTACATATGCCCAAGTAATTTGTTTGCAACTGTGAACATTCAGCATTAACAACAATGCATTTCAGAATCCTTCACACACATCTGCTTTATTGCTTTAGTTTCTTAGAAGGCCTTTTGACTTTGCAAAGGCTGGAAAAGAGCAATAGCCCTTCCACTTTCATTCCTGCACTGCCGCTGTTACAGGGCTCAACAAGGAGCAACAGCTGGAATTGGGAGATTAAATGGATTTTAGACTATTAAAAATTACTAAATGGCTTTCATCAATTTTTACTGCAATATCAAGGATATTTCTATTAGCCTCTAAAGCCTTTTTCCGTAACCAGACCATGACTGTAATTTACAATGGCAAAGAACTAATCCATATCATGATTATTGCTGTTATAATGTAGATTTTCATACTGTTATAGTTGCAGTTTTAGATGCATGTGGCTAAAAATTATGACTATGCTTTTTCCAGAGAAGCTGCTAGGTTCCTGTGTGTGGGGGTCAGCTCATTAGATTTCCACTGTAGGTAGGGACATAACACTGAGAAGTTGTACTTACATATATATAGACAATAAACATATCTTTATGAGACTTCTAATACAGCAGTCCTTATGTAGAAATAGCATTAAGATAGCAGGAAAGACTAATCAGATTTGCAATTAAAGCTGGTTGAAAAATATGATGGAACAATTTTCTGTCAAAGAAAACATTTTGTGAGAATTCATAGTTTTTAATGAGTTTTGCAACAGGGAAAAGGTTAAAACAATTTAGATTTTCTCATTTCATTTTGATGAGGTCACAATGTTTCATTGGATAAAGTGAAAATGTTTTAATTCATTTTGATTCATTGCATTTAGACTTATATTATATTATATATAAGTAGGCACATTAATGTTTTTAATATAAAAGTCTAAATTAAATGAGTCAAAATGAAAAGATGAAACATTTTGTTATTGCAGTAACATGTTTTTATGTAAATGAAATGATTCAACATTATCAAAATGAAACGTTTCAAAAGTTCCAAACAAACATTTTTGGGGGTTTCACTTCATAGGAAACTTCAAAGTTTAGCTTTTGCTTTTTGTTCCAATTTGGAACCAAAAAAAAAAAAACTTTTAAAAATGTTGGCATTTCCCACAGAATGGAAATTCCAGTTTCCAACCAGCTCTACTTGCAACCCCCTTGGTTTTGCCACTTTAAACAGACAGCCCATCAGCTTGTCCTGTGTTAGCTTTGCTAAAGCAAACAAACACTAGTGAAAAACCAAACAAAATAGCACATTTATTAACAAGAGTTAAGGTGTGGAACTACTCAGCAAAATTACTGTGAAAATGGTATTCCAGGGTTCCACTTCCAGAGCAAAATCACACAAGCCGTGGTAGTAATAGGAGACTTTAATCAGCAAAACCCAAAATGTCCAATGAGTTCTTGAAATGTACTGAGGACAACCTTTTGTTTCAGAAGGTGGAAGAAGTAACAAGGGGAACAGACATTTAAAAATCATTCTGACTAACAGGGAGGAACTAGTTGCAAATCTGAAGGCAATCTGGGTGAAAGTGAGGATGAAATGATAGATTCATGATTCTAAGGAAAGGACGGAGTGAGAACAGTGGAATAAGTACAACAGAAGTCAAAAAAGTCAGAAAATTTTAGGTAAACCCCCATGGGAAGAAAATCTAAGGGGAAAAGGAGTTCAAGAGAGCTAGCAGTTTCTCAGAGAGATAATATTAAAGGAGCAACAGTACACTATCCCGATGTGAAGGAAAGACAAAAAGAAAAGGAAGAGGCCAATATAGCTCCATCAGGAGCTCTTTAATGGCCTGAAAAATCAAAAAAGAATCCTACAAAAAGTGAAAACATGGGCAAATGTCTAAGAATGAGTTCAAAAGAATAGCACCGGTATATAGAGACAAAATCAGAAAGGCTAAGGCAGAAAATGAGTTATACCTAGCAAGGGACATAAGGCAATAAGAAGAGGTTATATAAATACATTAGGTACAAGAGAAGGAAAAAGGAAAGTGTAGGTGCTCTTTTTATTGGGGAAAGAGAGCTAATAAGGAATGACCTCAAGAAGGCTCAGGTGTTTAGTGACTATTTTGCTTCAGTCTTCATTAAAAAGGTGAATTGTGACCAGATATTAACAAGGGGGAAGGAACGCAAGACAAAATAGGGAAAGAACATGTTAAGAATATTTAGATGTATTCTCGTCAGCAGGGCTTGACGAAATTCACCTTAGAGTACTGAAGGAACTAGCTGAAGCAATCTTGGAACTGTTACCAATTATCTTGGAGAACTCATGGAGGGCAAGTGAGGTTCCACAGAACTGAAGAAGGGCAAACATAGTACCTAACTTTAAAAGGGGAACAAAGAGGACCCAAGGAATTATGGACCTGTCATAAATATAAAGGGAAGGGTAAACACCTTTAAATCCCTCCTGGCCAGAGGAAAAACCCTTTCATCTGTAAAGGGTTAAGAAGCTAAGATAACCAGTGGTAGCAGATGACAGAACAAGGAGTAATGGTCTCAAGTTGCAGTGGAGGAGATTTAGGTTGGATATTAGGAAAAACTTTTTCACGACAAGGGTGGTGAAACACTGGAATGCGTTACCTAGTGAGGTGGTGGAATCTCCTTCCCTAGAAGTTTTTAAGGTCAGACTTGACAAAGCCCTGGCTGGGATGATTTAGTCGGGGATCGGTCCTGCTTTGAGCAGGGGGTTGGACTAGATGACCTCCTGAGGTCCCTTCCAACCCTGATATTCTATGATTTTATGATAACCTCGCTGGCACCTGACCAAAATGACCAATGAGGAGACAAGATATTTTCAAAGCTGAAGGGGGAGGGAAAACAAAGGGTTCTCTCTGTCTATGTGTTGCTTTTGCCGGGACCAGAGCAGGAATGAAGGTCAGAACTCCTGTAAAGAATTAATAAGCAATCTAGTTAGATATGCATTAGATTCTGTTTTATTTAAATGGCTGATAAAATAAGTTGTGCTGAATGGAATGTAGATTCCTGTTTTTGTGTCTTTTTGTAACTTAAGGTTTTTCCTAGAGGGATTCTCTATGTTTTGAATCTGATTACCCTGTAAGCTATTTACCATTCTGATTTTACAGAGGTGATTCTTTTACTGTTTCTTTAATTAAAATTCTTCTTTTAAGAACCTGATTGCTTTTTCATTGTTCTTAAGATCCAAGGGTTTGGGTCTGTGTTCACCTATGCAAATTGGTGAGGATTTTTATCAAGTCTTCCCCAAGAAAGGGGGTGTAGGGCTTGGGGGGGATTTTGGGAGGAAAGACGTTTCCAAGTGGGCTCTTTCCCTGTTATTTTTGTTAGAAGCTTGGTGGTGGTAGCAATAAGGTCCAGGGACAAAAGGTAAAATAGTTTGTACCTTGGGGAAGTTTTAACCTAAGCTGGTAAAAATAAGCTTAGGGGGTTTTTCATGCAGGTCCCCACATCTGTACCCTAGAGTTCAGAGTGGGGAAGGAACCTTGACAGGACCAGTCAGCCTAACTTTGATATCTAGAAAGTTACCAGAACAAATTATTAAATAATCAATTTATAAGCACCTAGATGATAATAGGATGATTAGTAATAGCCAACATGGATTTGTCAACAGCAAATTGTACTAAACCAACTCATTTCCTTCATTGACAGGGTTATTGGCCTAGTGGATAGGAGAGAAGCTGGACATGGTATGACTTAATCTCTATAAGTCTTTTAACACAGTCCCTTAGGACATACTCATAGGCAAACTAGAGAAATGTGGCCTAGATGAAATTACTATAAGGTAGGTGCAAAACTGGTTGGAAGACCAAACTCAAAGAATAATTGTCAATGGGTTTGCTATCAAACTGGGGGAATATATCTAGTAGAGTCCTTCAGGGGTCTCTCCTTGGTCTGATACTATTCAGTATTTTCACTGGATAATGGAGTGGAGGGTATACTTATAAAACCTGCAGATGACACCAACCTGGGAAAGACTGCAAGCACTTTGGAGGACAGGAATAAAATTCAAAAGGACCTTGACAAATTAGAGAATTGGTCTAAAATCAACAGGATGAAATTCAATAAAGACAAGTACAAAGAAAAAAATCAAAATGAATAAACTACAAAATGGGGAATAACTTGATAAGCAGTAGTCCTGCTGAAAAGGATCTGGGGGTTATAGTGGATCAGAAATTGAATCTGAGTCAACAATGTAATGCAGTTGAGAAAAAAGCTAATATCGTTCTGGGGTGTATCAACCCGAATGTTGTATGTAAGACAAAGGAGGCAACTGTCCCACTCTACTCTGCACTGGTCAGTTGGAGTACTGTGTCCGGTTCTGGGCAGTTAAAGAGAATGATTATCAGTGTTCCATGTCCACTGAAGGTAGGACAAGAAGTAATTGGCTTCATCTGCAGCAAGGGAGACTTCGGTTAGTGTGAAGGGGAACACTCACCACCAAGGCTGCCTAATGATCAGGAGGGGATGTGGCAGGTTGACTTCTTCCCCAGCATTCACTTTTCTTGTTACTGCTCTACCCTGCAGTGATCTGTCTTTTCAGTGACTTAGTTCTCCAGACAAGTCACATTTTCAAGTCCACCCCTTTCAGGGTATATATAGAGTCTCCAATAACAGGGAGGTCATCATGATTAAGCAAGGGATTCAGGGCTTCCCTTTGGGTTGGGGGTCTTGTGGTCCAGACCCTTGCATCTTTAGAGTCTTCCCCCAACTAGGTTCCCCACCAAGAAATGGATTTCCCTAGCTGTCCCTCTTTAGGGCTGGTAAGGGAGCCCAGGCCCACTCTTTCCATTGGGCCCTAATCCAGAGCATAATGTTAGGTAGCTAAATCCTGCACCTTCAGGTGCTATGCAGCTACCTCCTTGGATAACTTCCTACCAGTCCCCTCTCTTCCCACAGGGTAAAGTAAAGAATTAAACACAAAGATAAAGTCTCTAACCTTCAGAGTCAACGGTCCTTTCTTTGTAGGCTTGTTCACATCACTATAGCCAGGCCGCAAGCAGCAGAGCTCAGAGTGCAGGTCAGCTCACCTCCACTATCTGCCTGCCACTGAGCTACTCTGCTCCCCTTTCTAAGTTCCTCCTCCAGCCTGTGCAGGTGCAGTGGGGCAGGGCCTCCTGGCCCAGAGGAGCTTCATAACCCTTTGCTCTCCAGTTTGGTGTTTGTATACCCCACCACAGTTAGGTATTAGGAAAAACTTTCTAACTATAAAGGTAGTTAAGATCTGAAATAGGCTTCCAAGGGAAGCTATGGAATCCACATCATTGGAGATTTTTAAGAACAG
This sequence comes from Caretta caretta, assembly GCF_965140235.1. Classification (NCBI taxonomy): domain Eukaryota; kingdom Metazoa; phylum Chordata; order Testudines; family Cheloniidae; genus Caretta; species Caretta caretta. Next base: position 36,184,867 of record NC_134208.1, read on the forward strand.
ATTAAACTAAAACCTGTCAGAGAAGGTCTAGCTATACTTGGTCCTGCCTCAGCACAGAGGGCTGGACTAGATGACCTCCAAGGTCCCTGCCAGCCCTACATTTCTATGTTTTAAGTTCACTTTGTTTGCAAGCAGAAATATGGTTATTGTAATTGCTAGCTCTGAAAATTCAAGCTGCGGTTTCATAGGCTGGGAGTGAGGGGGCGTGTTCTTCTTCTTTAAATAGTGCTTTCAGTAGGGTGTAACCAACAGTATAATTTGGGCCTGCAATTGGAATTTAGGTCAAAATTTTCAAACTTTGTTGCCCAAATCCAAAAACATGGCCTGATTTTCATAGATGCTCCCAGTGATTAGTACTTGGAGGTTGTTTTCACTGCCAAAAATGGTATGTTTTAACTTGAGTTAGATATCTTATGGCAAAATTCCTACCACAACATACTGTAGTTTTTACCTCTATGTACCTAGTTGAGGTAAACTCCAGATGAGGGGTACAAGGTTGACCTCGATTAGCGACACTGAAATAAAAACTACCTGTGCCTTGACTTCACAAGGATTTTAAAGCAAGATAGCTAATTCAAGTTAACTATCTAATTGTAAAAATACTCCTTTTTTGGCAGTGAAGGCAGACTGAAAATCCAGACACTTTATTTGAGTGCCTAAACATGGATTTAGATGCCTGATTTTAAGGTCTCAAGTTTGAAAATTTTGGCCTCAGTTAATTATTTGGTTGATGACTTGGGAGCCAGAACAGAATCTTTCTTACTTTCCTGTTGCTATATTGACTTTACGATGACCACCTTTCCTCTTTCAAGTGGCATTCAGATATGTATGTATCAATTTACGGTGAGCTGTGATTTTTTTTTAAAGAAATCTTTTTAAATTACAACGTTTAAAACATAAAAGTAAACATTTTCTTCTCATCTGATTTCTTATATTAGGGATTTCACTGTACAGTAAGAAACACCTTTATACCTTTAACGTAAAAGATATACTGTTGCTTTAATTAGATATGAAAAATGTTACACTAAAATTACATTTATAGATTATTTTAAAGCAAATCTGAGAAAAATATATGATTTGTTAAAAATGGATATTAGAGAACAGATCCAGAAAAAGGGAAGTACTGTATACTTATTAGTGATACTGGACCATACATCATCCGGAGGTACTCATTCAAACCAGATTCAAAAGACAGTAAAATGTATTAAGCATTCTGTAGAAATGTGTTCTACTGCTCTAGAGGTTGCACTTTAGTTCTCTGATGTAACTACAACATTCTGTCAGCTACTTTAATTTGTTCCCTATCCTTTCTTATGCTTGTATCGACATCATTTTTATCTTTTGCAAGGGCGGGGGAGGGGAGACAGGGAATGCTTGGTTGGTAAGTTAACTAGGAACTTATTTATAGAAAACTACTGTGACCAAGAGTCACACCTTAAAAAGTGCTCTTCAGTTTGGTGGTTCAAATATTCTCTATTAGTGCATCAGGAATTTTATCTCACTAGATCAGCTTCCAACAGAAATTTGTCACTGCAATGTATTATAGGTATGTGTGTGTGTGCGCATGTCTGAGGTGCATCTATATTTCAAAGAAGTTCCATCACCTCAGCCCAATCCCATAGAGTAGTGCAACAAGTATCTTTATCAAACATAATACAAAAGAGAAATGTCAATAGGAGATGTTGGCTACTGCTGCTCCTATGAATCCAAATACTAAAGACTTTGCAGATTTTATACTATCTACCCAATCTAAATTATAAATACATAGTTCTTTTGCTGCTAGTATCATCAGTTCTGCTGTTACATTGACCATTGTTATTGTATAGATCAGCATGACTTAAGAGGTTGTCTAACAAATACTTGTGAAATGACTGTTGGTTGTCATTTAAGTCACTGGAACTATTCACATTCATAAGTACTGCAAGATGGGGCAGCAAAATGTCATCTAAAGATAGTGTCGACTAACGACATTGTGCTGGTACATTTGCTCATTTAATTTCAGACCAGATAATGTAGATTATTATATTTGGCTAATGGATAATTGGGCTAGGGCAATGTGCATGAAGAACTGAAAAGAAACTGAATGTCAAATATTTTATTTTAGAATATATTTGTAATTTTTATAGTCTAAATTCCTAAGGATACATTCACTTTTAACTTTGTTCCAGGTAAGATGTCAAAAATTATCGAAGTGATCAAGTTCAGCACTGCTGTAAACGGGCACGCTTCCATTGAACTCCTTCCACAAATAAACCTGTCCCTGTACTGAAGTCAGGGAGACAACTCACAATAGTAAGCACTGTGCCCAGTAGTAAGTGTCTGCAGAACAGGACACTTATAGGAGATTTATATACAGTACATGTGTCTTTTAGGTTTAACCTATATTGCCTTAACAATCCATAAAAATACACATAGTTAGAATACAGAATCTTTCACTTCTTGCTTACAGTCTCAGTCCATACTGGATTGGAAATGACTGAATGTTGTTAATATCTGATGTCTGTTCCGTGGCCTATCTGAAATTAGCAAGTAGTCTCAGTACAGTTCCTAGTGAAGTATCATAATTGATGCCAATTGTCACCCTAGCTAACAACTATAATCCAAGACATAAATCAGCAAGGGATTTGAACTACTTTCTCATTTCTAGATGTAGTTTCTCAGTTGGATAGAATTATGCTAGTAAAGGCAGTACATGGAAGATTTCATTGTAATTATCCACACTGTGCTTATTTTATAAGTAGAGACCTTCAGTTTCCATTGCTTTACATAAGAACATAAGAATGGTCATACAGGGTCACATTAAGGGTCCATCTAGCCCAGTGTTCTGTCTTCCAACAGTGGCTGCTCCCAATGCTTCAGAGGGAGTGAACAGAACAGGGCAATTTATTGAGTGATCCATCCCCAGTCACTCAGCTTTTGCTCTGGCACCTTTTTGGTGTTCTTAATTCACTTAAAAATAAACACCATTTAACCAATCCATATTCAGAAGTTACAATTACAGAAAAGGAAAGAAAGCACTAAACATGCAACATTCTATTACTAATACTATATTTATTCATTAATAACACTTATTTCAAGAAACCTAGTTACATTTCAGTATTATTGTAATAGGTTAGAAAACTCAGATACTAAAAAAATAGTTTCCCAAGACAGCCTTGGATGAACTATATAGCCACCTAAACAAAGAACAGTAGCAGCCTGTTCTGAAGTCAATCCATCTCCATAACAAAATGACTGAAGGTGCATGCAAAAGACGTGCTGTTTTCTCAAGTGAATCTCATCAGAGCAACGTTGTCTGTGTTTTCCATCATATGACATATCTAATCTGAAGATGTATTAAAATGGAAGATTTGCTAACATTTGAACTCCAGTGTTGCTCCTTTATGATGTTGATTGATGACAGGAATGTTTCACATTTATCGTGAGATACTGCCTTGTCCCTGAAATTACTAACCTAAAATGTCAAGTAAGAAGCATGTGGCCTTCACTGAGTTTTATTTATATTTTCGGCTTAATTTATTAAACTGCAGTGCCCATGCTATGTACAAAAAAAAATTGCAAAAAATTAAATCTTACCCTTACCTGAATTTTTCACTAGTTACATAATTTTTCTCTTCAGCAATTTTTGTGAATGAACTAGTTGTTTTTAATACAGAAGTCTTATATTAACAAGCTTTATTGCGTTTAATTTCTGCATTCAGTAGTTACAATCTTACTAAAACTTTCTTTCTAGCAGCTGGAATAGTGATTACAACCTTACGTGTTAGACATGGGTAATCCTTATTGCATGTGTAATAATACAAAATATATCCTATAGTCCACATCTTTTTTCATTATGTTAGAAATGTTCATATTAACAAGCCAGCTCTACAGCACATGAATTTTGAAAGGTTGGTTTCGATATATAACTTCAGATATTCATCCATCTGAATCAAATAAGCAATCAAGCTACACTTTAACACATTGCACTCATCTATGATACTCTATATTGTCTGTAATCACTAACACTCTTGTAAGGTCACATTTCTGCTACTCTTTCAAGCCTTCTTCCAATTCACTATAGCTGGATGACGATAATTCTATTAAACTGAAAAAAGAATCAGATACATAAGAGGCAAATCCGACAAACACCATTTTGCTCAAATTAAGATTCATTCTATATTTAAATTACACAAAAATAAAGAACAACTCCCAGAAAAGAGTTTGTGTAAATAAATATTTCCTAAGTGCTTAGTGCAATACACTATACTTAGTGCTCTATTCTATAGTATTGTATAATATTCCTTAAATACTGTTACTTACCTTGGCAGTTCCTCCCATGATTCATCTTTCAAATGTGAATGCATGTGCACGTGCTAGGGTGACCAGATAGCAAGTGTGAAAAATCGGGATGGGGGTAGGGGGTAATAGGAGCCCATATAAGTCCCAAATATCGGGACTGTCCCTATAAAATCGGAACATCTGGTCACCCTAGCATTTGCACACATGCAGATCGTTATTAAAGATATACACAAAAATACCACAGGCCTATGTACATTCTATTTGTTTCCTACATTATAAAAATAGCTACAATGCCTCCCCTGGCACCATTATCATCCTGCACTATTGATAATCAAACTGTAGTATGCCAACCCTAATTTACTATGATCTTTTTACCTTGATCCATATTTTTATAATCGTACACCTTTCACAGCAGGGCATTTCTCATTCCTTCACTATAAGGGCTCAGCCTTTATAATTGATGCCTAACCTCCTCCTTTGCACTAATTATTCAAATAAAAGATATCTTCCTACAGGAAACCTACCTTAATGATTTGGATGCAGAAAATTTAGGAAAAGAGGTTGGGGAAAAAGGGTGTTTTAACAATTTCTCCTCCACTGCCAACAGTGTATCAATTTCATTTCACAGAAGACTCAAATTACAAATTTTAGGCGTAAATAAAGATGAGGAAGGTAGATTTTTACTGGTGAAGGCTAAGATCTCTTAAACTATATATACCTTAATTAACATATATGGACCCAATAAAGATGATCCAAGTTTTTCTTCTAAAATTAATTAATATCCCACTAGAATCAATCCTAGCAAGAGATTTTAATGAGGTGTTGAACCCCTTTATAGACTAGCCAGTCAGCCCCAGTGTACACAATCATATGCTAGAAAAATTATAAGATTACATAGAAGAATTCGGGTTAAAAGATATATGGTAGTTACAGAACCCAACAATGAAGGATTTCACTTTTTTTTCTTCCCCACATGCCCCATATTCACAAATACATTTCTTCCGATTTCTACAAATCTGGTGGACTCGGTGCTTAATAAAGAAATCAAGTCTATCATGATCAGAGACATTATGATTTTCTCCTCCTGAGCTGAACTAAACTCATAAAAGATGGAGACTGAACCCCTCTCTTTTGAAAAATAAAGATTTTCAGAACTGTGTCACAGAAGAAACTAAAGTTTTTCTTCAAAACGACACACCAGAGATATTCCCATCCATTCTATGGGATACACTAAAAGCATTTATTAGGAGCAGGTTCATTTCCTACTCAGCAGGTAGGAAGAAAGCTAGCCAGGCTCAGTTATTGAAATTGTATGTTCTACTTAAAGCTATAGATTTAAAATGTGAAAACTACCCCACCCAAGAAAATCTTTAAAAATTAATTAATCTAACATATGAAGTAAACAGACTGACTTCAGCACAAGCTGGAATTTGCTCTTTTTTTTTTTTTTTTTTAGAGTCAAACATACTGGGAGTCGGGGAGAAAATGGGGAAACCTCTCTCATACAGATTAAAAGAGAGAGATCAAAGGTTCCAAAAACATCACTCAAATCAGAACAAGGGCCAATTATTACTAATCAAAAAGAGATCAGTGATCTATTTTTGAAATTCTATCAGGCTCTTTACAATGATGATTTACCACCTCACCCAGAAGAACTGAATAGTTTTGTTGGAACTCTTAACCTTCCAGAAATCTCAGAAGAGCAGCACCCGAGGCTAACCTCTCCCTTGCAATCAGAGGGAATAATCAAACCCATGGAAGAAATAAGTCTGGGCAAGACCACCAGCCCTAATGACCTTCTGATAGAATTATATCAAAGTTTCAAAGATATTCTAGCCCCTAAGCTGTTAAATATTTATAAAGATGCCTTAAAGAAAGGTACATTACCTCCTACTATGAGGGAAGCCCTAATTACTGTACTACGTAAACCTGGTAAGGATGTACAAATGTCTTACAGTTATAGACTCAGCTCTTTAATCAATACTGGTATAAAAATACTCAAAAATATTGGCTAAGATATTTGAAAAAGTAATGAGTGATTTGGTTCACCCCAATCACTGTGTTTTATTAAAAAGACATAGTGCAGACAACACATATCTGTTGATTAATGTTATGGCATTCCAGCATCAGTCCTGAAATTCCCATGCAATCATTTCACTTGATGCATAGAAAGCCTCTGACAGAGTGAACTGGACATATCTGTTTCTTACCCTGGATAAATTTGTGTTGGGGAAATCCTTTATTTCATGGATCAAGCTGTTATATTCCAATCCCAACTCTCATCTTCTAACAAACAGCACAATATCCCCCCTCTCTGATATGTTTCAGGGAACTAAACAGGGATGTCCCTCACCCTGCCCTACCATGTTCAATCTAACATTAGAACCACATGCAGAACTAATTAGGGAACCAAGGGATTCAAGGGATCAAATCAGGGCCTCCAGAGACAAAAATTATTCTATATGCAGATGACATCCTCCTATTGATTAAAAATCCGGATCAAGCTAGTTCAAATATTGTACAAACAATAGATAACTTTGGTAAATTATCTGACTACAAAATAAATTGGGATAAGTCGGAAACAATGAAGACCTTATTGGATTTAGCTGGCAGTAGCTCTCCTATTGGGATATTTAGATGGCAACAGATGCACCTCAGATATTTGGACATCCTGTTCCCTAATTAAATTAAAAACATAGTCAAGCCCCTATTAATCATGATTTAAATAGATGACAGATACTACCTCTCCCTGTTTGGGGGAAAAAACAAAATCAAAATGAATGCCCTTTCTAGAATCCTTTTATGCTGAATTTCCTCCCTATCCACATTCCTATTTTATTTTACCAAAATAGACACCATGTTCAGGTCCTTCTTGTGGGGTGCTGGTAACAAACCCAGAATCTCCTGACCAAGTTACAGCCCCTGTCAAAACAGGTGATTTTAGATTTCTGAACTTTAAACTTTACCATCATGCAATAATTCTTAGCCAGAAACACAGTGGCTCATTCCCTTATGCTATAGAATCCTGGATTAGGTCCAGATGGAAGAAGAATTGGTTGTTCCTTTACCACTTTCCAATGCGCTGCACTTGGATTACTATTGATTCCCTAAAGAACAATTACCAACTATTGTGGCAGCCAGAAATACATGGCATACCAAGTCTACTAAATCTAAAAACCACCCTCTTCTACATACCAAAGCATCTAGCTGCAGTAACTCAAAACTCTAGAGCTGGCAACCCCATCATCGGGCCAGATTGGATTAGAAAAGGGATTTTGACCGTCAGTCAATTTATTGAAAATTATACCTTTTTCCCTTTTACAATACTAAGAGAAAGTTTCAGTCTACAGACTAAGAAGAAGTGGCAATATATCCAATTTAAACATGCCATCTCCCATCTGTTTGGCCCCAATACCTGCACTACCCCCTACCCATTTCTCCAAATATTACTCAGATTGCCAAAACCTATGGCAACAGTACATGCACACTTGGCCAAGAAATTTTAATTAAACACTGATTCCCTAAATAAGAAATGGGAGGAGGAACTAGACAAATTATTCCAGCTCTGTTAAACAATGGAAACAAATTTTAACCAGTGCTCTGACCTGTTTCTTAGACCTCCTTTTAAGATTAATCCAGCAGAAAATCATATTAGAAATGCATTGGACCCCTCTCAAACTGTTCAAACCACGTGCCACTACATCAGATAAATGTAGGCACTGTGATTCATAAGGACATAAGAACGGTCCTACTGGGTCAGATCAAAGGTCCATCTAACCCAGTATCCTGTCTACCAACAGGTTTCAGAGGAACAGCCGTGTTAGTCTGTATTCGCAAAAAGAAAAGGAGTACTTGTGGTAGTCTCTAAGGTGCCACAAGTACTCCTTTTCTTTTTGTCTACCAACAGTGGCCAGTGCCAGGTGCCCCAGAGGGAATGAACAGAACAGGTAATCATCAAGTAACCTGTCCCCTGTCACTCATTCCCAGCTTCTGGCAAACAGAGGCTAGGGACACCATCCCTGCCCAGGTTGGCTAATAGCCATTGATAGACCTATCCTCCATGAATGTATCTAGTTATTTTTTGAACCCTGTTATGCTCTTGGCCTTCACAACGTCCTCCAGCAAGGAGTTCCATAACCCTAATCATTTTTGTTGCCCTTTTCTGAACCTTTTCCAATTCCAATATCTCTTTTTTGAGATGGGGTGACCACATCTGCACACAGTATTCAAGATGTGGGCATACCATGGATTTATATAGAGGCAACATAATATTTTCTGTCCTATTATCTATCCCTTTCTTAATTATTCCCAGCATTCTGTTTGCTTTTTTGACTGCCGCTGCACATTGAGTGGATGTTTTCAGAGAACTATCCACAATGACTCCATTGACTGGTAACAGCTAATTTAGACCCCATCATTTTATATGTATAGTTGGGATTATGCTTTCCAATTTAGACCCCATCATTTTATATGTATAGTTGGGATTATGCTTTCCAATGCGCATTACTTTGCATTTATCAACATGAAATTTCATCTGCCATTTTGTTGCTCAGTCACCCAGTTTTGAGAGATCCTTCTGTAGCTCTTTGCAGTCTGCCTGGGTCTTACAAAATTACTAAAGATAGTTATCATCTGCAAATTTTGCCACCTCACTGTTTACCCCTTTTTCCAGATCATTTATGAATATGTTGAATAGGACTGGTCCCAGAACAGACCCCTGGGGGACACCATTATTTACCTCTCTCCATTCTGAAACTGACAGCAGACGCTAACTTAACCCATATGCTCTGGGAATGCTACTTTACCAATGCTTTTGGCACAATGCAGAGTTAATTTTTTCCTATCAAATAAAATTGTGTTACAAGCTAAACAGGTCATCTTAAACCTAATGGATGTTAATTGGAAGCTGAATACATCTGAAAAAACTTTGGCTCAGCGGAGCACCAAACTTCTAAAAGACTAGTACTACAAAAACGGAAACGAAGACTGGAGCATAGATATCATAAACTTGGCCACTATGAAAAGAATTGTATTCCACAACAGAAATACCCTAGAAAAACTCTCAGATATGGGATGCTCATCTGGGAGTATTTGAATGACTCTCAAATTCACGGGCCTCTTCTTTTTCTTCCCCTTCTCTCTCAACCAACTTCCTTCCCTCCCTGTCTTTATCCCCCTTCTCTGAATATTGCTTCTATTTTTATCTTATTTTAATAAATTCCCTATAGCTTGCTGGATTTTTATAAACAACTTTCAGTTGTTTGTTAACTGAGTAATAAAATATAAATCAAATTATTTGTAACCATTCATATTATATATAATTAAATGTTTCAAGTATAGCTAAAATAAGGTAGCACATGATTAATATATTACGAGAAGTTTACGCATTATGACGAGTTTATATATAGTTTATGTTTTTTTCTGTTTTCAGAGTAGCAGCCGTGTTAGTCTGTATTTGCAAAAAGAAAAGGAGTACTTGTGGCATCTCAGAAATTAACAAATTTATTTGAGCATAAACTTTCATGAGCTACAGCTCACTTCATTGGATGCATTCAGTGGAAAATACAGTGGGGAGATTTATATACATAGAGAACATGAAACAATAGGTGTTACCATACACACTGTAACGAGAGTGATCACTTAAGGTGAGCTATTAAATTAAATTAAAAATTTAATAAAAAGTTGATAGAAAAACATTAGGTTGTTTGCATCAAGTGTCCAGTGGGATTTACCTTATTCATAGTCCATAGATTCTTCTGCTCTGGAGTTTAACATCTACTAGATATTTTCACAACCAGAAAGCATATCTTCCCATGCTTTACTGCCACAGGTAAATCAATCCATTAATCCCTTCTCCACCCTATCCACATCCATCTTCTTCTGTCATTTTAGTTCTATATGAGCTCTTCATAATTCAGCATAATCTTGCTTTCCAAAAAGATAATTCCCAATTCTTTTCTGTAGCTTAAAGTCACAGCAACAATCCAATGTACAAAAAAATAATTATACTGGGGCTGTTGATTAATCACAGTTAACTCATGCGATTAACTCAAAAAATTTAATCATGATTAATCGCAGTTTTAATCATACTGTTAAACAATAATAGAATACCAAATGAAATTTATCATAAATATTTTGGATGTTTTTCTACATTTTCAAATATATTGATTTCAATTACAACACAGAATATAAAGTGTACAGGATTCACTTTATATTATTTTTATTACAAATATCTGCAATGTAAAAATGATAAACAAAATGATAAACAATCTAGTTCCTAAGTAGAAATGGTCACTGCTCTTAAGTGCTCACAATCTAAACAGACAATTGACAGTGCCCTGGATAAAGGAAGCAATACAATTTTTGGTTCATTTGGGGGGTTTTTTAACCCTATTCCATAGCATGAAGACTCTTCTCATAAAATATCTAATTTCTCTAAATTTAAATAATGAAACTACTGAATCTTCCACTGGGATTTACATAAACAAGTAAAGCCAAGATGGGGAGGGCAGCAAAAATAGGGATTTAGTAACAATTTTCTTCAATTGGATTAGAATGAAATTTTTTTAAAGATTACCCAGTTTTAAAATGTATCAATATGTTTTTAATGTTTGTTTGCATTTTATCTACTTGATGTGGCAAAAGCCTAAAATTAAGACCATTTGAGCTGAAATATAAATTAAAGCAGATTTCCCATTATGTAATGAGTTATTTTTATCAAACTGTTAACACTGAAATATTTTATTACTTCTACAGTGTTGATTGTACAAAAGAAACTAAAGTAAAGTATAAAAAATATTAATTTTATTTTTTCACTTACTCTTGCCTTTTTCTTTCTGGGCCTTTTTGGAGACTCACCATATCTGCTATAAAAAAAAATATAGTTACCCTAATATGAGTATTTGTCAATTTTAAACTAAAAAAGAATACTATCCATGCCGATCCATTTCTTGCTATTTTAAACATATTTTAAATGAATGCACTACTTATGACAGCCCTAAAAACTGAACTCCTATTTCCATTTATTGAAAAGATACAACATGGGAAGTGTATAACACATTGTAAAAGATCATACAGTTAATGCTAGTTATTTGCAATCTTGATAAAGACAACTTTCAGTTATTAGCAACATTTTCCCAAGAACCGACCACATCTCACTGACTTTAGTATTAACAGAATTCATATATGAGCAACTCTCATGTCACTTATCGACAACTTAGAACAGGTTCCACTTGTAATGAATCTGCTGGCTCCAAATGTGAGGTAGTACATGACTGTTTGTGTGTCTCCCGGACCTCCCGGACCTACAGTGCACACACATTACTGCTGTACATGCTTTAGCCAACATTCATAACACACTGCACAGTTGTGCACTTTCGGCTTTGTGTCACAACTTCAAACTTATCGACTGTCTCACCAGTAAAGCTCAGGCTCTAGAGGCCCCATGTGAATCCCAGACTAAGCTAGTGTGAATAGCTGAGAAGTGTGGTGTCTTTAAAATTTGTTGTTTTGTGGATTCTAAAGAACAGTGATGACACTGGACAAATTGTGGCTTAAAACTGTGTGACATTTTACTTTGTGTGACACACCTGAAGCATTGACTGTAAGTATACCAAAATTTCCTTTTTTAATTTACCTGTGCCTGCCACATAAACAGTTGGCAGGGAGGGAGAATACAGTCTGACTGTTTTACTTCATTTGCTTAACCTACCATCTTACTTCAGAAGCTACACAGAGAAAAATTGCAATGTTAAAGGAAACAATTTTGTATGTATGGCTTTTTCATGTTTCCTGTTTATTTTTAACATTGTATCAAACAAAAATACAATACAAAAATACGACTATAGTATATCATTGTACATGTATACTGGTATGTACTGTATACATCCATTTGAAAATGGGGAGCCCTTTCACTTATTGGCAACTTTCAGATAATGACAACTTTTTGCTGGGATCCAAGAACCTGTTTACGGCATAGTTTGTAACATACTGAAATGGGATAGCTTTTATGTGCACCACTGACCTCTCTTGGCTGGACTTTCAGACCTACTCACGTGTTTGTGATCATGTCTTCCACTAGTGGTTAGGACATGAACCTGAATACTAATGCAACAGAAGATGTCTTATTTAGACCCTGATCCTGCAAACAGGATCAGTCAGTGCTGACTCTTAGTCCCACACAGAACCCCTTTGGTTAATATTTTCTGACTTTATTAGGACTCAGTGCAGGAATGAGGCTCTGCACCAGTTCATCTGTTTCCAAAATCAAGGTCTCATTTTGTAAGTTATAGCATCATGTGGTTTTTAGCATAGAACATAGTGAATTTTAATCTTCACTGGCAGCCCTGAGTCCATGTCATCACAACTTGTAGTGTAGCTGATGACTATAAAGTCAGTCAAGCCACAGAATCATAAGCAGCAGTGAAAAATCCCATACAGCTGCCTGCTCATGGGCCATACCTTGCCATAATTATTTGAGCAGAGATCCCCACAGAAACCAGTGAAGAAGAATTCTGCCCAAAAACTGATGGCACAATATTCCTCAATATGCTTCAAACGCTGACTTGAGGGTGAAAGCATTCAATTTCCAAGGCTGAAATGGATTTCTGTTTGTGCATTTGGGATTATTGTGAAGTATGCACGTGGCCACTAGCAACTACAGTTAGAACTTTAACTCTCTTTACTTAGGTCCCTCAAAAGACCTTGAAATGGTGACAACTTTTAGTCACTACTGATCTAGATTGAACTGATTACCTACAGGTGAAAGGTTCTGTATCTCTGTGCAAATCCCCCTGAATCATCCAGTCCCTATCAATGCACAATAATAATGTGAATTCTCTTCATAGAGTCTTTTGAACTGGACAGCAGATTTAACAAGTTCCAAAAAAGACTGCTTTAAGTACTTGAGAGACAAGGTGAGTGAGGTAAATATTTTACTGGACCAATTTCTGTTGGTGAGAGAGAAGCTTTTGAGGTTACACATAGTTCTTCTTCAGGTACTTGAAGTACCTGAGGCAGACAGTTTTAACAATACTCAGAAATATAAAATGTCAAAATTCATTAAAACCTAACGGCAAAGCAAATTTTAAAAATATAGAGATTATCTACATACTATTTGCAAAAATACTTTTACAAAAATATTTTTAAATCAAAGTTTTTAACAAAACTACAAACTATTTAAATTATAATATAATCTGCAGTTATTCAAATATAAAAAAATAAGGATGTTTCGGAGGTCCAGTATTTATATTGCAGGTATTTGTGTTCATTGTATTAGTGCTTATATTTTCCACATAGTTCTTTGAAAGGCTTCAGGGAGACATTCATTATGCCATAGCGCCACAGGATATTACTGTGGCACCATAAATTGTTTCTGGAGATATATTAAGAGATACCAAGATGAAACAAATACATATACTTTTCACTGAGCACATCACTCCATATGAATTTGAACAATTAACAGATGCACTAATTAGAGACTACATTAGTTGCTAGGTTATTGAGAGAAATTGATTTGACTTTGCAAACAAAAGGATATTTGCAGAATTAGCAAAAACTACGCCTTACAAATGAAAATGCTAGCAAGCAGTGAAAGAACTGATCACATCTAATTAAAAATAGAATCACAGAATCATAGGACTGGAAGAGACCTTGAGAGGTCATGTAGTCCAGCCCCCTGCACTCATGGCAGGAATAAGTATTATCTAGACCATTCCTGACAAGTGTTTGTCTAACCTGCTGTTTAAAATCTCCAGTGATGGAGATTACAACCAGTGATGGAGAATACAACCAAGACAGATACTAAGCAACCTACAAAGACCAGATTTGATTCCAGTAAATGTGAAGGCAATCACAATATTATGCAAAAATGAACAGCACATTTTGCAAAATGTATATGTACAACCATTTTGCAAAAGTGTATGGCTCTCTGCATAAATTGCAAAACTGCCCTTATCAAGACATCAATGTGGTAAAACCATGATATTTTGGAATTCATGTTCATCACCATATCACAGACACAGGTCTCTGTCTTCCAGTAAAAGTAAAAATCCTAATGGAAAATCTCAGCTGGAAATACAGTGCACAGTAAGAGTAATTCTGAAAGTGTCATTCATCAACATTCTGTTCCCAGTCTGGAGAACACTTCAGAAGACCTGGTTGCCAAACAGCACAATATCAAGTGCATAATCCTGGGTCTCCAATAGATGCATCCCTCTTGGACCAGATGTTTTTTCAGTGTGTTCCCTTTTATTTCTCGCATCCCAAAATGCTGATGAAGATCAGACAAGATAGAATACAGATGCTACTACTCATAGGTCTAGAATGGGCCTATCAATTTTGGTGGTTCAACCTGCTGGTCCAGGCAGCATAAACTTCAGTGCCTCTCCCCAGCCTGCCAGAACTTTTATCCCAGGAATAGGATCAGATTCTACACCTCAATCCAAGGTGCCCAAGTCTGAGAACAAAGATGCCAACTGGCTAAGCAACTTGGACTGTGATGGCTCTGAGAGAGTCCAGAAAATCTTCTGCTCTGTGAAATGCAAGAGGTTCTTCATTTAAGCAAAACAAAAAGGATCTCATCGTCACCAGTCTTCCATTTTCTTCAATCTGTACTATCTCTTCACTTTAAAATAATCAGGTCTCTCCCACAGTTCAGCAAACATGCATTTAGAAGAGATTTCACAAGTCAAAAACCACTAATGCCCCCTTTGTTGAGATATAAAAGGCTCACACCTTCATTACTCCTTGGACTACCCTTGAGGCTAAGATGTTCAGCCTGGGATAGCACTCTTGCAATCTATCCAAGTAAGGCTCCTCAGACCCCACCTCCTTTGGGTCTGGGGATTGTTTTTTAATCAATTATAGTGGGAATTGTTGAAGAAAAAGAACGGTTACTTACCAAGTTAAATTGTGGGAGGGTGGGAAAGATTGCATGCTTCCATAGATTTATGCTACCTGCATAAGTAGGGTGCACATCCAATGCTTTCCAAAAAGGTCCAGGATTATGCACCAAGGGTTCACACATCGCAAACAGAATATCTATGCAAACAATTTGTTAAAGAGCCACAAATACTGTTATGACCCAAGGACCTCCTGGTGCCAACTGACAGAGGGCACAGTAGGGTGCATACAGTTTTACAGGGTTAAATATAAGTATATTAGTTCACTAAAGTGTGGCATCTGAGGTCTCTACCAAAAGCTAGAAGCCCACTGGTCACAATTGTTGCAAGAAGTTTGTATAGGAAATAGTTCAAGAGATATATAAAATGTAAAATATTAGGTTCCAAAACGGTTGAAGCAAAGCTTGTGACCTGAGGCGAGGTGAACCTCAGAGCTAACTTAATCACCATGTAGAACAAAAAACATCCATGGAGACAGGCTATGTTTCCTATATGAACCAGGTGCAGACCTGAGAATTTACAGAAACAAAGGAACCCCAAGCTAAGTTTCTGAAAAGGGGACCTACTGGGGTAAGAGACAATAGCCTGTAACTAAATTTCAAAAAAGGAGAGGGAACAAGATTTTATCCTTCACCCAGGAAACAAACTGAAAGTGTGTGTTTGCTTCATGAAAGTGGGATCACAGCCCAGCCTGGCTGTAAAATTCTGCTAGGACTTTGGGTGAGCATTGTTCTGCAATGTAAATAAGTCTAGGGTCTAGAATGTATGTCATGATTGTATTTTATATGTAACCATTTGTTTCCAATACTTCTATTTGCTAATACCAGAATCTCTATCATTTGTTAAATAAACTTATATTTGTTTTCATTATAACCATATCTAAGTGCTGTCTGTTAAGAAGAGTGGTGATCTAAGGTGGAACTGATAAGTTGGGGTATATTGATTCTTTGGGAGCAGCAAATCTGTAAATACTGTGAATATCCAATGGATCAGGGGCTGGATATTCCAGGGAGATGCTTAGAGGTTGGAGTGTGCCTATTGCTAACCTGCAAAGAGACATTTTGGCATGCACAGACCTTTTGGGGTGTGCTTGTGTTGCCCGTAGCCAGTGGAGTTGGGAAGCTGACCCCTGGCAGGCACAGGTTTGTAGCGAGGTGCCTCACAGCTCTGGGTACCCCCAGGAAGGGTCAAAGCTATCAGAAGAAACTGTTCTTTATTAAACAAAGAATAAAGAATAAGTCTTCTAAAAAAGTATCTATTCAGGAAATATATCAAGTCAATATACTGAATAAGTGTGTGGTAAGAACTCTACCACATGGAACTCAGCTATAGGTACCTGACAATACAGACTGCACAAGAGGCATTCCAGTAAAATAAGTTCACTGACCTTTAAGAATGGGCACCTGAGCTAAATCAAGGCAAATGGAAGTACATTCAACTATCCACTCTGACAAGTGTAGCTTGAAAATGAGTTTCCCTCAGCTTTAACCCAATATAAGTCAAAAGGAGATGAGGGGATTTGTAAAAGTCCCTCAAATCGTAAGTGTAGCAACAAAGAGCTCATTTGACACCAATCTTATGATAAACAGCTTAGCTTGGGGAACGAACACTAGAAGAGGGAAAAATTGGTTCATATAAAAAAAAAGACTCCCATTGACTTTAACAGTCTTTGTATGGGCTTTTACTACCTACTTTGTCCTTCAGAAAAAAACAAAAAGGCCTATAAGGGCTTGAAGCTCGCTTCCCCATCTATCTAATGTAATTGCCCCAAATAAAGAATATGAAACGCAAGTGACAATCATTAATAGGCTCAGAGGGAGGATCTTCTCACTTGTTCAAGTCTAAATTAGATTCAAATCATGCACAGAAGCCAAACTGGTACATAAATATGTAAGGCCTTTTAGAAAGTGCCTGACCTATGATTCACAGGGAGAACTTCAATCGTTACAAGATCAATTGCAAGCAATCCTAGGTGAGTTTTGATGGATTAGTCTTCAACCCAGACATGTCAATGAAATCCAATACACATAAAGAAACAAGAAGCAATCTACCAGATACCACCCATCTAAGCAAGTATATGCTTAAGAGAAGAGGCTTTATGGATAAGGAATTTCTTAGCTTCAAGAGAACTCACATTTGGGAATGAGTGGACAGAGCTATTAAAGTGATTACACATTCCTTTTGGAAAAGCCCAGAGGTCTGTGTTGGGCAGGTCTTCCCTGAGTGTTATCACTTGTGAAGTCTCACACAGTTTGAAAATCTTGTTGTGACCCCTTTTACTCAATGTATATTTAAAGAAACTGGGGAAGACTGCAAGGCATTATGGTTTACAGTGTTACAGATATGCTGATGTAAAGGATACTTACAGCTGAGTTATATCAGCCCTGAACATAACTGTTTCCCTGTGTTCTCAGTATCTGGCTGAGATAAGAACCTTGGTGAAACTAGAGTCAGTTCAGATGGGATAAGGGGTTTTTTGGCAGAGAGAAGTGGAGTTGGCAGAGGTTACTGCAATACCTGCAAATGAGGGCCTCTGCCTACAAATTTTCGAAGTGATTTGCAATCTCAGGATTTTAGTGGTGTAATTTCTGCTCCTGATAACAGTGGGTGACTAGAAACTGGTTATTTCTTCTTCAACTGGACAAAGGATTGCATCCTTTCATCACAGATGCAATCCTTGCTACAATTATCTATGATCTCTATGCTAACCTCCTATTTACTACTCTTCAAAATCACCCAGCAGCCTTAGCTAGAGGAGTATATTCCGGCCCCCGTTCTGATAGCCATGGTATCTCTGTGCTCCATATTCTGTGCTGTTTGCCAATTCAGTTTCAGGTGAAATCCAAAACACTGATCACTTTCTATAAAGACTTCTTACAGTTCAATTAAAGATGAGCTGGATTCACAGATTGAGACGATGATAACTCAAATACAATATTTATATAAACAGGTGGAAGGATTCAGAGATTGCCACTAGAATTTCCAGAACAGCAGATGCCAGATCACCTATCATTTACATTTCATCTATAACCGTTTATGAATGATGAGATGATCAAAGTTTTTTTACTGTGTTTATCACCCCGTATCAGAGCACTGGCAATAAAGTTAGATAAAAAGTAAATTGGGCCTTCTAAGTTACCAAGCAAATGATTAGTAGTATTGGAACTGCCAATCACCACAGAGAAATGTTAATATAGTGGAATCCTACCATGTCTTTAATTAGCTGAACCCACCACTTAACTGATTTCACTACAGTTGGAAAAAGATGAATAGTCTTGATCAAGCAATTTCTCCTGGAAGAAGAAAAACGATGTGGGCATAAACTAAGGAAGTGTGCGCATACTGTATACAGGCCAAATCTATTAGGATTAATGCTGTTATGAGCTCTAACATTCTAATACAACACAGTCATTTGAAAGAAATCTGAATGCTGGATAAGCAACTTCCCAGAAACAGGAGGAAGGCTGCTGACTTAATGGAGTCTCCAACAATTCCCAAAAAAGCAAAAGCAATAGACTGAAATGGAAGCTGAAATTTCTCTTGTATATCCAATTTAAGGTCTGAAAGATACAAGTTGACAGACTCAAAATGCAGAAATCCACCACATAATTTATATTTCAGTGACCAATCAACCAAATACACTTTTATAGACTGTGACCATCGCTACAAAGAGAATCTACCACATCTGACCAGCATGGAGACCGTTCTGGGCGAGTGCTCCCCAAGATGAATTCTGCAGTGTGGAGAACCTTGAGCTGTCTATCTCCACCAGGGCTGAATTTCACCATTAGGGTTTTTGGGGAAGCTAGTGTTTAGAGCTGTAATTTTGCATTATACTGTATAAAATTTATTAGGCCCTTGTATATTTCCAAATGATAAAACTGCCAAAAGATATGTGTAGATCAACATCAACTCTAATCCTACTGGGTCTAGGTTCTACCATTCATGACATTAGTTCAAAAACTAATAAAAGAAAGCTTGATAAGAATAAACCCACTAAAAATATGAATTTTCTAATATCAAACTGATATGAAGCACTTTATATACAACAGGCAATTTATGGAAAAAAGTGAGATTCCATGCATTCGGCTGATTGGTCATTGCAAATTAATGCTTGTAGTATTTTTGTGAAATATAAAAATAAAAATGAAGTTGGAAGGACAACAAAAACAAAAAAGCAGAAGCCATATGAATAAGCTGAACAGTCTGAACCATCCATCCAGTTCCACTATACGAGAGAAAATGATGGATATTTTTCTTCTCTTGATAATAATGACCATTAAAAAACTTGACAGAAAAATAGCTTTAGCAAAGATTACTAGAAAACCCACAAATATTGCCTGATACTTCAACCGTATTTTCAGTACAGCAATCAGTTCAGAGCAGTCAACACACATCCCATAGAGACACTTTACAAAAACTGCTTAACTCAGCAATTCCTGATAGGCATGAAAACTAGTCACTGTTCAGCAATACCTTTGTCGGTGCCCTTTAACTGACATTTTCTACAGTCTAGAAAGCAGTTCACAGACATTCCAAGAAAGAAACCAATTTAATAATTGAATTCAATAAAATTACACTTTTAGCTTTTATTTTAAAAAAAGTAAAAGCTCCAGCAATATAACCCTGTAAAAGTAATTGAAAATACATTTTAGATATGAATGATAATTATGTTTAAATAATAAGAAAATGCAATGAATGTGTGTGTGTGTGTGTGACTGAGAGTGAGAGAGAGAGAGAAAATGCAGTGGTAAGGCTGTGATTTAAAATACACAGAATTAAGAAATTCAGAGAAAACTTCACAACAACAATGTGCACTATGAAAGGGTGTTTTAAAAGCATCACATACTATAACTCTTTGGCAAACATTTGTTGCAGAAATGAATGCCAATATATGCCAGTATAGAAATGGCAGATATTTTAATGGTGAAGCTGTATAAGGCTGGTTATGCAGAAACACGTCTCAGTTTCCCAAAGACGGCACTTGCCCTGCCTTTACTATTATACGTTAGATAATCTACAAACTAGCAATGACAGCAGTCACTAAGAACATTAGCAAGGTTAGGTCACCATTTGCCTTCAATATTTAAAAAAAAACAACAAAGACTGAAACACTTCAGTGAAATGAATCCAAGTATCAGAGGGGTAGCCGTGTTAGTCTGTATCCACAAAAACAACGAGGCGTCCGGTGGCACCTTAAAGACTAACAGATTTATTTGGGCATAAGCTTTCGTGAGTAAAAAACCCCACTTCTTCAGATGCATGGAAGAAGTGGGTTTTTTACTCACGAAAGCTTATGCCCAAATAAATCTGTTAGTCTTTAAGGTGCCACCGGACTCCTCGTTGTTTCAGTTAAATGAATGTATTGATACAGTCAAACTAAGAAATATGAGACAATGCATTGAATCCAGAAAATCCAAAATCTATCTGTCAGAAACTATAACTATGGACTTTAATCCCACTGAGCACTCTGACTCTGAACTAGTCAAACTCTGAAATCCTATGGGACAACTCGTGTGCTTAAAATTAAGCGCATGCTTAAGTTCTTTGCTGGTTCACTGTCAGAGTCCTCAGCATCTTGTATGATCAAGCCCTCCAAATTAAGATTACATTACAAAAGAGGTTTCAGAGTGGTAGCTGTGTTAGTCTGTATCAGCAAAAAGAACAAGGAGTACTTGTGGCACCTTAGAGACTAACATGTATTTGGGCATACGCTTTCGTGAGCTAAAATCCACTTCATTGGATGCATGCAGTGGAAAATACGGTAGGAAGATATGTAGAACATGAAAAAATGGATGTTGAAAGAAAGAGCTTACCGCTGAACTTCTGGTGAAACTCTGGAAGAACGCCAGTATGGCAAAGATTTAAACTTTTCTTTGCCCACTGCAACATAATAATGATCATCTTCTAAGCCATCTGAGTCATGTACAGCATGACCATCCAATGTGTAGAGGCTTTAAGCAAAAGAAATAGAAATAAAGATTAGGAAGTAACAATGAATAGAGTATAATGCAATACTCAGACT
Organism: Caretta caretta; assembly: GCF_965140235.1. NCBI lineage: Eukaryota > Metazoa > Chordata > Testudines > Cheloniidae > Caretta > Caretta caretta. The sequence continues at coordinate 36,206,074 of NC_134208.1, forward strand.
TGCAGTGCAAGTTTCAGGGTTTTTTCAATGCTCCACCCAGCTGTGATTCAGGAGAACAGAGGAATTATACATGTTAGGGGGCTTATTCCTTCACCCACTTACTTCCCTGGTCCTTCTCGCATGAACAGAGAGCAACAATACCCAAAGTCCAAAGGCGCAAACAATTCCATGTTTACTGGGGTGAACTTTCAGCAAGCATGATTTCAGTTTCCTTCCTTAGTGTTCCCCTTCCCAGCTCTGACACCACAGAGCCTTACCTGTGTCCCTGTTCCCATTTCCCCGTTTAGCTAAAAATGATTCCAATTTCCCCACCCCCATTCCCTGTTCCCATTTCCCCCACCACACACACACTCACTTCCTGATTGACTGCAGACTATGTAGTAAAACTTGAGTTCTGCTTAGCTATACCTTACCAATCATTTTCCTGTTTCAGAGTAACAGCCGTGTTAGTCTGTATTCGCAAAAAGAAAAGGAGTACTTGTGGCACCTTAGAGACTAACCAATTAAATTGGTTAGTCTCTAAGGTGCCACAAGTACTCCTTTTCTTTTTGCGAATCATTTTCCTGAAATTTAACTAACCAATCCTAACATATTGTAACATGATTATGTAACCAATTAAATCCCACCACCTTAATTAGTTTACACCCAGCAAAATTAATTATACAGCAGACAGAAACAATCACAGAACCAGACAGAGATTATACAGACAAACAATAGCAAAGTGGGAACTATAATGACAAAACAATACAGAAGTGAGGATTTCACATCCCAGCTATTGATAAGTGAGTTCTTGCCAGACAGGATGCTATCAAACTAAATTTCCTTTTACATCTTCTAGGCACTTCCCTTTCTCTGGAGGCGATAGGCATTATCAGGACAGGATTGTATTCCTAACAGCCCAATAGCACCTTCTTTCAATGTGACTAGTTTGGAATGTGAGGATGTGACCGGTCGCTTCCCAGCTTATGGCTGCCTCTGTTGCTTAGCCAAAGGCCTTAGCCTGACCTTACACCGGCAGACAGTGATTTTGATTCTTCCTTTTATACCTCTATAACTAGCCAAGTGATAAGAATACACCTAAATTCTTAGAGTATAGGCCTTTACAGACAGGCCTGAATAGCTATATCCTAACAATACACATAAATTAAGTTACTATTTTAATACGGGAGGACAATTTAACATTTTATTGCAAAGCCTTAGAAAGCAAATTAAATATTTATTAAATAATAATGACATATTTTATATATTTGCAAGCACCATAGATAGTGCTGGAGGATGTTCAAAAGATATAGACACTTATAGTAGCAGCAGCTGGTGACATGTTTTGGACCTTCAGCAACCTTGTGGGATCGTTGTGACATTAAGGTTCCTATGAAGTTGCAAATCAGCATTGCAGTGAAACATGGGAACTGAGGAAGGCTGAAGAACACTGGATTGACATTTTCAGTTCTTGTCAGCTGCTTCACATCAAGTGGCAGAACAAGATCAGAAATTTAGGATATTTGAAGCCAAACCCAGCAACCACCTCCATCAGCGCTGGTTCAGTTTCAGCAGCTTTCTTGGTATGAACATATCATTAGAATGGAAGACCACTGAATTCCAAAGTGTATATACCAAGGAATGGAGGTTGGCTTGTTTGGCCTAATCAAAATGAAAGATGAGGGGAAATATGATTGCTTTCTATAAATACATCAGAGGGACAAACACCAGTGAGGGAGAGGAGTTTTTAAGTTAAGGGGCAATGTTGGCACAAGAACAAATGGATATAAACTGGCCATCAATACGTTTAGCCTTGAAATTAGACAAACGTTTCTAACCATCAGAGAAATGAAGTTCTGGAACAGCCCCCTAAGGGGAGTAATGGGGACAAAAAGCCTCACTTGTTTTAAGACTGAGCTTGATAGGTTTATGAGGGGATGGTATGATGAGACTGCCTATAATGGCATATGCAACTTCTATTAGCAAATATCTCCAGCAGTCAGAGATAAGAAATGAGATGGATACTTACCAAGAGAATTATTTTCCAGGTGTCTGGCTAATGGTTCTCACCCACATGCTCAGAGTCTAGCTAATCACCGTATTTGGGACAAGGAAGGAGTTTTCCCCCAGGTCAGATTTGCAGAGATCCTGGGGGGGTTTCCTCATCCTCTGCAGCATGGAGCATGGGGTCACTTGCTGGTTTGAACCAGAGTGAATGATGGATTATCTGTAGCTTGAAGTCTTTAAACTAAGATTTGAGGACTTCAGTAACTCAACCAGAAGTTACGAGCCTATTACAGAAGAGTGTGGGTAAGATGCCGTGGCCTGCAATGACTATGATTATGATGGTCCCTTCTGGCCTTAAAGTCTGTGAGTCTAACCTTTTGTTTATGTGAACGTGTTTTTTATTTTTGTTACCCCTGAAGGGGGTCCGGACTAGACATGACCTAGCCAGAGAGGTAGGTGTGAACAGAAACAGGCTGCTGCAGAACCAAAAGATCAACAGAGGGCGCTAGGGGCAAAGACTCTGCAATACCATGCTTGACACCAGGAGGCACTGAATGAAACTGCTTAGAGTGCCAAAACTTTACACGCTTAACCTAATGGGACATTTTCCTGGAAAATCTGAGAAAGAATGGTTGAGCCATTTTTTAATTACCATATGTGAGGAGGATATAATATACTTTCTGGTGTAATCACAAAAATGGTTTCACAGTTTAAAGCTGTTTCCTAAGTGGGTGCTTTGAACAGTATGGATTGTCTCTAAACTACTAAGCTGAGGAAGGGACAGAAGTCTGCCCATGGTGTGCGCATTTTATTTAAATTCTAAGGAGAGGATCTGTGAGCAGAAAAGAAAATAAACTTCCCATTAATTTGAAAGGCATCCAAGAGCTTTGAACCCAAAAAAATCTAAATTGGGCATATATGTTGAACCCCTTCCTTTTGCCCTCATTCGTCTGTCTATATACTGCAAGCTCCTCAGGGCATGATTTGTCTTCTTTTCTGCCTCCTTTCATGCCTTCTTTTCTGTTTTGAAACCACATAACACACACTGATCACTACGAAAAAAAAATAGTCACTAATAAAACAACCACCTTAGCCAAACAGGAAGTCAGCTGAAGTTACGCCAGTTATAAATTTGACGCACTATTTCACAATTAAAGCATTGGTTAATCTTATCTTCACCATTATGTTAACACTAGTCCATTTTATCTTCCTGACCCCAGCCCTTCCATAAAGATTGTTCTTTTTCAAGGGTAGAAAAGGTGTCTTTTATGTTACTCTTGTGATCTTCTCCATTAATGTCTGTACTAAATACAAAACACCAGGTTTTTAAAGCAAAGATACATACAATGGTGTCCTGATGAACCAAAACAACTGCTATGAACATTTATTAAATGAAAATATATAAAAAGGTACTAAACTAAATGCAATAGGAAACACAAATTCTCAGAAACCTGGAAAAGTCCTGCCCTTCATATTCCGTTTTCTTTCATACACAACCAATCAAAATATTAGATTGTCATTAATAACTGGTGTAGCATATGAATACAAAAAGAACCCTAAATTGCAAGACTCAGGACTTTTGTATTAAATTACCAGTTGTAATCTTACCTATGAACACCACCGCAGCGAAGAAAGATTTTTTCATTTATTAGTGCAAGGACGCAATTCCAGCTTTTCAAAGTAAACCTGGGTATGATAAATTTTACAGGTGGTTTAAGCATATCTCCATTTGTGAAAACACTGCCAAAAGACAAAAAAAAGCCATATTTCTTCAGTAGTGAAAGACATAGACAAAAGAAAAACTAAAAATATCAGTTGACAACTTTATGTAATCTGGATCGTTAGTAGTGTAGCCATGAAGATTTCAACAATACATTTTAAATCTTAGTCCATTTCATAAAACTCATCCATAAAAAGAAAGAATTGTATCCTTTAATATGTTTCTGTCTGACATGATGGGAGAGTCAGTGAAATATGTCCACTTGGAGAAGCCAAGAAGAATATAGCCCTTGAAAATTCAATTACTTTCTCTCCATATTGTCCAAAGATGTCCTCACAATTCCCAGAGGAAATAATGTACAATCCTTTAAAAGAGATAATAGAATCAATTGATTTCTTCACTGGTGCCCATATTAGAAAGCTGTTCCTACTCAACCTTTAAGAGTAGCTGGAATCACTTTTTGGCTGACCCCTCACTTCTTAGAAGGAGTCACAGTAAAGAATAGAGCAGTGTTGGTCTCTTTAAAAATAATGTTGCTATTTGGGCCATCAGCCTTATAGGCCCCCTCCACAAAAGCAGCCTCACTCTCTGCTGGGAAGGTGGCATTTTATATCAGCAGCAGGGGGCAGGGCCAAGAGTAAGCACTGGCTGACTGCAGAGAATGTTCAGGCTCTTGGTGCAGCTTCCAGTAACTCCAGTGGCCCTAGAACATTTTGCTGTAGAGGGGAAGGAGTACTTGTGCTTCTTCACATGCAGAAAAGCAGCATCCCTAGCCCACAAAATGGACAGAAACTCTGAGGAATGACAGAGGATGTGCTCCTTTGATGGAGGAGGAGGGGGCAGTCAAGGTAACCCATATACAGTGTGAAATGAGCTCTCCCCCTGCATAGCCACATAGTTGTACATTGATATTTCTCCTTACCGCCACACACTCCACCCAGACTTTTTTGAGGCATAGGTGTTCTTTTCTCTCAGAAGAACAAGCAGCTTCTGCTATCCCACCCCCACACACTTGTGCTGATTACATAGGGAGCAATTTCAAGGAGATAATAGGGTTTCTCTCCCTAGAAAGGGTGAGGGATCTTGCAGGCCAAAGTAGATTGAAACAGGAGAAGCTTTGACCTTCTCACCAAGGAAGAGGACCAGCTATGGGGGAGCGCAGCTTGGCTAACCCAGGGAGTGGAGAGAAAGCACCTCTCTTCTTCAAACCAGCTAAATTAAAAAGACTAAAACTAGTCTATTAGTTCAACCCGACCGTCTTGTCTCTATAAAGCACAGATGGTGATTTGAACAACGTTTGAATATGTTTTATTTCCTTATTACTCTTCATGATGCCACTAACATTCTAATGAGATTTTATCCCATTAACAAAAATGATTAGTGCAACAATCCAAAACTGACTACATTTTTTGTGGACCTGCCTACATTGAAGCACCAAACCGTGCTACGTATCTGGTTCTGCTTAGCATAGTATGGCACATCCAAAATGCCAAAACTGCATGAGGCTGAACCATGCTTTACAACCATGTGGTGTACACAAGAATTGGCATCAGGTGACTGCAGCCTACACAAAAGCCCTAAAGCAGGGCTGTCAAACTCCTCCTGTGTGGAGGGCTGAGCTACATTCGTAGGTATAGTTGGTGGACTGGAATATACACTTCGGCTGTTTACTATGTAAAAACAGATTTACGCAAGAGCAGATCTCCCACATTGTAAGTGGGAGGTTTGCACAGAGATCACAGATAGTATATGGCCTGTATGTAGCAACTGAATGTTCAGGGTCATATGCTGCGACTCTCACTCACAGTGAGTAATACCGACTCCATAAATGTTAGTCCTACTAAAACCATGTTTCCCTTCCCCTTTTTCTCTTCCCTTATTTTGTTCCCTTTCAACTCTTGTCTACACTACCACTTACTTCAGTATAATTTACGTCACTCAGGAGAGTGAATAATCCACACCCCTGAGCGACATAAATTACACCAAAGTTAGTGCCGGTGTAGATAGCGCTAGGTCAGTGGGAGAACATAGCTATCACCTCTTGCAGAGGTAGCGTAATTAAGTCAATGGGAGAGCTCTCCCATCAGCTTAGAGAGTCTCCACTAGTTACAGCTTCCAGATCCTACACCAGTATATAGTAGTTGAGAGCCTGTTCTAACTCCCACCTTTGCTGTAAGTTCCATAATTGACCTTGCATCTGTGCAGAATGAATGTAGCATTTTGGAGAATGCTACATTGGGGCAAGAGGGGAGGGCTGGAAAAGGAGCCAGCTCTGCTAGCTTTATGCCAGAGAATTTTGCTACGCAAGAAGAATTCTCCACTGGCCAGCTATAGCGGGAGTTCAACCACTTTATGATGCCCAAGTGCTGAAAAGCTGCTGCAATACCTGTGAGACTCTACCTTCATGTTTCTCCTTCTCCATCCCAACACTGTTTTATTACATCACATGGGAACTTAGATTATAGGTCACTTGAAACAGGGACCAGGTACTAGTTACGTGTAATTCAGGGCACCTAGCATATGTTTGAACACTGTAATAATTAATTAATTGCCTATTATGAATGTATAAGTGTTTTATTCAGTTCAGCTTTAAATACCCTATGCACTGGGGCTTCCACCCATCCCTTTGACTTTTAATTTTCCTCATTATGCCTTTTTCTCCAAGAGCATCTGTGCACTATATTTTGTAAATACACATTGAAGTTACACATTGTGCCATAGTACAACTCCCTATATAGGTTAATATTGTTGTATGGCCAATGCTTCTCATGAACTCTACTCTTAAAAAGTATAAAAAATAATAATCATAATTCCTGGGATGAATAATACAGTATGTCAAATTGCAGTCAAGAGCAGATATGTGTGTCCGGATGCCACTTTAAAACAATATTTTAAAATGAGAAAGGCTGGGTTTGGAAGATATTTGGGGCCATCTAGTGGAATTTTCAGTAAATTAATATAAAACACAGAGATCATACATTAAAACAGTGAATTAGATTTACCAAAAAAGTGTTGCTATGGTACATTTTAAATACCATTATTTTCTGAACTATGTTAATGGATATAATTTTTACAGAATAAAATTAAGAACAAAACAGCCCACACAAGGGGAAAAGTGCCTGTTGGTGAGAAATATAAAACCATAGAATAATCCCGAACGATGATTTGGAGGGTCCAATTTCAATTTAATTTAATAATTTAAAACTAGATTAGACAAAGCACTAGAAAACATATTGTAGGGAGCAAGCCATGACTGTCATGGGAATGAACTAGATGACCTAATGGGTCTTTTTTATCTCTAAGTTCAGTTATATTAATGTACTCATGGAAAACATCCAATGTTTGAGAGTTATGTATATAAATAAACACCCTCTTCCTTTCTTTGAAGTAGCAATTCAAATCATACGTGATATCATAAATACTCTTTAGTCTACATTTTTTAATCTCAACTCTTTTTGGGTTTGATGCTGAAATTAGTTTGAACTGCTTTAAGGCTATGGAAGATTAAATATTTCAGCACTAGCTTGTTAGTTACATTTATCACCAGAAGCACAATACCTCTGGATTCTGAAAACTGCACTGGCTTCCTATTTACTTCTGGGTGCAATTTAAAAGTTATTGGTTTTGACCTCAAAAGCCTTGAATGGATTGGATCATGATTACATCTGAAACCACCTCTTTCCCCACATGATACCATAACAGATGAGATTATACAAAACTCCTGGGCTAAAAATCTCTTTATTTAATTGCATGGAGTATGGAAGGCAGGGCATTCTTAGAGTAGAATCCTCAAATGGAGGTGTAAAATGAATTCTACATTTGCCAGAGCCCAAATCTGTTAACTTTAGGTCCTAGTGCAACCTCATTTATTTTTCCCAAGCTTCAACTAGGAAAGATAAATTGTTGGCAGAGGGTGATGATAGAGGCTTAATGATTAATTGGTGGGATTCAGATAATCTTATTATTGTCTTTTGGATTCTGTCACTTCTTGTAATTTAAATATTTGTACATGCATCCAGTGGGAACAATGGGCATTTTAAAAGTTGAAAAAATACGTAAATAAAATACATAAACTTTTAAAAGGGCTCTTCTTGGAATGCTCATCGCTTTAAGTAACCTATGAGTATTACCACTGTAGTTCTCTCAAATGGAACTTAAAGTGGCATCATATGTTAAGGCACAACGCATTTTTGGCTCTTCTCCTCCACATCCAGTTATTCCTTCCCCACTTCTTGTGCAACAGAACTGCACTGCTTCCACTGCCCGCAGAACATCACACTTTTAGTGGAGGTAGTGCAGCCATACAACACGCTTCCTTATTAACAACATATGGAGGGCAGTATATTTCACCACAGATCAATATCAAGTGTGACCATCCCTTTGGAACTCCCTCCTTCTATACCCCTATGAGAATCTGCTCATTTCTGATCCCTCCATTCATGGCACTTCACTGTTTTAAAAATCTATTTTAGTGATTCTAATACAGATTTTTTTAAATATGACTTTCATCCTAAGTGTCCTTTTACAATATTATCTGTGACACAAAAAAGCTACATCACATAACTCCCTAGAATATGTAATTTTTTTTCCAAAAAATAGTTTGCTGCAAAAAAAAAAAATCAATATAATTATAAGGAATGTGGTGCCCTCTTTCTCGCCCCTCCCTCCATCCCTCCACAATGATAGAGGGACCCAAATTCTGCTCTGGCTCACACATGATACAAATTACATTTAAATTAATAGGAGCTACACAGTGTGTAAATCAAGACTGAATTTGGCCCTTCCAAATTACGTTTGTTGTACCTGGGCTTCATTATAAACATAATCTTTCCACTGAACTAGACATTTGGAGTTTTGCAGAATATTTAAAACCAAATCTAGAGTTTTGATTCACAACATACTTACTTGATATTACGTGGCTTATTATAGATCAGTTGCCACCTGGAAGGCACACGTATTTTACTATGAACTACTGGTTTAATCTGCAAGAAAAATAAAACACACATTATGCGGGATGTTTAAAACATTTTAATCTTAAAAGTGCTGCTCAGTTATATACATGGCAGACCCAGGTTCAAATGTTATAGAGTCATAGAGCCATAGAGTTTAAGGCCAGAAGAGACCACCAGATCATCTAGTCTGCCCTCCTGTAACTCAAAGGCTACAACACCACTAAACCCAACAACCAAAATTAGACCACAGTATTATAGACTATAGGAGA